>NC_135075.1:1316250-1980000 GCF_051107435.1 Chaetodon auriga | reverse complement strand
CATCACTGCTGGTAGCAATTAGTTAGCTCCAGCCCACAGTTAACAGCAGATTGAACCATGAACCAAGCATTTCCCATTTTACAAAAAAAGAAAAAATATAAATAAATTAAATGAAAAAAAAAAAAGACGTATAGGCGATCTCGGCTCACGTCTTTTACCTCTGTTGTTTTGCGGCCAAGAGGTAGATTCCAGCCATAAAGGAACACTGCATATGCTAATTAGCTAGCCAGTAGCTAATATTATGGTGCTGGTTGTAGTGTCAAGTCTGCCCTGCGCTCTCTTCAGCCTTTGGGGGCACAGCATCAGTTGTGTTTCTCTCACATTATGGATACACACTGCGGGTTACTGAGTTGAGCTGATTCCACTATGATTAATTTATCATTATCGTGAGTGGATGATAATAATAATGATAATAATAGTAATAATAAGCAGGCTAATACTAGCCTACTACTACTACTAATCAGAAGAAGAATAATGATGATAGTAATAATAATAGGCTAATTAATAATATAATAATGATTATTATATAATTGATCTGTAGGAGTCAGCAGCACAGAGGAGCACAGAGAGTAAGAGGGGAGAGACCTCTACTGGAAAGGTGAGTCTAAAGGATTTCACAGAATGGAGTCATTTGTGAGTCATAGATAGATAGATAGATAGATAGATAGATAGATAGATAGATAGATAGATAGATAGATAGATAGATATTATTAAAAACAGACGGCACACTTTGATGCTGCCACCCAGCAAGTAGCCAGCTACTGTTGTGTAATGTGTTGTGTAATATATGTACATAGGTATTTTTTGTTGACAGACTTCCTGAGTTTATTGTTTATTTTTGTTGTTGCAGTAGAGTATGTCTGTTAAATCTGTTGTGTTTTTCTTGTTGATGGTGTTAATGTGATCAAAAAAAAAAAATTCGGCATGTGTTTTCATTAAAATTTAATGGTGGCCTAAAACAATTGAGTATCTCTACTAAATCTGTCCAAAAGTGGGAAAGTTATATCCCGGTTCTTGTTCGTTATTTGTTTTTTGGATTTCCTAATGACTACTACATTCATTCATATCCTGTGCATCTCCAGGGGGCTAAGCCCCCCCTGTCCTCAGAACCTAGTGACGCCCCTGGTTGTGATCAAGGTCATTGTGCATCCAGAACCATGAACAGGTCCAGACGCTTCATTGCTGCATCTTCCTGCACCTGTCATGCATGTCAAAATGTTCAGAACTCTAATTATGATGATTAATAACTCACTGAGCTGACCCCTAAGTGTCTCATTGTCAGCCATGATAAGAGAATTTGGTATTCTGAATGAAAAGGACATGCTTCCTAAATTCCTCTAAATTTGAAGACTGTACCTTTTTTTTTTGTTCCAAAAAGTCTGTTGAAGTCGAACATACTTAAGTCTCTCTTGCCATAGTTTCCTGGGAAAATAATTCCTGAGTTATATATGAAAATATTAAATATTGTGGCTCCACGCTCTGTTTCCCCCACTGCTTCTCTGATGTCCACCCTCTCTCTCACTCCTCTCCCAGTTTGGTGAATCAAGAGTTTGTTTCAAGTAGACCAGAATTAGTGATTTGCCAGAACAGTGGAAAGAGGAACCAAGAAGGTTTTGGTGAGCTTCATTTTATTTTAGTCGCGTTTGAATGAAGTGTGTTTTACAATGATAAAATTACTGTTTTTGTGAATGGAGTCTGGTGGTTTTGGCCAGAGTGATATAACAGCTGTTTCTAGTTGCACAAAATGGATATTAATCATTAACAAGAAGTTGTCTTTGTAGGGTTCATTGTTGTTGTCAGACACTTGTTAAAACATTCTGGCCTGTCACCGGGCAAAAACAAACACTTATAGTGGACGTACACTGATGGTGAGCAAACACCTAGAGGAATTCAATTGCAGTGCATTTCATGGCTGCCAGCTGCTGCACTCTAGTTCAGTACTGAAGAAATTCAATTAGTCAATTGTACACAAAATACATGGGACAATAGGGTCCGTAATCAAAATAATATGTTAACAGAATTCATCCCATTTGTCCAGCACGTGAACCTGTGTAACTGTGCACACATCACTGTCATTGATTGAAAATGAAATGTAGGTCAAGCTGAAATGAGCATTTAATTCGACAACACGGTTTAGGACATTGTGTTGTTTGTTTATTTTATAATGTGTAGCTATGTGAATCTTTTAAAAAGTGTTTATGTTGAAATACTATACAAGTAGTATGTCTCGTGTTTGTTTGTTGGTTTGTAGTAAAAATGTTATTTCCTATCAAGTTAACAAGAATCTAAACACATTATAGAGGTGATGAAGTTAGACAATACTGGCATGACAACCCATCAGACTGGATCGACAAGATGGAGAGCATCTCCTCCAGTAAATGTTTCATTACATTCCACCTTATCCACTTATCTGCTATTGATCTATATGCTCATAACAAGTACTCCAACCTGAATGACAAAAAAGGTTGTTACTGCCTTCCAAAACAACTCTTGTCATTATTTTCAGATCTTCTGTTCCTATCAACAGGATGGTATTGTTTATCAGTGCCTACCAAAATCCATGCCATCACAAAAATTATTCATGAAAGTGTTTTCTGATCTGCCACCTCTATGGCTAAGGTTTGGCTCAAAGTTAGGGAGCAATCATGTTTATGGTTGTAAGAAATCAATTGTAACTGCCATTTTGAGATGGAATCCAAATGGGAATTTCTGGTTTTACTTTCTCACTCTCGCCCACCTGACCTCCTCCCAAAGACATTTTACTACTTTAGAAAATTATGCTACTTTGCGATGGCAATAGTAACTCTCATTGCTGCAAAAACTTGCCTGTTGGAAATACTAAACAATCCTTAAAACCAATGATGTCATTTCTGTTGTGAGCACAGTTTTGTTTAGGATATTACCAACAATCATCGCTTAACTGATAAAATGCTAAAATGCAGCTTCAAACAGTGATTGTTCAGATATTTTCTCCTGATGTGTCAATATTTCACTCACCAGAGAGACTATATGTGGTATTGAGCTACAGTATAATGAAACTCAACTTGAATCCAAGGGCACATTGCAGCCAGTCAAATGGAAACACATTTTGATGCCTTTGTACCAACAGGACTCCTGAAAAGCACTTAATTCTACTGAGCAGAACCTGGCATATCTATATTGATATCTTTTTCTTTTTCTTTTTTTTTTCAAACCAAAGAAAAAAAATCAAGATGCTCTCATTTGGATTTATCACAATAGTTCCATAAATAAATGCCAAACAAATAATAAATTACTACCGCTGTAGATTTAGATGTCAAGTACCCACTGTCATATCTTTAATGTAACCATGCCTGGTCCGTATCAAATGTGCTATTAATTGAAAGTGATGCAAGATGTTGTAAACTGTAAGATGTTATATCAGTGCTGCTTTGTTCAGGAGGCACTGGGGGTTGGTGTGTGATGGACTTGATTTAATTGAGGTAATTTCAGCCTTGACCCTGCGTGGGTATGCTGTCCTCAAAGTAGATTCAGGCTGCTGAAATTAGAGCAAACTGATTGTTGCAGATTTTAATAGGTGGATTAAATCAATTTGAAGATGCTTTGATGACTGTGTATTAATGCACCATTGACATTTTCATAAAACCAAAACACTATGAAAGTAACATTTTTATCACTGATTACAAGCAAAGAGTAATCTATGTGTGTGTTCGCATACACATGGTTTTGTGTCTTTAGCAAGTTTTGATTATATTCAGGATGTGGTATTTACACTGAACATCAAGAAACCTTGGCAAATCACATTCAATGAACATGCTCTTTTAGTGCATTTGTTCTGAATACTCCCTGAAATAGTACATTTTCAAACTTTTTATCACTCATTTTCATTACAGCACTGTAGAACTTCATCCTTGTTGGCTTAGAATCAAAATTAGATTAACTGGGCAAGTATGTTTACGCATACAAGGAATTTGACTTCAGTACATGTAATTGAAATTTAATTTGTTTAAATATTTCTGTAACCTGTAAAATTTCTCCTTCTCAACCAATTATTGTATCTGTAGAGCCCCCATCACACAAAGATGGAAGTAGGAAAAGCTGAGCATGCAAAGCTTTTCAAACTTAAATTCCAACCTTAAGTACAACGTTGAATAAGTTAGCTCTTGCTATATCATTCTGTATACTGATCTCATAAACATTGGATAAATATTTGTTTCATGTTTCTTCATGTTAATTGAATGTATTTGACTCTTCAAAGAATGAGTAATGGAATCATATGAAAACATAGAGGTAAGAATTATTACTGTATGACAAGGAAAAGTATGCCTAACAGTCTTGTTCTTGGCTTTACCTTGAAAAGCTCTCAATAGAGTACATCTACTTTGCTCTGTATAGTGTTTCTGGGACTTGTGTGATGGTGCCTCCCGAGAGAATCTGCTCCAATTGAAGTGACTGAGGACAAAAAAAATCTCCTTTTAACTTTTAAAGACTGATCTGATGTGATATTTGCACCGTATTTTCTACCTTGGGCCTCTTCTTCTTCTTCTTCTTCTTCTTCTTCTTCCCCCTCTCTGTCTTGAGAGAGATTCTTGTTTTCTCTCCGAGTGTCCTCCTTCCGTCACTTTAATCAGCCATTTTAATTACTCTCGCTATCAGCCACCCAACACCTCTCTGTCACCCCTGGGACTCTCTGAGAAATGGAAAGGGAATGCAGGGGCTGATGGCAGGCAAGGGGCTCATCAGTGAGGCTTTGTGGAGACCTGGGGCTGTGGTAATATGAGGCCTTGCCAGTCCATCAGTGGCACTGCTAACTCGCCTCCCTGCCTGCTGGGCAGCTGATGTTGTGATAAATGGACTTCTCTTGTCCCAATCCAGTCCAGCACCATTTTTGTAACAGCACTACACAGAGCCAAGGAAAAGATGCAAAAGAGGTGCTCAAGGGGTTTGGTCTCATTTTCAATAAGATGTCAAGTTAACTTTATTCATAAAGTTCTTTAAGTTCTTATATTTCAATTCCCTTTTAAATTTAGAATCTTTAAGATTTCTGTCCTAGTTAATATGGCAACATTATACTGGTGGTAGCGAGTACATTTTGATAATGTAGCAAACGTACCAGCTTTTCTGTCAGAAATGCAGTAGAAGTACAATTTTAGTTTGTTTACAGTTAAGCCAAGCATACTGTGTGCTCAGAGATTCACCTCATAATGTCATAAGAAAGAAGACTAAATAATATTCTTAAAGGTTAAAGTTAAGGTTAATATTCTTAAGGTTAACTTACTATTTTTTTTTTCCTGAGTTTTCAATTACACCACACAGCCCTTTTTAGCATATGTGTCAGATGATGACACAGGAGCAAGACAAATACCATGCCTGAACAGACACGGGTTATCAGCTTTTTAAAAGTCAGGCCATCTGTGTTCTCTCGCAGTCAAAGATAAAGCTCCATCCTGCTGAGCAAGCTACATTCACATACCAATTAAAGTGAATGGATTTTCACCTCACTTTGACTGCTGATATGATTTTGCTGGGAACTCTTCATAAACTAAACAAAATGAAGTGTTCCAACAATACAATGTGAGCTCTAAAATCTTAAATCTTAAATCTCTGTGTAGCGCGTGATTATTACATTACATTCATTTAGCTGACTGTTTTATCCAAAGCAGTTTACAATCATGTGCATTCAACCATTAAAATGCAACCCAACCCCTGCAAGAAGTACATCAAACTTCATTAAATATGCAGAATTGTTTCAAATATTATATTTGAACAAAGTTAGACAGAGAAAAGATGTTTTTTTGTTGCTGTTCTTTTAAGATGTCTATAGTTTCTGCTGGCCTGATGTCAATGGGGAGTTTGTTCGACCATTGTGGAGCCATGACAGCAGTCCTGCAACAATTGAGATTCTGTTGAGCATTTGTGGAGCAGTTGTATGGGGTGGCTGTGGCTCAGGAGGTAGAGCGGTTGTTTGTCATCTGATCTGAGAGAAATTCACACTCGAGGAGGAGATCTCAGGATGAAATGACTAACTACTGAGCATTGATCACTTCAGCAACTATTTCTATTTATTTTATTTTATATTTTATATATATTTTTTCCGTATGTGTTCTCTCCTATTTGCCTTATTGTAATCATGCTGAAAGTTCTGTTCAAAATAGTAAGTGAAGTGAAAGAAATGCATTCAGCCATCAAAATGCAATTCAACATTTGCAAGCCTTGTTGCAGTGCTTTGGACCAGATGGAGGTGCGATAAATGTAGAAATTGACAAATGTAAATGAAAGACAATTGGAGTTTACATTTTTGACCTTGTAGCAGTTTATATTGTATTCTTGTTGATTTTCATTTGTAAAAATCTTGCAGGCATCATGAAAAATATGCCGTTGTTGATAGCATAAACCACACCACAGAGGAAGAGACATTGTAACTGAAGACCTACCTTGATGAGAAGACTGACAGATTGCATTTTCATTGGAATTTTGTCCACTTCAGAGTGTGATGTAAATGTAAATGCAGTGCAAATTTAGAGCAGGTTAATTCTTTGAAAATTAAAGCCTAATGCTATTTTCATTATCATTTTTTTTATGTTTTCGAACATAATGTCATGAAAATGTAAGTGCAATAGACTGGTGGCATAATTTCCCTTACTGGATTTCAATATTTTCCACTTAAAAGCAGGTCTTTGAAAATTTTCATTAGTTAAGATATTGGGCTCTATTTTCGTCCCCGCTGCTGGTGGAGCACAGGGTGCGCACCCCGCGCAGTGGTATTTTGTACAGCGCAGGCGGGCGCGCAGCGCACTTGGTATTTTGATAAACCGAGGCGCACAGAGGTACGCCAGGATGGGCGTTGCAGCGCAGTAGGGGGAGGTGTCGGCAGGATCAGCCAGCGGATTTGGATTTTCGGTCCATTTCGGTCCACGCCAGGGCCGTAAAAGTGCGCTGAAAGTTCGCCACCCCAGACCTGGTCAACTCTGTGCTCCAGCAATGCACCGCTGGGCAAGTGGATTTTCGTAAACCAGCGGAGTCGTGTGCCCATGTCACCAATACCTCACAGTCAGGTTTCAACAGTGTCTGGCATTTCACTGCGATCAATAATTAGCAACAGCCATGACTCAATGCAACTATCTGAGTCAGTACATACAGTCAGAACTAAATTTATATATTTTGATCAGTCTAGTCCAACATGCAAATGAGCACATCATTTTCCCTGCAACACCTGAGAGCCAGCTGGAAACTAAGCGAGAGTTCTTGCTGAAATTTGGATTAACCGGGGTCCTGGGAGCAATCGACTGCACGTGCAATCGCGCGCCCCAAAGATCCAAGCCCACATTTATGTGAACCGAAGGGAGGTCCATTTCCATCAATATCTAGGTGATCTGTGACTCAAATTGTCTGGTGACAAACGTGTATGCCAATTTCCCCGGGTTGGCACATGAATCGTTCATCCTGCGAATTCTAGCATCCCTACAGTCTTTCAGGGGGACACCCCTCTGGGTGAGGGGATGGCTCAGTCATCCTTGAAACTTGCCATGCGCCTTGCCAGCAGCATTTTGAAAGGTGAGGCGAGGAGCTGGTGTGATTGGACTCAGCAGTGTCAAACCCACTCCATGCCCTCTCCCCTCCCTCCTTCCAAGTTGCGCCGCTGGGTGGGACTGAGATGAGAAGGGGGAGTAGGTGCACCCACAGCGCAGTGCACGAAAATACCAAAGTCGCGCCGGTGGCGGAAATGAAAATAGAGCCCATTGATTTTACTTGCATTATTGACTATTCCTGATTCATAACTTTGCCCTTATCAAATGCTGCTTTAATATAATGTAATGTACATTGAAACCCTGTCATGTGGATGATTTAATTCATAAGCAGAGCTACAAGTGGGGTAACATACCTGTTGGGTTCTGTCACATGGGCCTCATCCTTAATCACTCAGTGTAACATCCGCCACACGACCCCCTATGTTTGATCACAATGTGACAGAGAAATCTTATTAGTCCTCTGTACACTACAGTAATTCAATTTGTCTTGTTATTTTCTATCCTGTCTTCTCCCCAGCCTGAGCACCGCTTTTCTCCATCCGTTCCTCTATCCTCTTTACAGTTATACATCTGCAAGGCCGTACGATCCAGCAAGGTTGAAGGTAAGTGTACTTACTGCATCACGCCAACAATAAAATTGGATGAGCCATTGATTTTCCCTTCTTTTTTTTTTTCTTTTAAGCGACATCAGAAAGTTGATTACAGATAGAATAAACATTAGATGTTGTGTTGATATACATTTCTTCAGTACAAACTGCTACACACACTGCTGGTCTAATCTAATAATTGACAGCATGAGTGTGTTCACTCTCATTTCATGAAGTGTTCATGGTGTAGCACTGTGCACATATTAAGCATTTATTGGTTAGGGTAATCAAGTAATTCCTTTTTCTTGTTGTGTTCTAATGAGCACACTCAAGACACTGATATTTCCTTCCTGCCCCCACTACCAAAAAAAAAAAGAAAAGAAAAAAAAAGAAGATGATTATTATTACACAAGCTTCCATGAACAATGTGAAACATCCAAAGAAAAAAGACACTTTGATGATCTGTCACTGGAATGGTTTAATGTCAGTAATGTTTAGATTATCACAGTATAAGAAGCCATTTATATCTTAATTTTCTTTTCAGTGGAACTTGTGAGGGAAGGGATGTTTTTGGAATATTTAATACTCACACTTTGGATTTTTTCTACCTCTGATCCCACAATAGGTTCTTTAAAGTTGTGTATGTGCTTGTGTGCTGTTTCCAGTTTATTAGGTACACCTAGCTAGAAAAAATATATATTTTACTCAATACAGCAATACAGCTGCATGTATAGCTGTACAATGCACACTGGCTGCATTCGACTTGCATTCCATTTTGTAAAACCAATCCAGTTTGGATAAAATGTGGGTAGTTTTGCTACTTTAGCTAAAATTCAGCCTGGGGTTGCTCTGGTGGCCTGGTTCTTGGGATGTGTGCCTCATGGCCGCATTACCTGCTGGGGGGACCTTTGCTGCTTGTCATATCCCTCTCTATGACAAGCATATGAAAAAAGACAGCCATAAACACAAAAAACAATTGTAAAAAATTTAAGAAATGACGGTGACGAAAGAGGGTGCATGTCACACTCATGAATTAATAAATACATAACCATAATAAGTGGATTCATGTTTGAGAATGTTTGGAGGTAATGGATAAGTAAGTGACCAATGATACAGGTTTGGAGGTGGTGATGGGCATGACATTATTACAGTTGGAATTAGAGCTGACATTGAATATAGCATTGATAGGTATGATTTCATTAGTCTAGTTATTTTGCAATTATTTATTGTTGAGGTCTACAAGGTACAGGGTAAGTGTGAGACAGAATGGTATTGTAGTCTTATGTATGTGACGGGCATCTGCATGCATTTGTATATGTATGTGCAGGTGTGAGTTTGGAGGTGTGGCAGGCTTAGTGGCCTTTGCTAGCTGGCAAAATTGAAAAGAGACTAAAATATGTAATATATGGAGTCCAGGTTTTCATAAAAAAGTGATGGTTGCTTTCTTAGAGGTGTTGTCATTTTGTCCATTGCTGTGTTCCCTAAAAAGACTTGAGAATGTTTTTTGTTTGATTTGATTTCCAGTTTGTAAAAATAGTTTTCCTGGTAAAAGCTAGGGAACGAGTGTGGTTTTTGTGTGTTTTGATGGAAGTTCAACTCAGGATAAATCACCAGTTATACACAACAACGGACAGGCAGGAGTCCTTTGTGGAGAGCTTTTACCTTAAACCAGAGGTGCTGTACAGGTAGACAGAGCCATAAAGGCTGAAGGTCGTTATCAGTGGTGACCAGTGCAGTGTAAACATTTATCTGTGTTGGACTGACCCATATTTGTGCATTTTGTACTGAGAGGCATGTGTTCTATAGGGGCTTGTATGATGGATTAACTAGAGGTTCATTGTCTTTGTCATTTCAAATGTATGTCCCGAATTTGGTCAGAATGGAGAGATACATCCGTTTCCCATTTAGCAGTTGGGAGGTGTATGTTGTCATATGTGCTGGAAAATAATTTATATGAATTAGACAGATTTTGCTTGTTGTAGAACATCCCATCTCCTCTGTTAGTGGATGTGCTTGAAGAGGATTATTATTTAGAATGTTAGCTTTAATTTTAATGACTGATTTTAACTGTACCTGAGAATTTCCCCCCTCTGATCCCAGACCCCTGGACTGGTCTTTAAATTAGATGAATAAGAAATAGTGCAGTTCATTCAGGACTATTTTCAGTGGTGAATTTATCCACAATTTGTGCTCTTTTGATTATTTATTTGGGCCAGCAGGATGTTGTATGTACGATTGAGTGAAAAAAAGAAAAAGAAAAAACAAAAACACAGTGAATGTTCATGGTAACAAAGAAAATGGTCACCCAGTGATACAGTGTGGCTCATTGGGGTGTTTTTAATAGTTTTGGACAACAAAGGAGCTCTATGGCACAGAGGAAGAAGATATATTAGGTTAAGGGGTATACACACAATGCTTGTTAGTACGATGCATTCATTGTTGGTTTGGGTCTTTCCATGGGATTTGTTGACAATATGAAAAATATGGAACATCAGAAGATTTATCCTTTCTGTGTAGTGTCTTATTGCATATAGTATAGTGTACTACTGTCAGTGGTTAAATAATTATTTAAACTCTATAATGAGTGCTCATACTACATTGTAAAAATACAGTGTTCTAAGTACAGGTCTTCCATTTAAGATTTTAGTTAGGTAAAAGTATGCAAGTATAATGAGCAAA
The DNA here is from genome assembly GCF_051107435.1 of Chaetodon auriga. Lineage (NCBI taxonomy): Eukaryota > Metazoa > Chordata > Actinopteri > Chaetodontiformes > Chaetodontidae > Chaetodon > Chaetodon auriga. The sequence continues at coordinate 1,969,226 of NC_135075.1, read as the reverse complement.
ATACTAAAAAAAATACTAAAAGTATATCAAAGTAAAAGTTACCAACTTTTTCAGAATGCATTACATTTTTTTTTTTTCACAACAACCTTGTTACCACTTCAGCAGTCGAAAATATTATAAGATTTTGGTTAATCAGGGATATAAAATACTGACAGTGATACACACCTTTTTTCACAGCTTCTCTTACCTCTGTCTTTCTAGTAGTCTTCCTCTAGTTATATATAACCATGTAGCTAGTTTTTGGTTTTGGTTTTATTTATACAGGTTTTGAGGTACTGGTCTGTTTTCTGCCACCACTTTAGGCAGTTTTCATTGGAATTATTTTCCACAACATAAATAGTCCCTTTAAGCACAGTTGACAGTGAGTCAGTGATTGTCCAAAGCTATGGGACACTGATTCTAAAATGACAATTTATGTTTTGTTTTTTTTCTATGCCATTTTATTTTCCATTGACCTCCATTGTGTTGAGGTCAAGGTAGAAATCTCAGAGATATTTGTTGTATGCTTGTTTTTTTTTTTTTTTTTTTGGACTTGTATTGTGATGGACTATTTCAGATTAGTACATCTTAGTTCACCATTGAAGCGGAACAGCCTTTTGACAAAACAAACACATTGATAGTATCACAGCTGCTGGACAGTAATGTGAAGGGAAACACCGCTTCTTTATCATCTTAAAAATGTGGAAACAGAAATTATTTTGTTTCCGAACTGCATCTAAGTGCTTTAATTGTTTAAGAATTAAAAGGCAGACTGCAATTGCAGCAGAAAAAAGTTTTGAATGTTATAACTTGCATTTCATGATATTTGTCTTTCTTTGTTTCACTTGAAATGTTTGATATTTTATTTGTAATAACCTGATAAATATCAGTTATATTTAGATATTGTTTTCCTGTCATTTAAATGTGTGGATATTTTCAATTATTGATGAGATGCCTGATTACTATTCAGTTGTCATGGTTACATTCAAATTCACATGATAAATAAGAGGTTAAAATATATTTAATTTACAGTTAAAATATGTGCCTTTAAAAATGTATTTCATTGCTGGTTCGATACTTAAAAAATGTTAAAAGTTGTGTTTTGTAGTAATGATCTATAAAGTTTTCATTTCCGGTTCACCTGGGTGTGAGAGGAAGTAGGAGAAAAGTGCGCAGAAAAAGAGACAATGGCGTAGAGCATGGAGACAGACAAGAGAGTGAGGAGACAGACTACCCCGTGTTTATACTTTTTTTTATTTTTGTTCAGTTAGACTGTTAACGGTTCGCCAGCCGACACGCTCTTAAATTACAGAGTTATGGACTGTGAATTGCCGACCGAGCGTGTCTGTTTTCTGCTGCAAATTGAGCTAGCTGAGTTAGCTTAGCCGCCGCCGCCATCGTGGGAGAGACGCTGCCGCATTCCTCGCATTCCTTTCCCTGCACGGACGTCGGAGGAGGCTGCCTGAGCCGAGGAGCTTCAGCGGATGTCGTGGCTGTGTGTGCTGAAGGCCGAGGACCGACTTTTCCCCCTGGTTGGAGAGGCTGTGGATGCTGCTGCTCATTGCTGCTGTTGCTGTTGCAGACGAGAGACCAGAGGAGGATTTCCCTGCGGTAGGAGCCGTTTCCATTTCCCCACACGGAGGTACTGTTGTCTGCCTGAGCTCCAACTTTTAATGCGCGCCAACGATCTAAAAGCAAGCTTGCTAAATCAAATTTAAACAAAGAGTGCACTCAGAAACTAAGACAAATTATTAAAGAAACCCCGGGTATTTTATTTTATTTTTTAATTTTTCATATTAAAGGGTTGGCATTTGTATTTAAATATTGTCAATACATTCTCTAAACTGAGATTCAGTGTTTGTGTGTTTTTGCCTCCTGTTTATGGTGTTTTATGTATTTCTGTTTACATTACTATAAGGTTTCAAAACCAGAGGTATGCCCGTTAGCCTCTAAATATATATTCAAGACAGTGAGAGTCATAATTTACCCTAGACAGTTAATTTACAATGAGATGTCTCTTTCACCATATGAGTATAAATTTGAGTTTGAGGAGCTTTAATTCTTTATTTAGTGTTAAGTAAAGGGTTTCACATTTCACGAGCCGATGGTGAAAAGGGTTACATATTGATGGAGTAATGTGGGTTTCTTAACCTGATAAATTAAAGGGATTTATGTTATAATAACACAGAACAATGTGCTTACAAATATTTTTCACATTTATGTAAATGCTTGTGTAGCCCTGGCTAAAATTAATTTAGACATCATGATGTAAATAGTTTTTTAAAAAAGCGAAATGAAGTTAAAAATATATAGATATGGTTAAAAATACATATGGATGGTTAAAATGTATGTAACAAAAATGTAAGAGTAATAATCTTTACATTTAAAGGTCAAAAGGTTGGAGTTCATGTAAATGAGCATAGTTTGATTTGTACAGGAGCCAGCATGAGTAGTCAGCCTGACAGTCTCTCTTGGGTTGCAGCATAATGTCAAACTTTGTTTTTCTTTACTTTATGTCACAAGAGTGGGTTTTGGGCCCAAGTGCAGAACCACCACAACTCAGACATAGCTTGTACTGACTATATTCTCAAACTTGGTAGGTTCAGATGAGTAGCAACAATACAGAGTGTCTCTTAATGCACAGTGAATCAGACAACAAGCAGTCACAGGCAGGCAAAGATTTGGGAAGTGCTGAATACTAAGTCTTAGAGTCTCTTTAAGTGTTTAGTGTGGCACACACCAAACACTCTCAGGCAAACAAAAATCCAGGAGGGGTAAGGCAAGACTCGTGGTTGGGGACAAAAGGCTTGGATGTTTACTGTGGCAAAGGAGAACAGGCGTGGTCAGAAACAGGCAGGTTCGGCAACACACTGCAAAAACAGACCTACTAGAAAGAAGCAAAATATTCTTGAATTCAATCAAATTATCTTGTATCAAGCAAAAAAATCTGCCAATGGGGTAAGATTCTTTTACTTGACAAGAATTCTTGAAATAAGCACAAAGTTTTTGCCTCTGAAAGACTAAAATGGGTCTTAAAACTAGACAGAAAATCTTAAATTTTAAGTTCTTCTATAACAAGCAATGAAAACCCACTTATTTAAGATTAAGTTACTTAAAATTAGAATTTTGGTCTCTTGACTGAGTTAACTTTAAGAAATGACACCTTAATCTGGGATTAATAATAAGTATAAAAGTATTTAAAATAAGACAAAATTTCTTCAAACAGCATTATAAAAATAAGTGACTTTGTCATAAATCAAGACACCAAAACATTCTCATTTCTAATATTTTTTATTAACTTTGCAATACAATTGCTCAATTCAACATTCTTCAAAGAACCACTTCCAGATTCCAGATCTATCACTGACAGATTGAAAAGCCGGTTTTGATTTGAGTTATAACCTCACTGTCAAAAAAAAAAAATCAGCTATTGTAGCAGCATACTATAACAAAGTGTCTAAAGTGTCTAATAAGCCCATGAGGGCTGGGCACCAACCATGGTGTTTAACACTTGACACGGGAAGAGCAGTGGCAGGGCTCTGAACACAGCTGTGACATGCTCCACTGGTTTAATGGAAAAGGCATAATACAAGGTGGTACCATAAATAACTTATCATGACACATTATTATATAAAATAAACAAGTCAATGTATTGTGACTTCACCTCCATTCTAAGTTTTAGGAGGCTTCATGGCTTTCTTCATCACCCCATAAAACTGGACCTTTGAATAGAAGGTTTCCCATCTGCTCTTCATCTCAGAGATGTACTGGGAGTTGGTTGGTTGGATGACTCGCTGCAGCTCATCCAGCACCTGAAAAATAGATTCAGATACAGAAAGAAAATTCCTGAAAAAAAATGATGTTCGCTGCTAGTCCTTGTCAAACATTCTGATGACTAACGTTCTTCAAAAAAGATCTATAATGTCAAAGGTATATGAACATTATGCCAATTATGTCATGCTAAAACAAGTCCTTGGAAGAGCGGAAAATGTGGACTGAATAGGACCAACATTACTTACGTGATCCAGTTCTCGGAAACATGGGTAAGCCTCTAGAATCTTTGCTGGTCTGTCTTGCTCCCTTAAGACATCAGAGGCAATGAAGCGTCTTTGAGACTCAAATTCTAGGTTCAGCAAATGAGTTATCACAGCTTTGTTTGGCTTTTTGGACTTGTACATTTCTTGAAGGGTCTTGTGGTGTCTTGCTTGGGTTTTCTGGCGGTCCATGAAGTCAGCTGAACCAGCTGAAAACATTAGATGGAAGTTATGGTGGAAAGAGGATATGAGATTTCCAAACTAACAAGTTGTCAGTATAATGTAACTCAGGAAGTGGTAGGAATTATTAATGTTCATGTTACTTGATATAAAAGCAAAACACTGGACAATAGAATACATATGCCTTTGGACAGAACCTGAAAGATTCTAAAGCTGCTGAATGTCCAGTGTATGTCATGTGAATTAACTCAGCCAAAATGATGATGTTTAATAAAATACAAACATGTTTCATCACTGCTGTCCTGGCTCTGCAGTGGGGTGCTAGCTCTAGGTGACGGATCTAGCACTGGGATGCCCATGGGACTAACAGGTGACTGTTCCAGAATAATGGTGGATGCACTGGAATCTCCATCATAGTCAGTGGTTGAAACTAGGGATGCACATGGTTAACCGTTTAACCGTTAACCGATAACAGTAACTCTAACCGATTAATATTAACGGTCAATTTTGTTTTTAAGCTACGTAATTCGATCAACTCATGGGGGCGTGTCGACAGGTGCAACACATGCCATCACGTGCTTTCCATCACAGCCCACTTTACAGCGAAGATGAAGAGAGCAAAAAGGAGTTCTGTGTGGGACAATTTCGACCGGAAAGGGGAGGAGGTCATTTGCAAATTATGCGGTACAGCACTGAAATACTCCAGCAGTACGAGTACAATGCAGTACCACTTAAGAAACAAGCATCCAGCATCAGACGATGGAGGACCATCGCAGCGAACTTTGCCCTCCATGATGGCCGGGAGAAAGTGTGATGCGTGGCGGTCTGAGAAGATAACGGGCTAGCTAGATAACTCGGGCTAGTGTGAAACATATTAGATTCATGTCTGAATCTCAGGGATCACTGACTGTAAGCAGAAACACAGTGTCAGTGACCTGTCACAGCAGCCAGCTGGAGCGCAGCTCTCCATTGAGCCCGTGTGTCTCCATGCACGCTGGCATCATATGCAACATTAATATTACAGATATCAATGACGGCTCTGCAGATGACACCTGAAGTCACTGACTAATTCCAGTCTCCTTCGTGTTGTACAGTAGGGGAGGGTGTGTATCCTTGTATGCAATTACGCACAAAACACACATTACATTGAATATTATTTTTTTATCTCCAGACACGTCACGGGTCATCCAGGTTTACAGTAAAATTGTTCGGAATGAAACCGCATCATCCAGATAAACATTGAGCTCCATCAGAACTGTTTAAAAATCAGATTTCACACAGGAAAAATGAGAGAGTAATTTTTCCAGAGTTACAGTTATTTTCCTCTAAAAGAGTATTTTTTATTCATTTTGGATTGTAATTATTTCCACTGGCCCCTAGAGTAGGAGGAAAAAAACAGAGAAAATCCTACTGGAGTCATATCAAGAACACGCCCACTAATGTTTCTTAAGTTTCGTTTCTGCCGCCATCTTTTATCCCCGCAGTGGAAGGTCGAGGTGAAGTGGCGGACGGCGGCAAGCCAGGTAAGGCAGCAAAGTAGCTTACCAAAATCGGTTTTATTTAAGATAAAATGTCAGCAGAATTTCTGTTTGCTTGCTTGAAAGGTAATGCTTGTGAGTAACATTGCAGCTGGCGATTTTGTGGGTCTCACACACTGCGTAAGTGCCAATGTCGATGCTAACGTTAGCTTCAGTACAAATTATAATGTTAGAAAATCGAGCTCACGTTAGCTTAATTTACCACATGTGTTACTGAGCTAACTGTTTACTGACCATTTTATCGAAGAAGGTTTGAGTTGTGCCCTCGGTTAGTAAGTGTGTTTAAATGTAATTTTTTTATGGGCTAGTCTTGTATGTGTGGACTGTTTGCTCTGCTGTTTGGTTAGCAAGCAGGTGTGTTTTACTCTGAGTTGAGTCATGACGTTTTACTGGACTTGTTTTTCGGTTAGTGAGTGGGGGGTTTTGTGTGGACAGTTAGCATTTGTATTTTACTTTGAATTGAGGCATTTACACCGCCCGTTTTAATTGCTCTTCGGTTAGCTAACCTTCATGTGGACCGCTAGCAAGCACATGTATTTTACTCTGAATTGAAGCATTTACACCGCCCGTTTTAATTGCTCTTGGGTTAGCTAATGTGGACCGCTAGCAAGCACATGTATTTTACTCTGAATTGAAGCATTTACACCGCCAGTTTTAATTGCTCTTCGGTTAGCTAACCTTCATGTGGACCGCTAGCAAGCACATTTATTTTACTTTGAATTGAGGCATTTACACCGACCGTTTTAATTGCTCTTTGGTTAGCTTTTTTTTTTTTTTTTCCTGTGGACCGTTTTCAGCTGCTGTTTGGTTAGCAAGCACGTGTATTTTACTCTGAATTGAGTCATGTAATTTTAACCTAAGGTTAGTTAGCAAGTGTTTGTGTGTGTGTGTGTGTAAGACACAAATGGAGGCACTGGCTGTGAGGAACACTCATCTGTTACACAAACACAAATAAGTTGTGGATTTCCCTGCGTAGCAATGAGTGGAATGGAATAATGCGAGGTTTACGTGAACTTAAATGAAACTGGTTCCCCAACCATTCTTTCAATAGCAGATCAGAGATGGGGTGTTCTGGTGTGTGCTGGCGCAGCAGCACCATCACGTTAGGTATGTGAATTGAAACGCATGTTAACACATTCGAAGCACCCAACGAGAAAAATAATTTTTACCCAGCTTTCAAACAGCATGTAATTAGATGCAAATGCAGAGTGATATTGAGCCTAAGATGGGGCTTTTGTAGTACTTAAGCTAATTGTAGCATTCAATGCATGAATTGTTGTGCTCCATATCATCTTAGTGACTATTTTTTCTTATTTCCCATAAAGGATGCAGGCTGTAAGAGTGAAGTACCAAGACCGCCAGAAATACATTTGTTATGAAGGGCAGCTGACCTTCAAATCGTTTTTGGAGTGTGGTGAGTGAAAAAAATTGCACAACCTCATGTGTTGTCATGGTGCTGTCTTATTATTATTACTATTATTATTATTACTATTATTATTGTCAAGGACCCTTATAAGTATATGTATTTGATTTTGGAATCTCTAAATGTTTCATGTACCCTTAGAAAAAGAATGATTTGAGTTAGAAATGATTTCATGATTTGAAAACAATTTAAATGCAGATCTACAAGCTCAGCGTGGCACTCGTGCTACAGTATGAGCTTGCAGAGCTGCTGTTTTTGGAGTATAAGATCGTTAAAGTGGTTCAGATCTAAAGTGACGCTGATGTGTGACCGTTTAATAAAAATAAGATTAATTGCACAACATAATATCAGTCTTGTGCAATATTGTTTTGTCTTCACAGTTTCCAAGAAATTTGAAATTCCGACCTTGGACTTAAAAGTCTATGATGATTTAAACACTGAAGTTGATGAGGATGCGTTTGCATTTCTTGTAATGAAACCAGACCTGGGTGTGCTTGAGGTGTGTTTGCCCAAAGCCTCAGATTTTGGCGGTGAGTCACTTTTTGACTTGGAGTCTTATAATCCATGCAGTCCTGGCTAACCTTGCAATGCAACGTAGTAAAGAGAGACTTACCCATGTTGCATGACATTTTGAATAAATATGCCTCTTTAGACACTTAAGAAAACATCTGAGGAATAACTAGCTTGGTGTGTGGATCCATCCTAATCTAACGTGATCTTTACATTACTCTTATCACAGATTATTCTCTCTTGCTAGTGACATGTTATTATAATCACACCTGTTATGTCAACATGCTAGATTCAGTGAGCCCCTCTACAAGCCACTCCATTGCCAGCAGCAGCAGCAGCTCCTTTCTCAGCTCTGGTGCAGAAAATGAAGGGGAGTCAGATGACACCACCATTTTGCAGCCTAGTCCTGCCCAAAGAAACAGAGATGACCTGGCTCGTCTCGCTCAGGTAAGCTTTGCAGATGGAGAGATCAAGATGGTAATTCTGAAAAGGGGGGCGGGGGGTGGGTACAAGTAACATTGCAGAGAAATATGGGGCATGGTTAACATTTTTATCACTGTAAATGTAATTGGCCACCAAACCTGTGTCCCTTCCCTCTTTTCCCCCCCACACAATTAGATCATTGAAAAAATTCTGAGGGAGAAACCTGGAGGAGAGAGGATCCTTACAGAGTATGCAGATTCCAGAAGACGTGACATGGTGAAGATATTGGTTGCACACATGGCGAGTGAACACGGGTATGTTGTCATGTAATTAACATCCAACCCTAACATTTATGATTTTATTTGGTGCAGACCAAGTGCAGAAGGCATCGGCATAGCAGTACTTTTGTTTGGATCTCATACACGTGTGTGTGTGTGCGTGTGTGCGTGTGTGCGCGCACTGTAGGACGAGCCCTTCAAGGCGTGTTAAAGAGGACTACGCAAAGGGCATCACTGCCTTGTTTCCATACCTGGCCGATCCCCAGGGCACTTTGGGCTATGTAAGTACATATAACACGTCTAACCTTTTTACTCATTACTTCTAGTATTGATCCAAAAACCGAGTGAGATTTCAACTAAATATTAAAGGGATAGTTCGGGTCTTTTGACATGAATCTGTATGGCATCCTCATCAGCAGTGTAGTGCATCAACAGTGACTTACCCACAACTGCATCCTGTGGGCGGAGTTTCGGCCTGGTTTTGGTGTTGACGAAGGTAGTCCGGCTAGTTGGCTGGGGTCATGAAAATAAAGCGTTTTGCTTCTCAACACAATATGCATTCACAAGAGTGATATATTTGCATCACAAAAGTGATGTCCTCAGAAAAGTCAGACCTCAAAATTGCCTGGCGCTATTTTCTCTCCATTCATATCACTGCGCGCAGTAAACACTGAACAGGTGACGGAAAGCTGCACAGCTGTCCCCAAGCGGCAGCACTCAGTGATATGAATGGAGAGAAAATAGCGCCAGGCGATTTTGAGGTCTGACTTTTCTGAGGACAACACTTTTGTGATGCAAATGGATGCTTGTGAACGCATATTGTTTTGAGAAGCAAAAGGCTTTATTTTCATGACTCCAGCCGGACTACCTTCGTCAACACCAAAACCAGGCCGGAACTCCGCCCACAGGATGCAGTCGGGGGTAAGTCACTGTTGATGCACTACACTGCTGATGAGGATGCCATACAGATTCATGTCAAAAGACCCGAACTATCCCTTTAACATTTCTGTATACTGACCTTTCTCCTAACCTCAACAAGGTGAACACAGCAGATTTCAGACTGGTTGACCTTGATTTTAGCAATTCTCCAGACAAGGACATGTTAGTTTTTAAAGGAGGAAAAATAGAATGCTTTCTTGGTTTTTAGGAGCAGTATTACAATCCAGTAGATGGGAGTGGATTTCTTGCATGGAGAGTGAAAACGCTTCAAAAAGAAGCCTCAGAGGGACAAAAGAAAAGAAACCGTCAGCCAATGACAGGTACATGATTTTGAGTGTAGTTAGATTTTTTTTTTATGAGAATTCACATGTTAAATTCATTTTTAAAGGGCATTTTCAGTCACAATGGATGTTTACCTTGGATATCAGGTCACCTATGATCATTTAATTTCATACCATCCATATTTCCAACTGCAGCGTGCAGATATTTTATATTCTTTTTGTTGAAGAATTTTTTTTAATGTACATTAATGACCTCTGGACTAATTTTTAAAATTTCGTGGGTTCGCAAGTTATGTCTTGTTGTGGTATGTGGTTTCACTGTTACAGGTCACTGTTTACTGATCACTGTTACAGGTGGTCCAGATTCTGGTGACAGGACCCCCTTCAGTGAGGAAAACCAGCTAACCACAGAAACCCAGTGTTGTGAAGCCATCGCACTCATGCAGCATACAACTGATGAAGCAATCATCAAGGAGAAGATGAAACAGACCTTCACCCATCGCCAAACAATGGTTCATGACCCAGTGAAGTCCTCTGAAGTATTCACCACCTTTCCAAGATTTCTTGACATCACAGGAATGGTATGTTGCTCTTAAACTGCCTTGCATTAAAATCGAGCTGAAATGAAAAATGACTTTAAACAGATCGCATCCCTGGTCATTCCTGGTGCACCTATTAACAATGTATGCCATGTTTTTTTCCGTATTCCACCTTGTCTGCAGATAGAGCAGGATTTCAGTCTGATGTTTGGTGATGACATCTCTGCTAAGTTCCTGGAGAAGTGGCCTACTCACTACAGGCAGAAAGTCCTTGAACAAAGCCGTGGCCTCACCCAGACAAGCGACCTTGAAGATCTCCTTCATAACGCTGAATCCACAACAGAAGAACTGGAAGATGGTACACTTGAATTAAAGAAATAACAATAATGTATGAGGGGAAATGGTTTTGAAACAAAAATATAAACATTTTAGTAAAAATGTCTTTCCAAATGTTCTTGTATTTTCAGGATGGGACAGTGAGATGTCCTCCATCTTGCTCCTTATCCACCTCATGCCACCATCACCTCATGGCCGCAACAAGAGACCAGGAAAGCTCTCCGCCAGACAAGCCATTGACCACCTTGTGAAATTTATCAAGGTAATGTTACAGTTTAATTGAAGTTTAAGAAGGCTCACTGTTCTGTCTGTAAAATATTAAACCTTAAAACTATACTCTTGTGAAATCATGTGATGACCATACTCATCTGTCATCAGTGAGGGCCCTGTGATATTTATCTGAATTTGGCTCCCCACAGATATATCATCAGCCTGAGATATGCTGATATGAATAAGTTTTTTTTTTTTTTTTTTTACATTTAGCAGAATTAAAAAATATAAGGCTGAAAATGTTATGGTTCCTCTTGCATTTTGTTTCAATAAGTGATTCTGGTGGTGATGATGGGGCCCTTAACTGCAACAAATTCATTTTAATAGCGAGACTAATTAAGTTTTCTTGTCACAGACTGGGACCAGTGTTGAGGGGCATCTGGACAGCATCACAGAGAGCCGTCAACCCTATCTACTGGCTGTGGGTACCCAGAGGAGCACCATACACAAATATTTCATTGTGATTGACAAACATGCAATCCCGTGTCGGTCACCAGATTCTCTTGCCTCTTTTGATGAGCTTTTTAAAGCTCATTTTGTCTTCGCTACCTCATACAACAGGGATCTGGCCAATGTCTACCACTTCTTGCAAACCGCTGTTTACCAGATTGATGCTTCTACCACCAAGGTGAATCCCAGGGTCAAAGAGATGAGAGCTCGGATGCTGAACTGATTTTGATGCTTTGGTTTGGAGGGTTCTGATGCTATACTGCAAAGATCTATTTTGAGGGCTCTGATGCTGCACTGATTGTGATTGAGATGTTTTGTTTTATTTGCAAAGGCCCTCAGGCAAATGCCAATTCACTAATTAAGCACTTAAAGTTGATCCACGGACTTTGTTCAGGAAAGACACTTCGTCTGAAATGTGGTCAACCTGGTTGTTCTCATTTTTTTGGTACTTTTTCTGGGTTTCAGAAGCATCTTAAAGCACATGAACCTTGTGATGATCCTGGTGAAGGCCCTTCTACAACTGAAGATTTAGCCGGACATTTTGTTGATGACTTTCCATCAAACAGTGCCCCTTCTGACCCAGTCCTTCTTAATAAGAGTCTTGTAGACAGCTGTGCTGCAACAGTGGCTGAACATAAAGTGGCGGGTGTAGGCGAAACAATCATTAACTCTTTGGTTACTTCAATGGAAGAGATTGTTGACGATATCCATAATCAAGCAAAAGAATCTGTGAAACAGTGTCTTTCTTTACATGAACCTACCAAAACTGAGGTTGAGTGTAAAATTGATCAGTGCTTTGAAAAAATTGAAAATCCTTTTGGTGTCTTAAATTCTGAAACTAAGAGAAGGCAGTATTTCACAGAGAAGTGGGGAAGGGTGGAACCTGTTGAATGTGTTCTTGGTACAAGATTTGATGTACGGCGCAATCGGGCTACTGGAACTTATGATCCAGCTGTTGTTACTGATAAATTTGTTTATATCCCAATTTTGAAAACATTGGACTTAATTTACAAACACCCGAAGATAAAAGAGATGATGCAGAGTCATTCCAGTTCAAGAGAAGATCTTCTTAATGACTTTTGTGATGGAGATCTTTTCAAGAGTCATCCTTTATTTTCAAAACAGAAGCATGCAATTCAGTTGCAACTTTTCTATGATGATTTTGAATGCGCAAATCCATTGGGCAGTAAAAAGGGAATACATAAATTAGGAGCAATCTATTTCACCTTACGTAATCTTTCTCCAAAGCACAACTCAATGCTACTTAATATTCATTTGGTTGCTTTATTCCATGCCCAAGACATTAAAACATATGGCTTTTCTAAAATACTTGATCCAATTGTGAAAGACATTAAAGAGCTGGAGACTAAAGGAATTCGGGTTTCACTGTATGAGGAAAATGTGTATGGAACTATTGTCCAAGTTACTGGTGATAACCTTGGCCTTCATGGTTTGTTTGGTTTCGTAGAATCATTCAGTGCCAGATATTGTTGTCGCTTTTGTCTTGCTGAGAAAGACGACTTTCAGACAGAATTCACAGAAGATTCACCCAAGATAGTGATGCGAACTCGAGCACTTCACACAGAACACTGCCAAACAATGGAGAAAACTGCTAGTCTTCCCTATGTGATGGGTGTTAAACATTCTTGTGTTCTAAATTCCTTGCAGTACTTCAATACATGTGAAAACTTCTCTGTAGATATTATGCACGATATCTTGGAGGGTGTGGCACAATATGAAATGAAGCTGCTAATACTACACTTGATCAAAAACTACACAACATCAAAGGAAATAGACAGAAGAATTAAGAACTTTAACTATGGCTACATGGAACAAAACAACAAGCCACCTGCATTGAAGTTAGTAGGGGACTCAAATGACTTGGGTTTAAATGCGATCCAGTCTTGGTGTTTACTTCGCAATCTACCACTTATATTTGGAGACTTGGTTTGTCGAGATGATCAACACTGGTATTTGCTTCTGTTGTTGCTTCAAATAGCAGACATTGTATTTTCTCCTGTGTTATCAACCGGCATTACCATTTATTTAAAACATTTGATTTCAGAGCACCATGGATTATTCAAGCATTTGTTTCCCAAAAAGAAGCTACTACCAAAGCATCATTTTATGGTGCATTATCCTACATGTATTCGGAAAATTGGACCACTTTTGCATACCTGGTGCATGCGCTATGAAGCAAAGCACAATTTCTTTAAAAAGCAACTAAAAAGCTTCAAAAATATAACTAAAACATTGGCAAAGAAACACCAAAGTCAAGTAGCATATAGTTGGCAGATATTTGAGCCCGACAGACTGGTGCTTGGTCCAAGTAAAATGGTAGCTTTAAACGTGATGGACAGGGGCTGTGAGATAGCAGAGGCTCTTCAGGTAGCAATTGACACTAAGGTGTTAGATGTTAGATGGGCCAAACACCATGGAAATACGTATCGTCCAGGTTTGTTTGTCTGAAAGTGCTTAATGAGATGCCGGTTTTTCACAAAATCCACCATGTTGTTCTTAAAGATGAGAGGTTACTGTTGTTTACATTTGCACTACAAACAGTGTGTATGGATGAGCGTTTTTATGCATTTAAAGTTGTGTGTACTGCAGATGGACCTCATGTTGTTGACGTCAAAGAGCTGTTGTGTTACAAAGCATTCGATATGCAGATGTCATACAGTAATGATGATTCAAGTTCATTTATTGTTCCATACTGTTTCCTGTGATAAAAGAATCGCTAAGTTCTAACTATTGCACTGGGGATGAACAATGGATTTCAGAATTTCTTTGCCCATAACTCAAATTCTAATTTATTTTTATTTTCTCCTGTTTTATCCGATACATCTAATCTACCCAAGAGCACATTGTGTCCAAATTGTGATGGCCCCACCAATTGGGTGTAAATGTTTTGGCTGGGCTGATGGCTATTGCAAAAATTTACAGGCTTATCTGCAGCTACTGATGGTGTGCATACCTGTTTGCAATATTCTGTTTGTTTTTATTATGAAATTATAGGGATGTGTCACCCTGAAAGACTTTTTTTTCCCCTCATATTGATTACTCTGCCCGTGGAGCCTTATTCATGGAGATTTTTGTTGCATGTATTATACAATGCTGTCATATTACAAAGGCCAAACAGTATTGACATGTACTGTATATTATGGGTGCTCAGTGCATGTGTTAATGATTTAAGAAAAATACAAGTGCATTGTTGAATATTCATTTCTGGTCTTTTTTATTTCAAATATTTTAATCCAGAGTTATCATTATTATCAATATTGAGTAAAATACAACTCTTTATTGAGTGAAATAGAGCTCTATTCATAGTGGAATTAGACCTCCATTATGAGGCAGTTAGTACTCTGAACAGAGTAAAATACAACTCTATTAATAGTAGAATTAGAACTCTATTATGAGGCATTTACTATTCAGAACAGAGTGAAATACAACTCTTAATAGTAGAAATAGAACTCCATTATGAGGCACTTACTACTCTAAACAGAGTAAAATACAACTCTGTATTGAGTGAAATGGTGTTGGAGTTGTTCTCACTTTATGCTGAATTGAGTAAATTTTAATCTTGTGGAGTAAAATATGAACTCTATATAGAGCAGAAATAACTCTGAAAATTTAACTCTTTGACGAGAGTAAATTTTACTCTTTTTGGACTGGGACCAAATACTATCTTTTTGGGAGTAAAATTTTACTCAAATTGAGTAAAATTTACTCTTCAAAATTTTCTGTGTACCCACTCGTCATGGTGTAGTGATTGTTTGTGTTTTTGGGCTGATTTTGTGTTGTTATAATTTTTGTGCCGTCTGTAATAAATCATTATTGTTAAACGGCTCCTTGTCCCCTGCTGATTGTCCCCACCTCTGGTCCAGCAATTGCTCTGATTCTTCGGAATCATAACATAAACAGAACAATATTATAATTCCTTACATTGTGGGAGTATCTGATTTTCAACACCACATCCCTGTTCACTTCAAGCCCAGTAACACTTGTCCATAGGCAGAAGCATGTCCACCCAAAGGACAAAACACTGAGGCACAAGCTGAGCATTGTGTATGCAGTCAAATGCACCAAGGAATGCATAGACTTGTACATTGGGGAAAAGAAAAAAAAAAACAAAAAACAATCTTTTCACAAGCACATGGCACCACACTGGAGAGCCAACACTTTGGGTCAAGACTCAGCAGTCCACCTCCAGCTTAAGGACAAAGGACACTCATTTGAGGACAATAATGTGCACATTTTGGCCAGATGTTTTGGCCACTGGTTTGAAAGAGGAGTGAATGAAGCCATCCATGTCAAACTGGAACAACCATCAAAGAACAGAGGAGGTGGTCTACAACACCACTTATCAGCCACTTACAATTCAGTTTTGAGATCCCTCTCAGGCAGCTTAACGCCCACACAATGATTCATATGACCCCAACAGCTCACGTGATGGTTGGGTGGACCAATGACTCGTGTGTAAGTTAGAACTGAAAAAGCCTGTTAGATGAGTGGCAAAATGTCTTCTAGAACCTCAAGCAAGTCCAGTCACCTTTGTAAAGCACTTAGAAATACCATGACCTGGATGAATGAGAATCTTCTTAGATAGATGCTTCTAAATAACCTTATTTAACCAATGCTGTATCTACCTGTATGAGACGTAGTCATCTATTGTTCAGTTTGTAGATTCTTAAAGTTCTCCATATATTTTGGACTGTTAGACTGTGTATGTTACAACCCCTAGCTCGTGGTGGGAAAAGGGAAGCAACATAAACCAGTTGTAATCAGTTAAAGCAAACTTATTTATTTTAAAGGTAAGGAAAATGATATGTACAAATAAAAAACCAGAGGCAACTCTAAAGGAAATGTGCCTACGAGTGCTGATAAATCAAAAAACAATCAAAACAAAAAGAGGACTCTCTGGAACTACACTAATTTAGCAAACAAAAAAAAAACATCCAAAAGCAAAACCCTCTCTGCTTAACTAAAGTTTAACATAAAAAGCAGATCAGCACCCCTTCTTCCTAGTGTGAACTAACAAAAACTCCACCCCAATCCAATCCAATCCCTTACTGCAGAGTTGTTTTTTATTTTAAGTCAAATTGTAGATATTCATTGTGTCAGAGATGTCACTGAGGTGTTGTCAAGGAGGCCATTTTTTCGTCTTTCTTATTTGTTAACACAGACCAAGCTAAATTCTTTTAAATGATACTTATTTAACACAGAGTAGTCACTAGGCCACTGAAAATGTCCTAAAAAACATTTCTTTCCAAAAATGCTAGGGTTTAAAAACAAACAAACAAAAACATCCTACCAGTTGTCACTGCTCTGTGGTAGTCTCACATGCTGATCCCACTTTTGGGGTTACAGCTCTTGTTGAATTCCAGTAATCTTTTTAGGAGTACAGTTTTCTTATGCATTCCTTGTCATCTTCTCTCTCCTTCCCTCCCCTTCCTCCCACAGCACAGCAGTATCCAGTCAACAGCTGTGTTATTAGAGCTGCCTTCCTCTGTGTCTCTGCTGTCTAACTTTGCTCTACATAATGTTTATATTGGCTGGTAACACGTTCTTTTTTAGTTTTTCAGTTACATCGGGGCTAGTAACCCTCAGGAGCTGAATGCTCCTTTCTCTTTATTATTAAATCAATTCACATTGTTGTTTAGCTCAGAGGCAGAATGAAGCCCTTCCAAAGCAGCCAGGACCCACTGTTTTTTCAGCACTTAATTGCAATGGTACATTTGGAGTGCCAGCAAAAATTTAGCAGGTGTAATTACTGTTCATTTGATGAGTTGTAAGATGCCAACCAATGTTAATGTGTCCATGTACTTCAGAGGAAACCAGCCAACATCTGTATTTTTTACAAAAGGCTTATTTTAGGCCTCAGTTTGACCATCAGCATTACTACCACCGTTATACCCACAGTCTCATGTTCATCATCATTGTCATCATCAGCATCACCAGCATCACCACCATCACCAGCATCACTGCAGTTTCTACTTAAATGTAACTTTGCTGTTGGAGACACAACAGTGCTAAAAAAACAGTACTGCAACCTTATTTTACCTGTGTATTATTTAGAAAACAAAGCACCTGAGCTTGTGTTAGAGCTAAGAGTTTTCTTCTTTTATCTGAGTGCATCCACCCCATATTGTGCAAATTTCAAGTAATTCTATAAAAACAATAATTATCCTCATAATTCTTGCCCTAACTTTCTATCTGTCTTGAGTTACCATTTTATTGCCACTGCCCTTTTATGTACGTTATTGTGCTAATCTTAAGTGGAAAAAAAAAAAAATGCATGTACTGTATTTTCCGGACTGTAAGTCGCTCCGGAGTATAAGTCGCATCAGTCAAAAAATGTGTCATGAAGAGGAAAAAACCATACATAAGTCGCACTGGACTACAAGTCACGTTTATTTAGAAATTTATTTCAAAAAATTCAAGACCAAGAACTGACATTTAATCTGGAAAGGTAAGTTATTCAACTACACAACAGCAAACAGAACAACAGGCTGCATAGTTGTCCGGCATGTTAACATAACACGTTAAAAGTTATTCAGCTACACAATAACATAAAGAACATACCTGGGAGGCTGAATACGCTAAATTAACATAACAAGCCGGCGAGTCCAACAAGTTTACCAAGCTCCCGATCTCATCACTGAATCCACTCATCCTCGTTGTCGCTCCTGAACAACTCCCACAACTCCAGAGGAAGACTACAAGTGCGACTAATATGGTACTCAAGGGTCAGAAGTGGCCTACAGTACAATTATATCTGGCCCACAAGAAAATATCATGTGTCTATCATAGCTGGCCCAGTATATAGGATGCACACTATTACCACTATCTGCAAGCCCAGCTGCACCTTCCCTACTCCATTGCACACTCATCAGCGGTCAGAAGTCATCTATGTTTGTTACTTTTAATTCAATTTAAATGAACCTCCCAAAAGAAATGGCCAAATAAAAAGTGGACTCTGAAAACACAGGCTTTCAAGACAGGTGGGAGACAGAGAATCTGTTTAGTAGCATTAGCGGTAAACCAGTTTGCTTTATTTGTGTCGCTGGCATGGCCATAATTAAAGAATATAACATAAGATGGTACTATGAGACAAAACACAAGGACAAGTACAAGTAAGTGGACAAATAGCAGAAAGCAGAGGAGGTAAAAAAAACTCTGGTGTCACAATAGACTGTGTTCACAAAAGCAAAATCACAAAGTGAGGATGCCGGGGAGAGTTTGTAAAGCGGTGATTATGATTAAAGCGTGCAACATCATGTAGGGGAATTACCTCTAAATTAATGTTACATTCGTTAATATTACTAAGGGCACCAACCTTCCTCAGCTAAGAAGGATTTTGTATATCATGTAATGCTGATGTAGTGAACGAATGAACCAACAGTAGATCAGTCTGATAATCTAAGGCGTAAACTCTCAGTACAGGGATTGCTTATATCCAGCTCAAAAGGACACCGTCTGACAATGACTTGTATGCAAAAGATTATTTATTAAACACAATAATAAAATGAATATGAATCATGAATAATACGACAGATTATATCAATGTTGTAAATTAACACAAACACTGCACAGAGGAATTTATGGCAAGTTAATGGTAAAATGAGTTTGGCGATAGTGAGAAGTAGGTTTTTAAAGGAAAATGGGACGCGAATATGAAGTTAATTTGTTGAATGAACAATTTAGAGAATTTAAACAAATTGACAATATCTCAACCTCACGGACCAACTCTTATTCAAAACCGCTTAAATATGCCTACTTTGTCAGCGACGCTCCTGTAGATGTCTGCCCCGAATTAACACAAAGAGGCTCCGGTTGTCAGTCACTCTGGCCCGTACAGCAGTCTGCCGAACGAATCAAGCGAACCGCTGATGAGAACTGGTGCTGGACAGGGATGTCTCGGGAGCTGAGGGTCTTCGGTGTCGGTTACAGACGAGGAACGGCTTCCGATGGTTCTTTAACCCGGACCAGCGGGTCAGCAGCAGGCTACAGGTCTTCGGTGCGGTCAGTTAGTTGTTGGCGTTTGGCAAGGCTTTTGATTGGTAATAATAACATTGAGAAACTCTTCGATGGCCGGTCGAAAATGTCTTCAAAATTATTATTACGTGACTAGACTTTAACAACAAAAATAGGAATTATGCGGCTTGGTGTGGCGAGCGAAAATTAAAGCTACACGAAGATTAGAAAAGTGCGTTTTCTGCAGAATTAAATCAGGCCACTCTGTGTAGTTGTGAGCAGCAACAAAAAGACTGAGAAAACGACGGAGCGGAAAGATACTTGAAAACTAAAGAACAGAACTTAACACAAACTAAGACAGAACGAGACGAAAGAAAAACAAAACTAGGACATAACAAGACATAAACTAAGCTAGACTGGCGTCCGTTGTGCGCGGCTAACTTTATCATCGCTCCAGGGCGTGTCTAATCAATAGGCCGTCACGCATGTGGGATGGTTCGCAGACGCGCAACGTGATTTCATTTCACAGAGCGAGAATTAATTAATGATTCATACGAGGGCTCATCTGCTTCTCACTATGGTCAATTGAATATATTTTAAATGATCAATTTTCAATGGCACTTCAACAACAACATGCGTGTTCACTACATGCGTTAGACAATTCTTATGAATAACGACAACATTAAACAATGAACATGGTGACATTTTCTAATACTAATCCTAATAAACATAATGACTAAGGGTATAACAACTTTAATATGATGAAGGAATAAAGAAGGGCAGACTATATTTGCCGAAATGATTATCGCTATTATAGTTACGTATTAATAAATGTCTTCCGCTAAGCACATTCAACCTAACCGCTATGAACCTCTAGGTGGCAGTATGGTTACATGGTAGAAACTCAGAGAAAACCTTTGAAATAGTTTAATTCACAGTTTCGTCATCCTGTAAGTTAGAAAAACCAGGAAAGCATTGTTATTGTACTGATCACGAGCTTAGCAATGTAATAACATCTACAGTTAAATCAAACATTGAGATTTGGTTAATTTGGTAGGTTAAGCAAAAAGGCACACAGACATACAGAACAGTTTGCTTCAGGAATGTTTAATTTACAACCCATAAGCATTATCTGGTTTGGAGATTCCTTTGAGACATGGCATTCGTCCATCCAGGCAGTTTTATTGTCCTTAACTCCCATGGGCTATCAAGAAAGAGTTAGCATCTCCATGAGAACGTCTTGACCAGATGTAAATTAGAAGTAAAAGTGTTATCAGTGACTCTTGTTGCCCTGAAAGGGTGTGAGAAGATGTCTCTAAACCAGACATCCTGTCTCTGCCTGGGTTCGCACCTTCCTGTGAACCTTCCAGATGGTCAATAACTCTTAAAAGTCTTATTGTTTTATCACTACACTTCTCCTGAGCAATGCAAAGAGGTGAGAGGAGGGTCGGCTACAGACCAGTTCTGCTACAATCATGTGTCCAGACAAAAAGCAATCATTTTTAAATTTAAGCTTAAGCTGTTGCTGATCGTATCTGTGAGCTAGCCACCAATTTACAAGCGCAGTTGATGGAAAAGGGAAAAGACTAAATCGCATATTCCATTGCTGTGGATAAGAGTGTTGACGTCACTGATACAGCACAGCTGTCAATCGTCATCTGTGGACTCCAGTTTATGCGTTCCAGAGGATCTTTCGGGAATTAAAACAATGCCTGGGTTAGGGTGTTATAACCCCTAGCTTGTAGTGGGAAAAGGGAAGCAACATAAACCAGTTGTAATTGGTTAAACAAAGTTATTTATTTCAAAGGTAAGGTAAATGATATGTACAAACAAAAAACACCAGAGGCAACTCTAAAGGAAAAGGGCCTACGAGTGCTGATAAATCAAAAAACAATCAAAACCAAAAGAGGACTCTCTGGAATTATCTCATTTTGTCAAACAAAAGAAACCACCCGAAAATAAAACCCTCTCTGCTTAACTAAAACGGAACAAAAACAGCAGATCAGCACCCCTTCTTCCTAGTGCACGCTATCACAACTTCGCTACCGCGGTATCACTAGTATCACAGAATTTTGAAGCTGGCCCTGGCCCAGTCCTTCACTAACTACAAAAAAAATGCCTCTTCACAATTTGTGACCACACACAACAAATGTCTGGCGCGCTGCTCCTCAGCCGCCGCGAGTGCCGGTCCGCTCGAGCCTTTCAGCATCCCGTCCCCGATTGGCGCCTGGTGATTGGTGAACGGGTCCGACTCTGCACCAATCCCGTGAGCGGACAGCCGAAGGTGGGAGGTGGGAGGCGAAGGGAGATCACACTTGCGGAACGAGCCAATCCCACGCCGAGGTCCGCTCCACCTGCTCCGCACACACTTCTCCTCAGATGCACGGCGGGTTAGACCAAAAAAAAAGTGGGGAGGAATGTCGGTGGCCGTAACACCCCTCCCCTTAAAATACAAACCGATAGGTTTTGTAAACCCACTAATTAAAAATACCTACCACAGCCTGGACAGAGCATCTGCCAACACGTTATCTGACCCCTTTTTATGCCGAATCTCCAGATTGTAGTCTTGCACGATCAGCGCCCACCGCATGAGCCGTTGGTTGTGGTTGTGTGGGATAGAAATACAAGTGGGTTATGATCGGTCAGAACAACAACCGGAGAAGAACCCGAACCGATGTAAACTTCAAAGTGTTGGAGTGCTAGCAACAAAGCAAGAGTCTCTTTCTCAATAGTGGAATAATGGAGCTGGTGCTTGTGGAACTTCCTTGAGAAATAACCCACGGGATGATCAATTCCTTCAGCATCCTCCTGCAGCAGTACCGCACCCGCGCCCACCGCACTGGCGTCAACCTCCAGTTTGAATGGCCGCGAGGGATCAGGAGCGGCAAGCACAGGTGCGTGGCTAAGAAGGGACTTTACACTATCAAAGGCATGCTGACAGTCGGGAGACCACACGAAGTCTACCTTGGGACTGGTCAAACTAGTCAACGGCTGGACTACGGTGGAGAAGTTCCAGCAGAAACTTCGGTAATAACCAGCCATGCCTAAGAATCTGCGCAGGGCTCTTCTAGTAGGCGGAACAGGGTAATCGGTGATGGTGTCAATTTTTGCATTAACCGGGCGCACCTGGCCTTGGCCCACCTGTCTCCCTAAGTAGGTGACGGTAGCCTTGCCGAATTCACATTTCGCCAGATTTAAGGTAAGCGACGCTGCAGCGAGGCGGGCGAACACCTGCTCAAGGGTCTGAATGTGTTCCTCCCATGTGGTGGTGTACACCACTAGGTCATCCAGGTACGCATTACAGTTTGTCAAGCCGGAGAGGACGGTGTTTACCAGACGCTGGAAAGTGGCCGGAGCATTGCACATACCGAAGGCCATGACGGTATATTGCAGGAAATAATCTGGAGTCACAAATGCTGAAATTTCGGAGGCGCGGCTTGTCAGTGGGACCTGCCAATACCCTTTGAGAAGATCCAACTTGCTCACAAATTTGGCTGTACCTAAATTATCAACGCAATCCTCCATGCGCGGTAGAGGATATGAATCAGTGCTTGTGACGGCATTTACTCGTCGAAAATCGGTGATGAACCGAGGAGAGCCATCAGATTTAGCCTCTAAAAGGCACGGAGAACTCCAGGGACTGGAGCTGGGTGTGGCTAACCCATGTTGCAGGAGATACTCGGCCTCCTTCTTCATCAGCGCCCGCTTCACTGGATTAACACGATACGGGTGTTGCTTAATCGGCTTGGCACCTTTAACGTCAATATCGTGCTGGAGAACGGTCGTTTGGCTCGGGACATCACCGAAAAGACACGAAAAACGGCTTAACAAGTTCATTATATCACGCTGCTGCTCGTCTGACAGGTGACTTAATTGGGACCGTATCACTTTCAGCATTTCCGAGTTCGGTAACCGAGCGCTTTGATGTGACGAATGACGCACCAGTAAATCATCATCATCTCCGTCAGACACCTTTAGGTTGTCAGACACGATCAGTGCAGAACTGCCAGAAACAGACGGCGGAGGATTATCGGGCCGTTTCGGACTAACTGCAGGTGCAGTGCGGGCGTGATACAGCTTTAACATATTAACGTGGCACACCCGAGTTTTTCGCCTCCTTTCGGGGGTGCCAATGACGTAGTCAGTATCACTTAAGCGATCACGGATTTCGTAAGGGCCGGAAAATTTGGCAGAAAGAGCTGAACCGGGAATAGGTAATAATGCCAAAACTTTATCACCCCGCGCAAAGTGTCGGGGAACTGCGGAGCGGTCGAAATGACGCTTCATCACCGCCTGCGAGGAAGAGAGAGACTCCCTCGCAACAGTGTTGGCATGGTGTAAACGCTCACGGAATTTACTGACATAATCTAACACATTAGTTTTGGGGGGGTTTCCGGACGACAGGAACTTGTCTTTTAAGGATTTCAGTGGCCCACGTGGCATGTGGCCAAAAACGAGCTCGGCAGGACTGAATCCTAAGGATTCCTGGACGGCTTCACGAGCAGCGAACAAAACGAATGGGACCCCTTCATCCCAACTTTTTCCTGTTTCCAGGCAATACTTACGGAGCATGGACTTCAGCGTCTGGTGCCACCGCTCTAGTGCACCCTGGGATTCAGGATGGTACGCGCTGGAGACGGCGTGTTTCACATTCAGCGTCTCAAGGACTTGTTTGAAAAGTCTCGACTGAAAGTTTGTGCCTTGATCTGTTTGAATCACTCGAGGGAGACCGAACGTGGAGAAGAACTTTATTAAGGCTTTCACCACGGAGCTTGTGGTTATTTTATGCAGTGGGACAGCTTCAGGAAAACGTGTAGCGGCGCACATAACGGTGAGTAGGTACTGATTCCCACTCTTTGTACGGGGCAAGGGACCAACACAATCCACTAGCACGCGTTCAAACGGCTCTCCTATTGCAGGTATAGGATGCAGTGGAGCTGGGCGAATGATCTGGTTCGGCCTGCCGGCGACCTGGCAAACATGGCAACAACGACTATATTTTGAAACGTCGCTTTTCAGGCCTGGCCAAAAGAAATGTCTGAGTATGAGTTGGTATGTTTTTGTTACACCTAGGTGTCCTGACCACTGACTTTCATGTGCTACGGATAAAACATGCTGCCGGTACCCGGTGGGAATGACTATCTGGTAGACAGCGTTCAATTCAGAATCAGTGTTAGCAGGAGACCACCTACGCACCAAAACTTCATTATCAATGAGATAAGCGACCTTTTCAACTCTTGCTTTGTCGGCACTCACCACACTGGCGAAACACTTCTTCAGTGACGGGTCAGCCCGCTGTGCGGCGCACAGACGTTCGCGGGTGACCGGGAGAGACATGCCGTCAGCGGATGGCTTATCAGGGCTGGCGGAGCGCGCCAGCTCGGTGGTGGTTTTGCGGGGAGACGCAGCAGCGATCTCCGTGTCAGTCTCAGTTTCTTCTGAAAGGGTTGACATAAACACACTGTCAGATAAGGACACATCCTCATCATCTTGAGGTTTGCGTGCTTGTGCGCGAGTGATGACACAGGAGGGAAACAAATCTGAATGTGCATGTGGTACTTTACCATCATCCGTGCGCTGAGGAGAGTCCCGAACTTCCAGCGCAGGAGTCACTTTACCCCCAGCTATGTCATTGCCCATTAGAAGAGCAACACCTCTGATTGGTAACGCAGGGCAAACAGCGACGGGGAAGAAACCAGTGATTAGTTTGGATTGTATATGGATGCGGTGTACGGGCCTGGGAATGTACCCCAGTTCAATGCCGCGTAATACCGAACCATAGCCGCAGGCAAACTGTTTAGAAAACGGCAATGCAGAGGCCAGAATTACCGACTGGGAGCCACCGGTGTCTCGCAAAATACGTACCGATCGCTGGTCAGCAGACTCGCCCGTCAGCGACACTAAACCATCAAAGACAAAGGGCTTAAAGCAAGCATCAAGAGTTTCGTTGGAACTAGATTTAATAGGTTCACGCGGCTCTGCTTGAATTAACCCGATGCCTTGTGGCTGTGACGATCTCGGGGGAGGTGATGCTGGCATCTTGTTCTTAAGTTTGCGGCATTCAGCAATGACATGTCCAGGTCTGTGGCAATAGTAACACTCTTTGTCATGCTTTGTTGTAGCAGGTGCTTGATGTGAGCTAGGCTGTGTAGCCGGAGTATAACGAGGCTTCTCAGCAGAGACTGATGGGAAAACAGACATGTGAGTCAGCACATACTCATCGGCTAACACAGCGGCAGCAGAGAGTGATTTTACTTTTTGTGGCCACTGCAGAGCAGAAGCAATGCGCTCGAATGCAGAAAAATAGGAGTCCACTTCGGCTTCACGGAATGTAGGAACTAAAGCAATGTGCTTACTGATATCGAACGCGGCGCGTGGTGAGGTGGTGGAAAGAGGAGACATACCTGTGCTGCCAGTGCCTGCATGTGGTGCCTGCGTCTCTCTCTGAGACTGCAGCTCCAGTTGACGCAATTTAACAGCTTTGTCAGCTTCTATTTCCAGCTTTCGGATCTCCAGCTGGTATTGCAACTGTGCTTGTTTATTTTGTATCTTCTCCTGGGATTCCATTTGGAGACGGGCAATGCGGACTTTTAACCGAGCCTCATCTCTGGACCCAGTACTGGTAGGAGAGAGAGGATCATAGCGTGGCAGCGTCACTGGCGTTTTTGCCTGCCTGCTCGCTTCACCACCCTCTCTCACAGGCGCGGGAGCTTCGTGAGGCTCACCACCCAGTTTCTGAACACCCACTCCCTCACTCAGGGTGCCATCCTCAAGCACAGCTGACTCCGATATCTCTGGCAACACAAGGACCTCCATTTCCACCAATCTATCAATGATTAAGGCCTTAAGTTCCCTTTTCAGTAAATGTTTGGGATATGAAATGCCGAAGTGGCCTGCTATTGTAGCTAAATCATCCTTGCGGCAGCTATCAATTTGACTAATAGAGGGCGCGGTCAAAAATGAATGTAGGTCAAACATATTTATGCCCAATCACAATTAGCTCAGCTGCCAATTTTTTTTTTTTTTTTCTCTTAAAAAAAATCAATCCAAACCTTTTCGTAATAACTTTGCTCACAGGATTCCTTTAATAGAATATCCCGGACGAGCCCCCATTTATGTTACAACCCCTAGCTCGTAGTGGGAAAAGGGAAGCAACATAAACCAGTTGTAATTGGTTAAACAAAGTTATTTATTTCAAAGGTAAGGTAAATGATATGTACAAACAAAAAACACCAGAGGCAACTCTAAAGGAAAAGGGCCTACGAGTGCTGATAAATCAAAAAACAATCAAAACCAAAAGAGGACTCTCTGGAATTATCTCACTTTGTCAAACAAAAGAAACCACCCGAAAATAAAACCCTCTCTGCTTAACTAAAACGGAACAAAAACAGCAGATCAGCACCCCTTCTTCCTAGTGCACGCTATCACAACTTCGCTACCGCGGTATCACTAGTGTCACAGAATTTTGAAGCTGGCCCTGGCCCAGTCCTTCACTAACTACAAAAAAAATGCCTCTTCACAATTTGTGACCACACACAACAAATGTCTGGCGCGCTGCTCCTCAGCCGCCGCGAGTGCCGGTCCGCTCGAGCCTTTCAGCATCCCGTCCCCGATTGGCGCCTGGTGATTGGTGAACGGGTCCGACTCTACACCAATCCCGCGAGCGGACAGCCGAAGGTGGGAGGTGGGAGGCGAAGGGAGATCACACTTGCGGAACGAGCCAATCCCACGCCGAGGTCCGCTCCACCTGCTCCGCACACACTTCTCCTCAGATGCACGGCGGGTTAGACCAAAAAAAAAGTGGGGAGGAACGTCGGTGGCCGTAACATAGGGTTAGAGGTGCAGTGCAGTTTTTGGAAAGCAAAGGGAAAGACACCACAGAGCTCCGGGACGAAAAGTGGTGATGTAAGCTTCTGTTCATCATAACGAAGCATCTCACTGCACTAAACCTCAAACTGCAGGGATGGGGATGTGTGAGGAACAACATGTATGATGCAGTGAGAGCTTTTCAATCCAAGCTGCGTCTGTGGGAGACTCAGATGCAGCAAGGAAACTTGGGTCACTGAGAAACCATGTCTCCACTGCTGCGTTCTCAACTGTGCATTTTGCTGATTAACTGGGCGCACTTGGCACAGTAAGTAACGTAACGTACTTGGCAAGAAAGCTTTTTCTGATTCTGATTCTGAGTTCACTCAGCGATTTGCTGAATTTGCAGCTCAGAAATTTCAATTTGAATTGCTCAGCAAGCCATTCGCAGTTGATGTGGAAAGAGCACCCGTGAATATCCAAATGGGGCTGATATAGACCTCCAGTGCAATGACACACTCAAGGCAAAGTATCACTCTGTGGGTGGTGCACAGTTTCCAAACTTCATCTGCAAAACGATGCCTCAACTCCGCCTACATGCCACTCAAATGCTCTTCCCGTTTGAAGGCACATACCTGTGTGAGCAGCTTTTCTCTGTGATGAAGATGAACAATAACACACATAGGATTCATCTCACTGATGCACACCATTACTCCATCTTAGGGTTTCCACAGCACAGAACCTTAATGAATTGACAGCCAAGAAATGATGCCAAACATCTGGCTCTCGCACATGTGCAGAAAAGAAGAATGTAACCTGCCTTAATATGTTTTCTTTTTGCACTTTATTCAATATTTTGTCTATCCTGTTTAATAAATGTTGACCATGTTTGGCCCTCAAAAAAGTCACAGTTTTTAATTCTCTCTGTGATTGAGATTGACACCCCTGCCCAGGCACTTGGAAATTTTGTACCTTATGACTGAATGTCTAAAATGTATTGGGGAGCCAGACCAGCAAGTGCTTTGTAAACCGAGAAGAGGATTTTTAATCATATTCTGAAAAGAGGTGACCAATGAAGGTTTCAGAGGACTAGAATTACATGGTCTGATTTGATGCATGAGTTTCTCTGAGTTAGATGAAGGCGTTTTATTTTAGAAATGCTTCTGAGTTGGAAATATGCAACCTTGGTGACTGTTTTGAGATGGGGACAAGCAGCCCACAAAAACAACTTCAACTATTCTCAGAGCTAGTGGAATCTCTCTTCACGCTCTAAGGCTATCACTCATGCGATAAGGGTGAAATAAGATATGTGTAACCCACTTCTGAGTATGTACACACTACTACCTAGGTTCGTAGGAGCTAAGGGTAGTAATAATAACCACTGGACACAGGTACAAGTAACTATTGTGGACTTTTTAGTTTTGAACAGTGCACAATATACATACAATGAAATGCCTATGGGCCCAATAAACTAAGGAAACATAAAATGTCCATCTGAAGAGTTCCTCTTGAAAAGGTTTGTTGTGGATCCAATCAAAGTTCAAGTCAACAAGTCATGGAGGTAGTCAAAGTCAAGGAAAATTATCCAAAGTAGGCTCTTGTTAGTGTCGATCAGTAGGACTGACACAATCCTACCACAGAATCCGCTGAATAATGTGGTGGAGGCTCAAAGTTCAACCGGGTGGCTCGCCATCAACTGGATTGCTGGTCCACCTCGTTGGACACAAGGATGAGGCTTCACTCTTTCCATGCATCAATTAAGACCTGACCTGTATTTTACAAAACAGGCCTATAGTTCAGATTGTAATACAATATTATCCATTTACATTCATTCAAAGTGTTGTACAACATTTAAATTTATCTTTTCTCTTAGGAAACAAAATACTATAGTTTACAGGTAAATAACTATAGTTTTTCCACAACAAATATCTCATAACATCAGAATATACCATTCTAACCAATTGTGATTTCAGTGAAATGGAATTGTATGGCCATATTTTACAAATGAATTCACTCATTTATAAGGGACACATTACTCTTTCGGGTAAAGTGCATAATTTGTATTTTTCCATGTGTACCGTCTCTCTTTTTAACCCTTTTTAACATAGGATTAGAGATTTTTAAGTAAATAAATGAAATGCATTGTTTTTAATTAACAATTTTAACATAAATTACAGCTTTGCTGCTTTTATCCGTCTTAATTAACTTAAAATGGCATTTTATCTTTCTGTTGAGTATGGCTTAACCCTCAGTCACACATAGGGAAGGTGACTAGGCATTTCAGCGTGTGAAAGTTTCACAAGGTGCTTATTTTAGCAATACAGGACAGGTAAGTGAATTTCCCAATTCAACTCATCAAACAAATGTTTTTTTAGTACATTACATTCTTCAAAAATAACATAAAATATAATACCTTACCAAGAAGGGGATTTTCAACAGGAGAGACCGGACAATTAAAAGTGCTTCTTCGGTTCTCCGTCCTCTAGAATGGAATTTAAATCAGTTGTTACACACTTGACAAAATAACTGATTAATTTTTTGTACAACAAGCAGGTTTTTATA
Organism: Chaetodon auriga; assembly: GCF_051107435.1. Taxonomy (NCBI): domain Eukaryota; kingdom Metazoa; phylum Chordata; class Actinopteri; order Chaetodontiformes; family Chaetodontidae; genus Chaetodon; species Chaetodon auriga. The sequence continues at coordinate 1,939,704 of NC_135075.1, read as the reverse complement.
CCTTTTTCTTGTTTCTAACCCTCATGGAAGAAACAGAAACAGTGCTCCATCGCGTGAATTAGCGATGTTGAGCTACATCTAATATTTTAACACATTACTTCCGGATCACCAAAAATAAAATTCTGGTTTTTCAAAATAAAACCGATAGTACTCACAAACATAAGGTAGAAAGAAATAATGATCAGAAATGAATAAAATATATTACTTAACCCTTCGTTAGGCGGGTTACATATGGCCGGCTGTTTTACAAAAACAATGACATGCCATGCCCAGCCCAGTCCAGGTGCCACAAATGCCACTAAGGCACAACATGAGAAAATACCTAACCTTTCTCATGAAAGAATGAAAACTGGGAACAAAAAGAACCTACTACTGTTAACAAGCAGAGATGAAGATTACAATTGCAACAGTCCAACGAGCAGCATATTAGGGGAAAAAGACTGTTACAGAGAGTGAGTCAGAGAATCTGTGTTGAAGAAGCGAGCACTTCTCCTTTGCTGAGATAATCCATCCCACCTCACACGTGTGAGCGTTCAACTGACGGGCAACAACTCTGGTGGACATTCCTGCAGTCAGCATGCCAATTGCATGCTTCCTCAAAACTTGCGACATCTGTGGCATTGTGCTGTGTGATAAAACTGAACATTTCAGAGTGGCCTTTTATTGTGGCCAGTCTAAGGCACACCTGTGCAATAATCATCCTGTCTAATCAGCATCTTGATATGCCACATCTGTGAGGTGGGATGGATTATCTCGGCAAGGGAGAAGTGCTCACTAACACAGATTTAGACAGATTTGTGAACAATATTTGAGAGAAATGTTTTTTTTTTTCATGCATATAGAAAATGTTTTAGATCTTTGAGTTCAACTCGTGAAAAATGGGTGCAAAAACAAAAGTGTTGCGTTTATATTTTTGTTCAGTGTATGTAGCACTTTTCAAGTCTGACGACGAGTCAAAGCTCTTATACAATGCAAGTCTGCATTCAGCCATTTACTCATTCAAACACAATGGTGGCTAGGCTAGGCCACCTGCTCATTGTGAGCATTGAAACACTGAGGTTTGAGGTTCAATATCTTTCTCAAGGATATTTTGACTGCTGTTGACTGCTGAGGCGAGGAATCGAACCACTGACCTTCTGATAAATGGACAACCGTCTGACCTCCTTCGCCACAGCTGCCCCATGAGACATGATTTCCTCTTCAGAGTTGTTAGGAGGGGGAAAACCCCATCCAAGGTTATCACCCTTGATCTGAAGGAGCTAGTGATTCTTTGAGGCACATAAGCCTGGTTAGCACACAGAACATCCTAGCTGCCGTCTCCTTGGATCTTCAGACATGACAGAGCCACAGAGAGTTAAGTCACCAATTCTTTTTGCAAAACCAAAGCTCACAGGTTGGCTAAACACAGATCTGTCACCAAACCCCTTATGACATGATGAAATAGCATCAGGGTAAGTTTAAACAGTGCTGAAAGCCAGATTCCTGTTCATTAACCGCTGGAGAAAGCACATGAGGCACGGGACATTCAACAGTGTCCAGACCCTCTCTACACACCACTGCTGTAAAGCTGTCCATTTCACTATGGAACACACTCACAAATGTTGGCCTATTACTGTGTAATTCCTGATCAATCACCCTGCCCAAGAGAGAGCGTCTCCACGCCATGAGAACTGGACCTGTGCACTCCAGAGCCATTGGAATCACTGAGAGCTGGCTGTCCTGCACTTGTTTCATCAACAGGGATCACTGGAACCAGAGGGAAGGTGTACAAAAGCATCCTGAGAAAGATGTGTCTGTGAATACTGGAATGTGTGATGTAGATCTTCCCAGAGGCATCCCCTTTCATAAGATATGAGGACTTCTCCAGTATGCTAAGTCAGAACCAACAAAGCAAGGAATGGAAATCAAGTGTCTCTGTTGACGCATAAGTTCAATGTGCAGGCGAATGAAATATCTCTGCAGCCACTTCTTATGGAAGAGACCCAGAGAAATCATTAAATGAGTCAGAGAAGAACGGAAGCTGATTGTCTGGTCTCAATACAATGGGAAAGCATATATAGGTTGAAAAGAAAAAAGACCCAGGATGGAGTCCTGTGGAACCCCACACACAATTTCATGTCTTTTAGAGTGGTCTCCAAGTGTAACAATGAAACATCAATTAAGTAGATAGCACTGGAAGACTGTACTTGACAGACCCAAACCAGTTGCCTGACCTTTTCAGCAGGATCTCATGATCCAATATGTCAAATGAAAAAGTAGGAATATTAGGACTGAGGTTTTTTTTATTGTCTCTCTTGATCCTCATTTCAATTCAATTCAATTTTATTTGTATAGTGCCAAATCACAACAAAAGTTGTCTCAGGACACTTTCCATATAGAGCTGGTACAGGCCGAGCTCTTTTATCTACAGAGACCCAACAATTCCCTCAAGAGCAAGCACTTGGCGACAGTGGCGAGGAAAAACTTCCTTTTAACAGGCAGAAACCTCAGGCAGAACCAGGCTCTGGGTGGGCGGCCAAAAGCTGTCATTAACAACTTTTAAATCAAGTGGTCTCTGTGCTCCAGCCAGACTGAGTTTCATGAGTGTTATTATCTTTAAGATAGCACTTGACTTGCAGATATATAATCTTCTTGATCATCTTACTCAAGAAGGTGATATTGGAGATTGGCCTGTAAATATTAAAGAAAAAAAATATGATCACACTGAAAAAAAAAGTTCTTTGAATTTACTTGATTTTAATGTGTACACCGGTCCCACATGATCTGAACGTGGCCAACCGACATACCTTTTCTCTTCCTCTCGGTTAATTATTGCTTGTTAAACCAAAGTATCCCATTCACGTTCGACTGTTCAAAATAATCATGTTGACTCAACATGATATTTTTAAGTTACTGTAATACCAATTTATTGTGTAAAACCGTTACAAATAATCCTGTTGCTTTACAATGATATTTTTAAGTTATTGTAATGAAAATATATTATATAAAGACTGCTCAAAAGAATCATGTTACCTCAATACCAATTGTGTAAAGTTTAAGTAATTTCACCATGTCCAGGGTACCTGATTTTCAACAGCAGTTCTAACTTGATTTTTAATTGCTAGCATAATTTAAATGTATCATGTAAAAGTAAAGTAAGTTAATTATGTCCAGGGGATCCAAGTTAAATCTATAAATCTAACTTGATTACTTGTTACTCAACTCTATCAAAATGTATTGTAAATACCATGTTTTAGTGTGAGCAAATACAATCAAACATTTTCAAAAATGTTTCTAACAAAGACGAGGCAAGAGGTCAGAGTAAAGTACAAACATTTTGCTATATTTAACTGTAAAACTTGCAGAACATACAAATACCTGACCCAAAAGCAATCAGTGCTGTACTATAAACCCCACATCAACAGCAGTGGATTTATATACACAAATACAAATGCAAAGTACAGATAGTCAGTAGCTACATCACATGAGGTTCAAGACTGCAAAGCTTGACAGATAAAAGAAGAACAATGAAGGACATGCTTACATGTCTCTCATAACAAGATGGGTTAGAGTTGAGCTGAGTCATACTACGGCTTTTTTGTCTCTAAGGTGTGTGTTAGTGCATGTAAAGACATGTGGATGTGTGAATATGTGGGTTAGTAAAAGAGAGAGAGAAAGACTACGGCACTCAGTGGAAAAAAAAGAGATCTTAACTGCCTCAGACACAGTAACTGTCTTACCACTCAGAAACCGGGCAAACTCAGGTTCACCAGTAGTGGCACTGGTCCTTTAACAGATAGACCTTACTGGCTTTACATGGTGGCAGACAACTAACAAAACAAAGCCTGATGGTATGGGACACGCAATCAATGTAACTTAAGCACACAGAAACAAGCAGCACACACAATGATTGAGGTATCTCCAACAGCAAAACAGGACTTAGTGGTCCGTTAATTTCACAGCAGTACAGAAAAGCTTATACAACAGTAAAGCTTACAGTTACTCTCTATTATTAACCTGTCACTGTGCAGACATTAACCTCTTACTTGAGGTTATGTGGGAGTGATTAACATGTGTTTCCGGCCAGTGGTCTTTCTTCAAGTGCAGACAATGATGGGGCCATTGTCTCACTTCTCTAGCAGTTTAACCGCAACTGGCCCTCACTGGCAGGGGAGAAAACAGCAAAAAACTGACTTAATTGAAAGAGGAGGGGGCATAGAAGTTATCTTTCTCTTTCTTTTAGAAAACGGATAGTCCATGTCTCCCCTCTGTAGGCAATGTGAGATTTCCAGTTACACATACAGCTGATGTATTTGAAAGAGACCTGGGCATTGAAGTTTCCCTTCTCTTTCTTGAAGAAATCAGGTAATATGTGTCTTCCTTCTGTGGGCAGTGAGATCAGCAGTTATACATACAGCTGATCTCTTTGAAAGACAGCAAAAATGTTGAAGTTTTCCTTTTCTTTCTTGAAGAAAATGGGAAACCATTGTCTTCCTTCTGCAGGCAAAGTGAGATTGTCATTTACACATACAGCTGATCTCTTTGAGGATCCAAATGTGATTGGTTAGCACAAACAGTCTGTTATTGATGTCACAGTGGAAAGGCAAGGTACAGCAGTTAATGTTGATTCATCATTGATGATGTCATGGCCATGTGGTGGGGATTCTGGTGGGTCTTGTCCAATAGGAAACCAAGATTTGGATTCAAATTCCGTTGTCCTGAGTTTTTTTTTATGAAGCTTTAGACTATGCAGATGAGTCTCTCTTTTTTTTTTTAGACTTTTAGTTTTACATGTAGACCTCTCTTTGTTCATCCAGTGTGGTTAGGTCCCAACAGTAGTTTGGATCATTTTTGTGGGTGTCAATAAGAGTTGGGAATTTTTTCTGTGGCTTGTATTAAAATTCTGTTGTAAGCCCAGAGGATGTTTTTGAAGATGTCCTTGGTCAACAAGTAGGTCTTGACTTTTGCGAGAGATTTTTTTATTTCTGATCTCAGTGGTGCAGTATTATGATACTGTTTAACAGAAGAAAATTAAAGCAATCCTCAGGACATCACAGCTGCTTTAAATGCCCTAGTGAGGACTGTATACTTAGAAAGTGGGTTTGAAATGATTGCAGTGATGTTTCACAGAAATACTTTTTTATTGTATCTGGTGGTGACAATACAATCAGCAGCTAAGAATACACAGAAGAAGACACAGTAACGGTCTGACAGGGCAACATCACTGACAGTGCTTATACTGACATCAGTGGCCATGAAAATGACAAGGTCAACTATGTGTCCATGCTAATGAGTTGGCTCCACAACAAATTGGGTCAGGTTAAAGAACTGTAAAATCTCATTAGAACAAACTGTGGTACACATTGTGGAATTATCGATGTGAAAACTGACATCACCAGAAATAATTACTTTGGTGTAGTCAGTACAGATGTTTGAAAGCTGATATGCAAAATCACTCGGGAATTCAGAGCTGTATTTATGTGGTAGATACACTATCACGCTGACATGTCCCAAATTATTTGTGTTTGGCCATGTTGTAGTAATAAAAAACAATTTTATCATTGAAAAGAAGAACAATCTATGTTGTTATCTTCAATAGGTTTGCTGACCATAACTGAGTTATTTGTCAGGAAGTTTACATTCAATAAGGCAAAATGAAGAGCACATGAGGTTGGTTTGTGGTATGGCGTGTTATGACTGAGAATGATGGGGGTGACATTATCAGGATGAGCTTTAGAAATACCTCTGTTTATGTTGACAAACCTTTCAAAGATCACAGGCATAGCGGTCGGGAGTACAGGAGAGAGCCTACAATTAACATTTTTTCAAATAGGTCAAACTGGGCTGTCACAGTGAGAGGGATCAAATGTGCAGACAGAAACATGTCTGGGAGCAGTGCACTTTTGTGAGATACCTGTGTATCGTGTTAGTAGAAGGTTTCTGCCCTGGGGACAGACACATGCCGGACCACAGACAAGTTGATGACAAAAAACAAGGGAGGGGAGATGGATGAGAGTATGTGCCCCGGACTCTGACCAACCCCCAATCCAGCTGAAACACATCGGGATATAGATCGGACTTCAACTTGATCCAAGAAGCATGATGGATGTTGGGTGAAGTTAGATATGCTGACTGCTGACAATTTTAACAGCAATTTGAAGTCAACGCTGGACTCAGTGGCTCCTCTTTTAACAAAAACAATTAAGAAAAAACCTATACCGCCGTGGAGAAATGAGGAAATTAAGCAACTGAAATGAAACTGCAGGAGTGCTGCAAGGAAATGGAGAAAATCAAAACTAACAGTCCACTATGAAGTTTTACGTCGACAGCTCAAAACTTACAATAGCACTATTAAACGGGCAAGAATTTCTCACTTCAAAAAACTAATCTCTGACCACAAAAATAATCCCAAATTTCTCTTCTCCACCATTGATTTTTTAACAAACAGTAATTTTAACAGATCTCATAAGACAATAACAAATACCCTGTGCAAAGACTTTGCAGACCACTTCAGGTACAAAATTGACAACATCAGATCCAGTCTTTTATCTCTACAGGTTTTAACTACCAACACGTCTGGATCACAGGTTCTACCTGAGGAAACACTGGAGAGTTTTGCCCTGGTTGATGCGAGGACACTTGGTTGAGAACAGCTGTTATACATGGTGAATTGCTCTCTTCAGACGGGTGTCTTCCCCTCCTCCTTTAAAACAGTGGTGGTGAAGCCCCCTCTGAAGAAGAGCAATTAAGACCCCAACACTCTTAATAACTACCGACCTGTATCCAACTAACCTCTTTTAAGTAAAATTTTAGAAAAACTTGTTTTTAACCAAGTAGATGACTTTTTAAACCAAAACAACATTTTAGAAAGGCATCAGTCTGGTTTTAGGATGAACCATAGTACCGAGACAGCCCTTTTAAAGATTTTAAATGATATCAGGTGCAACTTGGATAACCACAAGCTCACAGTCTTGGTACTACTGGATCTAACCGCTGCCTTCGATACAGTAGACCATCGCATTTTATTAGACAGGCTGAGGCACCTGGTCGGCCTCTCAGGTACTGCTTTTAACTGGTTCGTCTCATACTTCACTGACCGACACTTCTTTGTAAGTTGGGATGCATGTTCCTCAACCCATGAGATCAAGTGTGGGGTTCCCCAGGGGTCAATTTTAGGTCCAACTCTTTTTAATCTGTACATGCTACCCCTCAGGGACATCATCAGGAGGCACGGCATCAGCTTCCATAGTTATGCTGATGATACGCAACTGTACATTGCCGTGTCTCCTGATGACATAGGGCCAATTGATGCCCTTTTGAACTGCATTTTAGACATAAAGTCATGGATGGCAGAAAATTTCCTTCAGCTCAACCAGGACAAAACAGAAGTCTTAGTCACTGGTCCTGAAGGCCAGAGAGAGAAACTTTTATCAAAACTACGAGATCTTAAACCAACACATTCTGTAAAAAATATGGGCGTGATTTTTGACTCTGAGCTTACTTTTATTCCACACATCAAAAACATAACAAAGATAGGTTTTTACCATCTTAAGAATATAGCCAGAGTCCGCCCGTTTCTCTCTCACGCCAGCACAGAGGTGCTGATGCATGCTTTTATCTCCTGTCGCTTAGATTACTGTAGTGCCCTGCTCTCTGGTCTTCCCAAAAAGAGTATCTCCAGTCTTCAATTACTACAGAATTCAGCCGCACGAGTGCTGACGAGGACCAGAGGGCGGGAGCATATTACATCAGTTCTAAAATTGCTGCATTGGTGCCCTGCCCTGTGCGTTTCAGGATAGATTTTAAGGTTCTTTTATTAGTTTTTAAATGTCTTAACGGTCTTGGGCCTTCTTATTTATCTGACCTACTTTTACCCTACCAACCCCCGCGGACCCTGAGGTCCTCCGGTACTGGCCTCTTAACCATTCCAAAAGTAAGAACTAAGTCAGTGTGGATGGCCCCCAAAGGTGGCTTATTCCTTATCTTGTCCGTTTGGGTGTGTGTGTGTGTGTGTGTGTGTGTGTGTGTGTGTGTGTGTGTGTGTGCATGTGTGTGTGTGTGTGTGTGTGCGTGTCTGTGTGTGTGTTTCTGTATGTATTTATGGGGGCGGGAGGGCTGGGTTTTCTTCTTTGTTGTTTTTAGCCTCTGTGAGGCACTTGCTGTTTTTTAAGTATGAAAAGTGCCATATAAATAAATAAAGTTTGAGTTTGAGTTAGATATAGAATGTGTCGTTATTGGCAAGAGATAAATGATCAGTTGTTTGGAATGAACTTGAAAATTGAATATCCACCAACAATTGAAAACTGTTTATGTACCTTCAAGAGCCATCACTGTAGTGAGAACATGATTGGAATAGTAGGTGTTGACAACATCTGTGAGGATTTCAGGACATGTTAAAAAAATCATTTATATGATCACTGAGAGTTCCATTGTCTGTAGTTGCTTCTTGTTACCTCTTTAGGACTTTTTCTGGTATAAGCACCAACCTTGTCAGGACCCGTGGCCCTCAATGGGACCAAAGCCTGGTCTTAATGAAGAAAAATTTAATTTCTGAGGTCCAGGTTATTTAAAATTAGGGGTAAGGTGTGAATTAAAGTTGGGTTAAGGTTCGGATGATTGAATGATTGATTTGGTGATGTTTAAGGTTAAGGTTAGATTGAGGCTGTCCACAGTGAATGCAACTCAATGCAACGTCCAAATCTAGTGTGAGTGTGTGTGTGTGTGTGTGTGTGTGTGTGTGTGTGTGTGTGTGTTTATGCTTGTTGTATGTCAAAAGAGAAGAGGAATAAAACAGAGAATAAGATCTGGTATGGCATCTTGGGATTTTAAAAGGGAGGAAATCAATATTGCTGACAAGAAGGCCAGTTTAGTGATGGAAAATGAGATGACTCACTCTAAAACACAAGAAGGCAACTTGGCTTGTTCAGAAGCCTGCTGGATTTAAGACAGAAGATGTAAAAAAAAAAATCTCAAATAAATTATGAAAGAACTTTGGGACATTCGTAGCAATATCACAGTACAAGATAAGATAACATTTTATAAATCCCCCACAGGGGAAATTTGGTTGTTACAGGCAGCAGCAGTATTAACGAAAGTATAAAAAAGACATAGAAAGGAATAAAATACAAAATAGAAAAATCTGAAAAATCAAGACTCTGTATATATACATTCTAAAACACTAAAACTGTTAGGCAGAATGCCTGAATGATTTTCTTAGGAGTAAAATATGCAGACCAGAGAGGGAATTAGCAAAACAAAAATAATTTATTTTACACAAGAACCCACCAACAAAAGGTGCACTCGTAAGGAGTGGAAAATAAAAAAAATAAAGCGCACTCAAAACTTGTGTGGGAATGAACAAAGGGAGCTCCAACGAATCAGGTTTTCAGAGGCAAGGCACACGCTGACATGGCAGGCGACAAACAGAAATACAGAGCACACAATAAATGGCAGTCCAACAACAAACTAATATTAGCACAACTCACAAAGAGAGGGGATAGCAAAACCAAGTACTCACACAAAACAAACAAACAAAGGACAACGCCAGAGATTCAGGACAACCTGGCAACAGGTAGGAGAGAGCTCTTCCCTTTTATTCTATGCCTAATCATGGCCAGGCGTATCAAGTGTGCACCTGAGTAGGAGGAGCTGGCCAGATGTAGGGACACACCCAGCTAGACAGACAGGGAGAAATAGGCATACAACACATAACACAGGGAGAAGGTAAAAAAGAAACACTCGGAACAGACAGGCCTGCAGGATCATAACAAAAACTAAAATGCTAAAGCAATATCTCAGAACAAACATATACCAGTGCATGAAGTTTTGTATAATATATGAATTATGGATAAGTGCTGTTAAACATGCAAAAAAAGGAGGCAAGTCAAACAAGTAAACACCAAATTGCAGAATGTGCTGTTGCTTTATTACCAGCTGTGATAGCATAGCTGGTTTTGTTTTCACCTTGTTAATCTGTGGAGTTTGGATGTGAGTGCGTCTGTGTGTGTTAAGGGTGTCCATTTGACCAAAATTTCATATCACTATATTTTTTTGGCTGTTGTTATTTTGCAGCTATAATATCATATCTAGATCATGTATATGTTACAAAAATGAAAGGGATACTCCACTGAAAACATGATTTTACCTCTTTTCATTCTCTTAACAATGTAATACATCACATACACACTGAGGAAAATAAAAATTATGTAAAAATTGATGTGTTTATTGCTTCATTCTAAGTCAGTGCTATCTTAGTGATCAATACATCTTTAAGTCAAACAGATAGGCAGGCAAAAAGTTCAACTGTTAAATAAACAATAAGCTTTGCTCTATACTCTCACTGTTCCAAAACCAATATGGTCACAAAAACACAGTAAAAAAAAGCAGGAGTTAAGACTTCTAGCAGTGCGGTGAAACAAGATGGACGCATAGCGGTAAGCTCCGACTATTCAGTGGAGATAAAGTACCTCCTATCAATATAAATAGCCCCAAAAAAACTTTCAAATGGCGTATGACAGGAGGGAAACAGCAAAGGAGTCGAAGGAACACCAAGAATATGAGCAAAACACAACAAAGTCCTGAAAACGAGAAAGACTACGGAGAGGAAGAAACAATGAGAAAGCTACAGGAGTTAGCGCCAGCACTAGCGAAATCATCCTGCTTTAGGTGCTAACATCACTTTCTAAAGAGCTGAAAGACTTTAAACAGGACATGAGACAAGACCTTGGTGAATTTAAAAACGAAGTCAAGAAAACTTTGAGAGATGACCTTGCAGATTTTAAAGAGGAGGTTTTGCAAGAACTACAACATCAAAACGCCAGTATTGCGGAGGTACAGACGCTGATCTGGAGTCAGCCTGCGCAGTGATGAAAGAATAGCCGCTGACAGTGGTGAAAGAGAGCAAGGGGATGCGGGACAAAATTGTCGACCTGAGGGCCATTCCAGGAGAAATAATATCAGGATTTCTGGAGTTCCAGAAGAAAAAGAGTCATTGACTTGCTTAACAGACATCTCTCCCTGCCAGAGGGAATTGAATTCCAAATTCAATGGGTGCACAGAGCGCTGCTCCCAAAGCCAGCCGCCACTTCAACCCCAAGATCAATAATAGTGAACTTTTACAGTTTCGCATTTAGGAGCTGGTTCTTAGAAAGACATGGCAGCAGAAGATTGAAATGAACGGCAGGCGACTTTACTTTGATAATGATTATGTGACAGAAATTATGGAGAGGCATAAGGCATATGGCACCATCAAAACGGCGCTGAAAGAGAAGGGGATTCAGGTCCAGACACCTTACACGAAGACGCGAGTGCACTGGGACTCCGGCCTGAGGATCTACGGGACAGCGGAGGAGGCAGCGCAGGACCTGAATCGATGTGAAGTCAAGGTGACGGTGGAGCGACTCGATGCAGCGGTGCCATGGAAACACCCCAACAATCCAGTTAATATAGCCCAGCACCCAAGAGAGAGGCTGACTGAGTTCAGAAGAGACTCAGAGTAATGACACTGAAACGGTGTGGCCCAGGTTCACTAAATCTTAATATTATCATTTTACTTGGAAAAATATTTACTTCACTTTTAGTATGTTTTTCTTAATATGACTAACTTTGGGCTAAACAGGATATTTGACTCAAGATTTATGTTACTAGATATTTAATACCAAATATAAGGAGTGATCTGTGTTAATAAGCACAAAATGTTGGACAATTCTAGTATAAGTGAGTTCTTTCTCACTACTAGGGAGGGCCCCTATTGCAATTAGGCGTTTTACCCTCCCACCACCAATAGGGACCTTAAGGGATGGCCAAACACATCCTGTCTTTGGAAGTCACACTGTTCTGTGTTCAACTGTTGTAAAATAGTTAAGCCTTGTGTTCTGAGTTGGATTGCCACACAAATCTATAAACAGCCATGTTAGAATATAACATTAAGATATTGTCATTGAGTATTAATGGTCTAATAATTTGGTAAAACGACAGAAGATAATGACCAAATTAAGGAAAGGTAAATCACAGATTATATACCTACAGGGAACGCACCTGTCTAGTAAAGAAAGTGAAAAACTTAAAAGGTTTGGCTATGTAAAAGCATTTTATAGTTCATTTATAGTTCCATTCCGTCCAACCCTGATCCCTTTAAGATCTTGTTTCTTGGGTTGGGGGAGAAGAGCACGTCATTGGACTTTTTGCTGATGACGTAATTTGTTTTTTAGAGGACCCAGACACAGGAATTCCCATGTTAATCAAACAACTAGAGACATTTGGCTTCTGTTCTGGATACAAGCTCAATTTGACTAAAACACAAATCCTAGCATTCAATTACTCACTAAACATACAGCTAACTTATAACCTAAATTAGAGAGCAACAAAAATGAAATATCTTGAGGTGACAGTAACACAAAAACCTAAAGACTTATATGAAGCTAACTCCATCAAAATGGACAAAGAGATAAGGAGTGACGTGGACAGGTGGAATACTCTTTCATTAGATATTGGTTCAAGAAAAGAGACCATAAAAATGAGTATTCTTCCCCAACTCCTCTACCTATTCCAATCATTACCTTCTGAGATAATGGAAAAACGATATAGATTGTGGGACAAAATCATTTCAAGATATATATGGAACGGTTGTAAATATAAACTGGAGAAAGAGCGGATACTTTGGTGGATAGCCTATGACAGATGCTTACCCCTGGTTCTCATGACCAGAGATTTAAACAATGGAGTGGAAATTACATAACGGCATTATGTACATTAATAAAAAATGGGAACTTCTTGAGTTTCCAGGAGATGAAACAAAAATACAATTTAAGTAACCGTGACCATTACAGGTACTTGCAAGTAAGGGTTTTTTTTGACGAAGAAGTAAAACACAAGGTAAACCTGGATAAAATCAAATACATTAGAATCATAGTTGAAACCTACAATTCAAAGAAGTATAGAATCATATCTACACTGTACAGCCTCCTAATGGAGAGAAAAGGGAATGCAACCACATATGTAAAACTGAAATGGGAAAGAGAACCAGGTGTGAATATATCAGAAGATGAATGGCTACATATTTGGCGAACACAGCAGACATCCACATCATCAGGGGTTTGGAGATTAGATTGTTGGAAGAACTTGATTAGATTCTTTGTCACACCCAAAATTAGAAATAAATACACATCAGTACCACAGCCATGTTGGAGAAAAATTTTAATGTGGAGATATGAATGTAGACCATTCTCATGTACTGTATTTTGGCTTTGTCCTAAAATCATACAGTTTTGGGAGGATGCTCACCAGGTAATTATTAGAATTCTATAATATACCCAAGTTGTGTGTATTGTTGTATCTTGGCAATATGTCAGGCAATGTTGCATTAAAAGAGGATAGATATTTACTGAAAATTGTGTTAGCAGCCTGCAAGAAAGCAATCACAAGGAAATGGTATAAAGCAGATCCACCAATACAGCATGATTGGCAAAAAATTATGAGTGAGATATATGTAATGGAACTGTTGACCCATAAGATAAGGACTCAAGAAGAACAATGTCAAGAAAAGTGGGAGAAATGGACTGTTTATACAATGACAGAATAAGGACGATCATATTGATAACAACATGGGAGCAAACTGTAGAGACATGGCAATCCACTATGTTCTTTTTCTTTTGGGGTTTGTCTTTCTTTCTATTATTGTCTTCTTTACATGTTTTTAAAAAAGAAACAAGAAAAAGAAAGTTAAAAAGAAAAAGCAGGAGTTGAGAGTGTGTGTGTGTATGCTTAGCCATGTTTGTGTGTGTGTGTGTGTGTGTGTGTGTGTGTGTGTTTGTTGCCTGGGTATGATCAGTTTAGACTTGGGCACATTTGCAGTACAAACTGCTAACTCAAAATTTAATAACTCAGGTCAAACCACTGTAGAAAAAGAATAAAAATCCTGAATCCCCCGAGATCAATTCCTCTCCATTGTCCAGTTCATGTGTGTGTACTCCCCTGCAGCTAAGATGTTGTGGGCATCAGTTCGAGGCTTGGTATGTCGTGTCACCGTCATGTGAATGGGCTTCTGTCAGCTACACATACACATTTGTGTCTGCCGGTGGAGTCTGTGGTGGAAATTCTTGTGAGCTGAAGGAGGGAGTTCACCAGGAGACTTCAGATGTCTTTGGCAGAAGTATTTATTGCAGGCTTGATGCATCAAGGAGAAGTTGATGAGCAACACAATGTCCACAAGTGAACCAAGGTAGTGCCACACTAAATTCTGAAGATGTCCTTTCTAACGGGGTGTATAAATACCCATACTTACATATGTCCTGACACCCAACCCTCTACCTGAGGACACTTTTGACCTAATTCCTTCAGAATGAGACCTCGAGCATTCTTCCTCGAATCGGTTCGGTATCTGTCTGTACAGTTTATCTATAAGACCTTGGCTACCTCTGTAGTAAGATCAGGGGAAGAGAATTCCTGTCTGATGTCTGCTAGAATGACCTCTAAATATTATGTTAATGTGTCTCTGTCTGATATCTCTGTGTTATCCAACCTTGAGACCTTTGGGCGCCAAACTGTACAGAAGGCCTGTGATAGAAAATTCCCTCACAGAGTCACTTACTGATCCTTAGCAGTTTTATTTCAGACTGCAGCAGAAGGCTGTGTAGCGTTTGAGCCTCAGAAATGCTTGGGAAAATGTAGTTTGTGCAGATGTGACCACACTCCTTGATCAATAAGAAAGCTAAACTCCTGAAAACCTATTTGATTCAGAAAACTGTGATACTGCTGCCATGCTACTGAAAAATGTAGTTAAGTAAGTAGTAGTAACACTACTTTTTTTTTTAGTGCCCGCTACTGCCCAACACTGACAGACACAAATACTGACATAATATACAGAAAATCCCAGCATATATTATTGAAGTAATAGTCAGTGTACCACAAGACATGTCTATTAAGTACATTTATATATGGGGGCAACATATACACATAGCAATGAGGCACATAGCAGAGGGAATTTTCCTTTAACAACAAAATTACAGTGTCAAGTTTTGAAATAATGAACTGGCGATGTGAGCTTCAGCATCAAACCTTACCAAACTCAGTTAACTTTCTCAATTCCCAAGTCACACTGTTATTCTTACTTCCCTAGCCTCTTTGCCCCCACCTCTGCTGCCACCAGCTCCAACAGCCACCGCCCCGACTCTGCCTCTGGTCAGAGATTCCCATGCCTCTGATCTGGAACCGCTCTGAGGGAATATTTGTATATGTTGTGGTTTTCTCCTACAATGCACCATGATGCTTTGTCAGAAACCATTAATCTTTCCTACTGAGATTTCCAATATACATTTTGTGTTAGGGCTACTAAGAGGGTGAGCACTGGTGTGGGCAGAGGCACTTTATACCCATTACCTGTTGGAAAGCATGAATTTATCTCTGAGTTTCCTAATGCGTTTGACAATCCAGATCACGCTGGAATTGTCTATGGGAGATCATTAAATCTAAAACAGGGCATCTGGAGTGTGCTGGATTGTTCTGTGGAATTCTGGATGCTGGCCACTGAGTCCTGGTCAAATGAGGAAGTGCTCTGCGACATCTTCATCAAGAGTTTCAACAAACAATTAAAGGAACCCCCAACTTTATGGCAAACTTTACTATACATTCGATTTAGGAAGAGGCATACAGAGAAAGTAATGCCCTCTAACTCACCTGTCACTGGACAAAAAGGACCTGTATCCAGAGAGATCCAACAGTATACAAGTTTATGGATCTGTCACATATCCATAATGTGTACGGAGAGAATACAGGGAGATCTGATCTGTCACAGATGCATATATGTGATACTGTCCGGATATGATTTCTGTGACATATCCCTTAGAACACAAGATTCATATATCACAAAGATCACAGATCTAGCAAAATGGCATCAATGGATTTTTAAGGCAACTACATATAATGAGAGATACAAAGAAATGTGATCATATCATTTTCACTGACCTGCAGTACTGACTTGGCAGCCCTGTACAAGATTTAAGGTCTGACACATCTTTTCGCAAAGGGATAGCATGTTGACTGATTGGTCAGAGATGCTAAATATTGAATTTATCTGTAGCATAATTTGTTAGAATGCAAAGTTAAGTATATGCTCCTATTGAATATTAAAGACCTATAAACTCACCTTTCACCCTAAATCTCACTGGACAAAGGAGCCATATGTAAGCTATCCTGCGAAATCCAGTGGTATACAATTTTCTTGATCTGTCACATATCCACAGTGTTTATGGAATGTCTGATCCATCACATATGCTTCTACACTGTAGGATATTGTCCGGATATGTTACCTGAAATATACGTATATCCAATATCTCATAACAGGATACATCAAATATTTAAGTCAAGTTAACTTTTTGATCAACATTTTAGACATTAACCTACCTTTTTCACATCCACCTGTCCAGAGCAGCTGGCTTGGCAATCTCTTTGTCCATACTTATGAAGATGTTCATAGTATGTTGTTTTGCATACCATCTCTTTGCAGTGATCACACCATAAATACCTGGAATTACCACCTCCATCTTTTCGAGGCCTAGGCATGGTGTCTTCTTGAAAAAGACAGGAAAAAGATCATTAGTCCCATTGTACAGCCATTACGTTGTTTTTTTAAATTCTGATTTAAAAAAAACGTCTTTGATACGAACCTATCAAATGTAAATATCAATATAATCAATACCAATATAAAATGTCCACATAACTTACGTTAACTCGCAGTAATGATTGGAAAGCTCAGTTCCGACACCACAGTAAATAGGCAAAGGGTTGTTTTTTTTTTCATATCAGGGCTTCCGTAATATCCAGTCTAGCCAATCACTAAGGCCGTTAAAAATAGAAAAATAATCTGGCGCGCAAAATATTTTTTTCCTGACAGTTTAGACCTCGAGCCATCTTGTAAAGAATGACACCACTGACAAGCAAACGACGACGTGCTGTGCTTTATTCAGACTCAGAGGAAAGTGACATGGAAAGAGGCATGGAAATAATTACTGAAACACCAAGGTGCGGGTCCTCTGGGCGCGACCAGGCAAAACGGCGCCTTCATCCCCGAACCGGTTACCCTGTGCGGAACACCCCTGAAGTCACAGCGGATGACATTTGGAAGTAAGTAGCTAACAGTTTACTCGCTAGTTTGCTGTTTTTTCTAATTTAACAGTTCATGTTCATTAGCAATTTGATATCAAGCATAGCTAGTTAGCACTAGCTGGGTCGGTAAGGTTAGATAAGATGAGTGATTTTCTAACCCCCCACCCGACCTAGGCATCGGGATTTTTTTTTTTTTTTTTTTTAACTAGCCACAGTTAAGTTACAATGGGGCGGCTCATATTGAAATATAGATATAATGAATAAAAAACTTACCGTAGCTTGCAAGTGAAAGACAAAAAGTTTTTTAGCTGTATAGCTACGCGCGTCAATCGCACACTGTCTGAAAAGGTCAGGCTAACGGCTAAAAGTAAGCTAGCGGGACAAGAGTGAGAGAGCGGCGTATGGCTGCTGTCAGGGTCGGTAGACAGAGGTGTGCTGAACGGCGCAGAGCTGGGTGAGCAGTATAAACTTTTTTGTACTTAACTTTTTTGAGCTCTAAATTGTGTTTCCAGAAGTGAAAATCCATTCATTCGTTTTCTCCATAGAGGATTTGACTATTAGCCATAATATCGTAACCATCCGATGTAGACTTACCTTGAGCTAGCTGAGTGTGAAACGATGGTATATCCTCTTGTAGAAACCTCAAGTTTGTATGATATCAACCTTGTTTTAAGAAAAACATGGTTTATTCGCGATCTCAGGGAGAAGAACTACACTACCCACAATCCTGTGTCACAGCGACGTCTCCGATTGGTGGAGCTCGTTGTTACCATGGAAATGTTTACCGCCCCCACGAACGTCGGCTGCCGGCTGCTACCACTAAGCTCCAAGGGCGTGTATTTACAACAGAGAAAGCATGATTTCCCTTTCAAACATGCTGCGCTTTTTTAGAGATAAGGACAGTCAAGAGCGTCCAAAGAGGTGAAAATCAGTACAAGTCGGACCATATTCTGTAGTGTAGCGTTTCTTTCAGGGCCAGTATGAAAAATGGATTGGAGCTATATAGCTTTTACCTTTTCCTTTTTTCCGTTTTCCAAACTTTTTTTTTTTTTTGTCCCGAATCAAATATTTTATGGTCACGATTAGGGATGGGTCATGATTTTTGAATAGTCAATAAATTACAAAAAGGCAAATGTGACTATGGTTATGTCTTTTAAAATCTTTTTTTCCTTGTTCGCCTGTCGATATCGGTTCAAGCTCAATGATAAATACCAGCTGTTGTGACCCAACTTCAAAGTGGAATACTGTACGTTTTGCAGTGTTTAGTGTAGTTTTAGTGTTTACTCCGTAGCTTATCCTGATGAAATTGGCGCTAGCCTGTTGTTAATATGGCTATTCCCAGAGGCTTGTGCGCTGTTGGACTAATTATGTAATATAATCACAGGGCTTTCCACAAGGATATGGAGTAGCCAGCCAGTGGGAAAAAATAACCAGCCAGTGGGGGTCAGGGGGCATGCCCCTGGATTAAAATTTTAGCCATAAAAGCACAAATTTTGTGTTCTCTGTCATATTCTGATGCCACTATTTCATCATATACACTGATCTTAATTATTGTGATGTTATGGGTTTGCCTACCTGATTGTACAGATGTAGTGAATTGTTATAAAGGCAAATCAGACTTCTGGTGCCTTTTAGTCCACACAGTCTATAAATATATATTATTTAAAACCACACCTATTCCTGACTGGTCAGAACATTTAAAAAATAACTAACAGAAATAAAATAACAAAACATGAATCACTTGACTCAAACCATGTGAATCTACTGAATCCACTCAACTTCTGGTTAGAATGACCCAGATCTGCAGGTAATGCTCTGTTAAACCCTGACCAAAAACAACACAGTAGGTTGGTAACTTGTTTACTTCACAACTGTACTTCACAACTACACTGCTGAAATGTTACTGATAGCCTGTAGCGTTAGTTAACAATCTGACGTGACCTCTCTATCAATGCTCTGAGTGCTCTGAAACTGTGAAGGTCTGAATGACAGTTCTGATGATGCTCAGACCATTTCAGATTTAATTTATGAACACATCAATATTTATAGCTAAACAATTAGCTGGCTAATGCTTACTCTAAATCATTTTGTTTGTATAGTTAACTCTGTGGGGGTCTTGGTTGCTAGCATACATAACATACCTGAGGTGGACGGGACAACTGCAGATGAACTACAAGTTGAGGAGGTGAAAACTGTGCATTACTTTGCCTGTATGTGATGTACTTTCGCTAGATGTTTGGAAAGATTACTCGTGTTTCAGCCCGACATGCAAAAGACTTGTTAGACGTGTGTTCATGAGCATTGTCCACATCTACTCTAGTCTAAAGTTTAACCAGACTTCTGTTAGGTTTTTTTTTTGTATAGGATTATTTTATAGTTTTTTTGTTTTTTGTTTTTTGTTTTTAAATAGGAATAGGTGTGGTTTTAAATATTAATAGCTATTTACAGACTGGGACAGTCTTTCAGACAGAAATCTGATTCTCATTTACAATAATTCACTATGGTGTGTCTGGGTAAAAATAGGCTACATGTGCTTTGATTTCTTTAATGTTTTTGTGTAATATTGTTTTCTGTAATGCCTGGATTTATCATATTAAATCATTTTAAAATCACAACTGAAACTGTATTTCAGAGCATTGTCAGGCATGCACAAAACCATGTCTAAGTTGGTGGAGAAAGTGGATGTTTTAAATGAAAAGATGGGAAACGTCAAGGAGGACATGGACCAACTTAAAGCAGCTGTAGCAGCAGCAGCAGCAGTACCTACGCGTCCACACACTCCCCAGCAGATTCCTAAGGCCTTGTCTGTAAGTTGTCGTCGTTGGCTAGATGTGCATTTATTTCCTTTACCTATACATTTATTATTTAGTAAATTGATATTTAATGGGTTATTTCTGATTTTTGGATATAAAGTTGTATGAATTATTGACCGGTGATATGGTTGCATGGACCTCGGGCAGCAAGTTCTCTGGTTGGAGATCTTCAGGCCAGACCTTGCTTGGAGGGGCAACAACAGCAAACAGAATCAGCTGCCCCTCCCCCAAATAACATGTTAAACCACAACAATAATTTTTTTTTTTAGTATCTACAGCAGAATACACCATATGTAGCGTACTTTCAGATTGTAGAGCCTGTCCACGGCGCTATGTTGTGGCATGATATGCAAACTAGACACTTTAGTGTGTAGTAATAATGGTGTTCTTCAACAATCAAAATAGTTCCAGGGTGATGAGTGGTCTGAGAGGACCACAAACCAGTGAATATATACTAAATATGGCGTATTCTTTTCTGGATACTGAAAACGTTTGATGTGGTTTAAAACGTTTTTTTGTCAGTTGACCCCATTTGCTGCTGCTGTTGTTTTCCCTCCAAGCTGAGGCTACCTTGGAGACTCCCTGCCTGAGGTTATATCCATGCAACCAAATCACTGTTGGTCAGTAACTAATACAATTTTATATAAGATAGAATCCACCCAAAGAATCCAAACCAACACTTTACGTTATTACTATCTACTATATCTATATCTGTCTTTAATGTCCTGATTTTGTGATTGGTAACTTTAAGTCACAATCACTTTGTAGAGTTTCTTATTAATTGTTTTTCTTTTTTGTTTACAAAAAGTTTACACAATTGCAATGTCTAGTTCGACTGATGTTGTTTTTCTTTCTTTTTTTTCCTGTTTAGCGTGAAGTGAAAAGGATCCATTCTAGTCTAGGGGATGAGCACAAATACAAGGGCAACGAGAAGTAAGGAAAACAAATAAATAAATAAAAAAATAATAATAATAATAATAATAATAATGATAATGACAACAACAACAACAATGATGATAATAATTAAGGAGAAAATACTTATTTTACTCAGCTATCATCCCTGGTGGCAAGAGCCAGGGTGTGTTTCAGAAAGCAGAATTAACAAACTCTGACTCTAACCCTGAACTCTGAGTTGACTAAGCCTGAGATGGGAAAGTTTTCAGTTCCACAACAGCTGATCAAAATTAGTTCAATCAACTCTATGTTCACTGTAAGTGAAAAAGCCATCATCAATGGAGTGCCGATATTATGATTCACCATGGCAACAGGTAAATACAGAGCAGAGCCGCCATTTTAATCCAGTGGACTGTAAATGACTCGAAATTTTTAGACATCTATTTTACATTTCAAAATTTTGCTCACATGAAATGCTGTCAAAACACATTAAAACTATGTCCAGCCTATATTCAAAAACTCACTTTTAAACTACATTTAGTTCAGTTTCAGAATATAAAAGTTGTTTCAGCTGCACCACAATCATCCTCACTCACATAATCTCCAACATGATATACCAGTTATGATATGAACCCAGCTGGCCATTTAGACGTTGATTATTATTATTATTATTACTATTATTTAGTCTGTTTGTGTTGTTGTGCGACTTTGGTGTTTTGACAAGTTAGTTAGAATCTGAACTAACGTTATTTGCTGCAGATAGAGGGAGCAGTAGACCAGAAACTCAACGAGGTAAAATGACTGTTTTTGTGAATAGGGTCTGGTTGCTTTGAAGAGAGAGAGAGAGAGACACACACACACACACACACACACACACACACATATAGTGTACAGGTAAACTGATACAGATTTTGGCTAAAATACGTTATTCTGCTGACCCTTCCGTGTTGGGACTCCTGTCTGCTTCTCCAAACTACCTCATACAACCATACTAAGATAAATGCGAACTATCACTTTAAGTGTTTAAGTGTTTCATTGAAATGTAAAATAATAACTCATTTACTTATTTATTTGTAGAAGGTGGATGCCTTTGGTATTGTGGGTTATTGCATTCATTGGTATTTACTTAATTTTCAATCATAAAGACCTGATGAAGAGTGGATAAAGAGCAGTTTTCAGTTTTTGTCATTCATTATGTTGTCTGATCAGTCTAATTCCTAATATGTAACCTGCAGGTTTGCCTCAGAGCACAATTTTGCGGTGACCAAAGCCATTTCACAAGCAATAATGGATGGGGATGACTTTGATGCTTCTTTGATAAGGAGTGAGTTTACTTTTCTTAAATTAGTTTTCAGTAAGTTATTGGGGTTTCACAACTACTGATTTCTACGAGTCGACCATTTTTTCATAAAAATTATCGAGTAGTCGAGTTGCTATGTATGAAAGACGCAGAGATTAGATTAGATTGCCAGATTAGCTTGCAGTGCGCAGAGAAATTGAACAGATGCAGACACTGTTATTGTAGAACGCGAGCTGTCCCCAGCACGACGCACTCTGTCTTAATAGCCCAGTTGATTAACATGGGAGCTAAAAGAAAGCAGACAGCACTTCGCAGTTCTTCCGGCTCTTTAGAAACCTGTATTTTGTGCAGAAAGTTCAAGCATTCTACCATGACATGTCATAATAAGGATCACAGTTTGTAAACATAAAAACAGACTACAATAATTACTGTAAATTTGGTGACAGTGACAAAAAGGATGTTATCCACGACTAGTTGAATGCTGCCAACAGCAGAATGTAGTGGCTATAGTAGTCAACTAGTCGAATAGTTGGTGAAACCCCTAGTAAGTTATAAAAATGTTAATAAGTATATTCAAATAGCTTTATTAGATGTTGTAAGAGTGCATGCACAGAGTGACAGACTAATTAGTTTGTAGGATGGGAAGCACCCTTTCATATTTATTGACATGCAATATATCAAAGTCAGTTTATTTAATAACAATGGCTTTTTGTGTTGATAGGAGCCTGCAACCGATATTATGAAAATGTCAAACGAGAGTTCAAGCTTCTTGTGGAGAACAAGATGGAAGAGGATCGGCGGGCCAAAGCCCTTAACAACAGAAGACACAGGGTAAGTTGAATCATATGTGGAATATTTACTTCCTTTAGATTGTCATGTGGTTTGTAAGATCAGAGAAAGATATCAGAGATTTTTGATTTACTTTTATGTCTCACTATTTTGGCATCACAGAGCTGTTCAATGGATACCAAAGAATAATTACTGTACGCATATTCACTAAATAATTCCAAAACAGCTGCTGAGTCAGTTAATCTGAGAACAGCCAGGGCTGTGCTTGCTTATCCCTTTGCTAGTGATGCTTAGTTGACTACATACAAGCTACTGATACCTGTGGTCACTGAGGAGATACAATGTTTTTGCATTTATGGTGCCCCCTAGCACCGGACTCTAGGAGGTGCTGAAAAAAGGAAGTCAGTAAGTGGCAATCGAGTTTCTTGCAAACCCCCCAAAAAGTTTAAAAGAAAAAGAGGAAAAGATTTTGTTTTTTTAAATGTTGAGTTTTTTAGGCTAGAATAAAATACATTTTTCAAAATGTAATTAAAATTAACATGTTTACTGAGGAGACAAATACATTTTCGTAATATACCAGCCATTTGTAAGGGGAAATTTTTTGAAGGTTTTGTATGGGGGGAAATACAAATAATGACTACACAAATTCTGATATTAGAAGTGTTACTAATTATTACAGTTACATGGACCTAACCAGTACTAATAAAAAATAAAAAAAAAAACCCAGTACTGCTTCTACTTGCCACCTAGTAATCCCATCCATCTAACAATTATTGCCAACCACTAGAAGCAAGTGCATTATCACTTGAACAGTTGTTTTCTGTTTCAGCTCCTGAATGCATGCAAGGCTGTGGCAGACCAAGTCCTTACTGAGGAGGACTGCCAGTTTTTGAAAGATGTGCCTGCATGCTTCATGAGTGATGAGGAGACTGATGATGATGACCGGCAAACCTGGAGAGTCAGCCAGCCTGAGTGGAGGGCCACCAGACTAAATGAAATTTTACAGAAATGCCAGCAGAAACTAATTGAACAGCAGAACAATTCTTGCAGGATGGTACATCGGAGGGTGGCCAGTGGTGTGGCCAGCAACAGGCAGCCTCCCAGGGGGGTTAAGGCCCTTTACTTGAAAGACAATTAAAGTTCTAAATTCTTGTTGTTTGATGTTTCAGGGTTCGTATGGGTTCTTGAAATCTTTGAAAAGATGTGGATTTTAATGTGGTGTGTTCAGGGTTTGTAAAGTGCTTGGATTTTAGATAAAACGCTTGAAATTGCAATTGCATAATTTTAAATAGTTCACTTTTTAGATGAAGAAATAAAAGAAGTTGGATATTTGTTCAGCCAGGTTGTATAAGATGTCAGTAGGGCTGCAACTAATTATTTTCATTATTATTTATTTTAATGTGTTTATATATTAATACAACATTCTGACATTTTTATATCAGCATTTTTCAGTCATATATCACTCATATTCCGACTTAACCCTTACATTGATAGAAGACAAAAATACACAAACATACACATACCCACCCACATACAAAAACACAGACAACTGTATGCCATTATCAGTTTAGTTAATAAAAATTTGGTTAATTTAAAAATTGTCCTCATTTAATTTTTTTCCTGTTTGTGCTAGTATTGTGGTTATGTTGTATACAAAATAACAGAAAATGTACAGAAACAAACATTAAATCTGGTTTGTTTTAGATGTAAAAAAAAAAAAAGACAGATCTACAAAAGGAATTTTGCTGGTCCTGTTGACAAGGTAAGAGATAACATGCAAATCTAAATTCAGGATACTCTATTACGGATACTGTAAAATAAGCATAACGTATATGGCAAGAATAGGATGTAATGACTGGGGATCGAACACCCGACCTCTTGTATCCCAGACGTCTGTAGTATCCGGTCAACTAGAAGACTAGAGTCGATTATAAATCGACAAACAGCTGTACTTATATGTTACAAATGTTTGCAAGAAGCGTCAGATGTTCAGATTTTACAGGATATCAAGCGATCAATAAATATGCAACATTGTATCTGTTGCGTATCTAACATTAGTTTGGGTCCATATATCCAATATCTCAAAACAGGATACATTAAAGATGCTCCTAATATGTTAACAGATCTGAAAAAATATCTCTAGAAAATTACATTTTAGGATATTGTATGTATATTTCACGGGTGGGTATCCGGGTTTGGGATTTTTCCGGGTCCAATCTTGTCCGTTTACGGAGATATCTCAAAATAGAATACGTCAAAGATCCGGTGTGTATATTGTCTGGATATTGTCCGTATCTTTGACAAATACAAACGTATCACTACTTTGGATAGTACCGTATTTTTGTGCATTTATTCCAGTGTGTCTTTTCCTCTCCCCCAGTGAATTCACCTTTCCTCATGTTAAGACCACCATCAGTGTCAGAAGAAACATCCTCCACTGTCACTATACCTATAGAGGAACCCATGCATGTGACACTGGTGCATACAAGCAGTAGTATGTTTGTATTGCGGAGAGGCTGGGACACCACATCATGACTTGTCCAGTTTGGCCAAAAGAGTGGACTCACCAATATCAGTGGGGGTATTGGTGAGTCAGCCTGTAGATAAACCCTCACTCACATCGAGGTTGCAACTACCAGCTTCTCCCTGGTTCCAGTCTCTCTCTCTCCAGCTGGAAGTGCTTGTGGATTCCAGAGCTGAGGATAGTTTCATTAACCAGGAAGTGGTGGAGCAATGCCAGCTGCCACTGGAGCCCCACCCAACTGCTAATATGGCTAGAGCCCTTAACAGCAGCTTCCTGGCTGGAGTCACCCTCCTTATTGTCCCAATTACTGTCCTCCTGTCAGTTAACCACTGTGAGCAAATCAAATTATGTGTCATATTTGCACCTCATATCCCTCTGGTCCATGGTTTCCCCTGGAGTAAGCATCATAATCCACTGATTACCTGGGCTAATAACAAAGTCTCCGCTTGGAGCCCATTTTGCCTCATTGTCTACAGTTTGCTCCATTCCCTGAGAGAGTCTCCTCAACCCCTAAGACTGGAATGGAATATCTTGCCACAGGTATTATTTTCCCTCTTCTTCCGCTGCTGGTGCTGTTTTTTTTTGTTTTGTTTTGTTTTGTTTTTTATGGCTAAGAAAGATAAGTCTCTCCATCCCTGCATTGACTATCATGGCCTTGATGCCATCACTGTCAAAAACAAGTACTCTCGGCTGTTTATCTAAGCCAGTGTCTTCACTAAACTGGACCTCCGGAATACATACCATATTATGAGGATTAGAGAGGGGAATGAGTGGAAGATGGCAAAGTGCCCGGCCTTTTGGTTTCATCAGTGCCCCAGCTGTCTTCCAAAATCTGGTAAATGACGTCCTATGGGACTTGCTGAATCAGTTTGTTTATGTCTTTTTGGACAATATTCTATTTTTTTCCAAAAATCAGGAGGAACAAGTGAGGCATGTCAGACAGGTTTTGCAAAGACTACTGGAAAACGAGTTTTTGCCAAAACAGAAAAATGTGAATTTCACACTGGCTCGGTCAGCACTCTAAGTGTTGTAGTTGAGAGTGGGCAGGTGAAACCGGACCTGGAAAAGATCAAGGTAGTAGAGGAGAGGCCAGTCCCATAGAATTGTAACCAATAATTCTGGACTACAGTCATGTGGTGGCACCGAAGCTGCTGCCACCTTCAAGATTGCAGGGTTTGTTCACTTCAGCTCTGAAACTTGTTCAGCCCGACACAGCCCTTCAATTTGTGGTGGAAGTGGATGCATCTGAGCGGTGTTGTCGCAATGCATCTGGTGCTGACCAGAAGCTTCACCCTTGTGCTTTCTTTTCAAGGAAACTGATGCCTCCTGAACAAAACTATGATGTCAGGGACCAGGAGCTCCTGGCTGTGAAGATGCCGTCAGAGGAGTGGCACCACTAGCTAGATGGCTCGGAGCAACCATTTGTGGTTGGTCCAGAAATCCCTCCTACATCCAGTTTGCCAAGAAGCTAAACTTCCGCCAGACACTGTGGTCCCTGTTTTTCAGTCAATTCAACTTCACTCTCACCTAATACCCCAGCTCAAGAAATGTGAATCCCGACTCCCTTTCCTGGCAACACAGTGCAGATGAGTCTGGTTCCGAGGCCAACCCCATTCTTGTGTGGTGACTACAGTAACCTGGGAAATTGAGGTGGTGGTAAGGGAAATGCAATGCCTTCAACCTGATCACGGTCATGGCCCGCCTAATTATCTATTCGTCTCTGATTCAGTCCTTTCCCAGGTTCTGTAATGGGCTCACACATCTTGGTTTGCTTGCCATCCTGGTACCATGCGGACTCCCCGGTTTCTGGGACCATTTTCCATGGATTCCATCATTAACATTTCTGCAATCAAATTTAATCTACCCACCTCCATGGAAATCCATTCTTTGCTGCATGTCTCCCAACTTAAACCTGTTTCCACCAGCCAGTTTTTCCCTCTGGCCAAGTCCTCACCTCCCGTTGGATCATTGACAATCAGCCTGCCTACATTGTCCAGGGGTGTGGTCCTGCTCCCTTATTCTGGACAATGACAGTCAGAGACTTTTACTGGGCCCATCCTGTCTTTTGTGTTTCCCTTCTGTCTCTTGTCTGGCTCTCACTTATATGTCTTGTATGTTTGTTTAATTGGGCGTCGGATTGTTTTTACCTTGTCTGTCTGTCTGCCTCACTCCTCCTGTTCTCTGTGCTCAGTTACCTACCTTGTGCTCCAGCCTACGGCCTGCTTTAAGAAGAAGAAGAAGAAGAAGGAGAATCGGGGGGAGACATTCCCCTTTATTCGTCACACACGTACATGCAGACACTGCACACGAGGTGAAATTTATCCTCCGCTTTTTCACCCGTCCTGGTCCTCCCTCCTCCGCGGCAGACCAGGAGCGGTGGGCAGCCAGACCGGCGCCCGGGGACCCATCTCGTTGTCACCATTGGTCAGGTGGTGATCTTCTTGCATGTTTTTAGTGGGGGTATATTTTATGGATGATACCCCAGGTGAACACGGGGAGAACATGCAAACTCCAGACA
The DNA here is from genome assembly GCF_051107435.1 of Chaetodon auriga. Classification (NCBI taxonomy): domain Eukaryota; kingdom Metazoa; phylum Chordata; class Actinopteri; order Chaetodontiformes; family Chaetodontidae; genus Chaetodon; species Chaetodon auriga. Next base: position 1,911,787 of record NC_135075.1, on the reverse strand, counting down.
GAAAGGCCTTTTTTCCTCAAGCAGCAGGCACCAAAGGCATGGTGGAGGACACACCCCCGGTGCCCGCAGCGAGAATCGACCCGGGACCTTCTTGCTGTGAGGCGACAGTGTTGCCACCGTGCCACCGTGCCACCATGCTTGTTTGAACCATGAGTAATCTGGAGCTGGATTCCTTCTCAGCCTGTCCACTCTCTGCCTACTTGTCAGCTTCAGTGTATGGATCTCCCAGATTCGACTGTTGTACATTTTTTGGAAACGATCATTCAAATATTTGACTTTTTGAATTATCCTGCGCCTGTGTCTGAGATTTCAGCATTTATGTATGTTTCTCCTGTTTCAAGACTTAAAGCTGCAGTAGGTAACTCGTATAAAAGTATTTCTTTTTGTCATATTTGCTAAAACTGTCCCTATGCCCAGACAGCAGTACATGAAACATGTAATCGGTGAAAAAAAAATGGCTCCATTGGTCCCACCTACTGCTCCTACTGCGATTTGCAAGAATTCACCGCGCCCAACACAAAACAACCAATCAGAGCCAGAGGAGCATCTGAGGGAGTGTCTGACATCTGTCAATCACTACTCACACATGCTGCGAACCGCCCCCTCCCTTCGCTCATGCTGCCGGCTGCCGCTCAGCCAAAGAGCTCTGTGAGCGGCGTCAGGAGGCTAGTGAAAGCTATGGCGGAGCAACAGCCACCCACAAAGGAGAAACTGCCCATACTGCCACTGCCAACAACAGCATATACAGCTAAGACAAATCACCATAAAGCTAATATGGTGATTGTTACAGTAACAGTGCATACAGTGCGTACAGCATGTTAGCAACTGAGATGTAGCGGCTGGGCAGAGTTAGCTTGTTTCCAATGCTAAGGCTAACATGACTGGTTGTCACGGCAGCCGCGCAGATGTCGCAGGGAGGAGGGGCTTAGAGGCAGTGCATGAGCGCAGCGGAGAGGGAGGGGGAGTGATGTGGAACTTATTCATTTATTCATCTTCTATACCCGACTATCCCTTTCGGTGTTGCGGGGGGCTGGAGCCTATCCCAGCTGTCAACGGGCGAGAGGCGGGCAGTCGATTGCAGGGCAACATGTACAGACAGACAGACAACCATTCACACTCACACTCACACCTAAGGGCAATTTAGAGTCGCCAATCAACCTAATGAGCATGTTTTTGGTCTATGGGAGGGAAAAGAAGCCAGAGTGCTCGGAGAGAACCCACACATGCACGGGAAGAACATGCAAACTTCACAAAGAAAGGCCCTGCCCGACCCGGGAATCGAACTGGCGACCTTCTTGCTGTGAGGCACATGCACTACCTGCTGCACCACCGTGCCACCATGTGGAACTTGTGTTGGTTCAAATTTTCAAGATAAGTCTGCGCTCTTCTCGATCTTACCTACTGCAGCTTCAACAGTTATTACTTGTCTTCAAATGAGGCTTAACGTTCACACAGTTTCTCTTGACTGTCACTCAATATTGAATATTCTAACAGCGCTCCAGCATCTCAGTCTACAATAGATATTCCTAACCCCGTTAGCCATGTTACATGCTAGCACCAAATTTGACAGCCTAACCAGCAAAATAAACAGTAAAGCAACTTAAAACAGCAAAACATAGTTGAAGCCTGTAGAGATCCATCCTTGAGCTTCAGTTTTGAAAGAATCCTGCTTTGTATTGGGCTTCAAGTAAAATAATTAGCACACACATATAGCCAATATGTTTTCCAGTTGTTGTTGTGGGGACATTTCCATCAAGTTAATCCACTAAGTCTCCATTTCCTTGGATGGTGGGAATATATGAAGATTTTTCTGTTGGTTCTTGCAGTCAACAACAGAGAAATTGGTGTGCATTCCTTGTAATGTTACCTTATACATCTATGACTGGAGTTGTTATTTTTAATATGCAAAATGCAAAATTGCAAAATGCAAATGCCAGGTTCAGAGATGGGTGTGGTCTGACCCATTAGGAATGTGTACTCATATAATAATGTAGTAATGACTACTGAGTACTCTTCGTTTGGAATGTCGTTTTAAATTCTATTATCTGTAATTTCAAGTCATGTACTGTAACTTTGTACATTTAGTGTTATTCACTACTACTCTGCAGATTAAGATTTGACATTTTACATAACATACATAAACATCTCCTAAATCCATCCAAAATGCTTATCCCATGTTAATGCACCACAAGTAATAATGCAATTCAATTCAATATAGTACTGCACATAAATAAACATTATTTGCAACCCAGTTCACAGAGAAATTGGTACCATTCTCCAAACTCATAAAGACTGACCTATCAATCAAACAGTGCATTGCTCAGGGAAGAGCTGGGTCCCTTTTTTGGATGAGAAAATTCAGTACTGTTCAGAATTTGTAGTCAAACCAGGAAATACAGCTGGTAAAATTAAAATTAAAGTTAAGCAGAATGAGGAGTACAGTATACCATGTTTTACAGGTTATTTTTTCCTTTCTGATTGAAGGTGTGAGACACTTAAATATTTCATTTCAAAAAAAAAAAAGAGAAAAAAAAAGAAAGAAAGAAAAGAAAACCTGCACAAGACTCACATTGATAATACAACTGTGCCGCACAGGTATTCATATGGAATTCCAGTTGAAGCCAGCTATTGTTGAAGAGAATGGTTTGTGTCAGAAAACACTATGGTGAAGCCTAAAGCGAATTCTATAGACCTACAGTGCCTGGCTTGTTTTTAATTCAGAGTTGTAATGAAATGGAAAAGTTTAATATCTGCCGTTGGGGGAATTATTATCCTACCACTCAGTCCAGAAACCTTGACAACTGCATGGCAGGTAATTTCTATATTCAGAGTGCCATTATGTCAAATGGCTCTATAAAGACAGGGCTTTTACCAGCTGCTTGTCATTGCAAACAGACTTTTCCACTGCTTAAAGGCCCCAGTTATGAAAAAGAAAATAAAAAAGGTTGAAATGCTCAGAGTCATTATGCAAAATGGGGATACATCTTAAAGGTGTTAAAGTGTACTTATTGAAATCACCATTTTTAAAGTTAAAAGGAAAATTGCTCTCCTTGAGCTGGAGTCAAATTGCTGGCTAAAGCCTTCATAGCAGCTGCACTTTATTATGGGTATAAAGCTTTCTTCAGCAACAACAGAAATTCAAGTATTCTTTTTGATGACTGGAGAAAACCCATCAAATGTACACCTGGTGCACTCCAACACACATGCAACTTTGGGTTTTTTATGTCTTGTCTGTTCAAGATTCAAGAGAGAATTGTTTTGTCTGCTGGACGAGAATTTTGTTTGCACCATTGCTCATTAGTTCAGAAATCACAAGGTTGAACCCCTTCGGTATAGGAGCATGGGAATATGGAATTAAACCTATTTTTACAAGCCCAGGAGACCAGGCATGTAGCATGTACATACAATCTTTAGAAAGACCCAAACATGTTGACCTAGAAGATCATTTCTAGTAAAATTGTTTGAAAATTGTGAAAATAAGTAATGTTGTCTGAATGTGGTAAAATTGCTGCTCAACTGAAGTTTCTAGGACAGTGGAGTAACCTGACACATTTAGGTGTGTTAGGAAGCTCAACACGGCTGTTATGTCACGTAGAATACCTATGAAGGAACAGAAACTGGAAACAGCATAAAATCTACTGCCATAAAAAGTGAAGACGAAGGTTACACACTGTAACAGTCCAGCATAGAGCAGATTAGGAGAGAAAACAGCCCTTCATGAGAGGCAGCAGAGAGAGCATACAATGTCTAACAACTTGGCCACAATATAGCACATTGACCATACACAGTCCAGCCATATACTAGTTTTTTTCTGTATTTCATATGGCAATTTAGTAATATATAAATGTAAGATTTAGGATACATGAATGATGGGCTCAATATGATTCACATCATTTTCATATGGAACAACACTTTGCTTGAAAGATATCAGCTACTTAAAGACACCTTTGATTTTTAACTAAATTCAGCTGCTAATTTAAGAGTGGCAGCCTCACTGATCCATCATGTCTGTTTCTATGCTGTGCTCAATTACCTTCTAACGAGAGCTGTCTGGACAGTGATCATGTTGCCCATCTCAGTTAGATTTCTATATGCTTTGATGAACAGAAAAATCAAACCAGTTCAACAAATGAGATTATCATTCCTGAATGTAGGTGTTGCAGGTCAGGTTTATATTGAATTCATACTCTAAGCTGTAATCCTGTTTTTGCTTCAAACAGTGAATTGAGCATAGCCTTCCTGCTTCCATTGTGTTCTCTTTGTTTTTTTCACTTACCATGTTGATATCCAGTGTGGCCAGTCATTTAAAAACCTTAGTGATTTCAATTTAAATGTTAAGGAAAATGTCATCTCAGACTTCTCAGACAGGGTTCCCTCTGGAAACTGGTCCTACCCTCCATCCCCCCACTCCCCTTTTGATCACAATTATTCCTGATTAAAGTCAAGCTGGTTAGTGTGCACTTTCAACAAAGTTCAACATGATGCATCCAACTTACTGTTGTAGTAAAGTTGTAAAGGTCTTCCTTTTCCCCATTATTGTGAGACACTGCTCTGATTGCTATGAAACGAACAAACAGTGTGATCGATCAATCATTCATAAATCAATCATTACATAAAAGATGTAATAAATCCTTCTGGCATTAGCAGAGGCGTTCTTTATTTCAGCTTGGCAAAGCACCTTCTATAAAAAAAATTATGGGAAACTGGATTGTGAAACTATGACAGTCAACTATTCAAGTTGTAATTGGGCTTTTAGAATAAAGTCACACATGAACACACACAACAGACTAGTTGCACAGATGTAACAATGAAAACAAGGTTCTTTACATGACAAGGAAAAACTAAATCTGATCCACCATGAAATCCATGATAGTTCACACTTAGGAAGTTGCTGGTATTCTAAAAGCTGCTTTATACTGTGCAATAACAGCAGATTTATGGGTTCATCACATGGTACAAATTAAGACCAAGATTGCGTGAGACCCATCTCACACAAATTGTACAGTGTCAATTTTTAGGTATGTCAGATTTTGTGATTAATGTCTGGTGAATTGTAACACTATGGTGTAATTAGAAAAGAGAACTTATACAGCAGAAACATGTTGCAGTGTCACAGTCCAGTATTATATGTGTAATTTAATGCTGTATTCTGATTGATTGGTTTGTAGATGTGAGTGTGAGAATTTGTGACTAAATTTTTGATGCTGGTTGTCGTTGGTCAAACAAAATGTTACACTATGTTGTAAAAATCTCACATTAAAGTGCTTTATTGAGTTATAATAGAGTATGTGTGCCTGTGGAATAATGACTATCAGCTTGTTTATCGATCGCCATTATGCTCTGAAACTTTAACACAGCAGTTTGTTATAGACCAATGGCTCAGTGTTTGGCACTGTTGCTTCACAGAAAGAACATCCTGGGTTCAAATCTACCAACCGTCTGGGCTCTTTCTGTGTGAGTTTCTTCTTGGTACTCCAATTTACTTCCAAGACATGCAGGTCAGGTCACATGGAGTGAGACTGAATGCAGAGTGTCTGTGTTGGTCCTGCACTTGCAACCTCTCCGGGGTGTGCTCAGCCTCTCACCCAATGTTAGCTGGGGTATGCTCCAACCTCCCATGACCCTGCTCAAGATTTGCTAAAATAGATGGATGAATTAGTCTCTCTGCTGAGCTGGCCAGTGGGCACTGCTAATCACAGAATATGTGCTGGTTTAAGGTGAAGATTTTTTAATTAGATTTTGATCTGAATGAATATCCAGAATCTTCCAAATACAGCGGCTACATTATTTCTCCTTTGTTTGCATTTGTTGCAGTGAGACTGAGGTCAGGGTGATAGATGACATATAAGCTTCTACCTTGAACACTGGTTTGTCTTGAGGTAATAAATCATACAGATGGGGAGAATGAACAAAGGCATTCATGATGTTCCACTCTGTATTAAGTGACACCAGTGGCGTCATTAGGCCTATTTTAGGGGGGCTTCAGCATCCCAATCCCTTGATTTTTTTATTGATTTTTTTTATTTATTGATTTTTTTTTTTTTTACAAAAAAAATCTCTGACAAATTTTATATAATAGGGCAAGAATAGGAGTTAAAATAAATATTCACATTACCTGTCATTAATTTATAATCATAAATCTGTCCATTTCCCTTTATTTCATGGTGTAAGGTAGAGAGCCCCTTCACTGCGCCATTACCCAGTCCATTCCACTTGGCCATGTAGAGTACGCCCACATCACTGAGAATCCAGTCCATGTTTTCCCTGCAGCGCGTTGCAGCGTGTGTACCTACCTTTGCAGCACACAGAGCCAACTATTGAGTAGAGCAGCAGTAGGAGAAGAATGGATATACGAAGGTTTTTCAAAAAAGTAAGTATTCATCACTGCTGGTAGCAATTAGTTAGCTCCAGCCCACAGTTAACAGCAGATTGAACCATGAACCAAGCATTTCCCATTTTACAAAAAAAGAAAAAATATAAATAAATTAAATGAAAAAAAAAAAAAGACGTATAGGCGATCTCGGCTCACGTCTTTTACCTCTGTTGTTTTGCGGCCAAGAGGTAGATTCCAGCCATAAAGGAACACTGCATATGCTAATTAGCTAGCCAGTAGCTAATATCATGGTCCTGGTTGTAGTGTCAAGTGTGCCCTGCGCTCTCTTCAGCCTTTGGGGGCACAGCATCAGTTGTGTTTCCCTACCTGCTACACTACTTAGGCTACAAGCTTCAACCTCGAATGCAAATCTTTTCTTAAGAGTTTCTGCTGCAGGGTAATAACTATTAATAATTTTATATTGCACTTCTTTTGCTTTTGGCGGAATTGGACATTTTAAATATTTGAAGTAATTATTTGTGCTACCTAAATCATTGTTTATTCTGATTTTTGCAGTTCTAGTGTAATCATTAAAAAATTTACACTTGAAAGCTTTCCTAATAAATTGGTTGTTACATATATATATATATATATATATATATATATATATATAGTGAATAATGAAAAAAGGATCCAAACCCTACTTTTACACCTCTGCACACTGTACATTATTTTAAGTATGAAATTGATATACAATAAAAATATATAATATAATATGTAATATAGGCTACTTTGTGTGTTCAGCTATATGTGTGTATGTGTGTAAGTGGTCTGTAAGACTGTTTATTTTTTAATGATCTGTGTGAACTTGGTGATTCATGCAAAACATCCAGCAAGCAGAGGGTAAGAAAAAAAAAAAAAAAAAAAAAAAAACCGGACCGGAGTGGAGGTAGTGACCGACGCGACACAAGATGGCAAGCCGTTCCTGCCAGAAATACGCCACATTCAGTCGCGTTTCAACTTCATTACGTTTTTTTTTTTTTTTTTTTCAGATTTTACGCCGTTTTTTACGCCGTAATGCGCAAAAAGAACGCCGTTTTTTACGCCATAACGAAGTCCTCCAAGAACGCGCGTAAAATACGCGCGTTTTTGCGCACCACAACGCGCGTAAAAAACGGCGTTTTCCCAGTATGATAATAATCTCCACCCTTCTTTTCTCTCAGCCACTGAACTTGAAGTGTCTGCGCCCAATCGCTGATCAAGACAAGCAGACCAAATCATCATGCTCGTACTTGTCAAAAATGCTTTATCCGTACCGGATAAAGGGCTCTTTCTTTTTTTTTTTTTTTTTTTTACTTTATTGAACTTGACAATAATTACAAATTCCAGTAAGAATCTCCGCTATGTATTCTTACAGAAACATAAACAAGTGCAAGGCAAAGGAAAAGATAAACACCAAGATTATCATTTCAGTAAACTGGAGATATATATATATATATACACACACACACACACACACACACATATACACATATATACACACACATAAACACATATACATACACACACACACATACACACACATATATATATATATATATATATATACATGTACACATACATACAAAACACAATTTCCAATGAAATTATATATATTAACCATGACATGTTATAAAAAAAATATAAGATATGATAAACTAAATAATAACTAAATAATACAGGCAGTTCATCTTTAGCCACGAGACAATCCTTCCCATTTCATTCACAGTTTAAACACATGAAAGTGATGCTTAAGGACACTTTTAGCATGTTGTTAAGGCATTTCCATTACAGTCAGTTTAGGCATTAAAAAATTGTGACAGGTTATTGCAAAGTTTTTGTATTGGTCCATATTTTTCGGCTAAAAGTACTAGAGAGGAAAACAAGATTTTTAGTTCGTTTTTAAAGGATATTAGTGAAGGTCTTTGATTTTTCCATTTACATGCATGTATATGATATTTTCCCATAATCATGATAATATTGATCGCGTCAGATATTTCTTTAGCGGTGTCATTTTTGTATATTAGGATTTGATTCCTATCAAAAGGTGTGATATTCTCTATTGTAGAGCTTGACCAGTTATGCAGGTTCTGCCAAAATTGCCTCGTGACTCTACATGAATAGAAGAGATGTTCAATAGTTTCAGGTTCCTCCAGACAGAAAACACAAGCTTCAACCTCGAATGCAAATCTTTTCTTAAGAGTTTCTGCTGCAGGGTAATAACTATTAATAATTTTATATTGCACTTCTTTTGCTTTTGGCGGAATTGGACATTTTAAATATTTGAAGTAATTATTTGTGCTACCTAAATCATTGTTTATTCTGATTTTTGCAGTTCTAGTGTAATCATTAAAAAATTTACACTTGAAAGCTTTCCTAATAAATTGGTTGTTACATTTTCTATTACTAATATGCAGTTGGTCAATATTTAACTCTGGTATGACTGCTTGTATTCTTGATTGAGACAGTGTGTTTTGTATTAAATGTATTAAAGCAAGAGGTATTGCTTTGCATATTCTGCTGAATTCTCTATTAGAACATTGAACATCAAATTTTTCTTTAAAGGTATTAAAATGTAAGAAATTTCCATGGTTGTCCATTAGATCTTTAACAAAAATCACCTTTTTATCGAGCCAATCCTGTTTGAATATACTTTTTCTATTTATCATAATTGTTCTGTTATTCCACAGTGTGGAGCCATGTGGAGTAAAATTATGGGAAAATATCATCTTCCAATAGTACAGTACTTGTTTATGAAATTCAGATAGTTTCACAGGCAGTTTCGTAGTTTCAAAATCACATTTTAACACAAAATCCAACCCTCCGATTTTCTTAAAAATACTTCTGGGAACGTGAAACCAAATTGATTCTGTCTGTGACATAAAAGCTTTTATCCAATTTATTTTAAAGACTCCTACCATTGATTCAAAGTCCAGTGTATTCAAACCTCCTTTTTTATAATCTTTAACCAGTTGAGATTTTTTAACATAATGTGTTTTGTTTCTCCATATAAAGCTGTAAATTATAGAGTTTACCTTTTTGATGTTTTTAGGAGTCACATACATTGAGTAACATGGATAAATCAATTTTGATATCCCTTCAGACTTGGATAGTAGATTTCGACCAAAAATGGATAAATCTCTCATTAGCCAGTGATTTAAAGTTTTTTTCATATTTTCTATTTTTTCATTCATATTCTTTTCCTCCCTTTTTTAAATCTCTTTTATTAATTTTATGCCCAGATATTTAACTTCAGATTTAACAGGGATGGACGCTATTTGTGTATCAGTACAAGGATACAGTGGTAGTATTTCGCTTTTCTTTAGATTTATGTTCAAACCAAATGCTTTGGAAAAAAGGGAGATAATATTCAAAGCTTTACAGACTACTGATTTGTAGTAGAAAACCGTATCATCTGCGAATTGACTAATGCAAAATTCATAATCAAAGATATGAATCCCTTTAAATTCCTTGTTGTTTACAACCAGGTAAGCCAATATCTGTGTGCATAAAGTGAAGAGTTTGGGTGATATGGGACAGCCTTGTCTGATCCCACAAGAGATATTTATTCTAGGGGTCATTCCTGGATTAAGAGAAACATAACTGATTATATCTTTATAAAACATTTCAATCACTTTACAAAATTTTTCACCAAATCCAAATTTTTTTAGTGTCTGAATCAGAAAGGAGTGTTCTAGGGAATCGAACGCTTTGAAAAAGTCTATGAAAAGAATGAGACTTTCTGAATCAATAAACGATTGATAGTCTAGCATATCTAGTATTAATCTTACATTATTGTGAATATGTCTACCTTTAATGAAGGCTGACTGAAACTCATCAATCAGACTGGCCAGTACATTTTTAAGTCGATTTGCGTATACAAGAGCTACTAATTTGTAGTCATTACAAAGAAGAGTTATGGGTCTCCAGTTGTCTAGGTTCAGTAAGTCTTTATTAGGTTTAGGTAGTAGTGTTATCAACCCAGTTTTCATTGTGGGGGATAAACATCTGTTTCCTATACATTCCAAAAATGCTTTATGTAATAGATCTTTTATGTCATTCCAAAAGTGTTTATAAAATTCTGATGTTATACCATCTATCCCTGGTGACTTTCCATTTTTCATCTGTTTTAGAGCAGTTTCCAATTCTGATGTAGTTAAATCTTCTTCTAATATTTTTTTATCTTCTTCATTTAGCATTTTTATGCTATCTTTGACTGTTTCAAATAATATGTCACAGTCTTCTTTTTGGAAATTGGATTTGTATAAATTGTTATAAAAACACCATATTTCATCATTTACCTGTTTTTGGTCATCCATAATAGTTTCATTTTTCTTCAGTTTATTTATTCTCTTTTTACTCTGTCTATGTTTTTCTAATCCATAGAAGTATGACGTGTTTTTTTCTCCTAGTTCTATCCATCTGGCTCTTGATCTTATAAATGCCCCATTAGCTTTTTCCCTGTACATATCATCTAATTTGACTTGAAGGGCATTCAGTTCAGCCTTTTCCTCTGTTGTTATTTCAGTTTTTTCACATATTGTATTTATTTTTAGAATTAATTCTTTTTGTTTGTGTTTTCTTGTTTGTGAAATTCTTTTTCCTGTTACAATTGCTAACTGTTTGAGTTCAAATTTGAACCACTCCCACTTATTCATATGCGACATGTCAAGTTTATTAACACTTTGAAAAAGGATTTTAACTTGTTTACAGAATCCATCATTAAGTAATAAACTATTATTAAATTTCCAAGTATTTTCTGATGATTTGGGCTGCTGAATTATTTTTAGTGATAATTCAATCATACAGTGATCTGTTAGGGGTGATATTGAAATTTCACATTTTAGAACATCTTTACATATTATCTGAGATATTAACCAATAGTCTAGTCTTGAACATTGATTACTATCTGCAGAATTAGTCCAAGTGTACTTTACAGCGGTGGGATTTGATATTCTCCAGCAATCTACTGTATGTGTTGACATACATAGATTGGTTAAAATATCATCATATTCAGGTTGCTGTCCTCTGTGGGGTTTACGATCAAGCCATGAGCTATGTTGAAGTCACCTCCCATTACCACTTTCTCAGTCATAAAAGTAACTTTCCAGTTATTTATGAGCGAACTTAAACTTGCCATCATGACCCTATTATTTGTTCTGTTATTATATCCATACACACAAATTAAAATATATCTTTGATCATGCATCTCTACGACCATTATAAGCCAGTGTCCACCTGTATCACTTTTGTGTTCAATTACCTTTCCTGGAAATTTGTTGAAAAGCACCATCACTCCGGCAGAGTGAGAAGTTCTATGAGAGAAAAGGATTTCATCTCCCCATTGCTGTTTCCAAAATTTCTCATCTGCTATCCCTGAATGTGTCTCTTGTAAAAAAAAGCAATTTGCCTGTTGTTCCTTACAAAACAAAAAAAAAGCCTTGCGTTTGACAGTATTTTTTAAACCTCTGACATTTATGGAAATAAAGGATACTGACATTTATAACTCCAAAAACTCCTGTTAGAACGCGCCTCTTAACCCTTCTAGACACAGGAATGTTTACCTAGTCCTATATTGAAAATATATATTAAACCAACCCCAAAATAGCTTTAGCATCTTCTTATCCAGTTTAAATTAAAATATATCCTCTTTGCAAAAAAACAGTAGACAAAAAAAAAGGCTGTAAAGCCTTTGTTATCCCTTCTTCTCCCCCATTGCTCCTTAGCTAACATTTATTGTTGTTTGAGTCTAACACTTTGCTTTGAACATAAAGATACCTTTTCTTTTAAAACTAATTCTCCACTGAAACCAAAATTTCAAACAGAAAACATTTTCTCTGAGTGTTTTTTTTTTTTTTCTCTTTCCTTTCTTTAGCTTATCTAACACATGTGTAGATTATACTATAAAACCTCAGTTTTGTTGTTTTGGCACTTCAGGTTACCTGAGATAAAGACATTTGTCTTTTCTGTCCATTTATCAGGGCTCAACTCGTTTGCCATCGATGATAGCATATCCCTCCTTCAGGAAAGCCTTTCTGCCGTTACGCCTGGCCTCTTCCACTCTCGGCCATAACTTGGCTCTGGCCTCTCGATCCTCTTTGGAAAAGTCCTCCCTGAAGTGGATGTTCAGTTCTTTGCAGACTCTTGCATCTTTGGACTTCTTCCAGATGTCGTTCCTGGCCGTCCGCGTTGCAAACTGAATGATGATGGGCCTCGGCATTTTGTTGTATGCTGCATCATTTTTCTTACCCAGGCGATGAACTGTGTCAACGAACTCCCGAATTTTGTCCACTGCCACTGGAATTACCCTGGTCAGGATCCCGATTACAGCCTCTTTTACATCCTCGTTGTCTTTCTCCGGTAAGCCCAGTAATCTCAGATCCCATCTCCTCTTATATCTGGCATTGTCTTTGCACATTTCTGACAACGTATTGTTTTCTTTCTTCAGAGAGGCTATTTGTTCTTGCATTTTTCCAATTTCTTCCTTGTTTTCTTTAACCGCTTGTATGTTAGCCTCTATGCGGAGTTCAAAGCTCTTGAGATGCTTATCCAACGTATCAAATCTCTGCAGTACTGCTTGAATGGCTTCGTAGATGTTATCGTTGCTAATGTTAGCTTCTCTATCTCTCATTTTCATGTCTCTTTTCTTCAGTCTTTTAGGATCAGGACTGGGAAGCGGTGTGTGTTCATTCAAAATAGTTACCGTGCTCTCTTCCATGTCTTCCAACTCCGTAATGTCATCTTCATCACAGGCCTCTTTGAGTGCTGCCAAATTGTAGTCATGGTCTGGTATGCTAGCTCGTTGTGTAGCCTTATCCATGCCATCAGTCCGGTTCACTTCTTCTACTTTTTTTTCACAGCTGGAGTCTTGAAACTTACTTTCCAGTGTTGTATTAATCTTAATGTTGCGTTGGGTTAGTTATTTAAGTCTAGAATGGCGCTTTTTAGGACGAAATTGACTTTTACAATCAGACCCTGCTAAAAGTGCAGCCGCTCATTCCGCCATCTTGATTCTCCCTGGATAAAGGACTCAACCCTAGTGGAATGAATGGTTTACTACTTGACCTTACAGGAAGATTTAAACAAAAGAGGTATAGAAAAATACCACAAAACAAACTACAAAGGAAAATCTTCCACCACATTCGAAAGTGATAGTTGAAAACATTTCAGTGTTCTCTTTTCGGCAGGAGTTTTTATTTTATTTAATAATTTTACTTTAAAATTAAATAAATAATTGGTGCCCTCTATTTTTATGGTAATGAGTTAGATGCATGACACTTTTGGCAGGTGAGATTTAGCTATTTTAAAACTTTCATTTTAACACATATATTCTGTAGGTTCATATAATGTTTATCATTCAATAATTAATGCCATCTGGTTGTGCCATGTTCAGATGACACAGAAATTACATCTGTCAAAGCTGAAAGGCCTTTATATTTCATATAAATAGCTTTGGGTGACAGTGATGGTAAGAATCAACCCCAGCGCAGGTTGCATTACTGCACTGAAATTGTTAATGTGCAGGAAAATGTGTCAGCTATTTGAATAATTTAGATCAAATTGGGTGAACAAATGAAGGTATGAATATTGAATGTCATCTAAATGGCTCATCCCAAATTGGATTACATCACACATAATAACAGCAACAAACAAGACGTGGCTTTCTGTTGTAAAAAAAAAAAAAAAACATGATGGAAATATGACATTTCTGTTTGTTTGATGTGTTAAAGTTACGACTTTTACATTGTATGTGTGGAACAATGAGGACACAATTTATTTTGCAAAAACAGCGTCTTCTTCTTCTTCTCTTGTTGTGGAAACAGTCATCAGTCATGTGAGTTAAATATTCGCTGTGTCAGAACATATTTGAAAAAGGTGTTTCCATTACCCATGATGTGCATCACTGTTGAATTTTACATTGATGGGAACACTGCTATTGTGAGTGATTCATGGATGGATGGATGGACAACAATTTAATGATAGTGAAAATAAAACTTCCCTGTGTCCCCACAGTGTTGCATGACAATGGAGAATATTGTTGCAACCATTTTTCTCTCCTAAATACCCATCAATTTTGAATTTATTTCACAGTTCTAAAAAAATACAAGTGACCCTAGATCATTACTGTAATTGGGCCTTAAATTTTGTGAATCTTTCTTTCTTTGGGCTCTCTGCAGTCAACTCTTTTAGTAGATTGAATGGGTTTAAATTGTGATTTGTCACTGTACACAGGGGATGGAGAGCAGGGGTGCAAGATGGTGCTGTGTGGCCGCCTGATGCAGTAGCTCCGTCGTTTTTGTTCATTTTTGTTCATTTTTGTTCATTTGATGTTTTCCGTTCTTTCTTAAAAACATGTTATCTTAAAGTTATGTCATTAACTTTATTGGTAACTGTGTTGCAATGGTTGCATGCAGTTTTGTAACTTTTTTAGTGGCCCTTCTGTTACTTTTTGCACTCTTTGTAACAGAGGGCCATACAGAGAGGAGTGGGGGTATCGTCTACACACACGAGCAACTGATTCCTCCTTTTGATCATCACTGGGAAGTGAGGTCTTTGGCTAATAAGATGGACAAGCTTGTCTAGCTGGTCAGGACTCATTTGGAATATCGACAGTGCAGCCTAATGACCTTTACCATGCCATGACTTCATTCAGATGTCCTTGACCGGAGTGTGGAGGTACCCGGCTTCAGCTGTGTGTGGGCGGACAGAGATGTGGCTTGGAGCGGTAAGAAGAAGGAAAGAGGGATTGCACTGTTTGTGAATGAAAAGACATGTAATCCCGGACATGTTACCGTTAAGGAACGTTTCTGTAGGTTGGACATTGAGCTGCTAGCTGTGTGGATATGGCCTTATCATTTGCCTTGGGGTTCACGTCCGCCATCGTGATCACTGTTTACATCCCCCCGAAGGCTGACAAGGAAGCAGCGCATGATGTCATCCACTCAAACACAGCAACCAAATGCATTTGTAGTCATTACTAGGGACTTTAATCACAACGCATCCAGCAGCCTCGAGAGGGCCAATGAGCTAAACCATTTTTTCAACAGGTTTAGCTCACCGCCAGGAATGGCCTCACATTCCCCCACCCCTCACACCTCATCACTGTCTATGATGGCCTCCATAACCCCCCTCTGCCCAAGCTTTCTCTCTCCAACCCTCAACCTCCCTTGGACTCAACTCCCACATCCCCTGCATCCCCCTCAGCACCCCCTCCACTGGCACCATCCCCTGCCTGACTGCTGGCCAGGTAATAAAACAGCTGGAGATGCTGCACCTGGACAAGGATGCTGGCCCTGATAGCATTAGTTCCAGAGTCCTGAGGACTTGTGCCAACCATCTGTCTGTGATCCTGGGACACCTCTTCAACCTGAGCCTGAGTCTGTGCCTACAGAGAGTCCCACTGCTGTGGAAGACATCCTGTGTGGTTCCTGTTTGTTACGGCCAGCGCCGGCTCCCCTGTTTCTTGTGTGGTTTCCGCTGTGTGTGTGTGTGTGTGTGCATATATATATATATGTAGAGTAACCTGTGTGGAACCTCATCGCCTGTTGGATGCCTGAAGAGGGAGGCGTGAACCGACGGATGAGGTTGTGATTGGTGCGGCGGCGTCCAGGACAACCAATCGCCAGCTGCCAGCACCAATATAACCTGGCCAAACGATGCAACGGGGCGGCTGATGTGCAGCACGCCAGATTTAACTGTGTGGTCCTTGTGGCAGCGCAAGCTGTGTAAATTGCTGAGGTCAAATAAGAACTGTGTGAAAAATAGGAAGTTTGGGCAAGGTAAAGTTTTAATAACAGATAACTACATTTCATATGGGCAGCGTGAATGTTGGTAGTCACACCAGGCCTAAGGGATGCTGACTCTTGTGTATTTATGTTTTGTTTTGTTTGTAGTGGTGACTTAGAGAAGTTTGGTTTCCTTTTTCGTTTATAAGCCAAGAAGTATTTGGTTACGTTCTCCTTTTGAGGACCCGCTTTGTGTTTTATTACTTTTATGGTTTGAGCAGCATCCACCCGCCCACTTCCTTTGTTTGCCTCAGTTTTCGACTTTACATCTTTTTTTTTTGCAAACTTATCAATAAACTTTTTTATTTATACCAAGTACCACTGGTTATTATGTTGCTTCCCTTCCCCCTCGAGCTGGGGTCATAACACTGTTCCAAAGAAGAAGTCTCTATCTGGCCTTAATGACCACCGAAACATTGCCTTACATCACTCATGATGAAGTTGCTGGAGAGGCTGGTCCTGGCCCACCTCCGACCACAGGTGAAATCATCACTGGACCCCTTACTCTTCACCTACCAACCTCATCTGGATGTGGACAACGGCATCATATACCTGCTGCAGTGTGCTCACTCCCACTTGGATTGTAGCGGCAGCACTGTAAGGATTACTGTTTTGATTTCTTCAGTGCATTCAATACCATGCAGCCGCTGGGACTGTTTTGTCTCCTTTTCTCTTGGCCGCTGGGTGAGAAGCTGTCAGTGATGGGAGTCGATGTACCCACAATCTCCTGGATTAAAGATTACCTGACAGACAGAACATTTAAAGTAGGACAGGAGCACCACAGGGGACTGTTTTCTCTTCACGTTGTACACCTCAGACTTTCAGTACAACTCCTCATTGTGCCACCTACTGAAGTTTTCGGATTTCTCAGCGGTGGTGGGGTGTATAAAGGATGGACGAGAGGAACACTACAGAGCAGTGGTAGATGATTTTGTGGAATGGTCTGGTAGAAATCCCCTGCTGCTTAGCGTGGCCAAGACGAAGAAGATGGTGATTCATTTCAGACAGAACAGGATGACCACACAACCACTGTGTATTCTAAGGGAGAATGTCACAGCGGTGGAGGATTACAAACACTTCAAAGTACACCTCGACAACAGACTAAACTGGAAAACCAACATCAACGCTGTCTACAAGAAGGGTATGAGCACACTCTATTTCCTGAGGAGGCTCAGATCATTCAATGTGTGCAGCAAGATGTTGGAAATCTTCTACCAGTCAGATGTTTCCAGTGCACTCTTATGTGTGCTGCAGTGTGCTAGGGGAGCATTATCGGAGCCAGTGACACCAACAGACTGAACAAACTCCATTGTTGGCTGCAAGTTAGACACTAGGAGTAGGTGGTGAAAAGGAGGACACTGGACAGACTGTTATCCATCATGTATAACCCTGAACATCCTCTTCCCCACCTCGTGGACAGACAGTTTCCTTCTCCAATAGACTGCTCATGCTCCGCTGTCACAATGACCACTTCAGGAAATCATTTCTGCCACGAGCCATCACACTATACAACAGTAACAATACCAACCTCACAATGTCCAAAAATTCAATGTTTATATATTATTTGCACTACTGCAATATTGCACATTACCATTTATTGTTTTCATTTATTTATCACTTGCAACTTGTACATATTTTTGTCTGGTATATAGTTTATAGCTCTAGCGCTCTCTCTTTAAGAATGGCTATTATTCTTTGTTAATACACTTAGTTATATTTTGCGTACTTACATACTTTAGATTTTAAGAATTGCTGCTATTCTTTGTTCATATACTTAATATATTTTAGGAATTGCTGTTATTCCATATTTATATACTTAGTTGTATTGTTTAAGCACATTCTTTTCTCTTAATTTTATTTTCATCCTTATTCTTCTTTATTGTATATATTTTATGTTTATGTGTATGTTTAACTTGCTGCTGCAACAAAAGAATTTCCCAAATTGGGATCAATAAAGTAAAGTCTAAATCTAAGTCTACAGTATGTTCAGCTAATATTCTGTAATCTAGTTCCCGTAGTGCTAACCCCAGACTTAACTATTTCTATTCTGAAGTTTGAAGAATGACTTTGCTAAAGCAACACGCCTGTTAATTCTTGTTATAGCCATTATTGTGCACTTGACACTGAAACAGAATTCTGTTTCTATTTAAATTTACACAGATTTTAATGCAAAGCCTCAAGTTTATTTTACCAATGACTATTGATTTCTTATATTCTTATTTAACTGTTCAGAGGTATCTGCGTCTCTTTCTGCCCTTTCAGTTGTCAGTATCAGTGTCAGTACAATGTTTTGTTCTCTATGCACAAAACTTTTTTGTAAAGCCCTCATATAAAGAACATGTATTTGTAAATAGGATTATCTACAACCTAGATGCATGAAAGACCGTTCAAAAATATAGAGATGTCCTATCAGTCATCTGACTCTACAGAATCAAGCTTTTGTTGTCAGCGATTCCAAACAGTATGGTTGTGAATATATGTAACACAAATACAAGCAGTGGTTGGCCATTAAAAAACAAAAAGATAAATGGTATAATTAAAGAAAGAAATCTCTGACGTGAGAGTTTGTTTCCTCATATTCCTTAAGCCTGACTATTGCTCTGATGGGCCAGTCAGTACAGTGCAGTGAACTTTAGTTTTTCCCTTACATCTCCCACATTTGTCACCTTTCTAAAAGTTGACGGGAGTAATAACTCTCCAAATGAAGTGTTTGCTGCATTCCCGTCGGGTACAGCAGGGGACAGTATGTGGAACATTAGCTATAACATCTATTGACGAGGAGTCATTCACTCAAATGAGAGGGATGGAGCACCTGCCAAAAATGGCAAAAGTTTGACCAAGTATATCACCAAATGGGAGGCTTACCTGTACTTAATGAGGAGCAATGTCATTCAAAGTCATGCTTACTGTGAAATATGCTGCATGGATTTTAGTGTTCCACATGGAGGGAATCACAGCATGGCTAATCTGCCAAGCATAAGCAGTCCAAGAGGCTCAGAAACATGCTCCACCAATAACTGTATTCATGATATCTCTCTCATCCATTTTCTTAATCACCCTCTGCTACTAATTGTCTCAATTGCCCATTGCATCTCTCAAAATCACAAGCCAGACATAATGTGTAAGTGATGTGTACAGATCCTTCAAATAATATATTAAATAGACGAAGTGCAGAATTTCTATGCCCTTTTGTGTTTTGATTTACATGATGTAGGGATGTTCACAGAATTACATTGTCAACCAATTGTCTGATTTGGACCACCTAACTATAGTCAATTAATGTAGGAACTAGTTAACTCAATCCTTGTTGCTCTGATATTTTAAAGCAAGTGGTTGGCTAGTGGTGATTTTAGGATTCACTGTGTTTACCCTTATCTAAATGTAGATGCTGCCTCGAGTTGCTAGTTGTGCACACTGACTGACGTCCACAAGAGAGAACTTTCAACAGTTGTTGTTAGTTGTCGGTTTTGTTGTCTGTGTTCTATTGCTCATGTTTGACTGGTGAATATGGTACTGTGGAGACCAGGTATTGTGTGGTCGATGTTAAGTACTATATAATAAAGTAAAGTAACAGCGTGGAACTCCACCTTGACTCTCTAAATAAATAAAAAAATAAATTCATGCACAGCTAATGCAAATGCAGGAGGATGCTGGTGGAGATGGAGAAAGTTAATCAGAGCCAGATATTTAGATAGACCTCCTATTGTGGCAGAGGTCATGGACACAGGGGGCAACGTCTCCTCCCTCTCAAAGCTGCAGGAGCCCTGGTGGGCTGATCCAGGTGCTGTGGGTGGAAATGGGTAATGAGGCCACAGTCCAGGATGTGTCAAGTAGGAACCCATGATCTCTCTTTGGGCCGTAACCCTCCCAAGCAACAAAATATTGAAGACACCGGCCTCGGTGGCGTGAGCACATCAAGTGGTGTATGTAGTAAGCAGGTCCTCCATCAATGATCAGAGGAGGTGGAGGTGGTGATTCTGCAGGCATGAGAGGGCTCTCCTTCACTGGCTTGACACGGGAAACGTGGTACGTGGGATGAATTTTCATGAAGTGGGGGAGACTCAACCTCATCGCTGTGAGGGTGATGATTCTCTGCATGGGGAAGGATCCAGTGAACCTGGGAGCCATTTTCCTTGATTCCACTTTGAGTAGAAGGTCCCAAGTGGACAGCCACACCTTTTGACCTTCACAGTGCAGTGACGGTTGGCTGTGATGGTGTAGTTACCCATCACTTCCACGGGGAAGTGAGGCTCTGGCTTGTGCAGGGAAGAGCAGGGGCTGAAACTCGTAGGTGCACTGGAAGGGAGACAGGCCGGTGGTGGAGCTGGTTAGGGTGTTGTGTGCATACTGGACCCATAAGATCTGTATTTGTGATGCCATGCAGCAAAGTGTGATCTCCATTTTCTGATTCATCCGCTCCCTCTGCCCATTGGACTGGGGGTGGAATCCGGATGATAAGCTAGCAGTGGCTCCCGGTAGGCTGGAGAACTCCCTCCAGAATATGGATGCAAACTGGGGTCCCCAGTCTGACACAATGTCAACCAGGCGGCCATGAAGATGGAAGATGTGGCGTAACATCAGCTCTGTGGATTCTTTGGCAGAGGGAGGCTTGGGGAGAGGGACAAAGTGGGCTATTACTGAACCTGTGAAAAAAACACTGTGTTACGGCCGGCTCGTAGGCCGCAACAAATAAGGGAGATGCAAAGCGGGCGATTCCAAAAGTTAACAAAAGTTTATTAAATAGTGCAAACAAGGAAAAATGCTATGGGGTGTGGGAATCAGTGTCAGTAGTGTGTGAGGGTGCATGGGTGTGATGTATAGTATGTGGTGCATGTTGTCAGTGCGAAACCAAAAAACAATAACTCAAAAATCAATGAACAGCATGGCGTGGTAAAGACCGGCGACAGCGTGGCAGCAGCCCGCTGCTGCTGCTGTGGTTGACGAGCACGAACCCCCACCCGTGGACTGAGCAGGCAGGGTTAAGTAACCTGGGAACACTGGCCAGGTGTTCCCAGTTACCTAATGTCCTCCTAGCTCCACCCAGTTGAGCACCTGCAAGACAGAGCACACACACCGTATCCTCAAAGGACTAAGGCCCTGGGGCCGTCACAACTGTAAAAGAATCATGAAAAAAATAGCTCCTTTTATTTGATGTAAACACTAACAGTGGTTAATTGGCCTAGAGCCTTGTTGTAAAAATATAGGCAGTCCAACGTTAGTATTTAAATATGGCTGGTATGTATTGTTATTATATTAATAAAATATCATGTCTATAAAACTGTGCTGACCTGAGGGAACATAATTGCAGGGCTGAAGTATTCCCAAACTTCTGACTGGATTTGGTCATGTATGTAGATAAAACACTCCAATCCGTTTACACTTTTGGTTTCTTCCTGATGTAGTTACTTTCAGACATAACACGAAAATGTCACTGTAGTCTGCACCTGATACTAATCTTGCAAAATGAGTCTGAGATACACTTTTGGTAACATACGTACTAGAGCATGTGAGTGGAGGGAAACAGTGAGAATTTCCAATGGACAACAATCTGCTTACATGATCAACAACACAACCAAAAACTTTGATAGCACTGCAGCAGCATCAGACGTCAGAGAGATTTATTCACTTCAAATCATGGTGTGAGTGGTACAGTGCAAAATTGGAGCAGGAGATAATGCAACGCATCAAACTTATTAAAAAATCCACCCTGCGTTCCATCCAAGATCCTTCCATGTGTGCTCTCTGCTGTCTCTCGCACCGCTCAGCTCACATGCTCTGATCAGTATAAAGCAAAACTGCAAACTCCAAATCTCAATTAAATTAGTTTTCTTAATTCCAGGAAGCATACTGTGTTTTGAAGAGTATTTAGTCATTTAGTCATACAGCTCTTCTAGCAGCACTTTGTGGCTGCATTTAGGCGCAATGGTGCTTTCAGCTAATGTCAACATGCTAACACATATGCGGTGAAAATGTAAATATCTTCAGTGGAATTTTTCGGAAAAGAATAGTCAAGACACCTTACTATATGCCTTGCGCAATACCCTAAATGTCCCATTTGATTTTTTTTTTTTTTTTTCCCCAAGTGTTCTAACTCATCGCTGCTTTGGTGCCTAAATGAATATGAACATGCACAAACTGAAATTCTGAAAACAGATGCAGCCTCACGGGGGATCATTATTTAGTCAACATGAATATGAAAACTTTGTTTAAGCTGGATACCAAGTAAGGTTTCAAGTTAGATTAGATTCAGTGAATTATTCATTACATGAACAAAAAGCATAGCTTTTATGTGTGTATGTAAAGTATGCTTTTTGTGCTTCTTTCTGCATTTCTACATGCAGTGATTATTGATTATTGAAAATAATACAACATGCACACATAATTGAAGAGGTTAAAAAAGTAACATGGCTGTGTTTTTGATCCAATGAACTGAAAATCTATCATAAAATGAGCAGACTGCATTGTTGCACCTCTACAACATGTTTACTGTTCATTTTATTTAACAAGGCCATGTATCCTTGTTAAAAGCTTGCAGTACTTACATCTGAATGTCCTTCATGGTGTGTTTTTCCTCCCTCTGTCCTCTCTCTCTCATACACACACTCACTGTCTGCTGCTCTGGCTGATCAACAGACAAATGCAGCCTCTCTTGACCAGCCCTTAAGTCATACTTCTGTGTTTTTCTTTCATGTTTGGCCATGCTGTTTACCACTTTGATGTCAGATACTTTTTTTTTTTTTTTTTGTGAGTGAACACTTTACACTTCACCTGCAGAACTGTCCAGATGGATGGCAGGGGGCATGCGTGTGTTCCCATGCCATCTGCTCATTATCTGTATACCCTCCCCCCAACACACATACGCACGCTTAAATTGAGTCATACCAGACATACACACACACGATAATGCTAGATTGTTGCCTGGGTCTCACAAAAACAGTCTGTTGTAACTGTAGGAAATGTATATTTTTTATTTGTTTATTCAAAATTCATCCTAAAACATCTTAAACAGAGAGTGGCTATGTCATTTTTTTATTCACACTGAATGAGTGTTATCTGGGGACCTCATATGACTTTTAGAATTTACACCGACATCTGTTTCTTACTCATGACTTAAGATATGACGGAAATGCTAAGGATCTGAGCAGCTACATGAGGCTCCTCAGATGGCACACATAAACAACCTTTTGCTCAGGACTGGCATTACCTGGGATTCTTATGTGATTAGTGAAAATGCATATCTTTGTCCTTTGCATTCAGGTTTTATATTGTGGATTGTGGATTATACACTACCTAGATATAATGTTATTATCTACTCAGTAAATATGCACAAATACAAACTTTGTCTTCCTCTACTCACAGACATGGAGCTCTGTGGGAGAACAGGTGTGTTCAGATTGAACATGAAACACATTTTCAGACTGTTACTTATGGAAATCGAGTGTTGCAGTCTGTTTATTCACCCCAAACAGCAAAAGAAACAATACTGATCTCTGACTTATCTCTGAATTCAACAGGAAGTTTTTTCTTTTATTTTCCTCCAGTCTTACTTATTTTTCCTCTTGTCTCTGTATATTCATGAAGTGGTATGGCACACACTCTGGAATGAATCTGAATATGTCTTCACTTCAGAGCAGCCACCTGAAATTGCATGCAAATTTGCTGACAGACAGCAAGTCCAGAAAATTTCAGAAAATTTAACCTGCCCCTTTTTACACAGTTTAATGCAATATTGATGCACTGTGCTGGTCAAATAAATGTAAAGGTTTATTCCTGGTAGGATCTTTTGGTATTATCCTACAATTAACCTTGTGAGCATTTACAGGTTACAGGTTGCTGGTAAGGAAAAAGTGAAGTTCAGCAGGAGTTTTGTCCCCTCTGTCATAACATAATAATAGCTGAATAGGACATCCAGGCTGCAGTAAAACTTACAGTGTAAGAGCTTTTACAGTGCTGTTTATTTCACCAAATACTGTTATGGAATGCTCACCTCTTCCTGAGTTTTTCTTGTTAACGATTATTGTAGTCTCACTTACTAACTCATTTCAGTCTCATCTACTTTGTTTGTTTTTGTTTGGTTTGGTTTTATTTTGTTTATTTTGTTTTGGACTAACTTCAAAATGCTGTCATTGCCACTTCCTGCAGAAATGTTTTACATTAAAGGTGTTCTGGTTCAAATACCATAATCTAATTAGAATTTATTGATGAGTGAGCAGAGAAACTCAGACTAGTTTTTCCTATGAGTTTACAATATCAGCCATTATAGTGCATCTAATTTCTCCTAATAATGTTGTGTCGTCCTCAACAAACCATGCATTTATTGGTTTCTCTCTGTTTATTGACAGTAGCTTGCCAGTAGAAGCAATTTGAATTCATTAGTTAGTGAAACAAGAATTTGTGTGAAAGTGAGAAAGTGATAGCAGCAGAATGATGATTTTCGTATGTACAATGGAATTGTATACCTGTGCTTTTCCAACTACGACATGTCAAAATGTCTTCTCTGGAAAAGGCCTAAATTGTCGGATTGATGTACACTGATTCACCAATATGTATTTTTATTATTGGTTTATATATCATTATGCTTATTAACTATTGAAAAACTCACACCATCTGCCTCTGGCTGCAGATTTGTTGTGCTGTGTGCTCACATTGTTCCATTCTGTCCCTGCAATTACAATAATATTAATTCCTGGATAAGCCAGTTCTTCACTTAGCTATTGTTGTGATGTATCAATGTAATTGGCAATGTAATTGAGACCAGACTGACTGGTTCAGAACATATTTTTCAAAGGTGTAATATTTAAGAATTGGCCACCTGTCGAAGATCACTTCAAACTGATAGGAGGCAGTATATCAGAAGAGTAACAGCTAACTGGTGCTCACTTTACTCTTTTCTGTAGCTACAGTGGCTTGCAAAAGTATTCATCCCCCTTGGCATTTTTCATGTTTTGTTGCCTCACAACCTGGAATTAAAATGGATTGTTTGAGGGTTCGCATCATTTCATTTACAGAACATGCCTACAACTTTGAAGATGTGATTTTTTTTTCTTTAATTGTGAAGCAAATGACAAATAGGACAAAATGATAGAAAACTTCAATGTGCATAATTATTCACGACCCTAAAGTCAGTACTTTGTCGAGCCACCTTTTGTTGCAATTGCAGCTGCAAGTCGCTTTGGATAAGTCCCTATGAGCTTGCCACATCTTGCCACTGGGATTTTTGCCCATTTTTGCCCTCAAGTCAAAACTGCTCCAGCTCCTTCATGTTGGATGGTTTTAGCTTGTGAACAGCAATCCTCAAGTCTGACCACAGATTCTCAATTGGATTGAGGTCTGGACTTTGACTAGGCCATTCCAACACATTTAAATGTCCCCCCTTAAACCACTCAAGTGTTGCTTTAGCAGTTTGCTTCGGGTCATTGTCCTGCTGGAGGGTGAACCTCCATCCCAGTCTCAAATCACAGGCAGACTGAAACAGGTTTTGCTCAAGAATATCCCTGTATTGAGCACATCCATCTTTCCCTCGACTTGGACCAGTTTCCCAGTCACTGCTGCTGAAAAACATCCCCACAGCATGATGCTGCCACCACCATGTTTGGCTGTAGGAATGGTGTTCTTGGGGTGATGGGATGTGTTGGCTTTGCGCCAGACACAGCGCTTTCCTTGGTGACCGAAAAATTCAATTTTAGTCTCATCTGACCAGAGCACGTTCCTCCATACATTTGGGTAGTCACCCACATGCCTTTTGGCAAATTGAAAACATGCCTCCTTATTTTTAACGCTAAGTAATGGCTTTTTTCTGGCCACTCTTCCACAAAGCCCAGCTCTATGGAGTGTATGGCTTATTGTGGTCCTATGGACAGATACTCTACTCTCTGCTGTGGAACTCTACAACTCCTTCAGGGTTACCTTTGGTCTCTCACCGAGGCTTCCCCGCCAAATTTTAACTTTTTATTTTCTACTAGAGGGGGTAGAAAAGGAGGTGGAACTGCATCAATAGTAAATAACACACTGACTTCTACTGCAGTGTCTTTTAACAGTTTCTCATCATTTGAGCACCACGCCACGTTTTTAGCAGCCCTCCAATTCTCTGCATTACTGTATATAGACCACCCCATCACTCTAGCTCTTTTATCAGTGAATTTTCAGATCTTTTATCAATCATTCACACTTCTTACAACAGAATTTTAATAACTGGTGATTTTAACCTACATGTTGATGACACCTCGGATCCAATATCCAGAGAATTTTTAAATCTTTTAAACTGTCTAGATTTTAAGTAGCACGTCACGCAGCCAACTCACAACAGAGGACACACCCTGGACCTGGTCATAACCCATGGCCTGTCCATTGGTGTGCCCTCTGTTGTCGACCTGGCTGTGTCTGACCACTACTGTGTGTTTTTTAATATCACCAGTTTTAACCAGCGGGATGCCCCGGTGAGAACAGTGAGGAGGCGCTACCTAACTTCTGAAGTGGCTGCAAATTTTATCAAGATTTTACAGAGCACTCCTGCTGAAATTTTACCTGCACCATGTGATTTTATTGTTGATAGTTTTAACAGCAAGCTGACGTCAACTCTCGACTCAGCAGCTCCACTTTTAACTAAAACAATCACAAAAAAACCTATACCCCCGTGGAGAAACAACAGTGAAATAAAAAAACTGAAAAGAGAATGCAGGAGTACCGAGAGGAGATGGAGGAAAACTAAACTATCAGTCCACCTCGAGACTCTACGGCAACAACTCAAAAGCTACAATAACGCAGTTAAACAGGCAAGATTTTCTCATTTCTCACAACTTATCATAGACCACAAAAACAACCCCCGGTTCCTCTTCTCCACCTTTGATATTTTAACAAGCACAAGTTTTAATAAAGTTCTTAACAAGCCATTAGATGCTCTCTGTGAGAACTTTGCAGACCACTTCAGAACTAAAATCAAGGACATCAGATGCAGCCTTTTATCCCAACAAGTTTTAACTGCTAATACACCTAACTTGCTGTCTTTGACCGAGGAAACACTGGAGAGTTTTGCCCTGGTTGATGCGAGGACACTTGGTCAAGTTTTCTCCCAAGTAAACCCAACAACCTGCCTTTTAGATCCAATTCCCACTTCACTTTTAAAATCATTTTATGGATTCTTTGAGGAACAGTTTTTAAACATTATGAATTGCTCCCTCCAGACGGGTGTCTTCCCCACCGCTTTTAAAACAGCTGTGGTGAAGCCCCTTCTGAAGAAGAGCACTTTAGATCCCAACGTTTTTAATAACTACCGACCTGTATCCAACTTACCCTTTTTAAGTAAAATTTTAGAAAAACTGTTTTTTAACCAAGTCACTGACTTTTTAAACAGAAACAACATTTTAGAGAGACATCAGTCTGGTTTTAGGACCAACCACAGTACCGAGACAGCACTCTTAAAGATTTTAAATGACATCAGGTGGAACTTAGATAACAAGAAACTCACAGTCTTGGTTCTACTGGATCTAATCGCCGCCTTTGATACAGTAGACCATCACATTTTATTAAATAGACTCAGACACCTGGTCGGCCTCTCTGGTACTGTTTTTAACTGGTTCCACTCTTATCTCACAGACCGATGTTTTTACGTAAGTATGGATACTTGTTCCTCAGGAACCCATGAAATTAGCTGTGGGGTTCCCCAAGGCTCAATTTTAGGTCCAATTCTTTTTAATCTTTATATGCTTCCTCTCGGAGACGTCATTAGGAGACACGGCATCAGTTTCCATAGCTATGCTGATGACACACAGCTGTACATTGCCGTGTCTCCTGATGATACAGGGCCAATTGATGCCCTTTTTAACTGCATTTTAGATATCAAGTCATGGATGGCAGGGAATTTCCTACAGCTCAACCAGGACAAAACAGAGGTTTTAGTTATAGGTCCTGAAGGCCAGACTGAGAAACTTTTACCAAAACTACAAGATTTTAAACCAACCCAATCTGTAAAAAACCTGGGCGTGATTTTTGACTCTGAGCTGACTTTTATCCCACATATCAAAAATATAACAAAGATAGGCTTTTATCATCTTAAGAACATAGCCAGAGTCCGCCCGTTTCTCTCTCAGGCCAGCACAGAGGTGCTAATGCATGCTTTTATTTCCTGTCGTTTAGATTACTGTAATGCCCTGCTCTCTGGTCTTCCTAAAAAGAGTATTTCATACCTCCAATTGCTGCAAAACTCAGCCGCACGCGTGCTGACAAAGACCAGAGGAGGGGCCCACATTACACCAGTTTTACAGTCGCTGCATTGGCTCCCTGTCCGCTTCAGGATCGATTTTAAGGTTCTTTTACTAGTTTTTAAATGTCTTAACGGGCTTGCGCCCTCTTACTTATCTGATCTGCTTTTACCATATCAACCCTCGCGGACCCTGAGGTCCTCCGACACCGGCCTTTTATCCATACCAAAAGCCAGAACAAAAACACATGGTGAGGCGGCATTTAGCCACTATGCCCCATGCCTGTGGAACAGCCTGCCGGAGGGCCTCAGGACTGCAGAGACTGTTGACATTTTTTAAAAAAGGTTAAGGACACACCTTTTTAATCAGGCTTTTAACTGACTTCAAATTCTTCTTATGTTTTTATCATTTATCTTATGTTGATGTCTTTTATTCTGATGTCCTATATTTTGCATTATTTTACCCTATTTTATCTACTTTATTTATTATCTTATGAAATTCTCTTCTTTTAACTGTTTAATTTATTGTTTATTTTCTACTTATTTATTTATTTTTTGTTTTAATTCCAGTGTTTCCTCTGGGGGGTCCTCCACACTGAGAGTTGTCTGGTCTGCTCTGGGGGTGCTGTCCTCGGGCCCCATCGGCCCGGCTGGTGGGGGGGCTCCCTACCTTGGTATGGGGACTCGCCGGTACGTCAGGGTCGGTGGGGCCCGGGTGCTGGTGCCCCCTGTGCTCATAGCCCGTGATGACTCCGTGTGGACGGCCCCAAAGGTGGCATTCTCCTCAATCCTCAGTGCCTTGCATGTCTCATTACTTCTGCTACTGTCTGTGGTGAGAATGTGTGTGTGTGTGTGTGTGTGTGTGTGTGTGTGTTTGTTTGTTTCTGTGTTTGTGTATGCATGTGGTTGAGGGTGTGTGTTAGCACACATGGGGGGTGGGAGGGTTGGGTTTTTCGTGTTATTCTGTTTTTATTTATATTGTTTTTAACTCTTGTAAAGCACTTTGTGTTGCACTATGTATGAAAAGTGCTATATAAATAAAGTTTGATTTGATTTGATTTGATTTGATTTGTGCTGCCTCTCTGATTAATGCCCTCCTTGCCCAGTTTGTGAGTTTTGGTAGGTGGCCTTTTCTTGGCAGGTTTGTTGTGGTACCATGTTCTTTCTATTTGAAGATGATAGATTTGATGGTGCTCCAGGGGATCATCAGAAATTTGGATATTTTTTTATAACCCAACCCTGACTCATTTGGAGAGCTCACAGGTGAACTTCATTTCACTAATTATGTGACTTCTGAAGGTAACTGGTTGCACCAGAACTTTTTAGGGCCTTCATAGTGTAATGTGAGGGTTCAATGTGTCGTTGTTGGATCAGTCTTGTTGGAAATAAACAGAAGGATGGAGAAGGATATTTTCTTAGGCAGCACTTTACTGGTATCCACACTTCAGCAGGTTCACAACAACAACCTTTTCCCCAGTTACACTTACTTGTTAGGAGTCACATGTCTGTTAACCAACCAATGAGAAGCTAGAAGGACATAGACTGAGGTAAATGTGTGTGAGACTTAAAGAAGCAGATCCGGTAAATTATTGAACTGTTTTTAACAATGCTGCTGTAAATATTTTAACTTGTAAATATGTAAATAATACTTTTAAACATAAATGTGTAAATAGTTAATTGTACAAACACTGTAAATATATTTTTAACAAATTACTAAAATACATGAATTAACTAGGGGTGGGACTTTAATGCGTTAATTACGATCAATTAATTACAAAAAAAAAAAAAAAAGTGTCAAAAAAATTAATGCATTTAATTGCAGTTTGTACTCCTGACAACACGGAACGTTTGTGAGCGCACGAGTTCCTGGTCCACCGATCACACTGATGCACAAGACGCGTCAGACCTAGTAGGCTAATAACAACTAACATGGAGGAATCCGATGAGAGTACATTGCTTGGACTAATGGAGGGCAGGTTTCATTTTAAAAAACTGTCTGATGGAAGCCTTGATAAGAGCGTGGTTTTGTGCAAATTGTGCAAAAAAGAATTTGCCTACCACAGAAACCGCCAGAGCTGTTAGTGCTAGCAGTCCTGGTCCGAGTACAAGCAAGTGGTGCCGGCAACCCACACTTTTTTTTAAGACATTAAAAGAGCTTGAGTGTAAATAAAGTTCTATGAAAGCTTGAATATAGCCACCATTATGATTTATAGTGTCATTGTCAGACCGATGCAAAATAAACAATATTTTGTTGTTTAAATGTATGTATGTGTCTATAATTTGATTCAGTCATATACCAAAATTCATTTAAATTGAAAAATGTGGCTTCTTGTGGCAAATATTGTTATACCATTAAACTGCGATTAATTGAGATTAATTAATCACAAAGCCTCTTATTAATTAGATTAATTTTTTTAATCGAGTCCCACCCCTAGAATTAACTTGTAAATCTTACAATAGCAAAGGGGGTGAATACATATGGACATGCCAATTTTCTGTTTTTTTAATTATTTTTTTATATATATATTTTCTCATTTCACTTCAACTTTGACTATTTGCAAGGCACTGTATCTATGGCTTTGACTTCTTGCTCAGTTAGGTGTGTAGTAGGCCTATTAGCTGACTGAGGCTGCTTATACTGGGAGGTCAGAATGCCAGGGTATTGTTGGTATTTACACCCTGAGCAACAGAACCAGGATCAGCAGCCTCCCAGTGAACCTGGCTGGATCAGGACCAAACACAATCTCAGAGACTGACAGATGCCAGTTTGACAGTAGGGAAAAAGTGCCGAGGTGATCGGTGCATTTGCATACATTTCCCGGCTGAAACTAAGGGGGTCTGTACTATCTTACTATCGCCTCTTGAGGTACAAAGTGGTATTGAAAAGGCCAGGACTAGTTGGTTAGCATGCTAACTTCAGTACATATCTCTGCAACACAATACATAGACATCTTTGACATAATGCCAAAAGTGTTATTTCTTGATTTTTTTTTAAACTAAGTATAACACCTTTGATCACCACACCCACTGATTTATTTTCACTGTGATAAAGCCCTTTCTACTTTTTATTCCTGCATGTACAAGAGGCAAAATAACAAATGTACTTGGAGAAGCCCACACCCTCTGTGTGCCTAAGATCTACCTTGTGCTAGCACCATTACAATAGAGCCATATGACTCTGTAGTGATGGCATGAGTGCTATGAAAATGCACATGGACCTAATTATGAATTTACCATGTGAGCCATTATTGTACCAGCCCTTTTTAATCCCTCCATGAAAGCGACAGCTGTGGCCAGAGGCCTTGTGTTTTTGGGTTGTGCATCCGTCCATTCGTACATTTTGTCTCTGATTAAGCTCTTTGTCAGGTGTCTGTACTCATCTGTCAAAGTGAAGACAACATTTCTCACTGGAAATGATTCACTGGAATTATGTTACAATAGTGATAACCTCTATTAGTCCAAAGGTTACACTTAATACCTTTAACTGAATTCTTTCAGAGTCTTAACTACATATATTGTCTTAGTCTGGACAGACATGGATGTAAACTACAACTTGACTGGTTGGCAGAGGCATACAACCATGACTTGGTTAATTCAATGATATGTAATAAAACAGTTTTTATTCGAGAATTCGTAGTAAGTGAATTGCCCTGCCCTTATTCCACCATATGTTGAAGCACTGGTGAGCTATTCACTGCACCGTAGAGCTGTAGTGGAATTACAGTACATCAATATAGCACATTATCATCTTGATATGATTGTGGCCTATGCCCTTATTTTGATATCTTTTGCCCGCTGTGCACTTCCCTTATTGATCTTTACCTCTCTATCTCTCTCTACAAGGCTGTTGGGTATTGTTGAGCTGACAGTGCTGCAATCTGTCAAACAGTATACAGCACAGGCTGCGTCATTGTCTGTCCTCCAGCTTGATCTTCTGCACTGTGTATTTTCTCTTTTTATATTGAGGAAGGCAGATGATATAAATACTAGTGACCCATCAAGGTTGCTATAAACCTGTCTGAGGGGAGGTAACAATCTCAGCAAACAACAAAGATCAGCACATCAGTTAGTGATGTGTTTTACTGCTAACATCCGCCCGTAAACACTTTGCTGTTACTCATTGTGCAGATGACTCTCAGTGCACTTAGAGAGGATTTACCCCATGACTGGTGACAGTTACTTTCTTTATGTCTTCTTGCGTACAACATAGATGCTGTTTTAATGTGCTGAACAGCTGAAGTGTGTTACAATGCATTCAGCCTCTTACCTGCTGCCATTTCCTTGTCATCTGTTCACCTTGTTATCCACGCCTCATAGCCACGCCTACCTGCCCACTTACCTGATCACACACCTGAGATTCATTCCCAATCAGTCCAGTATTTACGCTGCACTCCAACACTCACTCACTCAGTGCCAGATTGTTCTTTGCATCAAGCAAGACTCTCCAGTGTGATCTCCTGTTACTGGACCTGCCTGCCTTTGCTTTGCCTGATCTTCTGTTCTCCAGTAATTACCTCTGCCTTCAGTATCTGATGAAGTGTTTTACCCTGCACTTCCTGGATCTCTGCCTGACTGTGAATGTTGACGTTGATTGTTTGGCGGGCCAAACATTTCAAGAGACTCTCAATAGTTCTGAGTGGAACATTGATCTTGCTGCATCTTGTACTTCGAGAGACAATTGTTCCAAACAATTTGCAATTTGGTCCTAAACCTACCTGTTACAGTACAATCTGGCCAATCATGGGCCTAGCACGCTCCACCTCGCCAAAGAATCACTTTGAGGGTGTCCTCAAGCAACACAAGGCTCTGATGGTGTCTGCAGCAGCTGCAGCCAGACAAGCAGCAGCTAGCTGTGTTAGTTGCACAGATCCAGCAGCTAACCATCACTGGAACCCACCTTCGGGGCCACCTCCACTCCAGTCTCCAACGACCATTCTGACTCCTCCTGTCTGCAAACCCCAGATGGGGAGTCCTGAACGCTACCCTGGAGATCCATAGAGTGATCAAGCTGGGCACCAGAGTGGATTTGTCCCGGGAGGCTACAGCTGCCACCATTTCCTCCACCACAGCGGCAACATTGCAGGTGGGGCTCGAACCAATGCAGCTTGCACCAGATTGACCCCTGAAGAGTGACAGAGCTGTCATCAAGCCAATCTCTGCCTATTGTGAGGCCAAGCCGGCCATTTAGTCTCCCGATACTCAGCAAATGGCACAGCTCACCAGTGGCTGGGGAGGTACTGGCGAGCCACACCTCCACTCAGTCCTCCTCCCCTCAATGACTGCTGTTCCAATCCAAGACTCTCACACTCTGGCTACTGTCATAGACTTTGGGGCTGATCCCAGCATCTGTTGTGGAGAAAAATGACACTGACAACATTTTTTTTCCTTTTTATTTTTTTTTTTATGTTTTGAACCAGATGCAGCATTTCTTTTTTGCACTCCATTGTGGGACAATGGTGAAGATCAACAGCATCCTCAAAAATCAAGCATACAGACTCACACTACAGATGCTAAACCTGCTTAGAATAGATATTTATCATCGAAGAATTGTGACACACCTTTATCTATTTATTTATTGATTTAAGTCAGAGTGCTTATAGGCCCCTATTAACCCACACTGTGCCTCTTTTCTGTGCACATTGTGTACAGTGTGCATATGCTGAAGTGATATGTCTTCATGTTTGCTATATGCTAATTTGAGTAAAAAAATCCCTATTTTGTTTCAATTCATTTTACGGAAATCTGATTTCTTCTGGAAGTACTGACAGGCCCACACATTCTTCGACATCTCCTCTGATAGGAGAACAAAATTCTGTTTAATTGTTCTGCATCTTAAAAAAAGAATGAACCATTGATATATGTGATCCATGATGTGGGAGCTCTCAAACTTAAATTCTCATCTTGAAAAATCAGGATAAAGCAGGATTTCTTTATATTAATAGGTGTATCTGAGCAGTCCCTGTGCTGAATAATAGTGGCTGATGTGTTTGATGTCTGTGTTTCATTAGTGCCTGCACTCATTTCATTTTGGATTCATTCAGATATTTAAATATCTGAATTTTTGAGCATGTTTTTGGTCTGTGGGAGGAAGCCGGAGTGCCCAGAGAGAACCCATGCATGCACAGGAAGAACATGCAAACTTCACACAGAAAGGCCTTGCCCGACCCGGGGATTGAACCGGTGACCTTCTTGCTGTGAGGCACGCGCACTACCTGCTGCACCACTGTGCCGCCCGGAGGCCTACATATTGTTTCAAAATCGATGCTGAGTGTGTTGCATATGCAGTGAGCCTGCTGGTACAATAATGCACATTATGTAAGTCAAGTTCCACTTAAGGTAGCAGAGAAGCACATTTTGCTATAAATTACTTCTGGGCGGTGCACGATAAATGGATTCAGTGTAACAGTCCAGAGTGGCCTTTGAGTAATTTCCAGACATGGAACATCTGAAACCATCAGCCCTAAACATGCATTCCACATTTCTCTCATTACTTCCTGGCAGGAAGTAGTCCCATTGGTCCCCCATCTTGGTTAATGGTGGCTGAGTGGCTCTCAGGCCACTCGTATAATGACCTGTAATGCATAAAAACTCACCTACTGGGTCATTTTCTTCCTCTCTCAATCCTAATGTACATTTGAGAGTCCTTTCCAAATGTGTCATTCAGTGCAATGTGTGATGGCAGAAAAAAAATCTAGACAAGGAGGTGAAATGGATGGCAGTACGGTTGATTCAGAGCTGACGATGGAGGGTGCCTCTTGTTACAGACACAGACTGTATTGCAATAACAACAACAACACATTCAGGATATTAACAGAAGGAATCAAACAGAAAAAAGGAGAATCTGTATTTCCTCAGAGACCTACGGGTCCTGTCCCAGTTTCCACCCTTCCAGTCTTTTTGCCCTAATGTGCACATTCATATGAGAGTATCTCACATGAGAGCTCAGGATGTCCCATTTCTATGTCCGTGCCTGCATTATTAGGCTACATTATGCATAAAAGGAAAATAGTGGTGGTTGACCAGGTATTGGTATTGGTCAACAAAAGTTTTTTTTTTTTGTTTGTTTAGCAGCAGTTTGTGTTGTTACTATAGCAAACAGAGCAGAGACCAGCTGAGTTTGTTTACAAGGTTTGGCAGTACATGAAGAAATACTGGATAATTTTGCACAGGAGGACTGCTGCCAAATAATGACTTAGTAACTTCTTGAGATGGAAAAGGAGCTAAAGCTCATGGATATCTCATTCACACAATCACGACCCCCTGTAAAAGAGAATCTACATTGTTCACAAGCAGTGATTTGAGATTTTGCACGCACTAATCTCATCACTGATGGGTATCAGGTCAAATCAATGTGGCACATGACATATGTGGGATTGTTAGCAAAAAGTAGTGTGTGTAGAAACTACTGAGGGAATAATATAGTTTATAAATTGACACATTTAGAATATTGTCATTCCAAAAAGTAGCATAATAATATTGTTGACATCCTGTCCCCAGTATCTAAAAATGTGATATAATTTGGGTCGATGGACTACCAATAACCTTGCAATTGTGTAACCGCATTTTTTTCAATTGGACTTATCTACCCCTTTTCTGTGTTATTTCTCCAAGTAAAGTTTAGAACTGGTTTCAAGTTGTTTAACTCTTATAACGAAGTAATACATGATTATATGACCATTATATGACCATTATCTATCTATCTATCTATCTATCTATATATATATATATATATATATATATATATATATATATATATATATATACACACACACACACTGCTCAAAAAAATTAAGGGAACACTTACACATTGGATCATGATGAGCGAATTATTCAAATTGAAAATCTTTACTGATGTACATTAATTTGTTGAGAACAAAATGATGTAACAACCGTCAATGGAAATCAAAATCATCAATCCATTGAAGGCAGGATTCAAAATCACACTGAAAATCAAAGAAAAAAAAAAAAATGAAATCACAGACTAATCCAACTTGCATGAATTTCATCACGGCAACTCATAATGTGACTTAGTAGTGTGTATGGACACCATGTACCTGTATGCACTCCCGACAACATCTGGGCATGCTCCTGATGAGTCGACGGATGGTGTCCTGGGGGATCTCCTCCTAGACTTGGTTCAGGGCATCAGTGAACTCCTGGACAGTCTGTGGTGGTACTTGGTGGCGAATGCACCGACACATAAATGTCCCATAGGTGCTCAATTGGATTTAGGTCAAATCAAATCAAATCAAATCAAATCAAATTTATTTATAAAGCACATTTAAAACAACAGCCGTTGACCAAAGTGCTGGACAATTTTCAACATAAAAGCAACATAATATAAAAGCAACATAAAAGCAACATACAACAAGAAACAGACAGAAATAAAACTCTCACACTGAGTTAAAAGCCAAAGAATAAAAATGTGTTTTAAGACGTGATTTAAAAACAGGCAGTGAGGGGGACAGTCTAATATGCAGAGGCAGCTCGTTCCAGAGTTTGGGGGCTACAACAGAAAAGGCCCGATCTCCTTTAAGTTTTAACCTTGCTCTGGGTACAACTAAAAGTGACTGACTGGCAGACCTAAGAGCTTGTACTGGTTCATGTGTCACTAAAAGCTCAGCCAAATAACTTGGAGCTAGCCCATGTAAAGATTTAAAAGCAAGGTTAAAATTTTAAAATTGATCCTTGGCGATGGATGCACCGACACATAATGTCCCATAGGTGCTCAATTGGATTTAGGTCAGGGGAATGTAAAGGCCAGTCAATGGCATCAATGCCTTTGTCAACTGCCTACACACTCTGGCCACATGAGGCCAGGCCTTGTCCCACACCAGGAGGAACCCAAGGCCTACTGCACCAGTGTAAGGTCTGACAACTGCTCTTAGGATTTCATCCCGGTACCTAACAGCAGTCAGGGTACCATTGGCTATGACATGAGGGTCTGTGTGGCCCTCAAAGTATATGCCTCCCCAGGCCATCAATGACCTACCACCAAACCGGTCATGCTGGATGATGTTACAGGCAGTATAACGTTCACCACAGTGTCTTCAGACTCTTTGACACCTGTCACATGTGCTCAATTTGAACCTGCTCTCATCTGTGAAGAGAATGGGGCACCAGTGGCAGACCTGCCAAATTCTGGTGTTCTCTGGCAAATGCCAGGCGAGCTGCAAGGTGCTGGGCTGTGAGAACAGGTCCCACTACAGGAGGTCAGGCCTTCATGCCACCCTCATGGAGTCTGTTTCTGACAGTTTGGTCAGAACATGTACATCAGTACCCTGCTGGCGGACATGTTGTCAGGCTATGGCAGTGCTCCTCTTGTTCCTCCTTGCACAAAGGAGCACATACCAGCCCTGCTGCTGTCATCAACCCAGCAGCAGGACTGGCATCCGCTCCCTTCTACGACTCTTGCCAGCTCTCCTTGTGTAATGGTCGGTCTCCTGGTATCTCCTCCATGCACTTGAGACTGTGCTGGGAGACACAGCAAACCTTCTTACGACCACACACATGGATGTGCTATCCTTGATGAACTGGACTACCTGTACAACCTGACTGGGCTGCAGGTACTACCTCATACTACCAGAAGTGACAAGGACACAAACAGAACTCAAAACTAGAGAAGAATCAGTCAGGAAGGATAAAGAGAGAGCAATTGTCTGTGACCACCACATACAAAACCATTCCCTTTTTGGGGGGTTGTATTGCTTTTGTTGCTCTGTTGTACCTGTTGTGTCACATGCCACTTTCATTTGTACCAAGCAGGTGTAATTGTGTCACATTCATTGTGCTTCCTAAATGGAGAGATTGATGTCCCTTACGTGTGTGTGTGTGTATATACACATACATACTGTGTATATATATATATATATATATATATATATATATATATATATATATATATATATATATATATACATACATACATACATACACACACACACACACACACCTGGACACACGCACTGTCATGCACACTGTTTCTGTTTCTCTCTCTCAGTGTACAGTCAACACACAGCACTCTCTCTTGGCATGACTAATGATTAGTGATTGTTTGATATACAGCAATATCCCCAGCACTGCCAGCAGAGTTTCGCAAACAAGTCTATTTGGAAAGAAGTCAGAGAAGGCCTTAAAGCTTTGCCAGTCTCATATATCATTCATTACATCTGGCTGTATCCTTGAGATATTTACTTGTGCTGCATGAAAAGGCCTAAAGAGACATTATTGAGGGTACAGGACACAATACCTGAGCATCAATGGGAGAATATTTATGCCAAATTTGTCATGTCTCAGTGCAGAAATAAACATATACTGTAGTTTGTCTGAGCTTGTACTGAAAATGTACCTAAATGATAAGCATGTTAGCATACTGCTTTATGATAGTGTTTTATTTTATTTGCACTCCTGTAAAGGCTGTGCTACATATTTTTTATGTAATTTGTATTGCTTTTGTAACTGTCTGTCCTAGAGACCCCAGGAACAGCTGTTAATAATAGTTAATGTGTATCCAAAAGAACAAGGCAAACGAGAGGGGCTCAAAGCTAGGCTAACTGCGACTCAACATAAACCAGCGGTTCCAAGCGTCTTTCTCGCCAATGTCCGCTCTCTGGTTAACAAGATGGACGAGATTAAACTACGGGATGTTAACAACCGGATAGACAGCTGTATCATGGTGATGACAGAGACCTGGCTGCATGAAAACATCCCGGACCTAGCCGTGGAGCTAACAGGACATACAATCTTCCAGGCAGACCGCACATCGGACTCCGGTAAGAGTAGAGGAGGAGGTGTATGCATCTATATTAACAACAGTTGGTGCACAAACACTGCTGTTATTGAGAAACATTGCTGCTACTCCAGACCCAGAGTTTCTAGTGTTAAAGTGCAGACCTTTTATTTGCCCAGGGAAATAACCTAAGTGTTTGTAACTGCCGTGTATATCCACCCACGAGCTAATACTAACATAGCCATGAGTAGGCATCACCACGCAGCAAAACAAACACCCAGAGGGCTTCTTCATTGTGGCTGGAGACTTTAGTCACACCAATTTAAATTTAAATTTAAAGACTGTGCTCTCCAGATTCTACAAGAATGTTGACATTCAAACAAGGAAGGGTAGAACACTAGACCAGGTCTACGTCAACATCTCTGGAGCCTACAGAGCCCGCCACTCCCCCCACCTCAGACACTCAGACCATCTTTCCCTGTTCCTGACATCAGCTTACAAGCCCCTCATCTGCAGGTCTAAGTCACAGTACAAATCAGTGAAGTGCTGGACTGAGGAGGCCACAATATCCTTGCAGGACTGTTTTGAAGACACCAAATGGGAGCTCTTTGAAGACCCTGACATGAGCTCCACACCTCCTCTGTACTGTCATACATCAGTTTCTTCATGGATAACGTAACATCAAGGAAACAGGTGAAAAATATTTTCCGACCAAAAACCCTGGTTTAATGCCAATATCAGAGCACTTCTTCAGGCCAGGGATTCAGCACTGAGGTCAAGGGACAGGGAAGCCTACAGGAAGGCTAGAGCAGACCTGAACAGAGGCATCAAGGCTGCTAAAACTAGGTACAGAGAGCAGATAGAGGCCAACTTTAGGGAGAACGACCCCTGCTCCATGTGGAAAGGCATACAGATGAACAATGCCACCACCCCCCACCATCACTTCTCTCCCAGACCAACTTAACACCTTTTTCTCCCACTTTGAAGTCGACAACAGACAGGCAGAGGACACACAGCTGACATCATCAGAGCATGACCAGCCCCCCACCATCCAACAACATCAGGTACTGCGAGTCCTGTGTGATATTAAACTAATATCAGATGGCATTGTAAACGTAGTGGTACCTTAAAAAACGTAGTGTATTTGCCGTTTATGAAAAATAAATGCATTTAGGACAAAGCAGGATACAGATATTAACAATAACAAATAAAATAACAATAAAATACTTTTTTAATCACAAAATGCCTGAATCCTGTAGCCGAAAAGAAGAATAAAAGCATTAGATCATAAATATGGGACCTGGGACTTAAATGTACAGGCTTGAAGTTATATTAAAGCTCAGGGAAAAAAATACTTATGAGCTAACGACCGGAGATCGCATTCAGCAGTACGTGAGTGCATGCATGTCTACTTCCGAAACACAGCGGTTGCTATGGAGTTCAGTGCGTTTGA
Organism: Chaetodon auriga; assembly: GCF_051107435.1. NCBI lineage: Eukaryota > Metazoa > Chordata > Actinopteri > Chaetodontiformes > Chaetodontidae > Chaetodon > Chaetodon auriga. Next base: position 1,871,272 of record NC_135075.1, on the reverse strand, counting down.
TTTAATGCACTGGGACGTTTTCCACAACTGGTCCACAGACATCAAGATACGCCACTTGTGCCGGGACAGGACGAACAATAAATCTGACAAGTTTTCATAAACAAGCTTTACTTTGAAAATGGATATCTGTACACCTGTGCTGCGCTGTCCCAGGTTCTGAAATGGTGCGGCGTGTTGCACTACAGGTAGAAGATTTGCCCCCTCGCAATTTTTAATTGCCCCCTCAATAACTTCATCCTGGCGCCGGGCCTGAGCTATATTGCAGGCTATAGGAAAAAGGCAGGAAGCAAAGATTAAAAATAACCACAAAAGAGTTGTCTGATCACAACACCTGAATCCGCAGCAAAAAAGAAGAATAAAAGCATTAGATCATATGACGAGGAAGCCTGCAATGAATTCATGCTTGACATTAAAAAAAAAAAGTAATAGCCTACCTGATGATGGAGAACGTCATATTTAGTTGCTCTCACGGCTCAAAAATTCAATAAAATCGAACTCCTCCTGTACGCCGTGGCATGTGATTGCCGTGCTTGGACGCACGAAATAAACTTCCCATTGAAATACATTAGTTTGAAATGCGTTCTGGGTAGCACGAAAAAAGTGAGAACATCGTGTTGGCACGCACGAAACAATAGATTAATTAACGTGACAGTTTCACGACTTCCTGTGAGACTGGGTTGGGCATCGACACCAGGAAAGCACCAGGACCGGATGGAGTACCAGGGAGGGTGCTGAAATCATGTGCTCATCAGCTTGGGGCAGTATTCACTAACATCTTTAACCGTTCACTGCAGCAAGTCACAGTCCCCACCTGCCTGAAAACTGCCACCATAATCCCTGTGCCCAAATCCTCTGCCATCACAGGGTTGAATGATTGCCGGCCTGTGGCCCTGACACTGGTGATCATGAAATGTATGGAGAGACTGGTGTTACAGCATGTCAAGGCCCACATCCCACCTGGCTTTGATCAACATCAGTTCGCCTACAGGTCCAACAGATCCACAGATGACGCCATCTCCATCGCCCTCCGCCACATTGAATGCCCCAACACATATATCAGGATGCTCAGGATCAGGATCAAGGACTTCCTGACTAACAGACCCCAGCATGTCAGAATGGGCACCTCCACATCCTCCACCATCGTTCTCAATACTGGTGTTCCTCAGGACTGTGTGCCGAGTCCAGTCTTGTACACACTGTACACTTACAACTGTGTCACTACTCGTGGCTCCGACACCCTCATCAAATTTGCAGATAATACAACTGCACTCAAGCCTGAGCATCAATGGGGAAGAAGTGGAACAGGTCACCAGCTTTAAGTTTCTTGGCCTGTACATCTCAGTGGACCTGGGCTGGACTGTGAACACCACCCACATCATCAAAAAGGCCCAGCAGCAGCTCTTCTTTCTGAGAACACTGAAGAGGAACAAACTCCCTTTACCTCTGCTGAAAATTCAATTCAATATTCCTTTATTTGTCACACAAGGGGAAATTGTTACAGACTATTACAGTCTGTATCTGTTGTAAAATTCTAAACTGCACCTTATTTTATTTTATTATTTTTTTATTTTATTTTATTTTATTTTATTATTTTTACTATTTATATATATTATATTCATGACTAGGACATTGTGGCTGCTACAGGAGATGTCGCCAAACCGAATTTCATTGTACCCCTTGCAATGACAATATAGATTCTTCTTCTTCTAATAATACCATTGCCATTTATGAAATTGTACTATGATTAGAATAACATTAGTTACATCACATTAATTTAAAAATGGCTCAGAATTTCTCTGTATGTATTTCCTTTTGCTATTTCTCTGTAAAGGTAAAAATCTTGTCATTATGAGAACTGTCTCAAAAACAACATAAGAATCTGATAAATGCCTATAATTAGATTTCAACAATTCCTAATTTCAAGATGAAGGTAAATGATTACAAGATGATCTAACAATTATGAGAGTTTTGGTTTTTATACCTATGAGATGAATGTCTCATAATAAGATTTTTTCTCCTCATACTTAATTAACATAATTATGTCAAAACCTGTCTTCCTTTTAGCAGACACTGGTCCTTTTTTAAACCCGAACATTGACACTGGCCATTCCAGTTCTATAGACCTCGGGCCACATATATAAACAAATGTGTATACACAAACACCATGTGTATTTCGCACATAAACTAGTATTTATAAGAGTAAAACATTGTGTAGGTTTTTTGCCATTTTCACTGGTTGTGTTATTATTTTGCAGCCCACTGACAGTAAAATGTCATACATCATCACACATGCATGTACACAGATTTGAGCTGCTCATCCATTTTTGGGGAAACAAGCAGCATATTGTCAGTGAGGTTTAGCTTGGGTTTAGAAGTGTAACTAATTACTTACTGCTCGGCAAGCTGGCGCCACAGTCCAGTGTATCAATGAATATCATTAGATTAGAGGCAGAGTTAACTGAGATGTACACTCTTATCACACTACCACTGATGATGCTCTGTAAGAAGGAACACCACCGCAGGTCATTCACTTCATTCCAACAGCTGTACAACTGTTCAACTCTAGCATTTTTTCATGCAGCATTGCGTTTACATACATACCGTTTGCACTACTGTGTGATTTATGTTTAAGATTTTGTCAATACATCCATACAATATCTTGTGCAATATCACATTTTTTATTTTCATACTACGCTTGCTAGCCTCTGCATATATTTTTTTTTCTACTGTGCTACATATGTATTTATCTACTGTGCAATAGTACAAAACACTGTACTTAATTATCTTACCATGTGCTATCTCTAAAAATCTTTCCATTAGTAATATTATTTTCATACTTGTTTTGTATAGAATGTACATATATATATATAGTTTATTTTATATTTTTATTCTCTTCCAAGTCTCCTTTTTTATTCCTGCTTGTCCATGTCCAAAATTCCTGTGACCATAGCACATACATTCAGCTGCATGAAAAAGTTTAGGCACACACTTAAAAATGTTGGGTTATTTTTTCAACTCAACAGCTGAGTTGAGACTGTTGGGTAGTTTAATTGGGTTGTTTTCATTAAGTTGGGCAATCTAAGAACCCAATTTGCTGGGTTATTGTTGTTGGGAGTTGAGTTATTAGCTGTTGGGTTGTAATTTCCATTATACTCTGTTGGGTTATTTCGGACTACCCAACATGTTGGGTTGACGTTCGCGCATGCGCGACCAACAGTAACGTTACCCCCAGGTTACCCCCACTCATTCGATCCCCACAGTTGCTAGCGGTGCCCGGGCGCTAGAGGAGAGGAAGAAGCGGCCTCTGGGTGCAGTATCACAGTCAAGCAACGTCGCTGCATTGACAAGTATTAAAAATGTATGTTGGTCATACGAATGGTTCAAGGTAATATGAGCGTGTGTAGCAGTGATTGTGAGCTCTCGGTCATTGGTAGTTAACGTTAGCGATAGCTTGTTGTGGGTAACGTATGTTAACAGTTATGCACACCCACAGTGGGCCAACGTAAACGTATATGGTTTTAGACATGGAAGCCTTTGCGGCCAGGGCTTCAGGGAATATGAGGTTTAGATGTGAGTTAATGACGCACCAATGAGCAACGTTACTATCTATTAAGTCAGCAAGCTGTTAGCTAACGTTATTAGCATGCACAAACTCCATTTCATTAAAGTTAGCATGTTAGCTGGGTCGCTACGTAGCAGTTTCGAAGTAGCTCGATTATTTTGTTTTAAAGTTGTATGTAAGTAGGAGAGTGCTGTAAACCCGAGTGAAGGGCAAATATATTATGAATCCAGTTGACCGTGGTGGGGGATCGATTTTAATGATTTTTTTTCTGTGTTCCAGAGGAGGCAATTGATGAAGAGAGCTTTGGCTACCTTGATCTTCCAACCATCACCACCTTGATTCCCAGAATAGGCGATATTCTCCGGTTAGGCCAGGACGGTTAGGCCAGGACACCCAGTTTCTCCTGTAGATATAATTCCTGCAATTGTTTTTAGATAGTTTTAATGTTTTTTGTTCTGAAAAGATTAAGTCACTTTTCTTTTTATACAATTACAGAAAGTTTGTAAATTAAAATATTTTTGTATTCTGTAAATTTTAAATTTGATAATTATTCTTAAAAAAATGTTTCAAAATAGTTTTGAAAGTTTGTTACTTAAAATATTTTGTATTCTGTGAATTTTGAATTTGAATAAATATTTTTTCTTAATTTTTTGTGTCAGAATATATTTAATCAATAAATAATGACCATAACAATATTATATAATTATGATCAAATATTAATAATTTGAAATTAGTAACCCAACTGATTGAGTAGAAAGAACCCAACAGTATAGTCAAATTGAGCCTATGGTTGGGTTATATGAACAACCCAACTGGGTTATATAAACAACCCTACTGTTGGTTTAAGGAAACCAACCCAACTCGTTGGGTCAAAATAACCCAGCATGTGTTCTGTCCAATATTTAACCAGTGTTGGGTTAAAAAATAACCCATATTGGGTTGTTTTTAACCCAACATTTTTAAGTGTGCACGTGTGGTCAAAATTTATGTTACTGTAAAATCTGTAAAAAGTTATGTAAGAAGAAGATGAGCTGATGTCCAAAATGCAAAATGTTACAGATGAAACATTCTCTTCAATAGTCTGAGAACTCATATAACTTTTATTAAGGTCTAAGACCTCAAAGCTTTATAATTACACTGACTCTTCAAGCCTCATCCCAACAATCAGTGTGCTCCTCTAAGCAGCTGTCCAGCACACTGAAAATTAAGAAATTAAAAATTCCTTATTTAAGAAATGGTGGTTACCAGAAACAGTGAAGGTCAAGCTGAGGTCTGGAAGACCAAGAAAACTTTCTGAGAGAACTGCTTGTAAGATTGCTACAAAGGCAGATCAAACACCTGTTTGTGAGATCTTCATGAAGATTTAGCAGATTCTGTTCTACTGTGCAGTGACACCTGCACAATTATGACCTTCGAAAGAGCAGTGCATACAAGATGGCGCAAGAATATCGCAGAACTAGAAGTAAGGTATGAGGGTCCAAAATGCCCAAAATAAGAATGGCAAGTATAACAGCTGGCTAAAAAAAAAAAGCTTTTACAAGCTGTGATACTTGCCAAAGGGGGTGTGACTGACCACTGACCATGCAGAGTGTCCGAACTTTTGTTTGAGGTCTTTTTCCATTTTTATTTTTTTTAAAGCTGCAACAGATTGAAATAAAAAAAAGTAATGTTTAATTTATTTATTTATTCTTTTGGAAATCAGGTCATCATCAGAAAATTTAACCAGAGGTACCCAAACTTGCAGCATAGGGCAGTTGAAATGCAAATATGGACCTCAACTGTTGAAATAAGGATGTCTTATAAAAAGAAAAAGGGGAATGCATTCCACCGCCTACCTTGTTTCCTGCTCTGGTCTTAACACATACCCTCACATCGACTGTATGCATTAATGGTTTATCAAAACTTGAGTGAGGGATGAATTTTCCATGTCAGTTGACTGATATGTATCAGTATCGTAATATAAATTACGTTAATGTTTCTCTTGATCTTGCAGATTCCCTTATTATTATTTCATATGTCCAAGATTTGTATGAGCTTCAAAAATCTTCATTTCAACAGTATAAATCCTTCTGATTAAATACCTTATTCTATGTCTTTTGCGATAAAAAGTCTCAGCAAATGTAATTTCTGAGTGTCTTCAGTTTTTGTTTTAGGTTATTATGCTGGAAAAAATAACATAGGCATGATGTGAGCACTTGCATTCTGGGTGCTCTAATAGTTCTAACTAGGCTAATTCAGATGAAATTATGAGGGAAAGATACAAACAGAAAATCAGAACATATGTTGGATGTGACCCTTAAGTTATGAGGAGGAGCAATTTTTTTCAGCTGAACTGAAAGTTTTGCTCCTATTCAGGCAGCAGATATAACCAACTGCTCTCTCAGTCAGATGTCACTCTGTGACTCTATTGAAAGCATACGAAAGTGTGGAGCCATACAACTTTCTTATTAGTGGTTGGGTCCACGATGTCGGTACCAAGGTGCTCTGGGATGACAGTTGTTTAGTTTTTTTAAAGGGTGAGTAGTTTTTTTGTCCTGTGGAATCACCGAGCAACAAATCTTCATCAAACCGCTGTGCTGAATGTTTATGTTTACGTTACAGTTGTTTGCAAGGTTAACCAATCGCAAAGGACGGGGAAGCACCACTAAAGACGTGGAATATTGCTAAACAAGACAGGGAAAGTTAATTGCATTCAGTAAATCTATCACCATAGATTTAAAACAATAGCTAATGTTATGCCATTTCCACTGATTTGGCTCCTCCCGATTGCAGATAGTTAAGAAGTCATTTTCCTGGCGTTTTTCGGTCAATTTGTTGCATTTTTCACCCTTATGAACGACAACATTTGGTGGATCTGAGCAACTGTAAAAGACACAAAAAAATGGCATTTTCAGTGTGTATTATAGTGTTTCCTATGCAGAAAATCACTTCTGGCCTTCCTTCTGCAGTTCGCGCCACAACAAAAGAGTGACGTGATGTCATCTGCAAACAACCTATGGTACATTGGCTAATGTTTGTTGTCTCTCACATAAACAAATTACAAAACTAAACATAAGGCTTAAAATAAACTTCAAAACATACAGATACATTGTTAGTGGTTTGTGCTTAAAGTTTTCCTGACCCATTTGTAAGAAATCTTAAAAAGTTGACTGTTATGGCAAAACTGTTTTTGCATATTGTCATTGTGTTTAAGTAGCAGCTAACATTTTACTTTGGGTATGTCATCATAGGTGTTTTGTTGAAAAGTAGGGGTGGAATGACAGTGATTAATATGGACACAGAGATGACGCACACACCAACAGCCCAAGTAGAATAAAGCAGCACAGTGGGAGTGGGATGGCAAGGACTGAAGATTTCAATTATAAAACCAATAAAGTAGCTGGGTGAAGTGGTGTGGAGGAGAGGAATTACATCTCGGTAGTGTTGAATGGCCCGTAGCTCTTCCTGCCTGTGTTATCATTGTCTCCTCCTCCCACTACTCTGCTGCTTTTAATTGCCATAAACTCATGCATATTCACAACAGGTGTCAAGCCCTTTGATGGTGATAGATTGAGGTATATGGCCAATTTGCATAGAAATGATGCATTTGTTTTTGTAGGTGCAACAACCAGCTCTTGCTGCCCTTCTTCTCTTCAGGACCATCTGTCTGGCAACACACATATGTTCAGTATGGGAGAAATGATACAAGCAGTAAATGTCATGCTCCATGTGTTTAAGTAAGAATAAAATGAAAAATAACCTTTCACCTGATTAACTTATTCTCCACATTGTAACACATTCAACAGTGGTGTGTGTGTGTGTGTGTGTGTGCGCATGCATGTATGTATGTATGTATGTATATATGTGTATATTTGCTCCAGACATAGTGTGGGTGGAGACAAGGCCTTGCCAAATGTCTAAGACTATTTATCCAGAGGCACAGTATAATCTGCTGAGGGAAACTCACCCGTGTTGTAGAAAGCAGTTACTTACTGCCTACCTACCCATGAAAAAGGTGTGTTCAAACAGAACGTGATTTTATCTGAGTTTTATTCTTCAGATTTTGACCACTCTACAGTTTTTCTAGTCTGAAACAGACAGTGAAGCTACTTTGCACAACTGTGACATTAACTACAGCTAGCTAGTAATGTGCACACAGTTTGTGTGTCGAGATTCATAAAGCCACACGCGTGCATGCATCCGCATGCACACAAGTGTGAAAGTTTTCTTGAAACAGTTTTAATTTGCATGTGGAGTATGCACCTTTGTCTCAAAATGTGCTGCCTAGATGGCAGCTCTGTGCCATATCTAGGGATGGGTACCTTTCACATCTGAATCGATACGATACCGATACTCGGTACCTGCGAATCGATACCGGTATTTTTCGGTACCTGTTTTCGATACTTTTTTAGGGGGGGGGTATGTGTTTGGTAGTTAAAGTTATTTTGTATATTTAAAAAAATAGTCAAAACTTCGGAATTTTGAACATTTATTCTTCAATAACATCAAGTTAAATAACTCCAACAACTTGAGAAAAATGTGTGTGGGGATAAATAACTTAAAAATAAATAGATTCAAAATAAATAACTGTATAAAATTATGCTAATTGAAGCTGCTTCGTCGTCGTCATCGTCGTCGTCTACCTGTTTAAAAGGGGTGGTTGTTCTCCTTCCTCGAAGCTGGCTGCAAGTGTCGAGCCGCTGGCTGCAGCAGGCTTGCTGGCGGTAACGTTTAATGCTGACGCCGGGCGAGTAGCTGTGGTAACGTTAGCCTGTGTTTTTAAACTGTCAAAAATCGTGCACTCCTCCGCCTTGAGGAATATTTGGTGTTTAACCAAGTGCTTCCTCAAGTTGGACGTGTTTCCCTTAATGGCTTTGCACTTCGCATCACAAATGTTGCACCGCGTGTTGTCGGCATCCAGCTCGATAAAATGAAGCCAGACTATGGCGCGCTTACGGTCCGCCTCTGAAGATAAAGCAACCACTGACGTAACCGCGTCACCGCGTCCTCCGCTCTCGCCGACGCATAACGTCAAGGTGCGTACAGGGTAAAAAAAAAAAAAAGTGCGTTCAGGTACCGAAATGTGGTACCGACGGATTTCCCGTGAATCGATACTCGCTACTTCAGCGGGAATTCGGTCGGTACCAAAAAAAGTACCGAAATTCGGTACCCATCCCTAGCCATATCTAAAATTCACTTTGTGTTTTGTCTGAACACACCTTAACATTAGTGTTGCTTCATGTCTTTGTAGTGTTGTGGAAAATACTGGAGTCACAGAAATGATCAAGAATGTTAAAAATGTCCCATTGACAGTTGCTGTCACAAATTGCAGACAAAGCTGGTCACCATAGCACACCATCATATGTAGGGAAGAACATAATGAATATAAATATATTCATACATAGCTGTGATGCCAAGCCTGCGTAAAGGATGCAGCTGAGGAAACACCGCTGCTAAATACAGGAAGTGGCCAACTGGGCCTTTACCAAGTGACTGCAGCATTGAGGGGGCCAGGGAAGTTTAGGAAAGGATTTTCTTTATTTCTTTATTTGACAGTAGGGTTTGTAGTGTTTTGGTTTAGCCTTTTTTAATGAAATATTCCTTCTCACCAACTAGTTGTCTTGTTTTGGGTTATTTGTTGTCCAGTTAATAATGTTTGCTTTGTTATCCCCTTTTTTTGTCCAAATGGTCTGATCAGCCATTATACAAGCTCGCCTTTGTGTGCAGTTGGTTGGGTAGGTTTTGTCTATGTTAAGTTTGTTTTGTTTGTCTTGGTGTGGTTAATTTAGTTCAGTCTGCTTAGGTTAAAATAACCTGAGTTATGTTCTGTTTAGTTGCTGTAGGGGAATTACCTCTAAATTAATGTTACATTCGTTAATATTTGCCGGGCACCAACCTTCCACAGCTAAGAAGGATTTTGTATATTATATCTGTTAATGCTGATGTAGTGAACGAATGAACCAACAGTAGATCAGTCTGATAATCTAAGGCGTAAACTCTCAGTACAGGGATTGCTTATATCCAGCTCAAAAGGACACCGTCTGACAACGACTTGTATGCAAAAGATTATTTATTAAACACAATAATTAAATGAATATGAATCATGAATAATGCAAAAGATTATATGGATGAGGTAAATTAACACAAACACTGCACAGAGGAACTTATGGCAAGAGGATGGTAAAATGAGTTTGGCGATAGTGAGAAGTAGGTTTTTAAAGGGAAAGTGGGGACGCGAATATGAAGTTAATTTGTTGAATGAACGATTTAGAGAATTTAGACAAATTAACAATATCTCAACCTCACGGACCAACTCTTATTCAAAACCGCTTAAATATGCCTACTTTGTCAGCGATGTTCCTGTAGAGGTCTGCCCCGAACTAACACGAAGAGGCTCCGGTTGTCAGTCACTCTGGCCCGTACAGCAGTCTGCAGGACGAATCAAGCGAACCACTGTTGAGAACTGGTGCTGGACAGGGATGTCTCGGGAGCTGAGGGTCTTCGGTGTCGGTTACAGACGAGGAACGGCTTCGGATGGTTCTTTAACCCGGACCAGCGGGTCAGCAGCAGGCTATAGGTCTTCGGTGCGGTCAGTTAGTTGTTGGCCGTTTGGCAAGGCTTTTGATTACTAATAATAAGATTGAGAAACTCTTCGATGGCCGGTCGAAAATGTCTTCAAAGTTATTATTACGTGACTAGACTTTAACAACAAAAATAGGAATTATGCGGCTTGGCGTGGCGAGCGAAAATGAAAGTTTCACGAAGATTAGAAAAGTGCGTTTTCTGCAGAATTAAATCAGGCCACTCTGCGTAGTTGTGAGCGGCAACAAAAAGACTGAGAAAACGACGGAGCGGAAAAATACTTGAAAACTAAAGACAAAGAACTTAACACAAAAATTAGATTAACTGAAAGAAAGGAAAAACAAGAACTAGAACTAGACGAAAAAGGAAAGAACTGACTGAAGTCCGCTATGTGCGGCTACTTTATCATCGCTCCAGGGCGTGTCTAATCAATAGGAAGTCACGCATGTGGGATGGTTCGCAGACGCGCAACGTGATTTCGTCCTACAGAGCGAGAATTAATTAATGATTCATAGGAGGGACTCATCTGCTTCTCACTATGGTCAATCGAATATGTTTTAAATGATCAGTTTTCAATGGCACTTCAACAACAACATGCGTGTTCACTACATGCGTTAAACAATTCTTATGAATAACGACAACATTAAACAATGAACATGGTAACATTTTCTAACACTTATCCTAATAAACATGATGACTAAGGGTATAACAACTTTAATATGATGAAGGAATAAAGAAGGGCAGACTATATTTGCCGAAATGATTATCGCTATTATGGTTACTTATTAATAAATGTATCCGCTAAGCACATTCAACCTAACTGCTACGAACCTCTAGATGGCGTTATAGTTACATGGTAGAAATTCAGAGAAAACCTTTGAAACAGTTTAATTCACAGTTTCGTCACCCTGTAAGTTAGAAAAACCAGGAAAGCATTGTTATTGTACTGATCACGAGCTTAGCAACGTAATAACATCTACAGTTAAATCAAACATTGAAATTTGGTTAATTTGGTAGGTTAAGCAAAAAGGCACACAGACATACAGAACAGTTTGCTTCAGGAATGTTTCATTTACAACCCATCAGCATTATCTGGTTTGAAGATTCCTTTGAGACATGGCATTCGTCCATCCAGGCAGTTTTATTGTCCTTCACTCCCATGGGCTATCAAGAAAGAGTTAGCACCTCCATGAGAACGTCTTGACCAGATGTAAATTAGAAGTAAAAGTGTTATCAGTGACTCTTGTTGCCCTGAAAGGGTGTGAGAAGAGGTCTCTAAACCAGACATCCTGTCTCTGCCTGGGTTCGCACCTTTCTGTGAACCTTCCAGATGGTCAATAACTCTTAAAAGTCTGATTGTTTTATCACTACACTTCTCCTGAGCAATGCAAAGAGGTGAGAGGAGGGTCAGCTACAGACCAGTTCTGCTACATTGCCCTCTTTTATGGGCCCAGAACTTTTATGTATCGATTACATTTTTTGTCTAAATAAATCTCTTTGTTCAAATCCACCTGGCTCCTCATGCCTGTCTGCTTGGTCCCTCACAATAGCACAAGGGCTCACTGAATAGTTTGATGATGATGAAAATGATGTGAATCATGATGACCTTCATAGTCGCTAGATCTCAATCCAACTGAACACCTATGGAGGATTTTGGAGCAATATGTTAGAGAGCGCTCTGCACCACCATCAAAACTCCAAAAAAAGGAATATCTTTTAAAAGAATGCTGTATATACAGTATATAAACAGACATATCCTATGACAGTTTGTCCTTACTTGTTCAGTCTGTGTCCTCAATACCTGTGTGGACAGGAAAGCATCTAATATCTAGCTTGAGGAGTGCGAAATTGTGTTTCTGTGTTCACTTGTGTTGTAACTCTCCCGTGTTCAGGGATAGTACCTTCATTCAGGTTCATAACATGTTTGATGACAGGTCCATGAATAAGCAATCAGCAGCCTCGAGTTGTTTTGTGTTTTACCTATTGATGGTATGCAGTGACCTGCATTGACTTCCCCACTCAACAACATTAAGGAATTCTGAGTAATCAATACTTTCAGTGTGTCCAACTGAAATATGTATGACTGATATTAATATCAAAGCCAAGGATGCATGTCATGTTCACTCTCATCCTCTGAACTTCTTTGAAATGTGTTAATTAGTTTCAGTTTGTTAACTGTAGTTAAGTTACAGTTTATTGCTTTGAATGTCATTTCATACTCGCAATTTACTGATTTACTTGAGACAAAATAAATAAATAAAAGTATGATGCTTAATATCAGATATCATATTTGGTTTATCAGGTGTAATATTGGGTCTTGTTGATGAATTTTATTTGATTATATTTGTGTCTGCTTGCCACCGACATGTACAACAGTTTAATTGAAGGAGGGAAAAGCCTGAACGTGAATGTAATTGAAGAGTAAATTGAATAATTGTATTTGTTCAGTCAGATTGCCCTGTGGGTGTACTCTAGATTTCATTTCATGCCGTGAAAACTCCTGAGAACCCAGCTCCCAGACATTACACTTGTACACACAAAAATAAAAGCACAAATACACACACACACACACACACACACACACACACACACACACACACACACACGCTTTCCTTTCTAACAGTGGACTATCAGCTCAGACTGACCAAGAGGGGACCTCTATTTCTGGTCCTTTTAATAAAACAAAATTAGGACTGAAAATTTTCTTTTAAGGTCTTTTAACATAATATTACTTGAAATGTGACTTTTAATTTTTTTAAAGAAGTTGCCAAGAGGGGACCTGGATCCTTGAGTGAGGTCTATCTGCGTAACAGGGGAGCCCCATATAAGGCAGCGGGGCTGTCTGAACCCATTCATGTTGCTGACGAGCGCTTGTTTACCACAACGACTTGCTTTGTTTCTTTCAAGAATGGCTGATTTAACCTAAATGTGATCATTATTTAAACATTATCTGTGAGAAAAATATTTCGAAAATAATTGTGCTAAAAAGTGCCCCATCCATCGTGCGGATTATATTTTCTTTTATAGCTGCTCTTAAGAATAATTATTTGGTGTCAGGAGAAAAATATTTGTCAATTTTAGGCAGATTTTAAATTTCAAAATTCTCTTTCCTCATGACAGTTTTTCGATATACTTTTAAACACTTTGATTTTCACCATTATACAGTAGTTCTTATTTAAATTTTGTTTTAACTGTAAGTAATTACCAAGTCCCCTCTTTGTCTGCAAAAAATGACAAAGGTGCCCTGTTGAATGGTATGGAGCGATGCTCACACTCCTAGAGTATAATTGACACTCAAAGAGTGTGAGTGTAATGGAGTTTTTTGCCAGAGCCTTTAGTGTCCCAGAGTATCATTATAAGTAACACAAAGCTTCAATATTGTCATTGGAACAGCTCCTAAAAACTCCTTAAAAATAGCATGACAGAGGTTCCCTGTTGGCTGGGAAATAATGACAGAGGTCCCCTCTTAGATAGCATGGAGCGACTGCCACACTGATAAAATGCATGCCATGATTTTATCTTCGACTTGTTTTCGAGTTTTATGAGTTCTTTAGGAGCTGATAGCTATGAAAATATTGAAGCTTTGTGTTGCTTTTAATGATACTCTGGGACACTGAAGGCTCTGGCAAAATATTTACAACCCTGCACTGTAAGAAATGATTCTGTGATGAGATAGATTTGAATTAATGTATTAGGTAAAATATATTCAATATAATTGTGTCTTTGATTTTGTGGCAATTATTTAATTAACTTTCAAATAAAAATGTTTGGAATAAAATCCACTCATTGTAGTTAGATAAAACATAAGCATTCTGTTTATTTAATTCCAAACAGAGAGAATATTGAGTGAATTCAAATCAATGTAATCAGGCAATTTTTAATTGAAAAGCACTTCCTGCCAAAGTGCGTTTTTTTTTAAATGCAGCGGGCTATCATCTAGCCACAAGACATTTGAAGAGAGTCCAGACCGTGAATGCCCATCTTCGTCCCCATTGCTCATCTTGCAAAATTTTAGCTGGTTGGCTAAGGTAAGGAAACTTATTTTGTTTTCACTGGGCTAATAATGACAGCGCATGTGTGGTGGCATATTACAATATAAAATGAGCTATCACAGAGAAAGAGGCTCAGCAGCAACAGAAAGTTAGCTTCTACTGTCAAGCTTATATGTTAATGTAGTACTGCGATGTTGTTGCACTATAGCCTAATATGAACGGGGCTTTATACATTTTGGAAGAATTTCACTGGATTTCATATGGATCGAAGCGCAAACTTTTACTTTGAAGGATGCGGGTTAGCATTTCCGCTATCATGTTTCCTATGTCCAATACGTGTTGTTGATATATCTTCAGTATGTTCATATGAACTTGCGCAAACAAGAACATTGGGTTTAAGGTTAGGGTCAGACGCCTTTCCATAAAGGGAAATATAAGGGATTATCGCTGGAAGTATAACGAGCATCTTATTCTTGAAACTGCTCTTGCCGCACTTCCGTTGACTTTACTTCCTTCTTTGTGGCGTCGTCTTCCCGGGCAGGTAAGGGAGCTAACTGTCTCTGTTCTTTCACTGTTTTGATTCAACTTGCAAGTTTGACGGTAACTTACCTAAAAACACAAGTGAGGTCAGTGTATTAACAGTGTTACGTTCTAGAGTTGTAATTGTATTTCTTTTCATGCATTAATATGTTCATACTAGTGTGTTAATGTCCCGCTAGCATCGAGACTGTTAGCATGTTGGGGGAGGGGAACAATGCGGCCGCGACACTAACTTTCTCAATTTACTGCTTAACAGTAAACTTAAGAGGTTTCTGAAAACATTTTAGGTAAGAAATGGGACAGTACCGCGTTATTGATATTTGATTAGCGATGTTTAGTGCTGTTTTTCCATTAGAAAAAACGGCCATTTCACATAAAGATGACTGTTTAGGGATGGCTTGTTAATAGTCACTTAAGCTACGTTTTTACGCCACCTCCCTCCCGAAGACTTCTTTTAAATTGTACATTTTTGTTAGGGAGTTGTGCATTAATTTAGTCTTAGAGGTTGTAGTTGTGGCATGTTTTCAGCGCCTTTAGCGGACACACCCCCAAGTGTCTCAGAGCAGAGGATACTGCCCATTTTCTAGTGCAGTGTCAAATCTGTGGATTCAGAGTGACAACAGGGAGTGATCTTCTGCAGTATTACACACACGATGTTAAAGATTGGATATTAGGTACCTTTTCTCAATTATGATAGAATTGTAATTTGTAATTCCTGTTAAGAGATGCGAAATGAAAATGTGAAAACAATGACTCTGCAAGAGATTGCTTGCAGAATTTTGATCAAGGCACTTGTTCAAAGGTTCTTTCTAGACATTCATGAAAAACTTTAGGATTTATAAATATGTAAATATTTTTCATTAATTTCATTTTCACATGGGAATGATTTTCATCTGTAGATGTAATGAAGAAGTAATGTGAAGCTGAAAGGCACTTCTCATATCTAAAACTTTGTGTTTTCTTTAGATGCCCCCAAATGAGATGGCAATGTAAAGTTTGTGGATTCGGAGCAACCACCCGGGGTGATCTTCTGCAGCATTACAGACTACAGCACAGGACGTTTGAGATTGGAAATTCGGTACCTTGTCTCGATTATGATTGTCCATGCTCCTTTAAAACATTAAGTGCCCTCCGCACACATTTGTCAAGATATCATGCAGAGGATGAAGCTAAGGGGCCAGGAGTAGTCCTCTCTTTCACGTGTGTTATTTGCTCAGCTAAATATCCCACTGAAAAAGAATATTTCCAACACCTTGGCAATCACCTAAGGAGTCATGAAACTGTAGAGTGCGTTTTTGTTGGATGTACATTTAAGACAAATATATATGGAACATTTTTTGTGCACAAAAGCAGAAAGCACAACCCTCATTCACTTGAAGACTTAAAGCCAGATGTTATTGGTGAACACAAGACTTTGCCAAATGAAAGTGATTTTTTAGTCCCAGGTGATAGTGATCATGATGATACCAGTATAAACCCTCCAGTGGATATATCAAATGAAATTCACCAAAGAATTGGCTCACTTCTCTTGAAGTTGGAAAGTGTGCACAACATTTCTGGTAAATGTATTGATGATTTGGTGGAGGAGCTTCATTTTATATACACTGCTTCTGCTCCAGTAATTCATCAGCTTGTTGATGCAAGTTTGAAGAAGTATAATTGTGCTGTGGAGGAGAACATTGTTAACGAATTGGTAGAGGAACTATGCAAGTCACACCCTACAAGCAAGGCACTGGGAGTAGATGGGCCCTTTGGTTCTGTGTATAAGAGAAGACAGTATTTCAAGACACAGTTTGAATTTGTCCAGCCAGTAGAGTACATCCTTGATTCGCAGGAGGATCTCAGCTTTCAATATGTTCCCCTTCTTCAGATCTTGGAGCATATATTGACCAATAAGGATATTGCACATGAGGTTTTAAAAAAACAGCCAAGCTCATCCACTCAGTATGCATCATTTCAAGATGGGAAATATTTCAAACAAAATCCATTTTTTGCCGTAGAAGAACCGAGAATAGCGTTAATTCTCTATGTGGATGATTTTGAGATTTGCAACCCATTAGGAACGTCACGTAAGAAACACAAGATCACAGCAGTTTATTGGGTTCTGGCAAATGTACCACCTGGACTGCGCTCTACTCTTTCTGCAATAAACTTGGCCATTCTCTGCAAAGCCATTGATGTTAAACGTTTTGGCTATGATATTGTTTTAGAGCCTCTCTTGAAAGATCTGTCTGTCTTGGAACAAGAAGGAGTTTTTGTTTCCTGTGCTGGAAAGAACATAAAAGGGACAGTATATTGTGTGGCAGCAGACAATCTTGGTGCACACTCCCTTGGTGGACTTGTTGAAAACTTTACCGGTCCTTACATTTGCAGGTTCTGCTTAGGATCTCATTCTGAATACTCTCAAAAGGAGGTACGCTGTGGAGAATTTCCACCCCGAACAGAGGAAGCCCATAACTTGCATCTCAAAACTCTCGAAAATGAACCCACCTTGCCTCATTGCTATGGAGTCAAGAAAGCTTGCCCACTGACTAAGAAGCTGAGTCACTTCAGTTTTGTTAGAGGTTACCCTCCTGACATTCTCCATGACCTTTTTGAAGGCATTGTCCCGTCAGAATTGGCACGCTGTCTGAATACTTTCATTAAGAACAAATACTTCACATTATCAGAACTTAATGACTTAATCAAGCATTTTCCTTTTAAGTTCACAGACAATCTTGACCGCCCTCAGTCCATCCCAGTAAATTTTGCTAGTCGTGGTACTATAGGAGGAAATGCTCATGAGAACTGGGCACTCATAAGGTTACTGCCACTAATCATTGGCCCAAGGATACCCTCTGATGATCCAGCGTGGCAAATTCTTATGACCCTTAAGGACATTGCAGAACTCTCTGTGACCCCTCACCACTCCCTTGAAAGTGTTGCTTATCTTGACCAAAAAATATCTGAGCATCGTCATAGATTGCAAGAAGTTTTCCCTCAGCTAAGATTGACACCCAAACACCATTTTTTGGAGCACTATCCTGCTCTCATAGAAGCCTTTGGCCCTCTAGTTGGATTGTGGACTATGCGCTTTGAGGCCAAACACAAGTTCTTCAAGCGTGTTGTGAGGTTCTCAAGCAACTTCAAGAATGTCTTGCTGTCACTTTCAACAAAACATCAGCTGATGATGGCTTACAGTTGGCAAAGAAATGTGGCTAAGCCTGCCCTGGTAATCAGTAAAGTGTCATCTTTGCCTTTGGAAGTACTGCATGTTGACATTCAGGAGTCTGTGAGGAAACTGTTCCCTGAGCTAACAAGTGTACAGTTGTCAAACACTGTCATATACCATGGAACAAGGTATTCAGCTGGGATGGTCTTGCCATATGGTTCAACAGGAGAGCTCCCAGACTTTGTAGAGATCATACAGATGTTGATCTTGGAAAGCAGCCTTTACTTCATTGTTAAGAAACTCAATGCTTGGTACCTGGAGCACCTCAGATCTTTTCTGTTGGAAACCTGTAAGGAAGTGAGTCTTGTTCATCACTCCAGCCTTCAAGATGTCTATCCACTTGCAGCTTACAATCTTGGAGAAAAGCGTGTGGTTACACTGAAACGTTACATTTGTTGTACATTTTAGATTCTATCTTCCCCTCGATCACAAACTGGGGTGTTGGTTATTTTGTGAATTAGCCTATTTTCAAAAAAACGGCTACCCACATATCAGTCACTCTCAGAGGGCTTGAGTAATTTTGGTGCATAATGGAGGTGTAACCTTTGTTTTGATTTCATTTCTTCTGACTAGGCCATCTGACATGGATTCAGCAGTGCTCCGGGTGATCTTTGGTCACAAAATAGAGAAACTGACTCTTCCATCTGGAATACCAGAGACTATGGAGGAGCTGAACTTGGCCATCAAGAAGACATTAAGTATACTCGACAACTTCAGCTTGCAGTATTTAGATCCAGAGTTTGAGGACTTTTTTACTCTCAACTCCACCGCTGAAATTTCACACAAAGCCACAATTAAGGTTGTGACCATCGATCCAGTTGTTCTCAATTTGTATCCAGTACCTCATGATGAAACCTACGATGAAAGTTTCACCTCAGAGCAATCCTGTGATCCTCCCTCCACAAGTTCCACTGCTCCAGATTCCCATGAGTCATGTGATTCATCATCGGCAAGCTCAGCCACCATGCCATCAAGCAGCAGCCTACAAAAGAAACCATGGCCATCTGAATTCATCATTCCACGATTCTCTGTTGAAACCGAAATGATTCTTGAAAGAGCCAATGAAATTTACAGAGAAGATGGCACACTGCTGACTACCCCAAACATCAAGTCAGACATACTTGAAAAGCTAGCTCAGTCTATTTACACATACACTCCTTACCCATCATTCCAGAATCGTCTTTCTGTTGCTGAAGCACTTATCAAGGCACACCCATGTCTGAAGGATCCGGGGAGCTCTTCAGGCATCATTGGATGGCAGAATAGCATTAAATACAAGATGGCTAACTACAGAACAAAGCTAAGAGGCCTTGGTATTCCAGATGTTACATGCAATGCTCTGAAACATAAACTGCCTGCTGACAGGAAGTCTGCAAAAAATGTGAAAAAGGCAAAAAGAGCAGAGGTCAATTATCTGCCACCCTACCCAGCTGGTGAAAATGAGCAGAGCTTAGAGAAAGCAAGGGAAGAGCTGGTCACCGAGTCAAAGAAGAAGAACAATGAAAAGATAGTCAAGGACAAAATGAGCAAAACATTTGCCCTCAGACGACATCAAGTCATCAATCAGTGTCCAAGTGTTCGAGCCATGAAGGACTGCTGGCCTGCACTGTTTGAGCCTTCTCAAGTGAGTTGTATTTTGTAATTCTTGTTAAAATGAAAACAATGACCCTGTAAGCGATTGCTTCCAGATAATTCTGTCAAATTGACTTCATCAAAGCTCACCCCAGACACGTTTTAAGGTCTATAAAATACTTAAATTGTAAAATAATTTAACATGGTTTTTCCACAAAAAGTTTAAATTATGTAATTAAAATTTTTAAAATTACATCTTCTAACTCTCCCTCATTAAAAATTCCAAAATGTATAAATATGCAAATATTGTGGAGGGGCTTAAGTACTCTTGACAGCGACAAAATGTGTTGAATGTTAGACAATTAATACAAAAGAGGTTTAAGAGGCTAAGAACTGATGTGCTAATATACTTTGTGGGCATTTGTCTCTTGTTGCCTTTGTTTTTCAGATCAACGCAGAATTTCAGAGAATAACCACTCTGCATCTGGAGCCAAAATTTATGTCTGCGTTAGACCGTCACACTCCCAAGCTACTGACGCTATTTCGTGCCAAAGGTGGAGCACTTGGAAGAAGACTGGAAATCATAATGGAACTGCTGGAGGTACAATACTTTTCAAAATTAAAAGTAGCTTTGCTCTTTAAGATTTCCAAATATCATGAATCAGGACATCAAAATGAATGACAGTTGTCCTCCAGAAATTAGTTGCTGCCCTAATACAGTGAAGAACTATTCAGTGGGGCAATATTGAATACATAAAAAGAAAAAGTAATAACAGCTCATCCTTTTAAGATGCGCCATTTTTTTAAAATTGATCAGAGATGAAAAACTAGCCTGGATACTTGCTGTATTTGGAAAAAAGCAGTTTATCTGGAACTAACCGTAGAACTCATTCAACTCACTCATCTATTCCTCCACACAGTTGTATCGGAGTATACTGCGCGCCATAGCAGCTGATTGGTGAACTGCTTTTGTCTGACTAGTTGAAGCACTGTAGATTTTCTTTGTATAGGGTACACTTAACTGGTGTATTATTTTGAGATGGGACTTCTTGTAGGCAGTGAAAATATGCGGTTAGTTTGGGACTGTTCAGAGCTGTTTATTGCCTGCATCTCTGACTAGCACGATGTGCTGGTATGGCTAACTGGGGGAGAGCAGAGAGCTGTCTGCTGCAGCTAATATACTTTGTAGGCATTTTGTACCTCATACCACCCACTTTAAAAAAGATCTGAACTATTCCATTAAGTCCATTTAATGTCTGATCCAGCAGATCCAAACATTTGTGCCCATGCATACAGCTCCTTATAATTTCAGGGTTGCGGAGTGCAAAAGGGGCTAATGGATAATCGCGAAATCATGTACAGTACATCGTCTTCTTTGAAGCCATTGTGAAGCTGTGCCTGGTCTGATGAAGCTTTATACATGTAGTACAGCAGGCATGTATCAGACTTGATAGGCATGATGACCAAAACCACAAAAATGAGATTCAGAGTGTACAAAAACAGATTTTGTGTGTTATTTGTTTACATTTTGAAATTACAGAAACATCCACAGTGATTTTTTTTTGACTTATCTGTTGTTCCATTCCTCTCCAGGAATCAGTGCACTCTTCTATTGAGAGGACCAGAGAGGTTGTCATCCGGTGCCTAACGGAATACCTTGGAGAACATGGGGGACATCTCATCAAAGTATTCAATGTAGGTGAACTTAATTTGCATTAACCTAATCTAAGGACCATAATTCCTTAACTCCTCGAGTAGATGATGTAGACAAGTAGATTTACACAGATCTGATCTTTTGTTTTTTGTAGTATCTTTTTTTTAACAGCTTCAGTGATGCGATATGCTTGGAATATATTTTTTGACAGTTTTATACTAAGACTCAATTTCATGTTGCAGGACATGGTGAACGTTGAGGAACTTGAGCAGCTAATAATGGCAATTACTGTGACCACAAAGCCCGGAGCTTCTACAAGCAACAGCCCAAAGGACATTGGAATTGTCATAGAGGGCGTGGAAGTCATCACAGGACTTGGAGATGTTGCCAGGGCTTGCGCTATCCTCCTTGGTTTGACCTACGCACTGAATCTCGATTATCCCAGACAGCTGAAGTATACCTTTGAGGTATTCCAAAAACTGTTCTTGGAACTTGACGACTCAAAGCTGTCCAACAAAGTCCAGTCCCTCAAGAGCAAACTTCTGGCTTGAAACTGAGACTGGTTGCAGTGCACACTTTTGTGCTACACAATGTTCAGCTTCTACGGAGCTTGAGAATTACACATTTGATTGTGCTATGTTTGTAAGTTAGCACAGAATTTGACTAACCCACAAATGTCAAGGAAATTTCTGTTGTGGTTCAAGGTACAAATGTTGTTTTTTTTTTTTTTTTGCACTTTTATGGTTTAGTTTTGGCACATGCACTTCTGGAGGATTTTTTCCTTTAAGATGATTATTGATCTAAGTTAGTGGCTAACTGAGTTGATAAAGCATGGAAACAAATGTTTACGGAGACACATGACCATCATGTAATAGGGCATTTATTTTTGTTTTTACAAAATGGTTTGAAGTCAGCAAATGAGACCATGCTTGCAGTACACACTTTTTGGGCTACACAATGTGTAGAAAGTTAATAAATGTTTTATTTGAGTAACATTCAATGTCATTTGAGTTCTTACTCTCTGGGACATATGCTAGTTATTCCAAAGAAAGAAGAATATTTAGATTTAATTGATTGCATTGATCAAATTCAAATCAATGCACTGATCAATGTAGATGATTATTACTCAATTATATAGAATTGATATGTAGAATTAAATTAATTTTTATTAATACTATTTACACATTAAGTAGTTTATCTTTGTCATATCAAGTCAATATTTTTGTTTAGGTTTTAATTAATTCCATATTGTTTTGCATTTGAATCTACTCATATTAAATGGATAAGTATTAAGGGCTTCATTTAATTAACGTTTACTCAATACTAAACATAGTGAAATTTAATTAATACTATTGCTTGTAATCTGTTGCCTCATTTTTATTGAGTAGATATGGTGTATCTTTTCTTACAGTGTATATTATGCCCAGTTACACTCTGGGAGTGTGAGCGTCGCTCCATACCATCCAACAGGGCACCTTTGTCATTTTGTACAGACAAAGAGGGGACTCGGTAATTATTAAAGAAAGGCAACCCATCAGTGGGTTAACAGCTGTTTCGGGTTGACTCAGGTTTTGCACCATCATGAAGCTTGTGCATATAAAATTTTGGTTTCGTAAAGACACTTTTCCCTGGTCTGTAGAGGGTGATAAATATTTTGGCAAAAGCATTTAGCATTTAGAAGAGCGCGCATTTAGAAGATATGCTGTCTGCAAAAAGAAATACAGGTAATTTTTATCCATATGATAGTCAGAGTTCTATCAACTTGAACATTCAGTTTTAAGTCAGAACTCAGGATTTCAAACATCCAGTGAATTTCCAGTAAATAATAACTGACCAATCATCATCATCATAATCATCATTATTTTCAACCCTTTTTTGACTAGGCAAGATGCATAAGAAATCAGAAATCAGAAATCAGAAAAAGCTTTATTGCCAAGTACGCTTTTATACATACGAGGAATTTTTTCTGGTGAAATTGGTGCATGACACATCTATAAGAGCAGACTCTTATGGCGCATTTCCACTTGTCCGGGTAGGGTCGGTACAGCTCAGTATGGATGTGTTCCCACAAGTCCTGGTTTCCACCCTGCTTAGGTGGAGTGACCGGCTGAGAGTTCCTCAGTGTCACAAGTTTGCAACACAAGACACTTTTTAGCCATAGACATAGTGTTTATGTTTTTAGCTTTCGACATTGCTTTTTCGTGAGACTGTATCTATGAGCAGCCATCTGCTGGCAGGTAATCCTCATGTTCCGCACCACGCTGTCACTGCTTGTGTTAAAATAACATAAGTCATGTTACAAAAACAAAATGGCTTTCACAGAATACACATTAAACTCGACACGACCTAAAGTAGTAGTTTAAAATAACAGCCTAGGTTGGGGTCACTGTGAAGTAGGTGTGCTTTACTATATAGTTTAAACACTTTGATTTTCACCATTGTACATTAGTTCTTTGTTTTTTATCTGTGTGATAAACTTTCAGTAATTACCGAGTCCCCTCTTTGTCTGAACAAAATGACAAAGGTGCCCTGTTGGATGGTATGGAGCGACACTCACACTCCTAGGCAGTGGAGCTGTCAGTACCCATTCACACTGCTGATGAGTGCTTGTTTTGCCTCAACAACTTTCTTAGTTTCTTTTAAAAAAAGCTGATGTAACCTAAATGTGATCATCATTTAAACATTTCTCTGTGAGAAACACATTTCGAAAATAATTGGGTTAAAAGTGCCTGATTCATTCTATGGATTATATTACCTTTTATAGATGCTCTTAATTATTTGGAGTCAGGAGAAAAAACATTTCCAAGTCTGAAGGAGATTGTGAATTTCAAAATTCCCTTTCCTAATGACAATTTTACTATATTGAGAGATGATCGTAGACGATGAAGAAGATTTCGATTGCTTCACGAGAGCCAGCTTTCAAAGCAACCACCCTAGCGCAGGCAGAATCTGTGTGTGTATGGCTACGGAGCACCGCCGTTACCGTAAAACGCAGGAGGCTCTGCACGTCGGGCATCACTTGTCCCAAACGACGCCACATCCAGTCACATATTTTTGACACAGCACAATGTGTGCATCATCACCTTGCTACAGAGGCCTGAGATATCAGTTTTTTAGTAGACATTGACCATTCAGGAAACCTCAGGATGTGGGGGCTCTTCTCAAAATCGCCCTCAGGATAGGCGTTTTTTCAGATAGGCGTTAGGTCTTAAAAGATCTTTGTGTTTGTGATAAACTACGTGATTACCGAGTCCTCTCTTTGTCTGAACAAAAGGTTGGCAAAGGAAGAGGCCTTCAGGAGTGGGGACAAAGACAGATACAAAGAGTCGAAGTACAAGTTTAGCAAGGCGGTGAATGAGGCTAAACGACTGTACTCTGAGAAGCTCCAACACCACTTCTCTGCTAACGACTCTGCGTCTGTCTGGAAAGGGCTCAGGCAGATCACAATATACAAGCCTAAAGCCCCCCACTCCATCAACGATCAACGCCTAGCCAATGACCTGAACGAGTTCTACTGCCACTTTGAAAGACAAAGGGACAGTCCAGCAACCATCCCCCACGACACCCCCCAACAGCTCCACTTGTTTCTTCCTGGAATAACAGACTGTGTTTCTGGAAAGCAACAACCATACAAAAAACAGACTTGTGTATATATATTTAAATTGTTATATTTTGTGCTCTTATTTTAGTAGATGTGTCATACACCAACTTCACCACAACAAATTCCTCGTATGTGTAAAATCGTACTTGGCAATAAAGCTTTATCTGATTCTGATTCTGATTCTGATTCTGATTTCTGATTCTGATTCTGATTCTGATTCTGATTCTTCAAGTGAGGCTATAATGCCTCACTTCATACCAGTTTAGAAAAACAACTTTAAATGACCCATATATTTGTGTCTCAATCATAATGATGATGATTTGTGTTTACCTCTTGAGTAGCAACTTAGTGGGCCCTCATTGCCTGGTACACATACATACACCCCCCAATATTTCCCATTCCTTGGGATGGGCTATACTGAAACCAAATTTCCCCTTGGGGATTAGTAAAGGTCATTTGATTTGATTTAGTAACTTCATGGTAATAACGGTAACCCAAAATTGTAAAGGGAGCTATTCAGCAGCAACATAGAAATGATATTTGTTCCAGAGAAGAGTAATACAATAGTGATGCATCTTTAGTGTGAAATGTGTTCATTTGTGTTGTATAACATAGAATCCTGTTTATATTAAATATCTCAAAAGTTTGATATAAACTTTTCTAATATGAATAAGATGAGATACGTTTATTTGTCCTTAAATATCAAAACAGATTATCCAAAATAAGGGAACTGATTATTACTAAGTCATGTATCAAGCTAATCAAACACCTAACAATTATTCCTCTCTCGCTCTCTGCAGAGAAGAATAAATGTTACCACAGAGTCCCATGGGGGTAATGGTGGGGATCGTGGCCTGCTTCAGGATGGGTGTTGAAGGGGCAGGCTGAACGGGGGAGGGTCAACTCGCCTGAAATGTGACGAGGGGACACGATGGAGGGCTGGGGGGAGGGGTAAATCTCTTGTTCCCTTGCAGAGAAAGTCAAAGAAACAGTTCTTGCTGCCTCAAAAACAGACGCACATCACACTTGAGGCACCGTGTGTTAGTGTACCCATTAGAGCAATGTCTACGGCGCCCTCTCAATGTTTTTTGGGGGGGGTAAATCCAGAGCAGGGCTACATTTCTTATGACTATGAACCTAATGAATAGATAGGCTAAATGATCAATGAAAAGTACATGTTATACTAACTTTAATGAAATATTAGACAAGGCTGTCACAGAGGTAAATAAGTGACTGAGGCTGCAGTGCTTTTTTAAGTTTCCTTGATTTCATGAAAGGTGTTAAAGCATATAAGTTGGAGTTATTATTATCATTTTTATTAACTAAAATGTAGATGTGAAGGGAAGGATCAGCGGCGACTTTGCACATGTGTAATTTATGTGCAGCATGAGGATGTGGAGCGGAGCTCCTCTGCCCTGACTGCAGCTGTTGGGGCTGCTGTCAGACTGATGGTCATCAACCCCTGATGCTTCTCTGTTGCACTGATGTTCTCACATACGATGTGTGTGGCAGCTACCAAGCATGCGATCTCCGTGCGCAGCAAACCGCCTGTTAGAGCTTTGTGACGGATCAACTCAGACCCACGGAATGAAAAAGTTGGAAAATGCTCCGGTAGATGCATTGGTTGTTGTTTATACTTCAAGATCGCTGATCCCCTCATTTTGCTGTCAATCAAAAAGGAATTCAGCCTCAGACAGATCATCCAATCATGAGCATCTGATGTCAAATAAACATTGCAAACATCTAATTACTAAAGTATGGCAAATAAATAAGAAATAAAATAAATAATAAGAAATTGATTCTTACCAGAATGAGAGCAGATGCTAGCTGTGCCTGGAACCTTCTTAGGTTCAGTTCAGGTTTCTCCATTTGGGCTTAGCAGTCCCGCTTGAAGAGAAGCCAGGTGTTGACCACATCATATGTGTTGGTGTGCCAGAAGATGTACATGTACAAGCGGTGGGATTTCAGGTGGTACTTGTATATTGTACTGATTGTTGTACACAATGTACGACCTTTCAACTTTGATGTAGATCTTGTTGGCTTTGTCCCAGCGTTGAACCTTCAGCACAGGTTATGTTCCAGCCGAGGATGACAGATGTGTGACCGTGCTGCTGTCAAACCATTTGACAGCAGAGCTGTTGCGGAACTGTGTTCTTGTCACCTTGGTTTCGGGTCACATGACCTCTTGTTTTTTCCAAATTTCATTTCATGTGAGTCGTTGGCCTTGATGGGCAGCCAACGACTCACTTGAACACGTAACGAGTCTTTTGGTTTCACGTCACATGACCCCTTGTTTTTGCCATATGTTATGCTTGACTAGTCACAAAGTAAACAATACTGTCTTCCAGGCCATCTTATTATCATCCTAAAGGAATGAATGCAGTCCCCCGTTCAGGACCATGCATTCCTATGCATGTTCCACCTGTACACATAGGAACCTGTTGTAACAGTGGTCTACCAATCTACATGGCTATTTGCTGCCACAAAGAACCAGTGTTGTAAAAATACATAATTAAATACAAATTTTCAATCTAACACCATTGTGAGCATGAACAAAAAGACCCTTTGACTATGTTTATGTGGAGGTTTGAGGCAAAATAAAAACATTTTAACCTTTCACGTAGATTAAAATACAAATGTTGTAAATTCTGCAACAGAGTTAACTTCCTCAATCTGGCCCCCGACAAATGCCTTCCTGTCTGTCCCCAAACAACCCCCTCTACAACCTGAGGAGTTGCCCAATACATGACAATAGCTTAGTGTATGCTGTCTGTCTTGCGCACCATTCACATGAATGAGAGGAGACATTTCTGCAAGTTGGAGCTATGATACCTCACTTCATACCAGTTTAGAAAAACACTTTAAATTACCCATATATTTGTGTCTCAATAGCAATGACGATGACTTACGTTCACCTCTTGAATAGAACTTTAGTGGGCCCCCATTACCAAGTAATTTCATGGTAATAATGTCAACCCAGTAACAGCATACAAATGATCTGGGAAGGTACAATCTGAGGTAGGTAACACATTTCTATAAATTCTCCATTTATATAGGCTATAGTCTATGCTCCAAATGCTGTGCAAGCCACTACCTTGATCAAGGCCTTGGAAATATATATATATATATATATATATATATATATATATATATATATATATATATATATATATATATATATATATATATATATATATGTATAAGCATTTTTTTTCCCGTTTATGCCATAAATATACAGATAGCTATATCTTTGTTATTTTTACAAAGTCCATAAGCTTTCATTCTTGTAATCAATTTTAAAACTATCATTTTGAAAATAGACTTGTTATAGATCAAAACAGTGTATCACATTGCGTATCATGTTTAACACATTCTGAACATTTTTTCAGAAAAATGAGACCTAGAAGGGTTAATCCTGAGAAGGAGGCCTTGGACTTCATTGCCTCTGGAGAAGATAAAGACAGTCTTCAGAAAGCATTCATCAACAAGAAGAAAGGTGTGTTACGTTATGTTGTTAGCTGGACTTTTTTTTATATACTTGCTTGCTTTCTCTTAAGGGGTTTACTGTCGAGATTAATGCTGCCATTTATGTAATATCTGTTTATCAGGTTATGGAGTTTTTGCCACCAAAAACATTGAGCCAGGAGAATTCTTGCTTGAGTATGTTGGAAGACACATCGCTGGCTTGGAAGGAGAGGCCTTGTTCAAAAAGTACTCAGATGAAGAGGCAGCATTTTTGTTTTTCTACTCCTTTCAGGGACAGATCTTCTGGTATGTATGAATTACTTACCATATGTATTATTGAACCATAGGACATTTTATATATATATATATATATGTATTTATATATGATGTATAATATTTGTTTATTGTATCATGCAGTGTCGATGGCAGCAAGGATACAGCAAGACTTGGAAGATTCATCAATGATGATCACATCAATCCAAATAGCAAAATTAAGATTGTAAGTAAAGCTGTTAAATCAACCCTGTTATATGCGCTAATCATATACACATGAAGAGTTCATTTGCAAAAATGGATAAAAATCCAGTATTAAAAAGAATATCTGCCTTTGTTATGTACTGCTGTGGACAATATTATTTGACCTTAACACAGAATACCTGACTGCCAGACTGTAATTCTGATTCTTCTGTCTGTTTATATGACCAACAGATACTGCATGAAAAGAAAAGTCCGCACCTGTGTGCATTTGCAATCACAAAAATTAATGCAGGAGAAGAAGTTGTCTATGACTATGGAGATCCCAACTGTCCATGGAGACATGTATGTATATTTATATCTGTAATCATATTGTACTGGTCTCACCAGCAGTTACCCAGTCAGCTAAACACAGGATTTAATAAAGCCAGTTGAAGCCGGGACTTGTTTTGGATCCTTTACTGAACCACAGTGTGAAACTGCAACACAATGCATTACAGAATAAACATGTAAATTTCGGCCGTAACTCATAAAATAATACATTCTCAGCATCAATATAGACCTCAAGAACACATACTTACAGACAATGCGTCTTAATAGGCATGTAAGATGACGGAGAAAGTTGTAGAAAACACTCAAAAAACGATCTGCCGGCTGCCCGTTTTTGTACTTCCGGTTTTCTGCCGTAACTTCCGGTTTGCACCGGAAGTGACGTTATCTCAGAACTAAAACACGATTTCACAGCAGAATCACTTTAGAAGAGCAGAAAACAACAAACAAACAACTCAAAACAATTTACTGTCCTTAACACTCCCCGCCTGGGGTCCTTGAACGACCCCACTTAAGTTCATCTTTCACTTAAGAGTCCTCAGGAGACAGAAGGAGAACCAGTTCAGTGACAGGTCGAGAGAGAACTCTGAGTTCCGTCTCTGGAGACTCTAATGTCCACCTTTCTCACCTTCCCGTCTTTGCTTGGTGAAGCCTTCACGATGATGGCCATCGGCCACTCGATCCTTTTGGCCTGGTTGTCCTTCAACAAGACCATGTCTCCTTCTTTCAGATTGGGCCTGTTGTCTTGCCACTTACGTCGATACTGCAGCGTGCTCAGGTACTCTCGACGCCACCTGTTCCAAAACGTCTCTGCTAGACTCTGAACACGTTTCCATTCCTCTTTAAGGAGTTCCACTTTCCCAAAATCTCCAGGCGGAGGAGGAAGAGTGCCGGTTTTCTGGGTCAGCAGTGCAGCTGGAGTCAGAATTAACGGTGCTTCTGGGTCCGAAGACACAGGAATGAGGGGTCTTGAGTTAATCACCGCTGTGACCTCAGCCATGAATGTCGTCAGCACTTCATGCGTGAGATGAGACCGTGCATTCTGGAGGAGCATACTGTCGAGGATGCGGCGGGCAATCCCAATCATCCGCTCCCATACGCCGCCCATATGAGATGAATGGGGCGGGTTGAACACCCATTTGCACTGCTGACTCTGAAGATACTTCTCCAAGACAACCGAACTGCAACTTGAGGCATCCATGTTCAACTCGTGGCATGCACCAACAAAATTAGTGCCACGGTCTGAGTAGATCTGCTTCGCTGGACCTCGAATAGTGAAGAATCTTCTGAGGGCTTTTATGAAGCTGCTGGCACTCATGCTCTCAATGACTTCTATATGTACAGCCCTCGTACACATGCAGCAGAATAACGCAGCCCATCGTTTGCTGTCGGCGTGACCACCTCTGGTGCGGCGTGAAACCACTTCCCAGGGCCCGAAGATGTCGACACCCACATAGGTGAAGGGTGGTGCTGCTTGAAGTCGCTCTGCTGGAAGATCGGCCATCTGTTGGTGCTCTGTCTTACCACGAAGCTTCCTGCAGGTAACACACTTGAAGAGAAGACTTGTGA
Source organism: Chaetodon auriga (assembly GCF_051107435.1). Classification (NCBI taxonomy): domain Eukaryota; kingdom Metazoa; phylum Chordata; class Actinopteri; order Chaetodontiformes; family Chaetodontidae; genus Chaetodon; species Chaetodon auriga. The sequence goes on along the minus strand of NC_135075.1, from coordinate 1,840,741 downwards.
TGCACCTTTTGGCCCCAATAATCCAGAATCCGGCAGCACGGATGGCTCCTTCCGTAAAATGTCTGCCTTGGTGCTTCACAGCGTGATGATATTGACGCACAAGCAGAGTTGCCAAATGATGTCTACCTGGGATGATGATGGGGTTGGTTTCATCCGTTCCCAGTCCCGACTGTGTAATGCAGCCCCCGACTCTTAGAAGACCACTGCCGTTGACAATGGGACGTAGCTTCTTCAGACTGCTTTGAGATGGGAGATTCTGCCCTCTTGTGATACAGTTCAGCTCTTTGTCGAAACACTCATGCTGCACGTTTTTGATCACGAAGATCTTCGCTTTTTCCAGCTCCTCCTCAGCAGGACCTCCACGACAGATGTGCCAACCTTGGCAGGTATTGTCTGGTGTTGACTGAGCAAACGAACGAGCTATGTGGATTAGACGTGCAATTGCTGTTATGAGTGTGCTCCATGCTGAAAAATGCTTAAACCTTTTGGTGATCACCACTTCATTTGAAACGTCTTTGGCTGTTGCTGTGATCAATGGACGTACCTCAGCATCAGCGTGAGGGTTGAGGAGGTCAAAGGGTTTCTCAAGTTCGGAGAAGTCTGGAGATGAGTTCCGGAGAAAAGGTGGTCCAGACAACCAAGTTGTGGTGCTCAGGGAGGCTGCAGCAACTGACCTGGACCCATGGTCGGCTGGGTTGTGTTCCGTGGGAACATATGGCCACTGGTCTGGGGATGAGGTCTGTCGAATCCGCTGGACTCTGTTATTCACATAGACGTAGAACCGCCTTGCTTGATTGTGAATATACCCCAACACAACTTTGCTGTCAGTGAAGTATGTGATGCGGTCGAGTTCCATATCCATCACTTCCACCACCAGTTCTGCGATTTCAACTGCGAGGACTACCGCACATAGCTCCAACCTTGGAACAGTAATCTCTGGTTGAGGTGCCAGTCTGGCCTTCCCGAAGACAAAGCTGACTTCACTCCTTCCATCTTCAGTGGTTAGTTTCAGATAAGCCACTGCTGAAACGGCCTTAACAGAGGCATCACAGAACACAAATAGCTCCTTGTCTTGAGCATTACAGAGTGGGAATGATGAGTAAAGCCGTGGTATCTGAAGCTCCTGAAGATCTAGGAGGGAGGTTTTCCACTCTGTCCATTCCCCTTCCATTTCATGAGGGAGCGACGAGTCCCAGTCCTCGGCTTGCTTAGAGAGCTCTCTGAGTAAAAGTCTGCCTCGTATGGTGACGGGAGCCAAAAAGCCAAGGGGATCATACAGGCTGTTGACCGTTGATAAAACTCCTCTTCTGGTGTATGGCTTCTCGTCGTCTGAGATCTGAAAGGAGATTGTGTCTGTAGTGATGTTCCAAGACACTCCAAGACTCCGCTGTAAAGGGAGATCGTCGGTAAGGAGGTTCAAGTCTTTAATCTCTTTGGCACGGTCCTCGGGAGGAAAGGCCTCGATGACTGCAGGTCTGTTGGAAGCTATCTTGTGGAGGCGAAGATTAGAAGCAGCAAGCATTTCCTGAGCTCGCTTGATGATGCTGATAGCGTCCTCTTCTGTAGAAAAGGACTTGAGCCCGTCGTCCACGTAGAAATCTCGCTCCACGTCTTGTCTGGCGTCACTGCCAAACTCTGCCTCTCCTTGCTTGGCCGCTCTTCTGAGACCATAGACTGCAACTGCGGGAGATGGGCTGTTGCCAAAAACATGCACACGCATTCTGTAGTCTATGATACCTTGGCTTGGATCGTTGTTGCGGTACCACAAGAAGCGCAGATAGTCCCTGTGGTCTTTTCGTACCATGAAGCAATGGAACATGTGTTCAATGTCCGCAGTGACAGCCACCAGATCTTTCCTGAACCTCAGGAACACGCCCAGCAGGCTGTTGTTTAGATCGGGCCCAGTAAGCAACACGTCGTTCAGAGAAACCCCCTCAAAGGGAGCACTTGAGTCGAAGACCACTCGGATTTGCTCCGGCTTCCTGGGATGATAGACTCCAAACGATGGAAGGTACCAACACTCTTGGCCAGCAGGGAGTGGTGGAGCAACTTCGGCATGCTTGCTGTCGAGCAGCTTCTTCATAAAGTCAAAGTACTGGGCCTTCATCTTTGGTCGCCTTTCCAGAGTTCGGCAAAGTGAAGAGAAGCGACGGCAGGCGTAGTCTCGGTTGTTGGGTAGCTGTCTCCTTGGTGAACGAAAGGGGAGAGGGGCGACCCAGCTGTTTGAGCTGTCTTGATAGCACTCTTCCTCCATTAGCTGAAGGAAGCTCAAATCCTCCATGGAAGGCGCAAGTTGATGGTCTTTGACCAACTGATGGAAGACTGACTGGCCCAGACTCTCTCCGGCATGTGTTAGTGAGCGACGTGTGATTTGGGCTGTACTGAGGGGCTGGCAGTTGAAGTTCTCCTTGACTTGGACCTTGCTGGTACATGGCTCAAGGTAAGTGGGGCGGCCATTTTCCAAAACTGTGGTCTTGAAGGCGTTCACTTGAGACGGCCTGTGTGCTCCCCCAAGACACACATCTCCAATGATGACCCACCCCAAGTCAAGTCTTTGAACGAAGGGGGCGTCATGAGCACCGTTGATCTGTTCCCGCACCTTATGCACCCGCAATACATCTCTTCCCAACAGCAAAAGGGGAGGAATGGCTTTGGCGATGGATTTCAGGTGGCTGTGATGGAGTGCTGCGTTTGGAGTGGGGATCTCTGTGCGGTTATTAGGGACCTGGGGCCTCATTTATAAAACTTGCTTATGCACAAAACGGGGCTTGAAAGTTGCGTACGCAACTTCCTACGCAAAGGTTGTGATTTATAAAAATAAACTTAGCGTGAGAATGTGCGCACCGGTACGCCAACTTTGATGCTTGCGTACGAACATTTTGGAGACGGGGAAACTGGCGGTGCAGATGGTGAGGTGGTGAATTGAAGCCAGATTGATCTCGTACATTTAATGTCATCACATATCAGACTTATAGACCCGCGTAATCATAAACACCCAAGTCTGCAGTGTTATAGATGTGTTCCTTTAATGAGCCGTTAGGCCTACTACTGTATGCACAATGTTCATATATCATACTTCCATCTTCAAATGATACAGAGCGGTGGATGGCACTGATGGATTAGTAGTAATTCTGACAAGGTGTGTAACAATCATTCAATTTGCTGAGTAAGCATATAAATAGTGCGGTGACACTCGTGTGTAATGCTGCACAATGGATGCGCTGGCACTACTGGAAGATCACGCAAATGGTAGGATCAGGATGGAGAGAAATTTTAGGGACCACGGAGATTTGCTGGCCCATGATGATGACTGGCTAATAAGCCGATTTAGATTCCCTAGAGCGGTGCTCTTGGATCTATGTGCTGAACTGGGCCCAGTGTTAGATAGACCCACCCGCCAGAACCGCGCCATCCCGGCGCATATCCAGGTGCTGACCACTCTGGGGTTTCTGGCGACTGGCTCCTTTCAGCGGGAATTAGCCGACAGGTAAGTGTTTGATATGATTGATATTATATAATGTTACATTGTCTGTCTAAAGCCCCTTTTGGGTATAATTAAGTTAAATTGTGTCCTTAGGTCTGAGATATTTGCAGCAATGTCCGGTTTCCCAAATATAATCGACGCAATTGACTGCACTCACATTGCTATAAGGGCTCAGAGTGAAAATGAATTTGCTTATGTGAATCGAAAAAATGTGCATTCACTCAATGTACAAATTATTTGTACCTCGGACATGATCTTGACGAATGTAGTGGCACGGTGGCCTGGGTCAACACATGACTCATTCATCCTGACGCACAGTAGTGTAGGGATCTGTAATTTCTGCCACAGATCGCTCTGTGGCACTGGAACTCATTTTTTTTTTTTTTTTTTTTTTTTTTTTTATTGTATTCGTGACGCCACTACTGTGACCACCAAACAAAATATCCTTTCTGGCCTCCACCTCACCCACAAGCACCTCGATTTCAGTCTCCGTAAAATTTCTTTTTCTTTTCTCTGCCATGATCGAACGTAAAATGCCAATCAGCAGGCATATTTATATGCAAAGACATTCATGAGGTACTTTGCATTGACCATTCATGGTAAAATGTGGGTGTGTCGGAGGCGGGATGTGAGGTGAATCCACCTGCGCAATCTTCCAGGTGGAGTGTGATTTATAAAGGGAAAATTGCGTGCAGGTGTGAGTACGCACGTTTTATAAATCCGAATATTTTTTGGCGTACGCCATTTTCAGCTTTTGGGCCTACGCACACTTTTAGTATGGATTCTACGCAATGTTTTATAAATGAGGCCCCTGGTTGCATTCCAGAAGTTTTGGAAGTCGGAGACTGATCTTTCCATCCACTGATTCGACCATGAACCCGCTGGCCCTTCAGCCGGCCGTTTGCTTCAGTCCTGCGCATGTCTTCAGCGTGTACGGTTGTGAGTCTCCTGTGATGTTGAAAAGCTTGAAGAATTCTGACCGGGCCAAAGGCCGATTACTTTGGTCGTCTAGGATGGCGTACATGCGTTTCGATTCTTCATAATGTCCTTGGGGGAACACGTTAACAAGGCATATTTTTGAGCATGCTCTTTCGCTCACTCCGTCGCCACACACTTCGGTGCACTTAGAGGTAACCTCGTCATCGTCAGGTTCGTTGGGCTCCCCGCCATTCTCTGAGGCAGGAGGGTCTGACCTTGACCTTGAAGGAGCCGGGCCTGGGTGGAGTGCTGAAACGTGCCGAGTGCTTTCGCATTCCCTGCACTGTATGTCCGCTTGGCAATCCTTGGCGAAGGGGCTTGTGGACAAGCAGCACCGGAAACATATAGAGCGGTCTTTTAGGAACTGCTTGCGGTCTTCGTAATTCTTCTCTCTGAAGGTCCTGCACTTCTTTAGCGAATGAGGCTTGTCATGGATAGGGCAATATTTGGCGAGATCAATATCCCTTTGCTGATTCCCTCTTTTCTCCACAGGTGACACTTGGGTCTTGTGGACTGCTACAGGCTTCCAAACATTCTTATCCGGTCTCTCCCTTTTTGCAGGCGTCGACTGGAAGGGCGCAGTATTGAAGCTAGGATCTGTCTGTGTTCTAGCCTCGTTGCAGATGAAGTCAACAAACACACTGAAAGGAGGGAAGGGAACGTTATGTTGGAACTTATACTTTGAACCCACTGATTTCCATTTGTCCTGTATGCCGAATGGGAGCTTCTCCACGATCGGGTGGACCCCTCTTGAGGTATCTAGGTACGAGAGCCCAGTTAATACGCCATCCAATTTTGCGGCTTCCACCTCCATCAACAGGTCCGCCAGCTCTCTCAGTTTGTGTGGGTCTTTATATGACACCTTCGGAAAGTTCTCTAGCTTGGAGAAGAGAGTATGTTCGATGGCTTCAGGTGATCCGTACGTTTCTTCCAGCCTTTCCCATACCATCCTCAAGCCTCTAGATGGGTCTCTCATATTTACGGCCTTTATCCTGCGGGCATGTTCGGATGATAGTTTCCCAAGCCACTTGATGAGCATGTCGAGCTCTTCTCTTGGCGACAGGTCCAAGTCGGCAGTGGCCCCCTGGAAGGATGATTTCCAGGCCCAATAGTTTTCTGGTTTGTCATTGAAGACAGTTAACCCGGTGGATACTAGCTGCAAACGGGCCATGCATTTGATGAGGTCAAGCGTGGTGCTTTGAGTACCTTGGTTGGTGGGTACAGGAGAATCGTAGTAGGGCTGGTAAGCGACTGGCCGTTGTCTACGTTGCTCCCAGTGACCATCTTCATACTGCTGCTCGGACTGAAAGAGACCAGGCTGAGAGGATCTAAGCTGAGAGCCGTGTCCTGCATTCTGGACACCATGCCACTGCTGCCTTGGAGCGGCCGGCTGCTGAGGGGGGACTCCACCTGGAGCCTGGTAGAGTTGATTATGTTGACTAGCATCAGATTCGTATGCCGTTTGACGGACAACTGCGAGCGGATAGAAAGTAATGCTTTTGTCATCCGTTCTAGGTGGCTGGTGGATGGATTCGACGTGGGCTTGATCATGCACATAGTCGGCAGTGCGCTGAAGCCGTTGGTCAAGAGGGACGGGTACAGGTGCACTTTTATGCGACTCACATTCTGATTCCAACAAGCCTGCTTCCAGTATTTCAGCTTCAGCTATGGCAGCATTCATTTCTTTTTCCTCTTGCATGGCTTCCAGAGTGGCTTGAAGGCGAGCCGTTTCAATCTTTAGCTCCTTCTCTTTAACTGCGAAGGCAGCTCTGGCTTTGGCTGCTTCTGCTTTAGCCCTTGCTTGGACAACCATCATGCTGGAACTAGAGACTGAAGACCTTTTTGATCCGTTTGATTTTCTTGATTTAGATGACGTGGACTGTTTATCGTCGTGCTGAGCTGCATTATCACAATGGCTCAAAGGCATAATGGTGGCGGATGTGGAAACAGAAACTTAGCTTGCTGACAACATGATGCATGACAAATCTTAGCAGGCTCTCCTTTCTTCACAGCCTATTGTATGGCTGTCTTTTCACTGTACTGGTCTCACCAGCGGTTACCCAGTCAGCTAAACACAGGATTCAATAAAGCCAGTTGAAGCCGGGACTTGTTTTGGATCCTTTACTGAACCACAGTGTGAAACTGCAACACAATGCATTACAGAATAAACATGTAAATTTCGGCCGTAACTCGTAAAATAATACATTCTCAGCATCAATATAGACCTCGAGAACACATACTTAAAGACAATGCATCTTAATAGGCATGTAAGATGACGGAGAAAGTTGTAGAAAACACTCAAAAAACGATCTGCCCGCTGCCCGTTTTTGTACTTCCGGTTTTCTGCCGTAACTTCCGGTTTGCGCCGGAAGTGATGTTATCTCAGAACTAAAACACGATTTCACAGCAGAATCACTTTAGAAGAGCAGAAAACAACAAACAAACAACTCAAAACAATTTACTGTCCTTAACACATATCTAGCAAAACAAACAGTCGCATATATACTTTTTTTTCAAATACTGCTAATGACATAAATGATTGATTTCATGCCAATATTTATTTTAGGAAACCATTACTTCATCCAACTATGAACACCTGGAAAAGATGGTAAATATGGATGTCTTTTTCATATGTATTAGTTTTTAATGTACAAAATTTTGTGTTGTATACGTTGCATTACTTTAATATGTTTTTTTAAACTTAACTAATCATTTGTGTAGCACTCTTCTTGTTCAAAAATTGTTGCATAATCTCATTATAATCTTTTTTTAATCTCTTTTTTTTTAGGAATCACGATGGAAGGAATTATTTGAAAACCTTGATTCCAAGCCAGGCGTGATGGAAATTGATGACCTTGTTTATAACACAAACAAAAAGATTGCAAATGGATGCAATGCTGCTGAGATTTTCCCAGGACTCTTCCGCAACTGCCCGGTGGCAGTAAAACGAGTTGCCAGACACATTTCCAAAAGAGAACTGGAAATGGCTTATTTCCTGTGTTCAGGAAATCTACAGGCAGAACATCTTCTGAAACCCATTGCTGTGTTTGAAGACAATTACTTCGCTTATTTTGTCTCCCCTCTCTGTGAATATAACCTGATTGAGCTGATTGAAAACAAAGGTTTTCCTGGAAGACACAGCCTGACTGACCATCGAAGACTGGAGATCTGCCAGGACCTACTGCTGGGACTTCAGGAACTCCATTCGCATGGAATTTTACATAGAGACCTGAAACCTGAAAACATCCTTTTTGGTAAAAGAAACATTGCAAATGAACCATTCTGAAACATAAATTTGGATTAATAAATTCAAACAATAAGTTTTTGTATGTTTCTGTGTGGGGGGTATTAATTGATGATTAAGGCAGATTTTAGTATATTATTTATGTTCATGTTCTTTGCAGATATCAACAATAAACTGCACATCGCAGACTTTGGAGCAAGCAGGAAACTGGATCTCGCACAGAGTACACTGTTTTCTCAAATGGCTGGATCCTTTTCATGGTCCAGTTATGAGGATGTCGGAGGTGTACAATGCGCATATAAGAAAGAATCGGACATTCAAGTAAGTTGTGCTTGAAAATGTGGATTCAAAATGTGCATGATAATGGTATTGTGGTTCATGACTACTGAGTTTGGATTTACTAAAAATAAAAATGTAATTATTTTTAAAAATATGATAAATTATGTGCAGTTTGGCCAGCTGCCAAAAGTGTGCTGTAAAGAGCTGCCTTGGTGACTATTTGTGAACATCATTTTAAATTAATCCATTACATTTTAGGTAGCCGGCTGCTTGCTGCATTATGTTCTGACTGATGGGCAACATCCTTATCAAACCATGACACCCTACTCCAGTGTTCCAGTTGGGCTATCACAAAACGTCAGAAAAGGCAACTTCACTCTCCAATGTGAAGAAAGATGGATGAGTCAAACAGAAATCATAACCAGAATGCTGAGTAAATCATGCAGAGATCACCCCACCATTGAAGAATGCATTCAGGCTGTCAAATGTAAGTGCCTGGACTAACACTTTTATCCACCTCATAGATAAAAAATATTCTATGATTTTGTCAATTGTTATAAAACTGTGTGGATTGGATAACTGTTAATTTACTTCCCCAAGACAAATAAAGTAAGTAATTAAGTAGGATTAGGTGATTTTTTTTTTTTTTACTGAAAGACAAAGGTTTATACATGATAGAGATTTTGTCACACTATTAATGCCAAGGCATATATAGCACGTGGTTGTATAATTCCAGTCTTGGAAATGCTTTGAATGAATGAGTAGAACTGCTGTGTACAATTGAAGCCAGGATTTTTTCAGATACTGAACATAAAATTTTCTTTTCTTATTTCACTGTTGTTACAGGACAGTCCCCATACAACAAAATGCTGCCCTGACATACTGGATGAGATAGATATCTCAGAGACTATTGCAAGTGATCAGTCAGAGAAAACTGGCAATGACTTAATGGATTCATCGTCATCCACTGAAGAGGAATTCTCTGAGTGTGAAATGGTAATTGTGGGTTTAATTGCATAACAAGAATAGGATGAAAATGCATGTAAGAACTATGATGTGATTTAAGATTTTATTGTATTATTATTTGCAAAATAATAAATAACTGGTGTTTATTTCAGACCACCGAGGAACATGATTCCCTTTCCCTGAAAATATCAGATGATGAAGAGGAAGAACAAGCAAAAGAACTAGCAAAAAAGGTATTAATCTGTAAAAAGCTTCCCCACAAAATCCCAAAAGCTTGGATCAGAATGCATATTTTGGAAACCCCCAACAAAATAATGTCAAAGTGAAATTGTTCTCAAACACTGCATCCCTGTTTGTGCTCTTCTGTTACAGCACAAAGCCCAAACGGCTAACTGCTGTCCTGACACACTGGATGACACTGATACCTCAGAGGGTACAGCAAATTGTCAGCCAGAGAGCAGAGATTCATCTTTTTCCATGGAAGAGGATTTTTCTGAGTGTGAAATGGTAATTGGGGTTTAATAACTTAACCAGAGGCGGGGAAATTGAAAGCTAGACAGTATCCCAGACACAGACACAAATCCTGGTATTTTTCGAATTCAATAATAAGTTACTTTTTCATTTCAGACCACTGCTCTGGACATGTCAGATGAAGATAAGCAGCAAACAGAGACAGAAGAGGAAGCGGAAAAGGAGTCAATCCAGGAAGAGGAACTTCCAAAAACCCCATAGGCAATGGATCAAAAAGCTCACCGTGGTATCCCTCAACAAGAAGATGCAATCAAAGTGAAAATGTCCTCAAACACTGCACACCAGCGAGTGTATGACAAGAAGAATTACTGCCTCTACTGTGAGAAACCTTTTGTGAAAATTACAAGACACCTGAACCAAAAGCATTCTAACAAAGCTGAAGTGGCTCGGGCACTTGCACACAAACAAGGATCAGCCATGCGCAGTCTTCTCCTGAGCAAAGTTAGGAACATGGGAAATTATTATCATAATTGTTCAGTACTGTCTTCTGGGAAAGGACAAATCATCCCCAAAAGGCAAGCAACCCGCCCATCAACAACTACAGACTATCTGCCTTGCAAGTTTTGCTTTGCGATGTACATAAAAACAGACCTCTGGAGACATCACAAGCGCTGCAAGCTGCAGGTAAAAGAGGCTGCGCCACTGAAAAGGAAAATTCAGGCAAGTTCTTCCCTGCTGTTGCCCATGGATACTAAAATTTCCACCGGACTAAAAAACATAATTGAAGAAATGACGTATGATGCTGTGACTCAGGTGGTGCAATCTGACAGGCTCATAATTTCATTGGGGGAGAGGATGTTTCTCAAAAATGGAGAAGTTGTATGTCATCGGGCAGACATAAGGAACAAGATGAGAGAACTTGCCAGACTTCTCCTGGTGGCAAGAACATTGGATAAGGACATTTTATCTCTGAAGGACTTGATCAGCCCAGCCAAGTTCAATACGGTGCTTGAGGCTGTAAAAAAATGACTGGATTTGACCATGCCACAAACAGATTCTCCGTTCCTTCAACTGCCTTGAAAATGCGCCATTCTCTTGTGAAGGTGTCTTACATTTTGCAAGGAGAGGCTCTGCGCCAAGATGACGAGGACTTACAGAAAAGAGCGGAGCAATTTGGCAAATTAATTGAATATATTTGATATTGTAACTGTACTTATAAAGTAATTAAGTGCTTATTTTTTCTTTTCATCCATAGTGGAGTGTGAAGTCGCTCCATACTATCTAAGCGGGAACTCCTGTCAGTATTTACCAGCAAACAGGGAACCTTTGTCATTCCAAAAAGTGGAAGTCACTTTTCCCTGTAATGTGCATGCTAAAAAAAAAGCATTCTCAGAAGAGTAGAGTGAGCTTTGAAATATATTGAAAGAAACAGTCAAAGTCTACAAGGGTTTTTTTGGCAATTACTTAAAATCTTTTCCAAAAACAAAGACAAAATGTGTTTAAAGAGACATATTCTTCACCCAGTAACCTGTTAAACAGCCCCTCTGCAGTCTCAAAGGCTGCCTTAAGTGCCAACCGTTCACACCTTCGAGGAGTGTGTGTAAAACGACGTGTGTTTAAGAGTCGTTGTAATTCCCGCCCCAGCCTACGGGGTGACAGCCCAGCCTGGACTTAAACACTCACACACCTTCAGGTTCCCACTTGGCTAAAATTAAAAAAAACTTCACCAGAGCGTGTTACACATGATTTTAGCATGATTTAAGGCATGACCAAGAGGGGCCTTAAAAAAAGACCCCTGTTGGTCATGCGGTCCCCTGTTGGTGGAGGTGTGACGACGCCGAAGTCCACTGTCGGATAGGTAGGAAAGTGAAACTCCTGAGAACCCAGCTCCTAGACATTACACTTGTACACACAAAAATAAAAGCACAAATACACACACACACACACACACACGCACACACACACACACACACAGATAAACAATGTTAATTTCATTGCATCACTAACATGCATTTATGAAGCCCCATAGGCACATAAAATTAAAGCCTTTCACTTTTAAAGCCTTCATTTGATGCACTGCAGTTTAATAAGTTCACTTTTAGTGGCTGTGGTGGGAAAAAAAAAGAAGAAATATAAAAAGGGCATTTAACGAAAGAAATCTAAATTAATTGGCAATTTTTTATGCAGATATGAGCAGATACCAAGATATGTGATGTTCTTTGGTTTTGTATTTTTCTGTGGTTTGTTAACACAGACACACACACACACACACAGACACACACACACACACTCCACAAGTCATCCACTTTTAACTGCTCTATGATGCCCAGTGACTCAGGGGCAGAGCTACTAAGGTTTCTGCAAAGTTAAGTGGGGTATTTAACAAGCCTAAAGATGTAAATGGACACAGCAGCAGTTAATTTGAATGCTTATTAAGGCCAAATACTGATGAGATGAAGGCTCTCGAGATGAGTATTCAGAATTGGTATTACGAAGCGCCACTGCCCTGTCTCTGTTTAATTGCTGTCCAATTCTTCTGACCCTTTTTGGGATGACCAAAGCTTTATCAAACACACTCCTGTCCAATGCCCAAGTACAAACACCCTCCTCACCACTGAACATCCAGGAAACAGACATTAAGATGATGGAATATTGTACAATACAAATACCCAGGTGTTCACCTGAGCAATAAACTGGATTGAAATGACAACACAAACGTACTGTATAAGGAAGGCAAGAGCAGAGTGTATCTACTGAGGTGACTCATGTCTTTTGTCATATGGGGGCACGTTTGAGGACTTTGTTTTGACTCTGATGGCACCAGTCATCCTCCAGCATTGGTCAACTCTGTCCTTGAATGCCCCACTGACTCAGTGGAGGTGGTGGGAGAAGGGATGAGGATGATGGCTAAGCTATCATTCCTGATAGAAAACATACCCCACCCCATCCAGGACACTCTGACAGAACTGGGCAACTCTGGGGTAAAGATATATTGTAGGTCCCTCTTTCCTTCCTGCTGCTGTCAATCAACACTGCTCTGAGTAGACCACACACACTGAAACCGACAAAATCACTCATGTGCAAAGCCAGTAGCTACTAAACAGGACAATATCAATATTACTATCCGCATTCTATGTGCAATAATGTGAATTCAGCTACAGTCAGTTTCACTTGTTATATTGTTTACTTTCAGTGGCAAGAAAAAGTATGTGAACCTTTTGGAATTTCATTGTTTTCTGAATAAATTTGTCATAAAATGTGATCTGATCTTCATCTAAGTCAAGGGTATTGATAAATATAATGTGTCTAAAATAATGACAAGATATTTTTTTGATCTGTCATGTCTTTATTGAGAACAACCAAAAAAAAAAATCTTATAGTGCTTGTGGAAAAAGTATGTGAACCCTTGAGTTAATGACCTCAAAAAATCTAATTGGAGTCAGGTTTTTGCACACCTGGAGACTCGTTAAGTTAATGAGTTTGGGGGTGTGGACAAAAGCAATTTTGACTGATAAAAACCCCTCAAACTTTTGGAGTTTGCTCTGCACAAGAAGACCACACTTATGTAAGCCATGCCTTGCCAAAAAGAGCTTTCAGAGGATCTATGATCAAGAATTGTTGATTTACATAAAGCTGGCAAGGGTTACAAAGTTATTTCAAAGACTTTAGAAATCCACCAGTCTACAGTTAGGCAAACAATCTACAAATGGAGACACTTTGGGACTGTTACTACTCTACCAAGAAGTGGGCGCCTGGTCAAAATGACACCAAGAGAACAACGAAAACACATCAATGAGGTACAGAAACATCCCTGAATGACAGCCAAAGATTTGAAGGCATCATTGGAACTGGCTCATGATTTGGGCCTGCTGTGCTGCATCAGGGCCTGGCAAGCTTGCAATCATTGAGGAGAAGATGAACTCCCAAGTATATCAGACAATTCTTCAGGATAATGTGGGAATGTCTGTACGTCAGCTGAAACTGTGTAGAGGGTGGCTGATGCAACAGGACAATGACCCAAAACACTGGAGCAAGTCCATAACAGAATGGCTTCAGAAAAACAAAATCCACCTTTTGGAGTGGCCAAGTCAGAGCCCAGACCTCAACCGAATAGAGATGCTATGGATTGACTTGAAGAGATCCATACACATGAGATGTCCAAAGAATATGACAGAGCTAAAGCAGTTCTGCCAGGAAGAATGGGCTAAAATTCCTCCTCAGCGTTGTGCAGGTCGGATCAACAGCTACAGGATGCGCCTGGTTGAGGTTATTGCTACCAAAGGAGGGTCAAGCAGTTATTAATTCTAAAGGTTCACCTACTTTTTCCACTGCCATTTTGAATGTTGAATGAGTGTGTTCAGCAAAGACATGAAAAATCAGAATTGTTTTTGTGTTATTATTTTAGACATGTTATGTTTGTCAAACCCCTTGACTTAGATGAAGATCATATCACATTTTATGACAAATTTATTCAGAAAACAATGAAATTCCAAAAGGTTAACATACTTTTTCTTGCCACTGTATTTATCATGTCTGACTTTTTTTTTTTTTTTTTTTTACTGATGCTTCTTACTATTATACTATCCCTGTTGCTGCTGTAACAATCTGGAATCATCTTGATATTGTTAGTCTGGTTTGTTCTTCTGGCAAAGGGACACAAAAAAAATTACATCAGGATGACTGAGAATCCTACCACCTTCTGCAAAATTTGAAATATACTATTAATCCATTTTTTTTCCCATTATGTATAGTTTGCTTTGGCAGTGAAAAAATACACTTATTTATTTATATTTTTTGTGTTAAAAAAAAAAAAAAAGTCCACAGGGTACATTTGAGACACATGCTGCAAATGTAAAGTAATGAAGTGGAAAAATCATAACAACCAGTTGCAACCAGTGCAATCAATTTCTTGACTGCATTAATACACTTTCCTGCAAGGAAAAACATTGGGAGGACACAGCAGTTGGATGAATGTCAGCTCGCTTAACCAAGTACTCAGAAATTGGTAAGAAAGAAAGAAAAAAAGTACTGGAGTTTCACAAGCCGTGTCCTTTTTCAAAGGCTGGAAGGACCACCGACTGTGGCCAAAGAAGGCTGCATTTCTCTGCTACACTGCCTTATTGGCCCTTATTAGAAATACAGACTTTGGATTACCCCATTCCAGAAATTGGACACAACAATATTGTCCTGTCACAAACCAAAGGGTCACCTGTGATTAAGAGACAGCTTCTCCTCTAACATTCTCAACCACACTGACAATGTCTCATATGACCATCAATCATAGATGCAGCTGCCTCTGTTGCAGAGGTTGATCTACAATTATTACTAAGTTTTAGCTGTAATTTCTATACATTTAGCAGTCCCATATAGGAACACCCTAAAACGTGTTTTGTATGAACTCAGACATGCAATTTGGTGACTCATCAGCATCTACATCAATGAGCTGGTCAATTCCCAATTCTACTGTTGTTTAACAGACAAGAACAAATTTGCCTAAGAATTCCATCAAAAAGCAAGTGCACAAAGACATCTGGCATGGAAATGCTCAAATCTCTCAGATTCCATCAGTTAGAGGGCCATTTTTCTGCCCCAAGGCATGGCTCTTTCATTGAGCATCATTCTAGCAAAAGTCCTCCTAAACTTTCTGTCACACTCCAAAATTGAAATGCAAAAAATGTGATTGCATGACATTCACTTCGTTGACGCTTTCATCCAAAGCAACTTCCAATGAGTGCATTCAACCATGAAGACACAACCCAAAAACAACAAGAATCTTTTGAGTACATAAAATTGTTCAAACAAGCAGACTGCTTCAACTTGTACATTTTAGAACCAATAGATTGACAGTTTTTTTTTTTGTTTTTTTTTTGATGCCATCAGAACAGGTGAGATTTTAATCTGTGACAGAAGATGTGTAGGGTTTCTGCTGTATTGTTCTGCTCCATTCTTGATGAGCTGCAGAGGTCGGATGGCGCATGCAGACAGACCATTGAGTCGGTAGTTGCAGTACTGTAGATGCAAGATGACAACAGCCTTCTTTATATTGTTTTTTCTGTTTGTCTCGCCCGGCTTTTGACTTCTAGATTAACCAACTTTTTTTTTTTTTTTTTTTTTTGCTGCTTGTAGACTGGTACCTTTGCCTTTACTCCAATACTGACATCAGGTGGCTAAAGCAGGATCTCAAAGACAAGGATGAACTAATCCTGGGGTTTTCATCCATTGCAACTGCCCAAGCCTAACACCTCCACACACTGGGCTTCTCCTGCAGTGGCAACAGAGGTGCCAGCCCAATCATCAAGTGCTGAGTCTCTGTTGCAGCCAACAGTGTCACAGTCTGAATACCATCACTGGAGGGGAGTCCATCCTTTCAGCTGAGGTCCTGGCTTCGGGCAAAAACATTTAGTCCTTCCTCTAGGCTAAACCCAAGTCCCAAGCCTGCTCCACTCCCAGCAACTAAGTCAAGAGTGGCAGGGGTCATTCCTCCCACCATTCTCATATGAACCTCTTCAGCTGAATGGGGGGTCTGGCTTAGCTACTGCTGTTGACTCCGTTGGTGCTGCTCAACCTGGTCGACTGCCCTCTGCTCTCATCTCAGTCTGGTGCCTACCTGTGGTGCTTGTTGTTGGTACCTCTATGATCCACCATGAAGTGGTATGCATTCGCCAAACCTTCTGCTATCCAATTGCCTGAAGGACTTAACATCCACCCCTCTACACCTGTTTTCATGGGCACTCTACTGGACACTAGAAAGCAAGTACTTATTTCCGCTCAACTCCGTAACCCTCACTTTGCTGACATGAAGTTCATTTGCCTACGCCAACTCAACATTTGCTTAAAGGGCTACTGCAGGAACAGAGATATCCCCTTTGTTGACAGTTTTGCTACTTTTTTCAACTTCTTAAACTAGATGGCCTCCTTTCCTTTTATGAACCAACATTGAATTGACTTCAAATTAAATCCAAATAAATTAAATTGTATTTATATAGCTACGAATCACAATACGTTATCTTTGTAGACAGGATGACTTTGTTCTATCATCAGAACAATGTCAGTACAATAGGCATGTCATAATGTGCTGTACAATCAGGACAAAAGCACCAACGGTAAGCTTTATCAAAAAGGAAAGGTTTAAACCTACTCTGAAGTGTAGAGACAGTGTCTGCCTCCGGGACAAAGGCTTGAAGATGGTTCCACAGGAGAGGAACTTGATAGTGAAAGGCTCTGGCTCTCATTCTTTTGGAGACTTTAGGAACCAGTAACCCTGCATTTTGGGAATGCAGTGTTCTTCTGGGGTAAAATGGTACTATATGCTCTTTAAGATAAGATGGCGCCTGACCATTTAGGGTTTTGTAAGTAAGGAGAAGGGTTTTTTATTTTTATTTATTTATTTTTTTCCCAGTATTTAGAAACAAATTTGGGTAGTCTCATAGTAAGGAACTGCAATAATCCAACCTGGAAGTGACAAATGCATGGACTAGTTTGTATGGGAAAAAAAGCATTCCTTGAAATCTGTTTTACATGGAAGGTAAAGGACATATCCTGATCAAAGATAACTCCCAGATTATTTACAGTGGTGCTGGAGGCCAGCACAATGCCATCCATAATTGCTATATCTTCAGATTGAATTTCTAAGGTGTTTAGGGCCTAAGTACTTAAATAACTTCAGTTTTGTAAAAAAAAAAAAAAAACATGAAAGAAAATGCAGCTCATTCAGGTCTTTATATCCTTAAGACATGCTTTGAGTCCAGTCAACTGATTGGTTTCTTCTGGCTTCATTGATAAATATAGCTGGGTATCGTCTGCATAACAATGTAAAAATTATGGAGGGTTTCATGATAATGTTCCCTAATGGAAGCATATATAGGGTGAATAGCACTGGTCCACATAACCCTGCAGAACTCGTGACTGGCTCGTGACTGTGTACTGACTGTGCACAGAGGAATCATCATTAATGTGTACAAATTGAGATCGATCTGAAAAGTAGGTTTTAAACTAGCTTAGTGCAGTTCCCTGAGTGCCAATGAAGTGTTCCAGTCTCTTCAATAGGATACCATGGTCAGTGGTGTGGAACGTAGCACTAAGATCTAACAGGACTAGTACAGAGACAGTGAAAAAGTCCAAGGACCATTCAGAGGGAGGAGCTGTACAGTTTGATGGCCACAGGCAAGAATGATTTCCTGTGGCGTTCAGTCTTGCATGTTGGTGGGATGAATCTCTCACTGAAAGTACTCTTGTGCTCGACCAGCATATCATGAAGTGGGCGTGAGACATTGTCCAAGATAGTCCGTAGCTTAGTCAGCATCCTCCTCTCTGACACCACTGTCAGAGAGTCACACTCCATCCGCACAATGTCACTGGCCTTGCGGATCAGTTTGTTGAGTCTGTTGGTGTCCGCCATCCTCAGCCTGCTGCCCCAGCATGCAACAGCATAGAGAATAGCACTAGCCACCACAGACTCATAAAAGATCCTGAACATAGTCCGGCAGATGTTGAGGGACCTCAGTCGCCTCAGAAAATAGAGACGACTCTGGCCCTTCTGGTAGAGAGCATCAGTGTTCTTTACCCAGTCCAGTTTATTGTCAATATGTATCCCCAGGTACTTACCCAGGTAATCCTCCACAATGTCCACACTGACCCCCTGGATGGAAACATCACCGGTCACCGGTGCCTTGGTTCTCTTCATGTCCACTACCAGTTCCTTAGTCTTTTCCACGTTTAGTTGCAGATGGTTCTGCTCACACCGTGTGACAAAGTTGTCCACAGCAGCCCTGTACTCATCCTCATCACCCTTACTGATACATCCAACTATCGCAAAGTCATCAGAAAACTTCTGAAGATGGCAGGTCTCTGTGCAATAGTTGAAGTCCGTGGTGTAGAGGGTGAAGAGGAAGGGAGAGAGGACAGTCTCCTACAGGGCCCCAGTGTTGCTGACCACTCTGTCTGACACACAGTGTTGCAGGCGCACATACTGTGGTCTGCCAGTCAGGAAGTCCACTATCCAGGACACTAGGGGGGTGTCCACTCGCATAGCTGTCAGTTT
Source organism: Chaetodon auriga (assembly GCF_051107435.1). NCBI lineage: Eukaryota > Metazoa > Chordata > Actinopteri > Chaetodontiformes > Chaetodontidae > Chaetodon > Chaetodon auriga. Next base: position 1,822,279 of record NC_135075.1, on the reverse strand, counting down.
GTCACCCAGAATAGCTGGACGAATGGTGTTAAATGCATTGGAGAAGTCAAAAAACATAACCCTGACAGTGCTCGCCAGTTTGTCCAGGTGGGCGTAGACATGGGGGAGCAGGTAGATGATGCCGTCCTCAACTCCAAGTTGGGGCTGATAGGTAAACTTGAGGGGGGGGGGGGTTAATAGTGGTTGTCCAGGACAGGCAGCAGAGGAGTCGGAGGGGGGATGAGCCAAGCCTGCAGTGTCAAATCTATTGAAAAACAGATTCATTTCATTCGCCCTGTCAACGCTGCTTTCAACTCCTCTGTTGTTGGTTGTTCTGAAGCCAGTGATGGTCCTCATTCCACTCTAGGCCTCTCTCAAGTTGTTCTACTGGAGTTTACATCATTGGTTATTAACTAGAATGGCAAGCCCCCCTCCTTTACGCTTACCGCTCTCGGCGCAATCCCGGTCGGCCCAAACAGTCTGAAAGCCACAGATGGAGACGTTTTCATCGGGTATGTCCTGATGCAACCAAGTCTCCGAAAAAAATATCAGACTGCACTCCCAGTACTCCCTCTGACTCCTGGCAAGTGCTGTTAGCTTGTCTGCCTTATTTGCCAGCGACCTCAAGTTGCCCATGATGAGAGAGGGGAGACACGGCTTATATCTCCTCTTTGAATCCAATAACCTCCATTGTCTCGACCCAGCTCTTTTCCTCCGCTGTTTCTATTTTCCCCTGCATCCTCTGTGTGTTTTCCTCCAGATTTCAGCGGGGATCTCTGATGTTCTGGCCGACAAGGCGGCCGACCTCAGCGCAATCAGCTGATCTCTGGAGTAAACAATGTGGCCATGAAGTCGCTGCACATCGGTGCTGTGTCCCAGTGAGAGTAGCAATTCCAAAGCGAGAAAACAGACCAGAACTCTCTCAGCCAACATGTTTGGAGAGGGCACGGCTTTGAGGTGAAAGTCATAAAAATGCTGGTGGTAATAATAACGAATAGAGAAAAAAAAATTGTAAAACTAAGAAAACAAACAGGAGCGACTGCAACAGGCTGCATCCGCAGTTGGCACATGCGCACTAAATCCTGACTGGAAATCCTCTAACAAACTATTGTTATGTCGAAAGTCACCAAGCTGATTATTAACTGCTTTCTCAAGAATTTCTCAGAGAAAGGGGAGGACAGATATCTATAGGTGGCAAAAACTCATGGATCAAGAGTCAGCTTTTTAAGAAGAGGTTTTATTATAGCTACTTTACCTCTAGCACTGTTAAGGGCTTTCCTGTATCTTTTAAGACTGTCTTGCTGGGCGAAATTAAATTCTTACAAATTGGTGGAATGCCATTTCCTTTCAACTTTTCGTGAAGTTTGCTTTAATTTGTTGGTTTGGAGGTATACCATGGAGCTAACCCCCTCTGTTTTTTCATACGCAATGAAACTGTGGCACTATCAACTAGATGGACAATTTAGGAGGAGCTAAAGTCAACATAGGGGTCTTCTGTTGTATTGAGACATGGCATTGAGTTAAGAGCTGATGGGATCACATCCTTAAATTTAGCTACAACACAATCAGATAGGAATCTGGTGTTGGAATTTTTGCCTAATGGCAGGTAGTCTGGTAATAGGAATTCAAAAGTTATTAAATGATGGTCTGATAAAAGAGGATTCTGTGAGAAGACTATTGAGTGTTCAATTTCAATGTCATATGTCAGAACAAGGTCAAGAGTGTGGTTAAAACAGTGAGTAGGTTCATGTACACTGTGACAGAAGCCAGCTGAGTCTAATAATGAGATAAATGCAATACTAAGGCTTTCATTATCAACACTGAGATGGACATTAAAAATCTTCAATAATTACTTCATCTGTTTTAAGGACTAAACCTAATAGAAACTCAGAGAACTCAAATATAAATCCGGAATAAGGACCAGGAGAGTGCTACACTTTAACAAATAAAACTGGCTGCACTGTTTTCCAGTTTTTTGAAAGAGGAAAAACAAGGCTTTCAGATGAGTTATAGTTGAGTTTAGGTTTAGGGTTGATTAATAGGCTGCAACTCCACCCCCTCAACCGCTGCCTTAAGGAATATGAGTATTAATATTAATATAGCTTCATTTAGGCTAACATGCTCTTCATGACACAGCCAGATTTTAGGCAGACAAAATAAATCAATATTATGGTCTGATATTAATGCATTTACTAGTCCAGCTTTAGAAAACAGAGATCTGATGTTAAGGAGTCCACATTTATTCTCTTATCTGTTACGATTATGAAATCAAGGTAAATTTAGTAGGACCCAAGAGGCAGACAATCAGCACGAGAATGAAGGGAGCCTAATAACAAAAACAGTTTATTAACAATAACGAGCAAATAAACCAACTCGTACAAATGTGAACCAACAAAAACACAATCTCAGAAAAACACAAAATCAGCCCAAAAATCAGAACATCAACTACGCCGTGGCGAGCGGGTGGGAACATAACGCACTACTGTGGAAGAGAATCAAACTAGGAAACTACACTATGACTAAATGACAAACAAAGACAAAATATGCACGCAGGCGACTAGAACACGAGACGAGGTTTCTAGGAAACCTAGGAGCACAGGGACAAATGGCTGGAAAGTCTAGGCAAGAAGCTTTGACAATCTGGCAGCGAGACATCTCCACCACGCTGCTTAAATCAGGAGTAGAATCAGTGGAATCAGCCTCAAGTGCACCGTCTGCTCACAGCACCACCAGGCCACACCTCCACTGCAGACACAGAGAAAAAACTCACACAAACAAATGCACAGATTAACAACACAAAATGATGACCACACAGACTATAACACTATCTTGTTGTACTATTGCAATGGTTGTTTTAATTTCTATTCAGTTTTTATGTAGAACTCCTCTTCCGTTTGCTTTTGATTGAATTTAATTAGAGAAGAGAGAAGCATATAGGACTGCGGCTCTGTCCCCTGGTCTCAACCCTGAGTTGTCACGGGTTTGGTTCACAAATAAAATCGGTCTGATCTCTGGAGATGAGAGCTGCTCCGTCCAAAGTGGGATGGATGCCGTCTCGCTAAATCAGACCAAGTCTTCCCCGGAAAGACTGACAATTGCCTATGAAGCCCACATTGTTTGCTGGACCACCTTGACACCTTGACAAGCAACATTGTGACATGTACAAAACATACTTTATATCAAATTTTACTGCATTTCCTGCGGTCACTCATTTTCTCACTTTTCCAGCGTTTTGTTCCTGTCCCGGCTCTGTGTGTGTGCGTGTGTGTGTGCGTGCGCTGTGACTGTAACCCCCGCCCCTCCCCCTCCTGCTCAGGGCGTACACACAGAAGCCACCACACATCATGTAGCTGACCAATCACGTGCGGTTTGAACAGAAACAATGTCGAGAAAAAACAAAAAAGAAACCCCAAAGCGGCTCCCGCTCCGGCTGTCAGGCAGGAGCTGGCTCTGATCGTTCACTTCAAAGAGCCGACTCTAGGGGCCTTTTCGTTCACGACCGACACATCACTATTAGTTTAGAATGCAGCTGCCAGGCCAAGAACTAAGCAATGGTCCCAGGTTACCCCTGATATTGCTTGTATGGTCTGTCTCTCATTGTGCTGTGTTTTATATTGTACTGTATATTTGCATTGATTTTAACTGTTTAATGTGTGTGAAGCACTAAACCTGCTCACTAAATAAAGCTTTACTTACTCGACTAAAACCTGTTCTGCCTTTTGGGTGAGGAACAGATATGTTTTCCTGATGTTGTGAAGGGCTCAGATTCCTTGCAGTACAGAGTTCCCAATGTTGATGGAGAGGTTGTAGATGAGAGATCCATTCCTTGGATGGAAGAGCAACTCAGTCTTGGCAAGATTAACTTCAGGTGGTGTGTTGATATCCATGAGAGATGTGAGCCAGACAAGAAGAGATTTGTGCTGCCATCGAGTTTCATATTGCTGAAAAGATAAAGGGTAATAGGTCTGTAATTACAGACGTCAGATGGGCTGAGTGTAGACTTTTTAAAAGAGGGTATACTCTATGCTGCTTTAAGAGTGTTCAGAAAACAACTAGCTGTCAAGGAGGAATTGGTGAGGTGGGTAAAGAAAAGAAGGTCAAAGCAATACACAAAAGAAGATGAGAGGCGATAGGGTTGAGAGGGCAGGTGGTTAGGTGGTAGGAATTGACCAAGGATTGTACCTCATTGGGAAAGACTGGTGAAAAGGAAGTCAGAGTAGGAAATGAATTATTTGAAGAGTGCTAGTATTTCATTAAAATATGCCATACAAATAAATACTATGATATTGTTTTTGCATAAGGAAGAAATTAATAGAAAAATATATGATGAAGCAAACCAATTGAAACATGAAAACACGCAAAAAAAAAATGTTAAACAAAAACATTATAAAAAAATTAATAAACAGGTTGAAATGATGAAAAGTGACTAGAGTAAGATATCTGTCCAGATTCAGACATTTTGATTCACTGAGGGGGTTTGTTCCATAGATGAAGAGTCTCCTTTAGATTGGACTTTAGTTAGAGGGGACTACGGAAGCCCTGAAAGGCAAGGTGGAAAAAAAAAATAAAACGGCCAATGTTTAAGTTTATCTCGTACGTACGAGATAACTTGCAATTATTATTTTTTTTCACTTTTCCTTTCAGGGCCACTGGCCAAGCTATTTTGGAAGAAAAAAAAAATCTGAAACGAGAGGTTTAACCTTCTCAGTTACTTTAACTACAAATATCTGCTGTAAACCACAATGGGACTGAGAGATTTCTCCATAAAATATTTATATCACATAATTTTATATAGAATTATGAATGAAAGCTCCATGTGACAACACGTAGCTGTTCCGCCACTGACAGTATGCCACGTCATCCAGACTGACCTGCCATGCAAAAGTGAGCCGCAAGCGGCTCAAACATATTTGTAATCATTTTTATCAGGTGTTTGTCTTTTTCAATCGATGCTTTAAAGTAGTGGGCTAATGCACGTCATGTAGCCTACTGACTCTTGCGACAACAGATTTTAGATTCAGATCGTGGTCGATTTGTTTTGGTTTTTTTTGTTGTTGTTGTTTGTTTTTTTTACTGTGGTAACTAAGTGGAGCGCTCCAATTGAGTGGTACCATAAATTACACAAACCGACATAACGCAAATAAAAAGACATTCTCAGATAGATAGATAGATAGATAGATAGATAGATATAGATTGTATCTCCACTCAATCAGAGCACGCCACTTAGTTACCACAGTAAAAAAAACAAACAAACAACAAACAACTTGAACCGCCACCTTATCGTGGTGGAGGAGTTTGAGTACCCGAATGATCCTAGAGGCTATGTTGTCCGGGGCTTAATGCCCCTGGTAGGGTCTCCCAAGGCAAACAGGTTCTAGGTGACGGGTCAGACTAAGAGCGGATGTTCACGTCGCCCGGATTGGCGTCACCGGGGCCCCACCCTGGAGCCAGGCCTGGGGTTGGGGCTCGCAGGCGAGCACCTGGTTGCCGGGTCTTTGCCCACGGGACCCGGCCGGGCTCAGCCCGAAGGAGCGACGTGGGCCCGCCTTCCCGTAGGCCCACCACCCGCAGGAAGGACCAGAAGGGGCCGGTGCTTTGCGTTTTGGGTGGCAGTCGTGGGCGGGGGCCCCGACGACCCAAACCCTGGACAACGACTCTGGCTATGGGGACATGGAATGTCACCTCGCTGGGGGGGAAGGAGCCGGAGCTAGTGCAGGAGGTTGAGCGGTACCGACTAGAGATAGTCGGACTCACCTCCACGCACAGTTCGGGCTCTGGAACCCAACTCCTTGAAAGAGGCTGGACTCTCTTCTACTCTGGAGTTGCCCGCGGTGAGAGGCGGCGAGCTGGTGTGGGCTTGCTTATAGCCCCCCAGCTCAGCCGTCATGTGTTGGAGTTCTCCCCGCTGAACGAGAGGGTCGCTTCCCTGCGCCTTCGGGTCGGGAACAGGTCTCTCACTGTTATTTCGGCCTATGGGCCAAACGGCAGTGCAGAGTACCCGGCCTTCTTGGAGTCCCTGGGAGGGGTACTGGAAAGTGCTCCAACCGGGGACTCCATCGTTCTGCCGGGGGACTTCAATGCCCACGTGGGTAGCGACAGTGATACCTGGAGGGGCGTGATTGGGAGGAACGGCCTCCCCGATCTGAACCCGAGTGGTGTTCTGTTGTTGGACTTCTGTGCTAGTCATAGTTTGTCAATAACGAACACCAGTGCACGTGGCACCAGGACACCCTAGGTCGGAGGTCAATGATCGACTTTGTAGTCGTATCATCTGACCTTCAGCGGTATGTCTTGGACACTCGGGTGAAGAGAGGGGCTGAGCTGTCAACTGATCACCACCTGGTGGTGAGTTGGATCCGCTGGCAGGGGAGGAAGCGGGACAGACTTGGCAGACCCAAACGTACTGTGAGGGTCTGTTGGCAACGTCTGGCGGAACCCGCTGTCAGGGAGGTCTTCAACTCCCACCTCCGGGAGAGCTTTGATCAGATTCCGAGGGAGGTTGGAGACATCAAGTCCGAATGGACCATGTTCTCCACTTCCATTGTTGATGCAGCCGTCCATAGCTGTGGCCGTAAAGTCGCCGGTGCCTGTCGTGGCAGCAATCCCCGAACCCGGTGGTGGACACCGGAAGTAAGGGATGCCGTCAAGCTGAAGAAGGAGTCCTATCGGGCTTGGTTGGCTCATAGGACTCCTGAGGCAGCTGACGGGTACCGGCAGGCTAAGCGGGCAGCAGCTCGGGCGGTTGTAGAAGCAAAAACTCGGGTCTGGGAGGAGTTCGGGGAGGCCATGGAGGAGGACTACCGGTCGGCCTCAAAGAAATTCTGGCAAACCGTTCGGCGCCTCAGGAGGGGGAAGCAGCTCTCCATTAATACTGTTTACAGTGGAGGTGGGGAGCTGCTGACCTCGACTGGGGATATTGTCGGGCGGTGGAAGGAATACTTCGAGGATCTCCTCAATCCCACTGTCATGTCTTCTGCAGAGGAAGCAGAGACTGGGGACTTGGAGGTCGATTCGTCCATCACCCGGGCTGAAGTCACTGTGGTAGTCTGCAAGCTACTCGGTGGCAAAGCCCCGGGGGTGGACGAGATCCACCCTGAGTACCTCAAGTCACTGGATGTTGCAGGGCTGTCCTGGTTGACACGCCTCTGCAACATCGCGTGGCAGTCGGGGACGGTGCCTTTGGACTGGCAGACCGGGGTGGTGGTCCCTCTGTTTAAAAAGGGGGACCGGAGGGTGTGTTCCAACTATCGGGGGATCACACTCCTCAGCCTCCCTGGGAAAGTCTATTCCAGGGTACTGGAGAGGAGAATCCGGCCGATAGTCGAACCTCGGATTCAGGAGGAACAATGCGGTTTTCGTCCCGGCCGTGGAACACTGGACCAGCTCTATACCCTCCACAGGGTGCTTGAGGGTTCATGGGAGTTTGCCCAACCAGTCCACATGTGTTTTGTGGACTTGGAGAAGGCATTCGACCGTGTCCCTCATGTCATTCTGTGGGAGGTGCTCCGGGAGTATGGGGTTGCAGGCCCTCTGCTGAGGGCTGTGCAGTCCCTGTACAACCGGAGCAGGAGCTTGGTCCGCATTGCCGGCAGTAAGTCGGACCTGTTCCCGGTGCATGTTGGACTCCGCCAGGGCTGCCCTTTGTCACCGGTTCTGTTCATTATTTTTATGGACAGAATTTCTAGGTGCAGCCAGGGACCAGAGGGGATTCGGTTCGGGAGCCGGCAGATTTCGTCTCTGCTTTTTGCGGATGATGTTGTCTTGTTGGCTCCATCGAGCCAGGACCTTCAGCGTGCACTGGGACGATTCGCAGCCGAGTGTGAAGCAGCTGGGATGAGAGTCAGCACCTCCAAGTCCGAGGCCATGGTTCTCGACCGGAAAAAGGTGGCTTGCTCCCTCCGGGTTGGGGGAGAGATCCTGCCTCAAGTGGAGGAGTTTAAGTATCTTGGGATCTTGTTCACGAGTGAGGGAAGAATGGAGCGTGAGATTGGAGCGGTGCAGCGGCAGCAGTAATGCGGTCGCTGTATCGGTCCGTCGTGGTGAAGAAGGAGCTGAGCCGAAAGGCGAAGCTCTCGATTTACTGGTCAATCTACGTTCCTACCCTCACCTATGGTCATGAACTTTGGGTCATGACCGAAAGAACGAGGTCCCGGATACAAGCGGCTGAAATGAGTTTCCTCCGCAGGGTGGCGGGGCACTCCCTTAGAGATAGGGTGAGGAGCTCTGTCACCCGGGAGGAGCTCAGAGTAGAGTCGCTGCTCCTCCACATCGAGAGGAGTCAGCTGAGGTGGCTCGGGCATCTGTACCGGATGCTCCCTGGACGTCTCCCTAGGGAGGTGTTCCAGGCATGCCCCACCAGGAGGAGGCCCCGGGGAAGACCCAGGACACGCTGGAGTGACTATGTCGCTCGGCTGGCCTGGGAACGCCTCGGGGTCCCCCCGGATGAGCTGGAGGAAGTGTCCGGGGAGAGGGAAGTTTGGGCGTCCCTGCTCAGACTGCTGTCCCCGCGAACCGGCCCCGGATAAGCGGGTGGAAATGGATGGATGGATGGATGGACAACAACAACAAAAAAAAACAAATCGACCACGATCTGAATCTAAAATCTGTTGTCGCAAGAGTCAGTAGGCTACATGACGTGCATTAGCCCACTACTTTAAAGCATCGATTGAAAAAGACAAACACCTGATAAAAATGATTACAAATATGTTTGAGCCGCTTGCGGCTCACTTTTGCATTGCAGGTCAGTCTGGATGACGTGGCATACTGTCAGTGGCGGAACAGCTACGTGTTGTCACATGGAGCTTTCATTCATAATTCTATATAAAATTATGTGATATAAATATTTTATGGAGAAATCTCTCAGTCCCATTGTGGTTTACAGCAGATATTTGTAGTTAAAGTAACTGAGAAGGTTAAACCTCTCGTTTCAGATTTTTTTTTTTTCCTCCAAAATAACTGAGCCAGTGGCCCTGAGAGACAAGGTGAAAAAAAATAATAATTGCGAGTTATCTCGTACGTACGAGATACTATCTCGTACGTACGAGATAAACTTAAACATTGGCCGTTTTATTTTTTTTTTCCACCTTGCCTTTCAGGGCTTCCGTAGGGGACAGCTAAAAGAAATGACAGATTGTGTACAATCAGTTGCATGTCACTTTAACTTCTTAAGAAAAAAACTTTAGTGGAAGGTTCAAAGCTGTTGTTGTTGTTGTCTTGTGTCATTTTATAATATTCTACATGTATTTTTTTTTTTTCAGCAAGAAAAAAAGAATGGTGTGCAGTTATGTTTTGGCTATCAAAGCCTCTAACTGAATCAGTCCAAATGAACTGAGTTTCAAAGTGAGTTCTGGTGACTGAAAGTCAGAAGAGAGCAGACTGTGTGAGATCTGCAGCTCCTGTGTTTCTATTGTTGATGAGATTTTTCTCTCTGCAAGTGTGTGTTGCAATCTTTTTAATCTGAGAGTGAGAGAGTGTTACGCCTCCACTCCTCAGAAAATACAAAGTCCTCTCATTTCCCACAGTCCCGGCATGCAATTGGGTGGAAAGCAGGATGACAGTCTGGATGGATGGAGGCTCCATTATAGGGCCAACAGCCATGACACAGGCATGAACTGGAGCTAAGAGCTGCTTATCTTTGGCTTTGATTCAACACTCACTGTGAGGAAATGCTGACTGTCCCTCAGTCCACAGGCTCTTAATCCACATTCAAGTCAGCTTTGCACTACCTGACCATACTCAGCTAACTGGCTGCTGTTGGAATGTATTTTTTCATGATGGCAGGTTCCAAAATTGCCACGCACCAAGCAAATGCCACCTGAATTTGTCTCTGGTGGATAAATCAGAAAGGGTCACTAAATTTTTTTACAGGTCCCAATAAGCAGCTGAAGTATTTGCATTAACTGACAAGTTCCTGCCATGATGCTGATCCATTATTTACATGAGAACTGCATTTCTTGTCCTGACTCAATCTAACTATGGATTGTGTCTGTGGTTTGTTTTCTTAGGCCCCGTTTACACAACAGTGCAGCGGGTGAAAACAACAAAATATTTTAGCAGATGCACCTTTCGTTTAGACAGCGATGCCATTTTTGGGACTTAAAAACACAAAAAAGTGAAACCTCCCTCAAGAGTGGAAATCTTAAAAACGCTCCACCATTGCGTTCCCGTCTAAAGGGTAAAAATGCAAAAGTGTGCTCCGATCTGCTAGAGTCTGTCTCTTACGTTCTCTGCATCTGCTCACCTCGCGTACGCGTTTACGTCACAGACTTGCATATGCATGCAGATTTCCCCCAAAAAACACTTGTCTAAACGCAGAATAAATAGTGAGAACGCAGCGCCACTTTTGAATTTTCTGTTGAGATCATTTCCGTGTAAACGTAGCCTTAGCCATGTTGTACTACTCATACTTTTGAAAAAGTATATGATGAGGTCTGATCTAGAAATGTGGTATCAAGTAGTGTTAGACATCAAAATTGCACTACCCCAATCACTTGGGGCATTAATGATGTGACAAAAAGGTAGCCTGCATATCACAGTATTTACCTTAGTGTCAGATTTATACACTGAAATTAGTTTTGCTTTCGTCAACGAAAATTATGATTGAATATCGTCGTCAACGAACGTTTATCATGTGACGAAAACGAGACGAGATGCAACATAAATGCTGTTCATGTGACGGTAACTATAATTAAATATATATTGCAATTTTGTTGACGAATAAAAATGAGACCAAATGTGGTTTACAAAATAAAAACTAAATAAAAATGTCACGCTGTGCAGTCGCAGACGACGTCACTTCCTCAATCCCCACTCACGGCATTATTTAGAAGATGCAGCTGTGGTAGGTTAGCATTAACGACAGACAACTGACACAGAGAACAGGACCAATGGCCGGCCAGCTGGGGTTTGTCTTTGGGAGAAAAAGAAGAGGCGACATTTGTACACACTTTCATTACATAGAAGAGGAAAAGAGAATGGAATGTGTTGTGGAAAAAGATGGGGAGAAATGCAGCCATAAAATCACAGGAAAAAACACCACGAATCTTAAGAGACATCTCGAGGCATTCCATAATGAAAGCAGAGAGTCTTCTATGTCTGGAATGGATGTATTCTTCAGTCTGTAAGGTAAAAATAATATAAGGTACTTATATTATATTGACTGGATTAAATAGAATTGCATAAAATGTCATTGGTTTTCGTCGACTAAAACTAGATTAAAATGTCATCATTGTTCGTCAACTACAACTAGACTAAAATGTCATCAGTTTTCATCGACTAAAACTAGACAAAAATAGTCATGGATAATTCTGACTAAAATAAGACTAAAATGCTCAGGCTTTTAGTCGACTGAAACTTGACTAGGATAAAAAGAGTATGAACGTGACTAAAACTAATAAAAACTAATGACAGCTTGACACAAAGACTAGACTAAGACTAAAATTAAAACAGGCCGCCAAAAACAACACTAATTGAAATTTGTTCCACTGAATGACTCATCTTCTATTTCCTAACTTTTTCTGCATTGTGACCTCTTAATTTACTTTTAAGGAGCTCATTTGCCCAGCAATTGCGGAGTTGTCATTTTAATTTGAGTATTGCATTATTTTGTTCTTTTCAGATCTTACAATCAACTTCACAGGTATTGTATAGAAGGTTTTTTATTAAACAATTAGGGATGTGTAATTTACTTTATCCTTTGTGTCATAGACCTCCATTGTTGTCCAAAAACTATTAACAAGACATCAGTGAGCCGCAATGTTGGACTGGGTGATATGTTCCTTCATTACCCCAAATTTCCACCGGGTGTAACATATGACGAAGTTGGTCATTGCCATTCTAGTCAATGAGTGCATTTCCACCAGGCGTGCATTGCAGAAGTGTCCGAGAAGTGTATCTGTGCTCTGCTCCTCTGAGAATACATGAGTCCATTTCTGATGAATAATGTGTCAATCTGCACACCAAGGCAGCCAGCATGTCAAGTGTAAACAGGTTAGAGAAGTGAGAAAGTATTGAGAGACAGACACTGTTGGTTTTGGTCTTTCAATGGCATTTCTTTTTACAATAAAAAACATCTCAAAAATGACACCAGCCTTGTCCCTAATATCTAGCTGTATAAAGTCATTAGTTGCGTTTCCATTCACTTGCACATAGGCGCATTTTCAATTAGCACATAACAAAGCTGAAGGTCACCAAAAATTCTAACCCCCCCCCCCCCCACACACCAGTTTTCTCGAAACGTGGTTAAAGTTTGTCATACTTTGGAGTGGAATGGAAACCTAGCTGTCGTGGGAAGTGCTGATTAATGAGCAGGACTGTGTAATTGTCATATTCTCATTTGATTTTTCATTACTCAATGGTTTCTTCATTACATTTCATATTCTGTGATTCTATCCCTTTCACTTACCCATAAACACTACATCAAAGATAACTTATTCATTTTGGAAACCACCTTCAGCCTTATCTAGATAAGAGTTGACGTGATGTGGAGATTGAAAAACCTTGATTGAAAAACAATGAAGCACACTAAATGACCAGTGAGCCTTAAACAGGTTAGACCTAAGAACAAGTAAAATGTACTATTATGAAGTATTGTCTAGTATAGTACTATTTTTCATGATTTGTTTTAATTTCCCCATGTCCCCATGATATTATCAGTCTTCAATCATCTGTTGTGATGTTTTGCACTTTATTTTTTTTTCTTTAAATATAGCAAGTGAGTTTATGTAAATTCTGCAGTTGGATTTGTTTGCAGACAGTAGGTTAAACCTATTTAAAACATCAGCCTGAAAAGTTGCTCTTTTGTCAGTGGGAAAAAGTTTGATGGTGAGATCTCACATCGCACTCAGAAATTTAATCAAGATTAGTGTAAGCCTCCCATAAGCTTCAGTAATTAGTGCTCCTCCAAGCAAGTCAAGCTTACCATTCAGCTAAATAAGGGCTGCTTCACCGGGCTTAGAGTAATTGCCTTACTCTATAAATCTTCATTTCTCTCTCTACACTTCATCCATTGCATTCAATTGAATAATAAATTTAACGTTCATGTATTGGTATTTCTTTTTTCCTCTATAGCTTTAATCTTAGGGTATCATGCTGCATGAAGAAGAAATGATAGTGTGTTACAGATGTTGACTGTGGATATATTTCTAGATGTGGGAAGAGAAGGCATGGTGAGTTCTCACCTCTCTCTCTGCCTTGGTGTTGTTTGTTTCAGATGTGCAAACAATGCATAATTTGAAATATATGAATTTGTGTTGTATGTATGATGTCACACATAATTCACACTAAAACAACACAATTGTTGCCAAAAGTCCAATAGGGCTGATTGATTACATGGTGCCAACATGTGGCTCTGAAACAATGTGTCAGATGTGTTGCCATACAGATTAGTTTATACATATGCAGCTATTTAATTGTATAATCAAAATGACAAGGATTCAGTAATAAGGATTAAATTATTTGATATTATTCCTGTCCTCAGATGCAGGCACACAAACTGTGTTTCTATGAAGGCTGCAGATGGATTGATGCAGATGGACATAAAATCTAGTGGGTTCATTTTCTAGGGAACATGTACCCATTGCTACCATGAAAAGATATTGGTTAGATCATAAGATGCAAAATTTTCATTTAGTCATTTTGTAAAATGCAATGGGTTCATTATCTGGAGATTCCAAATACAGATACAGAGAGATACAGATGCAGAAAAACTTTATTGTCCCCTAAAAAGTAGTGGAAATTCATCTTTGACGCGCTCACACGTGTGCATAAAATAACACAAGGAAGAACACAGTTCTGCAATCGGCTGGCGACCGGTTCAGGGTGTACCCCGCCTCTCGCCCATTGCCAGCTGGGATAGGCTCCAGCCCCCCGCAACCCCGAAAGGGATACGCGTATATAGAAGATGAATGAATGATTTTCACCGTATCCCTGTCAAGCTGTATGATGTTAAATCCATCAGCGTGTACATCATTGTCCTCTGACAGCCACCATTCTGTGAAACAGAAGAGACTTGTTTGTCTGTAGTCCGAGTCATAGTGAATAAGTGCAGAAAGTGCACTTATTGCTTTTAGTAAATTTCATACCCATCTTCCAGTTAAATTTTGATACTCCGTGACATATGTACTTGATTAGTGGTCCTAGTAGAAGGTCATGGGGTCATCAGAAGCATTAGTAATCATGACACCAAATTTCATGCAACTATGTAACAGCCATGGCGCCAGGATTTCAATTTTGAGTGGGCCACAGTAATTTTGGGTGGGCATCTTAATTACAAAAGTTAACACTGTTTCCAACTGGTATTCTCGCTTAAACAAAAATGACTGGTATCATGCTGTGGTCGGCGACTAGTACGTCTAGCTGATTATGACATGTTCAAAATCTTTTTAAAAAAATTTTTTCAATGCTGTAGCTTATTATTTCACCACGATAGTTTGTATTTATTACAAGTGGCACACAGGCTTATCTTGTTATCTATATTTTTGCTATGGATCAAGTGGATCAATACATCAATTCATTCCGAAAAAGGCATTACGGATACGACTGGATTACTCTTTAAATTGATTGCAAGGAGAGGGAGAAACAGAGCGATCAGAGTACTGGGTGAGCTACAATGACTTTTAACAGGAGAGAGAGCGCGGTGCACTGTGCTGTTCATTCATGACCTTAACTGTCTGTGAAGGTATTCTGAAGACAGTCAAGTCAGGCAGAAGTATTTAGCTCTACCTCCCATATTGTCTACATTTTCTACAAGTTCTAGTTTCGATGGGAAATGCATTTGCAGGTATATAAAAAAATCAATGAAATGATTTCCTAAATACACCACTTCTACATAGTTGGAAAATGACGTTTACTGTATTTAACATAAAACAGAGAGCGAAAGTTTGAATAAAAACGTATGAAATATCCTTTAACTACAGGGCAAGTTTTTATTTCAAATTCTCACAGACACATTTACTACTTGTTTGGCAGTATACATTACAATAAAACATTATGATAAACATTTACCAACTTGAAAATCAGTTCAATGGCACTTAAAACACTTTATTTTGATTTTTTAAGAAACCACAGCTGCTGGAGGCTGCTGGATAACATTAATAACATTCCAGAACATAAACAACAGAAAAGAAAGCAATCAAATTCAAGAGATTCAAGAAAGGGGAATAAAAGTAGTGCTCATATAGTAGTGCTCATGACAGTGGTTTTTTCTCTCTTAATGCTGGAGAAAATACATTCACCTGTACATGATGTCATTGGCAGAGTGATCAGAGCTTTTAAAAAGTAGTGAACATTAGGGAAGACGTCCTCGTTGCATATGTCCATTAGGGCTGCCGTGAGTCACGACTCGTCGACTATCAAAATCGTTGATGACTAATTTAGTAGTCGATGCGTCGTTTATTTTTTTTGAAGCTTTGTTTTCTCTCAAAACTGCTGCTGCACCCTCCACTGCCTTGTCTGCCTTTCTGTCCTTGGCGCACATGCGCAGTAGTGGTAATTGGCGTCAGCCATGATGTCACCGGACTGCCTGACCAGTATCATGGCTATCCGCCAACGGAGCTCTAAAGTTTGGGGGCATTTTCACAAAACAAAAGACAGGCATATGCAATGCAAAATCTGCAAGGCAGAACTTGCATTCCATGGCAGTACGACAGCGATGCAGGAGTGTCTGAAAAGGAAGCACGTCGTTGTGGCTGGTTCAACTTCTGATGACAAAGAGGGACAGTCGTCTCGCTAAGCTAATTGGCTAGTTAGCCGCTAACATTAACGTAAACATTGAGCTACTTACTTATATTGATAGCTGTAAACGTTAAAATTAACGACGACGATTTCATTAGCCTTACCACACATAAAAAAAGAGAGCAAGCCTTTCTCCAGCACATGTAGAAATGCTAACTTTCCTGGCTATGAAGAAGAGCCTTGTGTAGATTGGGATTATATAGAGTCAGAGTGAGGTAAAGTTGAATACAGTTGTGAGCACTGAGCACAAAATGCACTGTTATATTTGAGTGAGACCAAAACTTAATTTTTGTGGAAAATGTCTTAGTTTCAGGTGCCTACCTCATTTGATTTTGTACTATTCAATACTTGAAAATGTAGCTATGTTTCATGCCAGAGACAAGTGAAGTATTTATTTTTGTGTTCTTTAGGCCAGTGCCTTGTCCTTATTTTACTCAGCTGCACTTTATGCTACATAAAAGAACTGTTTGTCGCTGCAAAGTTCATTAAAAGTTGAATGTACTATTATCTTAATTGTCTTTATTTTTAGTTAGCACATACCTTAAACACTTCAAGCTGGAAGCCAATGATGGTTGTATAAGAGCAGCTGCAAGCTGGTGCGATAAGCTGCAATGATCTGACTAGTCCACTAATCGCAAAAATAATCGGTGACCAGTTGACTATCAAAATAATCGTTTGTGGCAGCCCTAATGTCCATCACATCAATAACAGTTTTATAAGATTCTCTTCTAGCCCTCTTCCTTGTGGCGTGCTGAAGAAATACTGAAAGCTCCGACTCTGTTATGCCAATATGGAAAAGTTTTCCTGCAGCGTCCAGACTTTTTGTCATATTGGTCAAACTGCTTTCTGAAAATTTTGACAGTAGAACGGCTGCTGATTTCATCAGACCATAAGAGTCACCGTGGAACTTGGCACCGAGTTCATTAAGCTGGCAGTCTATTAATTGGTTTAATATAGCTCTCAAGTCATTGTCACTCCCAGCCCGTGTAGATTTTCCCAAAGAGGCAGTAACTACACTTACCTCCAATCAACTTGGGAGCTTTCATGAGCGGGGGGGCAAAGATATATCCCAGCTGTTGATATTATTATCCTTCATAATCTTATTCATCATTTCCAGCATCTTCAGGAATTCACTGTTACAGCTGTCACTGGAGCGCATTTTTGTCAGTGACTGCTTAAGATTATCAATCAAATCCACTGCGTCTGTCACTGACACACTGATGAACTGCAGGCCTTTAGTTGCAAAGTCTGATTTGTTAAACAGTTCTTTAAAGAGTACAAGGAGAAATATGAATTTGTATGTTTGCATCTGGGTGGCACGGTGGTGCAGCAGGTAGTGCGCGTGCCTCACAGCAAGAAGGTCGCCAGATCGATGTTCTTCCCGTGCATGCGTGGGGTCTCTCCGGGCACTCCGACTTCCTCCCACAGACCAAAAAATGCTCATTAGGTTAATTGGTGACTCTAAAATTGTCCTTAGGTGTGAGTGTGAGACTGAATGGTTGTCTGTCTGTATATGTTGCCCTGCAATCGAATGGTGGTTCAGGGTGTACCCTGCCTCTCGCCCGTTGACAGCTGGGATAGGCTCCAGCCCCCCTGCAACCCCAAAAGGGATAGTCGGTATAGAAGATGAATGAATGAGTGAATGTTCGCATCTGCTGTAATAATGATTGTGCATCAATATGGCTCTGTCCTCCCTCTTCTGCATCTTCTGACAGTACTTCAATGATGACATCATACTCACAGCTGTCGATCTGGAGCTCTATCTTATATCACATCCTCGTTCCAATTCCAGTGATCTCCGATCAGGATGCATTTTTCTCTGTGCGTTGAGGAAACAAGCGTGCATGTTGAAAGGTGCTCTTGAGGATGGCTTAAAAGCCCCCCTTATGTCCAGCCATAACAGAAGCACCATCAAATCCGAATTCCACACACAAGTTTGGGTCCAACTTGAAAGGTGCCACAGCTTCAGTTATTTTTTGGCAATGGCCTCAGCTGTCATCCCCCCGTATCCACAAGGCCGATCGCTCTCTCCTCCACAGATCCCTTGTACAAATATCTTACACAGACGGCCTCCTACTCCTACTTTTTTGATATGTCCTTGCGTTTGTCAGCTAGTATGGCATAGAATGTCCCATCTGATTCATGCAGTTCTTTTTTTTATGTGTTGTAGCAGCAGAGTGGATGCAGCATTTTAACAAGCCATTTTGGATGTCATGGCTGAGCATTTTTGCATTATTCGGGATAGCATCTAATCATTTTTTTGTATATCTGGATTATGCCTGCACATACGTTTAAATAACCCAAGGAAGTTACCGGTGTTTTTTGTGTCTTCATTCTCTCGGTATCCACGTAGGGGTATCTCTTGCTTTGCTCACATGAGCACAATGTCCAATACTACTTTTATGTGCTCCGGATTTTTTTCTATAATTTCAACTTGTCGGCCCTCTGTGTTGGCAAGTTGATGAATGATTGTGCCACAATCAGCATTATTTGCAGTTACTGTATTTCTCCACAGCTATCTGATGAGCTTTGCTGTTTTCATTTTTATAACAAGCCGTGTTCATGTGTTTCCAATCCCTATATCCATGTCGTCTGAACTTCTCTTCCCAGCCTCTCTCACCGAAGTGTCGACACATCTTGCAAAATACTGCATCTTTACTAATGCTTTACTCTAAAAATGTGCACTTCTCATACCAATTTGAGGAGAAGCTCCTCACCTTGTGTCCAAAAACTGAGAGCGGGTACTGCTTGAGTTTGGGCTGTGTTGCTGGTTCATCAGTAGCTGACAGGTCCAAGGGAGTCAATGAGGCAGCTGCAGGTGGGCTGGGTGAGGTCGATGAAGAAGAGATGGGAGTCGGAGTGGACTTACATCTCTGAAAACTAGGCAGACTTTCAGCTGGGTGAAACTGGTGACTCTATCCTTCAGTAATAGTCCCTTCTGTCATGCCAACAGAAGTCATGTCCTCCGTGGAGCCGACACTAGCTTGTTTTTTGCTAGTGTGGCGCGAGGAGGGGGTTGGTTGGTGTATCACCAGAGTGTCTGACAACGCCACCTGGGGAATTGCACCCCAGGAAATGCTAAGCTAGGATTTTAACCAGACAAGGTCACGCAGGTTCAAAAATACCACGGGGCGAGATGGTTTATCATTTAAAAGGAAACAAATTTTATTACCCAAATTAAAGGAAAAGAACAAAATAGCACACACCACACAATAAAACAGACACCTGGGCAAGAAGGGGGGGGGGGGGGATAAGGCCAGGGCTGGCGCTTACCATGTGGCAGGAAACCAAAAAGGGAAAAGGGATCCAAAATAAACCACCCGTGACACTGCACACACACACATACACAACGGCAAAACGGGAGGGGACTGTGAGGAACGCACCACCACCAGGGGTTAAACTGCCGCTGTCAGCAGCCAGCACCTGAAACAAAACAAGACAGAATTAATAAAACATGCCCAGGGGCTTCACAACAGTGGTGTAGGTGCAAAAGAATGAAAGAAATGACAAAGAATGAATTTACTGAGTAATTAAACAATCTGGAAAGAAACAGAAATAACTAAATCAATCTAACACAATAAAGGACACAAGAAAAGGGATTACTTAAACTAATCAAATAATACCAACTACAGAAAACAAAAGAGACAAATGAATGAAGGATTTAAAATATATCCATCACGTGGCGTGGGTCATCAATCAGGCCCCATAACAGCCTGTGAACTCGGTCTCGGAGCAGGACAAGGCGACGGTCAGCGTCAGGCCCCAAAACGTACTCTGCTCCACCGGACGATGCAAAATAAACAAAAGGGAAAAGAACCGAAATAAAGAAAACCAAAGCCAAGAAAAGAAAACCAAAACGAAGAAACAGAAAGCAACACAAAAGAACGAAAACTAACACAAAGGAACGGAAACCAAAACAGATAACGCAAAACCAAAACGAAGAAAAGAAACTCAAAACAGCAGCACCACCTCCAGGTGTGATGACTGTGGCCGGCCGCTTACAGGGCCGCACAATAGTTCAGCCTATGCAGCAACCCGGAGGACAGGATGCAAGCCTCACAGGCGCGGCTCTAATGCACCGCCAGAGCGGACAGGTAAGCTGGACACCGCAGGGCTCCAGCAGGCCACTCTCGCCTCCCCTGGACCAAGCAGGCAGGCGCGCGGGGTAAGGGAGATCTGGGTGCCTCAACGGCTGTTGCAGACACCAGACGGGCACACCGATGACGGTTGCAGCGAGGGATCAAGCTGCCACGCGGAACACACCACGCTGGCTCGACAGGCCACAGCCACCACGGGAGCAGCGAGGAGCGGAACAGAGACCGGGCGTGGCCACACATGCCTGTATATAAGGGTGCGCATGGTGCCGCCCAGCAATCAGTGGCTGGCCGGTTGGCACAGTGCCAAACAGTGGCCAGGAGGGAGACAGCCTCCGGCTACATCAGCATGTGGTGATGGTTTTGGTGATGCGCAGGCAGTCAAAGACTAAACATTTTAGTTTTAAGGGTTTTATTAAAATGCTGATTTTAATCATTAAAAATAAATGTTAAGAAAATTCTCCAAGTCATTTAGGGTGGGCCAGTTGTACAAGTGAGTGGGTCCAGACCCGTCAGGCTCACCCCTAACGCTGCACCTGCTGTGTCATTAGTCAAAATGTTGTTGGAGTAAACCCTGAAGTGAGTTGCCTTTTGGAGCTACCCATTGTATTCTTGGGTGAAAAGCAATTCCAATTTGTTCATGAATTTTTCACCAAAACATGATTTTATGTGATAGTTAGTTCATTAACATAGAAACTTCAAACCAAACATATAGCCTAGGCACATGGCATGTTACTGCTGCCCAATCTGATATCCTTCATTTGCAGCTTAGTGTATGGCTTGTAAGAAAGTGTATGGTTCGTTAGAAACATTATGTTTTTATTATGTCATGTTTATATACAATCCATAATAGAATACCTTTATTAATCCCTCGAAGGGGAAATTTCATTTCAATTCATAATGAACATTTGTAATGAATGTATCTGCAAAGTTGCAAAGTTGCTGAACAGATCTGCAAAATTTTAGGAGAAAAGGTAGTCAGGTTAGTCCATGAAAGAACTGATGTGTCTTGCCATGTTGGTTTCATAATGTTTCTTGTCCTTGGAGCATATTTGCTATTGGCTTGAGAAGTATAGCAGCTTGCAAAAACAGTTATTTATAATAATTTTCAGCATTGCACATGCATCAGTGGCATCAGATTGTGACATTTATTTGGTTAATGTTTACATATTTTGTATAAGAGTACATCTGCTGTATATCTTAGAAAATGATTATGATATTTTGCCCCGTTTAGCAATCTTGGTAAGTCAGTTATTCCAAGTGTCCATCTACCTGTCCAACACAATGACCACATGAACTATGCTTGTCACCCTCAGGGGAAACTTCATATCATTTATTACTTATTTAAAATTTTATTTAGACCCGTTGTCAGTCGGTCTAATTATATAAATCATATTGTATGATGTTTGTTTTGTTTAAGAATTTGGGGCCTAATGTGCCAGTTGCACAAAAATTCCTGAATTCATGTTTCATACTGTCAGGATAACATTCTACTTACATTTTTGTTTTCAACAAAATTGAAAAAGTGCTCACAATTACCTCCCATGCTCTTTTCTGTGTTGCTCTAATTAGGATTTGCTCGCCAACTCCATATTTTGATGATGTGAGACTTTCTAGAGTTGAAGGAACATGAGTGATTGGCATACTAATTCTACATCTTCAAGACAACTTTTTCCCCCCTCTGTGACTCTCAGTATCCCGAGGCAAACCTCATTTCTTCTGTGTATTCTGCTCTGTAAAATTCTTTTCCTCATGTTGAGTGTGCAGCCAAAAAGAAAATTGGGACAGCTTCTCCTATTTATAAGTATTGTCAGTGAGAGAAGCAGATAAAGAGGTTACTTTGGCAATGAGTAAGTACTTGTTCTACATGACATTAAGAAAATCTGTCATGAAAGACTAGCCCTGTGTATTAGTTGTACACTATTTCCTATATTTTGTCAGCATGCTGACTTCCCTGTTGCCTCACAGAGCTAAAATGGCTGTAATTTAGAGACTGTAATTTAGTTTGTTTATGCATCTTTGACCATGAAGGACAGCCTATCCTCAATTTAATTTCTTCAGGACAGACTGAAGCTAAGGCAATGCTTGTCGTCCATGCTGTACGGAGAGACAGTGATTTTGTGTCAGTATCATCAAATTTCTAAAGATGGCAGAAAGTTATGGATACAATGACTTGAATGTGTTTTATTTATCTAGGCAGCTTAAGGGTCAAAAATACAATTGTAATAGTTACTTAGGCTGCACACACACACGCATGCACACACACACACAAATGACAGCTACTCTTTTTAATTTACAACTAAGACAATGAAAACACCAGAGAAATTCTATTGAAATGGCAGAGGTAGAATACAGAAGAACATTTTCTTCATTCTCCTATTTCTTAGCAGGTCAGAAATGTGTTAATAGTTATCCTTGGATACATGCAATGAAAGTACCTAGTATATGAATACTGAGACACTGACATTTAATAGAGACAATTTTGGTTTTGGACAGTAACAAGCAGAGAAGAAAACTAGGTAACACTTTATTTGACGCCTATCTCTATAACACATTATAAATATATTTATAATGCGTTATAATGGCGTTATAGCACTGTATAACTATAGTTATAAACACTCATAAATGATCATAATGCTTTATACCAATTATCATAACACACTATAAATCATTCTATCATCACTTATAAGGTCAGGTATTATAATACATTATAACTGTTAGCAACTCACTGACAATGCCCACATAGATAATGCATTATACATATAGTTATGATATGCTTATAAATATGTATAACTATCATTATAAACACTCATAAATTATCATAAGGTTTTATAACAATAAGCATAACACATTATAGAGCATTTTATAATGGCTTATAAGGTCAAGTATTATAATACTTCATGATTGCTGGTCCCTTGCTAACCGATTTTTGTTGCAAGGATCAAAGGGTATTATAATTATTATAGTTGTCATATATTAAAACTTGTTATAATGCCCTATAACCACTGGTATAATGCACTATAATGTGATTATAAGTTACTCTAAATGGTCATTGGGTGCTTCAAGTAAAGTGATGAAACGGCTCAGGTATAGGCTGATACAACACATTACAAGCTGGTCATAAGTCACTACAAGTGGTTTGCTTGAAGAAAAACACACATTTTTAATCTATTCAAGAACAACACAAAACATTTCAAAACCTATTTTTATTAACAATGTGGCTCCTTCAAAAAACTTTAAATTATCACATTCACAGTGAGTGGCTAGGTTGATAAACAAAAGTTCTTCAAAAACAAAACAAAACAAACAACAACAACAACAACAAAATAAACCTCTTACATCTCAACTTTCACATTCACAGTGGAACTTGTATCTCAATTATAACGATTACAGTGAAGTGAAAAAGTTGATAAACAAAAGTGACTCCTTCAAAAACAAAACTAATTCACAGTGTAGTGGTGAAGGGTAGCAGCTCATTCTCAGACTTCATCTTTATGATCTTTTCTTTTATTTCGGGGGTCATCGCTGAGCAACACCTGTCGACAAAAGTGGATAGCTTCTCCGTCCTATCGTTCCAGGGAGGTAAGGCCTTGAACACATCTGGAGCTGCAATTTTTAGCTCAACAATTGCAGATGTCCTGGCGATGGTGCTCCGGTCAACACCAACGGAGTCGAATGCCCTCTTCATGGAATTTCCCTCTTTGAATACTTCAAGTGCCTTCATGTATCTTGACAGGATTCCTGTGGTGTTTTTCACTGAAGGAAAATGGCATTATTAATTCAAATGGCTATACACAATGAAATTACACAATATGTTTGTTAATGTACTTCTGCAATTACAGGGCTGTACACTGTAACCAGTTTGATCACATATGCTATTAACAATCATTGTATGTAGAAAAATATGTATCGTGAGTGGGTTGCGTAACGTGAGCATCATATTCGCCTGTTTACCTAGGGATCAACGCAATGAAAGTTTAAACAGTCGCCGCCGACTTACAACAGAGTTGTAAAATCCTGTCCATGAGTTTTACAAACCACTGCGTGATGTTTTGGCTTCTGATCAATACTTAATCTGTAATTCCAACTCCACTTCCTGTATACTATTTCACGTGTATTTCAAACAACACAACCCCACCATAGTAGCCCACTAGTTGTAGTGCAGGTGTTAGACTGTTTGGCAACCTATCAAATTCTGTGACCTGCCCTGATAGGGTCTGAATGCAGCCTGTTTGGAAAGCTCATCAGCAACATATGTTGGTAAAAATGTGAACACACTATAGGAAAACAACATGTCTTGTAAGTCTCTGCTATAGTTTTTTTTCTCCAGTCAGCTTTTTGCACACATTCTGCATACCATTGGCTTCCCTCATCTAAGCGTTCAAGGCAGCCAAACTATAAGGCATGGCCACAGTTTTTCCCCCCTTTATTTTAGATCAGCATGGATCCACAGGAAACATTCAACAGTTTATTTCCCAAGTGTGAATATTTTGTAAAGAACCAGTTCAAATGCCATTCAATAAGTAAATTAATTTTGACCAACAAAACATGTTAAACCATCAACCTGTGTGCTACTAAATGTTTCTTTGTGCTACTGACATCTTAAGCTTGGTAGCTCCAGTGCAACAACCTAATAAGTAAGCATACAGCCCTGTTTAATGTGTTTTCATTTAACCATTCTTTTACAGTCACCTTAATTTGATTAGCCCATACTGTACTGTTACAATTTCTATGTTTCTCTGCTTCTTGAAAGTAATTAAAAACAAGACTAGGCAAGCCTAGTTCAGGTGAACAGCAAAGTCTGTTGTGATTGTCATGTACTCACTTCTAACGCGGCTGTGATCTGGCACATCTCTGGGTGAGGGACTTTTCTCTCCTTTCTGAGAACGTGATGGTTTCTTCCGTTTCACTTGTCTTTTTTTGGAAGGTAATTCAATTGCCACCTCTGAAGAATCGGAAAGGTCAGAGGACTCTCTGCCATCCGATTCTTCAAATGATTCATCTGAGATGCAGATTTGAGGTGCCTTTCTTTCCTTCCTTGGGGGCTTTGCACCTGCAGATTCACATGAGACACAATCATGGGGTCAGTAGAGAAGAATTGGACATTGACAGCACACTCTAGTGCTGTCACAATACCAAAATGAATACCCACAGAAACAATACCAGCCAAAATATTACGGTTCTGGGTAGTATCATGATACTGCAGCCTCTTTTTTTTAATCATTATTTTTCTATCTACTTATTTATATCTTATTCTGTCTTAGTTCTTGGTATATCATTTTAGCTCCTTTTAATTAATTTTTTTTAATCTTATTTTACCCGTTCATAAACTGATGATGATGATGATGATGATGATTATGTTATTCCTTTGTAGTAACTGTCCTACAAACTCTTCTGTGGCTAGGGCCAAATTAAATCAAAACTCTCATATACTGTATGCTATCTAGACTGTGATTTGGTAGACCTCGTATCGAATCTGTAATCGAACAGAGTGTACATTGACCATTATCCATAGCCAATAAGGAATCTAAGTTGTCCAAAAGTAGAATTAAGTTGTTACTGTGTGAAATTATTAAGACTTTCAAAGCACATTAAACCTGATTGAATCTGTGGTATCATATATGGTATAAGAGGGTGAACTTAAAAAAAAAAAAAAAAAAACTATTTCTTGCTTTTATCCTGTCACTAACCTGTGTCTGATGCTTCAGGCTTTTTGTTCATGAGCTCCTGGATAAGGTCCTCTTTCTTCGCAAGTTGTTCTTGGAGAAAAGCCTTGTCCAACTTCAGTATTTCGATCGTCTCCTGTTGTAACCCAACCTTTTGTTTTTCAGCTTCCAGAAGCTTTTTGATCATTTCCACTTCATGGACAGCAGTTGGTGCACCAGGATCTGCACAAAACAAAAGGAATAAACAAACAGAAGTAACCAAACCATTAATTGCATTATTTGACATTAATTTACATATACTTTCACAATACCACAATTGTTTTCAGGGTAGCATATTCTATGGCCTTTACGACTTCATACTATCGAGCACCATTTTATGTGCCCAAGCACTTTTTAGGATTGCTTTATCTAAGACTATTGAGAATAGACAGAGAAGTGTTTCTTATTGTTCAGGTTGATTGAGATTGAGATTTTAGCTGGGAATCATGTTGGACATTTATAGGGATGTGAAGATGATCCAGCAGCACTGGCGTACTGTGGCGATGTCAAATATGACAGAAAATCAAAACACAGCTTGTAACCATGGATGTAATACAGCCGGTGACTGCAAAGATGGCAGACCCTCCTCAACATGAAACAATAGAGTGACGTCAACTTCACATTCCCTATAGGTAACATCAGCTTAGTTAAATATAAGCCTACCTACCAGTATTTTGGGCAATACTAATGCTGGCATTTGCATCTGTGACTGGAGTAGCAGCTGGCTTTTTTCTTCTACTCATGGCTGTGAAGATAATAAATCAACAAAGAAGAAGATGGATGATTATAAGTCACAGGGTTTGTACACATTTTTCAAGTTCAAATCCAGGCAAAAATTAGTCTGGTCTACAGCCAATAGCCTTTCAAAAGTTTTGGCCCACTCAGAAATATAGTTGAATAGCCCTGTGTTATGCTATAAATGACATTTATGTTTCATAATGGCAAAAGGTAAATTTCAAGCACTTAAACTAAAATCCTAGCACTTTTCAGACCTTGAAAATACAACAATAAAATTCAAGCATTTTCAAGGATTTCAAGCAACCCTATGAACCCTAAAGTTATCACATCACATCTAAATATCGTAACTGCTCTTAATATAAGCAAAGTCCTCTGATATAAGCTAAACTTGCTATGCTAACGTTACCCAGTTCAAAAGAACTAATGTTATGTTACCACTTAGACATTAACAGTCCTTATATTCATCCAAATGTATTAAAATTCTGTTTAACATGTAACATTAGCTACACAATTTGCACCAGGAGTGTTATGTAGCAGCTGTACATTAAATAATTATTGGGAATATCTCAGCATAGCTCATACTAGTACTATTACTATTATTACTATTACAACTATTACTATTACTTCTATTACTACTACTATTACTTTTACTACTATTACTACTATTACTTTTACTTCTACTACTACTCCCACTACTTCTACCAGTACTTCTACTACTTCTACTACTATTTCTACTACTTCTACTACTACTGCTACCACTCTTTTTTACTTTTACTAGCTTCCATTTCTGCCACTTTTACACATTTCAGCTTCCACATTTTTCAGCGTTACACTGTAATGCATTTTTACTTCAGATTTCAGTTTCAGGCATTTTATGTGAGATTTCTGCATTTTCAGCAGCATTTTTCAAATTCTTTTCAGCAATGAGCATTCCCACTGTATTTTCGCCAGGAAATGCAATTTTTCTAGTTAACTTTACCTTTTCTCCGAAGTGCAACATGTCCAGCAGAGCAAGAGGTGCGTCTAAAACTAGCTTAAGAGCTACCGTTAGCCACACGCTTGCAGTCACGCGGACCTCGCATGATCACCTGATCAAAACAATGCGTAGGAGCTTGCACATTGTTTGCACGGGCAAGAGAGAGGATGACACGTTTGAGGCGAGAACTGACCACATTGCTGCGAGCACCGGACAGTCTGAAACACAAAAGAGATGTTGTGTTGTGGATGCTGAAGAGGGGTTTTCTTGAACGGCAAAAGTTGTGCAGTCACTGCAATTGTCCAGTGCAGCTCGTGAAGACCAGCCGTCATGATGGCTATCAATGGTGAGCAAAAATTATCACAGGAAACCCCAGTCTGTAAATTAATTTAGTGCATTTACTCAGATAGTGCACAGTCTTAGGTAGCATACTTGTACTTTACATTTCCAACTGAACAACATTTCAGAGGGAAATATTGCTTTCTACTCCACTACATTTATTTGACTTTTCAGATGAAGATGACACAGTAATAACATTTAAAATACAACACATTGTTAAAGATGAAACCAGAAGTTTACAACCTTTTTGGCTTTTTAACGTCTTACAAAAAACAGAGTGCTCCACGGCTAGTGATTTTTTCCTCTAAACTTCTCACAATTGGTGTAATTTCAGTCATGTTCACATGATCCAAGAAAGTTTTAGAGGTCCTGGAGAAACAAAAACATACACAATGTAGTGAAACACCCTCGTTTCGGTTATGACGGTGTAAAAAATTTTAAACAAAGTATGCAAAAATTGAAGAGTGTGCCTTAAATTTACTTTACAGTAGCTCACATTAACATTACTGCAAATAACAGACCTTTCCTTTTTCCTTTTAGGAAATGCAGGAACCACCGTTCCAAAGGGCGCATAGTGTCTGTTCGCAAAGGGTCCATATTCTACAGGTTACATGTATCCCTGATGAAATATGTGGAATTTATTTACAGGTTTGTAACATAATAATATGACCCTTATTTTTGATTGATTTTTAAATTAATGTGTGTTTGTGTATATATAAACATACTGTCTGTGTGTGTAAGTGTAAGTGAGTATTTTTGTTTTGTTTTTTAGGTTTTCACAAGGGCTGCGAATGAGGCAACTTGATCTCATGGAAGATGGTATTGCAGCAAGCAGCAGGACACTAACAAAAATGGCCGCATCCATGAGAAACGTATGAACTAATTTTGTGAAAATTCATAAAACTTGAATGAAAATGATAGAATAATGAAAATCAGGTGCATTCAACACATGTAATACATCTGTATGCCATTTTTGCTCTATGAATAATCTGAAAACTTAATATTTAGATGTGGCCCGTTATGAATTTAACTAAATACGCTTTGCTTTCCTAAGGTCTGCAGGTGCGCAGTAAACAAACTTCGGCATCAAGGTCAAATGAAAATTGGTGACCGCCATCACTTCGTGATGTTGGATGAGAGCAAGTTCTCACACAAAAGGAAAGTGAGTCCTATATGCAAACCATACACACATACAATTTATTTCCCTGTTACATGACAATAATATGTCATTTACACAACAAATCAGTAACAAGGTATTGCATCTGTTCTCCTCCTGGTAAACAGTTTCAAGTGTTTGATGATTCATCCTGCACTGCAAAAGTTCATCCAATCAATGACTTTGGGGGAGTAGCTAGCCACAACCGTCACATAAAAACACACTCCATTGTTTTTGGGCTGCAGTAGCTTACAGAGCAGTATGGAGAGAGATAAGAAGAGATGTGTATTTGGATATCAGGAGGCAACTTTGTTTTCATTTCCAGAACAATGTGGCTGAGGTCTAATTAATGCATCTATCCCTCATCCTCCTGATCTAACAACAGGTTTAGACGTGTGGAGCTAGAGACTCCTTCTACGTGTGTAATTGTATATCACTTCATCAACAAACATGAACAAAATATCTACTATAGTTAGCAGATAGAGGAAAGAAGTAAATGTAAGCTATACAAAACAAGAACGTAAACCAGTGTATGTTTTTCACAAAACAGTAGGCTACTGTTCATTTGCAGGTTCAGTAATTATTTGTTAAAAACATTTTTTGCAGTATAACCGTGGAAGAGTTGGGCCAGCCTGGCGTCGAGCCCAAAAATGGGTGTTTGGCATGTTGGAGGTTGGACTGACGACCAGAAGGCCAATCCTGAAGATCGTGAGAGGGCGTTCAAGGCGAGACCTTTTGCCAACCATACTGCGGCATGTTAGAAGAGGCACAAGCATTGTGTCAGATAAATGGCGAGCATATCGCAGGGCTCTGACTCAACATGGGTATAGCCATTACACTGTGTGCCACTGGAGAAACTTTGTGGATCCTGTCACAAGAGCCCACACGCAGCATCTAGAGCGAGCATGGCAGACCTTCAAGGCTGATATCTGGCGCCACAGAGGGAACCGCACCACAAAGCTCTTGAAAGAACACCTGAGGGTGATCGAGTGGGAGTACTGGCTGGGAAGAAACCACAGAGAAGGCATTCTTGGCCGCCTTATTCATGATATAAGAAAGTACAACAAACATACAATTTTTTGAACTACACTACACTACACTGTGAATTTGTTTTTGAAGGAGTCACTTTTGTTTATCAACTTTTTCACTTCACTGTAATCGTTATAATAGCCTCTGTGCACAAGCCATGTGACGTACTTCCGTTTTTCGCCTGAAGTCGGCAAACCAGATTCCGGTTTGTGGCTAGCTTCATCCGCATCACAATGAACTTTACAAGATGCCTGCAAAATCTGCCAAAGATATCTATCAACGATGTTTATCGTATCGTGGATGCCCACTCCCCTGCTCCGAAGAGCAAACGGGAAAAAGGGTTTCGTCTCTACATCTCTAGTTACGTTCACCAGTACGAGGGTAAGTGATTTATTGGTGACGTTAGCTGACTAGCTGACGTTAGCAATGTGCAAATTTTTTAGTTTTGCGTTTGCTTCGTATGTTCTTTACTGTTACTTGTTGTGCTAACTGTGTCGACTATGTCCATTTCAGTGTCAGACAAAGATCAGGGCACAGGTGATGTTTCTGGGCTTGATGTCAGTCGAGGGCGGCGATCCCAAACAACGGCTCTTGTCTTGGTTGCTGTGTAACTGTTCCATTCAAACAGTGTTGGCACTGCGTTTGCTGCTAAAACCCGTCTACCTTTGGGGGTATTTTGAATTGGGCATTTTCGAAATGTCGGCTGCATACCTTCGTATGCTGAGTTACCGAAAATCCCGTCCTGCATATTTTCTGCAGCCACTGTGCACGAAGTTCGGTGTCCTTCGGGAAGCAGTGGAAGCTAAGCTCGCTGTTATAGCGACTTGAGCCGGCACATAGTGGCACACAACAGTGCTCATTAGAGCCACCCACCGTCTTCTGGAACTTAAAAGTCCCTCTCACATTATACTTCGTCTTCTTTCATGGATGTTGATTCATTTTTCATTCCTTGTATTTATTTTAGCGCTGTTTTGACTGGAGCGGGAAGTAAACCGGAAACTGGTTTGCCAATTTCAGGTGGAATCGGAAGTACGTCACGAGGCTTGCGCACAGAGCCTATTGAGATACAAGTTCCACTGTGAATGTGAAAGTTGAGATGTAAGAGGTTTATTTTGTTGTTGTTGTTTGTTTTGTTTTGTTTTTGAAGAACTTTTGTTTATCAACCTAGCCACTCACTGTGAATGTGATATAATTTAAAGTTTTTTGAAGGAGCCACATTGTTAATAAAAATGGGTTTTGAAATGTTTTGTGTTGTTCTTGAATAGATTAAAAATGTGTGTTTTTCTTCAAGCAAACCACTTGTAGTGACTTATGACCAGCTTGTAATGTGTTGTATCAGCCTATACCTGAGCCGTTTCATCACTTTACTTGAAGCACCCAATGACCATTTAGAGTAACTTATAATCACACTATAATGCATTATACCAGTGATTATAAGGCATTATAACAAGTTTTAATATATGACAACTATAATAATTATAATACCCTTTGATCCTTGCAACAAAAATCAGTTAGCAAGGGACCAGCAATCATGAAGTATTATAATACTTGACCTTATAAGCCATTATAAAATGCTCTATAATGTGTTATGCTTATTGTTATAAAGCCTTATGATAATTTATGAGTGTTTATAATGATAGTTATACACATTTATAAGCATATCATAACTATATGTATAATGCATTATCTATGTGGGCATTGTCAGTGAGTTGCTAACAGTTATAATGTATTATAATACCTGACCTTATAAGTGATGATAGAATGCTTTATAGTGTGTTATGATAATTGGTATAAAGCATTATGATCATTTATGAGTGTTTATAACTATAGTTATACAGTGCTATAATGTCATTATAACGCATTATAAATATATTTATAATGCGTTATAGAGATAGGCGTCAAATAAAGTGTTACCAAAAACTACATTGAAATAACTAAGACAAACAAACAAAAGACAGAAACATCTTAGACATAAACTGTTCATGACCAAAAGGAGCTCAGGCTAACCAAACCTCAACTAAATAGACTTCAGTTTTCTAAGAGTAAGTGTCTTTAAAAGTAATGTAGGGGAATTAGGTGATTAAACCTTTGGGTTTAATGTTTGCACTTGTTAATAAAAACAAAAAAAAGCATCAACCTTCCTCAGCTCAGAAGAATTTTATTTATTCTTTTCTTTTAATGCTGATTTAATAATAATTAATGAATTCACTAATAAAGACCATGCTGCAGAAATGCAAGTTCACAAACATTTAATGTGTCTTGTGATGGAGGAGAGCAGGGATGATGAAAAAGGGGGGGAGGGGATGAGGGTTGAGGGATAAAGTGATGGGGTCGAGGGATGAAGGGGTGAGGGTCGGGGGTGAGGGATGAAGGGATGAGGGTCGAGGGATGAGGAGAGGAGGGGCGAGGTAAAAGGGATGAAAGGGGTAGAGAGCAGAAGAATGGATGGTAGACTCTTAGGTGATCAGCGTGGCTGGGGGTTCAGCAACAAGAGGAGACCAGTGAAGGAAGAGACTCAGGGTGGGGCAGCTGTCTCTTCGGATGTTCTCGGGTTATGCCGGTTGAGCCCCCCGGTGGTTCCTGTATTGACATGGGGGACAAGAGAGAGAGAAAAAGGAGAGTAGGAGAAGTGGGTTTGGGGGGGGTGGGACGCAGAACGAGTCAAAGGGGAGATGGATGCATCAGGAGCGCTTAAATAACCTGGTGCGAGATTAGGGTGTGTTTGAGGCGTGGTCTTGTTCCTGAACCTAGTTATTAAACTACGTTTCACTAACAAAGACCACGCTGCAGAGATGCAAGTTCACAAACATTTAATGTGTCTTGTGTGATGGAGGAGAGCAGGGATGATGAAAAAGGGAGAGGAGGAAGGATGAGGGTCGAGGGATGAAGGGGTGAGGGTCGGGGGTGAGGGATGAAGGGATGAAGGGATGAGGGTCGAAGGATGAGGAGAGGAGGGGTGAGGTAAAAGGGGATGTTAGGGGGAAAGAGCAGAAGAATGGATGGTAGACTCTTAGGTGGGTGGATTGGCACAATGGCGGGGCTGGAGGTTCAGTGACGAGAGGAGACCAGTGAAGGAAGAGACTCAGGGTGAGGCAGCTGTCTCTTCGGATGTTCTCTGAGCCCCAAAGGAACTTCCAAATGACAGCTGCACGTGGGCGTTTCTGATGTCTCTCAGGTTGTTGCGGATATAAGTGAGGTATG
Organism: Chaetodon auriga; assembly: GCF_051107435.1. NCBI lineage: Eukaryota > Metazoa > Chordata > Actinopteri > Chaetodontiformes > Chaetodontidae > Chaetodon > Chaetodon auriga. Next base: position 1,789,330 of record NC_135075.1, on the reverse strand, counting down.
TAGGTGAAGACCAGCGACTGAGAATTTTAGTGATGTGATCAGGAATGCCCTGCCAGGAAGTGGTTGTGGCAGCACTGATGCGGAACCAGTGGCCTGAGTACAGTTTGGGCTGGATACCGGATCTAAATAAGATTTGGCGGAGGTTATGGTGGAACCAGAAGCGTGCGCCTGTTTCTGAGATTAACAATGGATCTCGGGATGAGGCTCGATGGGTTAGGTGAAGATGGTGGTGAGATGATAAGGAAGTCATCTAAGAGGTGGATGATGTATGGGACTTTGCGGTTGTTCGTAAGGATCCAGCAGAGTGATTCTGAAAGGGAATCAAATATTTTGGGGCTGCTTTTGCATCCGAAGGTGAGGTGCACTGCGAAATAGTATGCACCCTTCCAGTGAACACCGAAAAGGTGCCAGAAGTCGGGGTGGATAAGGAGGACTTTGAAAGCGCTGGAAATGTCTGCTTTGGACAACCAGGCTCCTTGGCCTCCTAGATGGATGAGGGAGATGGCGTGGTCGATTGTGGAATATTGTATGGAGAAGTCTGGACTAGGGATTAGGCTGTTGATGCTTGGGACGGATGAGCCATGGGGGGATGAGAGATCAATAATGAGTCTCTTTTTTCCTGAATACTTCCTGGTGGCTACGCCGATCAGACTACCCTTAGCAAAAAGTAGTATACTTAAGTTTATTTTTTTTAAGTATACTCCAGTATAAGTATAAGTATAGCAAGTATACTCCAGACCATGTATTTTTAGTGTACTAAAAAGTATACAAATTTAATACTTTTTCGGACTAAATTGGAACATTTCAAGTTTATAAAAGTATATTTTGAAGTTCATTTTAAGTTTACAAAAGTACACTCTAAAGTATACAACAAGTACACTCATCCATATACTATCAATGTACTTGGTATATCCTTCTTGTATGCTTAAAGTATACAACAAGTACACTCATCTATATACTATCAATATACTTGGTATATCCCTCTTGTATGCTTAAAGTATACCACAAGTGCACTTATCTATATACTGCCACTGTACTAGTTACATACTTCAAGTCCCTATTTTTAGTGTATTATTGCATACTTTAAGTATACTGCTATAAACTTTGGTTATTTTACAAGTTTACTTTAAGTTTGCTTGGCATATTACTTGTAGCTTACTATTTATATACTTGAAATATACTCCTTAAAGTATTCTTAAAGTTTACTCATACTGTATGTACACGAGAGTGTGATGCATTTACAAAATCACAAGACAGAATGTTGAAAATAAGTTTGATATATTTTCAAGTATTTTAAATACAAAGACCTATGAAATCAAGTCCTTAATGGAGAAAATGAAAGGAAAAGGTGCATATTTGCATGTAAAAATGTAAACATAATGGTCTCTCTGAGATCAAGTCCTTATTTGTAAAAAGTGGCAAAGCAAAACTTGTGCATATGCTTGTAAAAATGTAAACATAGCGTCTTCAACTGAGAACTAAAGTCCTTCCTTTAACCTTTGGAACCAAATACAGTACATAGAACATAGAAACATAGAAGTACATAGAAACTACTTTTATGACTTCTTTTCATTAACTTGCTTGGCGTAGCTTATGTTGTTGCATTTCTTTCTTATGATTCGTCTCACATCTTGCATGGTGATGTCAGGGAATTTCGCCTGGGCATGGGCTGTGAGAAAAAACACATACAGAACAAAACATTACCTCAATGTTATTCTTATTCACCATCCACAATTAACACACGTCATGGCAGGGAGGACAGTTTATCAGGTACATTTCAGAACTTAAATGCAATCAGCAAAAACTGTTATACTGTAACGGGATTGCACACACGTCACACCCCAGTCAGTTAGACTGAGTAAGACAGAGTGGTAACTGAGTGGCAAAACAATGGGCAGCATGCTGGTGGTGACATCACGTGCAAATCATAGAAGCATTAGTATGTGTTGTTTTTTTATTTTATTTGTAGTACTGTGAGTGAGTGAGTGAGTGAGTGAGAGTGTCTGATTATAACTGTCTTTCCCTATTATTCCAGTTTTGCCTTAAATTAAATGCACTCACCAAATATAGCATCAAGCTTGGTGTTATCCAGTTGTGGCTTTGATTCCACATCTTTGTGGGCCCCTGACTGCTTCCCGGTCAAACTTGAGTTGGACAGTGTGTCTTTACCATAGATGAGCACCGCAAGATCCCCAATGTACAATGCTGAACTTGCAGTCCGCAGAGACTTCAGCTTTAGTCCTGGGACTTTTACATCACAACCTGGCGTAAGAGGCACCTGCAAAATATTTGAATATTAATCACCAAATAATGCTGAAACAATTACATAACATTTTCTTTGTAATTCTATCTATTCATCAGTGCAGTGAATATGCATAGGCCTATAGTCTATACACTAACTCCATAACATGAGAAATTTGGGGGCATCATCATAGCATTTCCTAATCCATCTTGAATAGTATACATCCAGTAAAAAGTTGATGAATATGCTTTCTTTCTAACTTACGTGTATGATCAAAAGGTGTGGACTAGAGGGAAACCGTATAGCAAACCCACATGGATAAATAGCCTGATGATGCATCAGCCACTTTCACTTCGTTTCACCCCGTGCTAAGTGTCTGACAACCAGCCATTAGCTTGCGTTCGCTCCATCTCAAAACTGTGATGGACCAATCAGTGAACAGCGATTTCAAACGATGCATTTGAGCCCGTAACATGCACCACGGCAAAGGATCCTACTCCAATAGCGATTGGTTGAAGTCACGACCAAACAGCCACGATTGGTTTTAAGCATAAAGTATCTGCCTACCGTGTAGCGAATGAATGTGTATGGCTGGGTTTCAGATGCTTAGCATGAAGTGAAAGCAGCTGATCCATCAGGCTAATGGATAAACACATACACTATCAATGCATTTTGAGGTATTTACCATGTCATCAGGGTCAGACAACACTTGAGGAGAGGTGGGTGCAAAAACTGGTCGGTCTGGTGAGGGTGTTGACCAGGTGGATGCAGGAGTTGAGATCTGAACTGTGATTTTTTCTATTATCTCTTTCAGCGTTGTCACTACTGCTGGAAGCTCTGTAAAGGGAATGAAAACAAGGCAACAAAAGCTTTGTGTCATTACTGTGTTTTGAGACCATTTTAAAACATTAAATTAGTCATTATTGTTATGAAGTGACTGGAAGTGGAGCTGATTAGGCAGGAACAGGAAGCAGGAGGAGACTGAATTAGCCATAACCTATGTCAGGTTGAAGCCAGGTGTAGACCTTTTTCCACACTTGGCAGCAGATCCCAGCTCTCCCTGCCAGCAATTGTTTGTCTGTGTGATTTGTGAGTCTCTTTTTTCAGATTTCAACGCTTCAGTATGGGAGTACATGAAAATTTATGTTTATTGTGTTATTAAGTTCAGTTCATTATGCATGACCTGCACACCCACAGTGTTTGTATGACTTCGGAAATCAGTACAGGCACATCATCAGTCGTTAAAATTTGTTATAATTTGCTTTGGGCTACTTGAATTAATAAACAGAAAATACCTCTCATAGCATCTAGTATCTCTTTGCCATGGTCTTCTTTCAGACTCTTGATTTCGCTCTGAAGCTCTTTCACTTTCTTCTGTGCCACACTCCAGTTTCTGGGAAGCTGCTCCTCATCTGATGACTCCTCATTTGAGTTAGTCAACTACACCAAAACACGTGAAATCAAAGAATCAGGCAGATATCAGATAGAATCAGGATCAGGCAGAAAATCCACACCATAATTACTGCTTCGACTCAAATTACCATAATAGAGAAATATTTTACCTCTGAAGATATTTTGTTTGCCAGCTGCTTCTTCAGCTCTTCTATCATTTGGTTTGCAGACTCTTTTTCAGCACACGTGGCCTTCTTTGTCTTCTGTCAAAATTAGAATTCAGTTTTGTATGTTTATAACAGGCATATATAATAACATCCATGTTAATGATGATTTAGTTGCATTTACAGAATCAACTGCACCACTGAGGGATCATACCTAGATTCAAAAATGTGTAACTCAAAACCTAAATCATACAACTATGGAGTTAAGATTTATGCACACCAGAAATGATAAAGAAATGTCACTTATAATCAACTGGTGTCATGCTAAGGTATTTATCAAGGTGCCTACCTTATTTGATGGAACTTCATGATCCTTTTCCACATCTTTCCACTTCCTGTTCGGCTTACTCTTCCTCTTGGTTGCTTCTTGCCAGATGTCTTCACCCTTTATGAATTCCTCTCTCTTCTTGCAGAGATCACTGTAGTTGTCTGTGTAAGAAACAAGATCAAATTAAAAGCTTGTGGGATCTCTTTTGCATATTGAAACGCCTATTAACCCTTTCATGCATAGAGGCCACTACAGTGGACAGCTATTCAAAACCCATTTTCTTGCATATGCATTATTATTATTGTTGGATTTGAATCTATACAGAAGAGTGAAACAGAGTATTCCTCAATTGCTGTTACAATAATTGGAGCTGTATTATTTTTTGCATGTGTTTTATAGTTTTAGGATCATTTTATATTATTATATTCAATGGTTTGTCAAACACACACAGTAGTACTGTGTTATTACTGTATTTTATTAATACAGTATATTTTCATAAACAAAACAAACAAAACATAAACGCATCCTGTCCACTCAAGTGGACATGTGAAAATATCTTTGAAAAATCTTGATAAAAAAAAAAATCAACTTCAAATTTTGTTTTTTCATGCCCTAAGAGCAATAAAAACATATAGGAAAAAAAATCCTGTCTGAGGTTATCATAATTCATGCATGAAAGGGTTAATATATGGAAATCCCTGTAGAAAAAACCACAGGCCAAACATGTAGGTTTAAGAGTTCAAAATTAAATGTACACTTACAGTATAAGCTGAATTACTTATCTACTGTATATTTATTCTGCCAAATTCACTACCTATTTTGCCTTCATACAGAAAAAGAAAAATGGCGACCAAAACAAATAAGTCAAAGGTGCCAACTGAACAAGTAGTTGTTCTTGTGAGTGAACATGTAGAGCTATGACAAACGAGAATGTTCGTTGCCATCCTTGTCGGCATCTAACGCCAAAACAATTAAGGGCTAATTTTCTCATCCACGACATAGCTATAGTTGACAATGATACAAGTTAGCCTAACCCAGAGGCAGAGCCATACCGCAACGTAGCCTACCGGTACTTGTTAGCACGAACTATCAAGCTAACTGAGAAGCAAATACAATTAACAACTTACCACCAACCATCAAAACCTTTGCTGGGAAAAAGGCTGGACCGTCTGACTTTTTTCTGCCTTTCATGTCCCACTTTATCTCCATCCATCCATCTTCTTCCTCTAGAGCAGGACACTGAGTGATTAGTTTTGGACATTGTTGCTGGTCGTCAGTACTCATACATGAAATCTTCCCAACTTCCACGGTCCTGTCCTTGAAATAATAAATGGCAAATGCCATTGTGGTATATTTATGCTGAAATTACGTTCTCCTTTCCTTGTTGACCGAGACTGTTGAACGAGTCGAAACCGTTATTTTTTATTTTTTTTTGCGAGGGAGTCGAGGGCGCTAAGTTCAAGCGCTGTTCAAGCGTTGGGCGGCTCCCATTGGCTGCCAGGTAGGGGCGGCTCTGGGCGGGACCATCACACACCATCCTGCGCAGGTCTGCGCGACACTGGAGCAGCTAAAGCTGGAAGAAGCTGAATTAGCTCATTAAGAGCTAACATGGCAAAACGGCGTGGACCTTATAAAAGATATTTGGAGGATGACACAACAGAGATTCCAAGGACTACCAAGTACAGATGGAAAGTAAGAGTAAGTAACAGATAATGAATTAAAACTGTTATGTTTTAATGTTTGATGTCTAAGATCTGAACACAGCTAGCAGCTAGCTGCTTACAATACAGGTGAGGTTTCTTTTCAATGAAGTTGGCAGAATAGGGAAAGTTGAATCTGTTTGCTGTCAAAGGCAATTGATACCCATGCACTATGTACAGTCTCATGTGGAGGCATCTTCCCAAAATATTTTGGGGTGACAGGATTTCCCACAGAAAATTAGTCACACTGAATGTGGGGAAGGGTGGACTGGAAAAAGGGCCTATCATGAAGGCTTCTTTCACTTCTGAGGCGAGGAGTTTGTCTACTATGTCTGGCTCTGATCTGGCTGACTGCAAGTTGTTGCATATATATGAAGAATCTGGCATGGTCTGCAAACCCGGGTGGAAACTGTGGGTCAATCCTTGGATGAGATAATTGACGAACTGGCCGTCAGGGTGGTTCTTTAGGGCAACGGCTAAAGTGCGAATGTTAATGGGAGTGTTGAGGTACTTACACAGGTTAAGCGTGGTTGGGTTGTGGGGACAGGTGGGTCTGGAATGGGCTCCACCGCAGAAGGAGCAGGTGTGGAGGAATCGGCAGCTTGAGGCATTGCAACCTAGGTCGTTGAAATTGTTGCATACCATTCTTCCGCTTTGGAAGAGGACTGGCCTTCCTCTCATGTCAACGCCTCTGGGGAGGGGGCCAATGGCGATAGGCTGGGTGGGAGCTGGCTTGGGGTGATGGTGGGAGGGGGGGGGCGTGGCTGGCAGACTGGGGAAGATGGTTGGCATACGTTTATTTGGGGGTGCAGAGTGAGGTAGGGGGGTCGTGAGGGTGCATTCTGTGGCTGGGTGGGAAGATGCCCCGCATAATTGACAATTCAGGGAGAGGCGAGCGGCAAAAATGCGGCAATATACAGTGCCTATCATAAGTATTCATCCCCTTGGATGTTTTCCCCTTTTATTGCATTCATAAATCAATCATGGTCAAAACAATTTGGCTTTTTTAACACAAAAATTTATTGGAAAAAACTCTTTAATGTCAGAGTGAAAACAGACTTCTACAAAGTAATGTCAATGAAATAAAAATATATAAAGAAATATGATTGTTTGCATAATTATTCACCCCCTTTTTAATTTAATGGTCTAATTCAATCGAGGTCCATCAAATTGTTGCCAATAGTCTCACAATTAGTGAAATGAAGATCACCTGTGTGATCTGAGTGGTGTGGGTGTGTTTCAAGTGATTGAGGTATAAAACACCTGTGTCTGAAGGGTCCAGAGACTGGTTGACCAGTATTCCTGGCTACCACTACACCATGAAGACAGAAGAGCACTCCACGCAACTCAGGGAAAGGATTATTGAGAAGTACAATTCAGGGGATGGATACAAAAAAATTTCCAAGGCATTGAACATCCCCCGGAGTTCAGTGAAATCAATCATCAAGAAATGGAAGGAATATGGCACTTGTGTGAATCTGCCTAGATCAGGCCGCCCTCGTAAACTGAGTGACCGTGCAAGTAGGAGACTAGTGAGAGAAGCCACCAAGACCCCTACGACTACTCTGAAGGAGTTACAAGCTTCAGCTGCTGAGATGGGAGAGACTGTGCATATAGCAACTGCTGCCTGGGTTCTTCACCGGTCAAAGCTTTATGGGAGAGTGGCAATGAGAAAGCCACTGTTGAAGAGAAGTCATATTAGATCTCGACTAGAGTTTGCCAAAAAGCATGTGGAAGACTCCATGGTCAAGTGGAAGAAGATTCTTTGGTCTGATGAGACCAAAATTGAGCTTTTTGGCCATCAGACAAGACGTTATGTTTGGCGGAAACCAAACACTGCACATCACCAAAAACACACCATCCCCACTGTGAAGCATGGTGGCAGCATCATGCTGTGGGGATGTTTCTCAGCAGCCGGACCTGGAAGGCTTGTAAAGATAGAGGACAGAATGAATGCTGCAAAATACACCGAAATCCTGGGGGACAATCTTCTTCAGTCTGCAAGAGAACTACGGCTTGGGAGATTTATTTTCCAGCAAGACAATGATCCAAAGCATACTGCAAAAGCTACACAGGAATGGTTAAAAAAGAACCAGGTAAATGTTCTGGAGTGGCCGAGTCAAAGCCCAGACCTCAATCCTATAGAGAATTTGTGGCTGGACTTGAAAAGGGCTGTTCATGCCCGATACCCGCGCAACCTGACAGAGCTTGAGCAGTTTTGCAAAGAAGAATGGAGCAAAATTGCAGTGGGCAGATGTACAAGACTGATTGAGACCTATTCACACAGACTCACTGCTGTGATTGCAGTCAAAGGTGCATCTACGAAATACTGACTTGAAGGGGGTGAATAATTATGCAAACAATTATTTTCATTTATATAATTTTCTTTCATTAACATTACTTTATAGAAATCTGTTTTCCAATAAATTTTTGTGTTAAAAAAGCCAAATTTTATTGACCATGATTGATTTATGAAAGCAATAAAAGTGTAAAACATGCAAGGGAGTGAATACTTATGATAGGCACTGTAGCTCTGGGTCTAGTGTCCCCCAATAGATTCCCTGGTTGAATTGGTGCAGGCGACTGGTGGCTTGGGAAGTGAAAAGTGTGTGGTATGTGTAAAAGCTGTTACCACCAAATCGCAAAGCTAGGTCCAGGATAATGGACAGGTAGTCATCTAGCTGTGATCTACGGTCAGGGAAAACGGAACAGATTGTGTCGCGGTACACAATGGAGGAAATGAGAGGTTTTGGTTAACTGCGTTGTTGGTCGCTGCTGTGAGGGTGGATGGAGTGATGGAGCTGGCGGGTAATGCAGTGTGAGCAGCAGTTGTGGCTGATGTGGATGAAGTAACAAAGATTGAAGCAAGGGAAGAAGAAAGGATGCTGGGATGGAGGGATGCTTGTGCTCGGGTTGATTGTGAAGTTTGGGGGGGAAGAAGGAGAGAATTAGAGGGCTCAGAAGCGAGGTGAGCATGAGTTTTGTTTGATATGACCTGACCCTGAATCAGGGCTGATGAAGACTGGTAAGTTGCTTCGTCGTGTGGGCGATGCGTCGTGGTTACGACACGGTGCTAGGAACCTGGAAGTGCTTGGGACGCTCGGGAAGGAGGAGATGTTGTTTGGGAATAATCGTTGAGCAGTCTGAGAAGCTTTGTTTTCCTGTCGGAGCTATGGAAGTGGATGTTTTGCTGCTTGAGAGCGTGTTTCAGGCGGGCTACTGTCCATTTGGATGAGTTAAATGCTGAGGAGCGATCAGAGTGATGCCATGGCGTGTGTGTACGCACCTGTTGCTCGAGTGCCTGGACCTCGGGCAGGTAGGAGAGAGGCGTCTGTCGGGGATGGTGTTTTTTGGACGGCGGAGACGATATCTTCCCCTGGGGCTGGTGGCCGGTGACGGGCTGACTATGTGGGAATTGTCGGATGATGAGGGCTGAGATCGTTGGGTGAAGTGGACTTCTGAGCGCATCCTGGTTTGCTGGCGCCGCTGGATTTGCGGAGATGGAGGTGATTCGGGGACTTCTGGAGTTGGCTCCTCGTCGAACAGGTCGCTGTCCGAGGGGTTACGAGTTCTTGGTCCATGAGTTAAGGTAAGAATTGTTTTAAGATCGATTGACTTGCATGTCATACGAGATGTGCAGAACGAGTCATAGGGAAAATGGATGCATCAGGAGCACTTAAATAACCTGGTGCGTGGTTAGGGTGTGTTTGAGGTGTGGTCTTGCTCCTGACCCTAGTTATTAATATACATTTAGTGGAATCAGCCTCCTCATCTTAAGGTCTCATAAGTTGGTCTAAGGTGTCGATACAGTGATCGTCTATTTCCAGCTCAAAAGGACACTATCCGACAACGACTTAAATAAAAAGTATTATTTATTTGACACAATAATGAGAATGGACATGAGTAATGAATGATACGATGAATAATATGGATTATATGATGTAACACAAGCAAGTGGATGAAGAAGCTTCAGAAAAATAATCAAAGGAGTAAGTTTGGCAATAATGAGCAATAGTTTTGAAGAAAAATAAGAACGCAAATGTAGTGCTAATTTCTTAAATGAATGACTAATTCAGTCTCATGAAAATTGACATTGTTTAGCCTACAACATCAACTCTCATTCAATGCGGCATGGAAAATGCCTACTTCTGTGCCAGTGGTGCTCCAATTATGGTCTGTCCCGGACTGATGCAAAGGGAGGGGGCCCCAGGCTGTCGCTTGTGGCTCGGATCTGCGCTGCGGTCCAACAGGGGGAACCAGTCAAACCATAGTGTTGAGAGCCAATATTGGACAGAGATGCTTCAGGGGTTGGACCTTTGGTATCGGTAAACAGACAAGGAGTGGCTCTTTCAGCGGCTATTTGACCCAGACAGATGGGTTGAGGCTGGCTGCAGAACTTCGGTCCAAAGAGGTTGACGACCGTATGGCAAAACTTCTCAGTTAATAATAAAGTTGAGAGTACTTTCGATGGGCAGTCGAAAAAATCTAAAAAAATATTATTATGTGATTACCTTAATGGAAAAGAAGAGAAGAAAAGAAAAGAAGAGTTTGGCTTTAACTTTGAAAAGATTGTGCGGTTTAACGTGGCGAGCAAAAGTAGAGAAAATATTACAATAACGTGCCAATAGGCGGGCAAAAGACAACCGACAAGCAAAAATTGCAAAAGTTATAAAAACTAAAGACTAAGTGCCGAAGAAGTGAAATGAGTAAGTCTTCCAGCTTTCCGGGGGTGTGTCTTGTGACAAACAGGCCTTCGCTTGCTTTAGAATGATTCACAGGTGAACGTTGTTATTTACTAACAATTGCATGCGATGGACTAATCTGCTTCTTACTATGGTCAATCACAGAGTTTAAATGATCAATTTTCAATCACATTTCAACACTGTTCACAACATGTATGTTGACACCAATATACATGCATCAGGCTCATTTCATTGATTAATGGCAACATAACTGTCTCATATCACATATCTAAAACCTGACCGCTAGTGGTCTCTAAATGGCAGTGAGTTTAGTGCTGTGGGAACATCCAAAGTTGAATCAAATATATAATTTGCATTATCCCAGAGATGTTCACAAGTCTTTTTTTGCAAGTCCAAGTCAAGTCTCAAGTCTTTGGTCACGAGGCCAAGTCAAGTCTCAAGTCTCTAAAAAATAAATTACTCATGTCTCTTCTTGTTTTAATGAGCCTTCTACCATCTGCTGCTACTCGGTCTACTAAGAATACTGCACAGCTATATCTAAGAAATTCAAAGCATCTACTCTATTATTATTTCTCCTTTATCTTTTAGCATAAAGTATCAGTACTGATTAGTTGTTTGTTATATGATCACTTTAAACAGGGTACTGCAATGCAATATGACGAAAACACACAATGAACGATTTCCTTTAAAGGAGACTGTATTCTTCCAACATGAACATACGGTTACATTATATCTTGCCCCCTATTGTGCAGGCTCAGTCGGACCATAATAAGAACAAAATATAGAAAATGTTACACCTCACCCAGTCAAAAGCATTGCAGGCATTGTAGGAACGTAGATAAATAACGCTACCCAATAAACGTCATGTTAACGCTGCTCCATGCAAATAAGTGTGACAAGCAAACTAACATTTACTCATCTATTCAAATATTCATTTATAAAGCTGGTAGCAAGGTAAGCTAAACATAGCTGATGCTGAGCTAAACATGTTTGCTAACCGTCCATATGCGCTAATGTGACTTATCCGGGTGAGTTTTTAGGTGCCTGATAAAATTTGATGTGGTTGATCCAGCGTCCTTAATCTTGGTACCGCAGACTTTGCAGTCAGTGCGGTCTTGTTTGAAGTTTTTATAACCAAACGTAATTACAAAGGGTACAGCAGCAGGTGCGGGTGTGTCGGTCGCCGTAGTGTCATCTGAGGTACTAATGCGTGGGGCCACGAGCCGTGCACCCGATGCGTAATATGGTTACCATGGTTACCATGTCAAATGTTAATATGCCAAAAAAAAAAGAAAAGAAAGGAAAAAGGAAAACATAATGATTGTTCATGAGTCCCAAAACACGAGTCCGAGTCGAGTCTGAAGTCTTTTGAGCATGAGTCCAAGTCAAGTCTGAAGTCTCTCTGTGTGCGACTTAAGTGCGACTCAAGTCCGAGTCGCAAACTCGAGTCCCCATCTCTGCATTATCCTGATGTGGTGGAAAAGAAAACACACAGACACACAAAACAGTTTGCTACAGGAATGTCTGATTTACAATTTGTCAATGTTATCTGGTTCTGGAGGCCTCTTGAGACCTGTTAATTGTCAATCCTGAAGGTTTGACACCTTCATCTGGTGTGGAGCTGGAAGAAAGAATTAGCATCACAATGAAAACAATTTAACTGATAGGTAACCCTTTGTAGTTGAAATGTCTTTCCACCCTAGCTCTCCTGAAGGATGCGGGGGAAAAGGTAATTCACAGGACTCGTTCTTCTACAGTAAAAAAGTTATTCTCTAAATGTAAGTAAGGTGAGAAAAGTTCACAACAAAATGCAAGTGACTATCTTGGTTATGTGGAGTAGTTCTATTTTTCTGCAGTTTTGAGTAAACTCTCAGTACCATTTAGTTATGCCAGTGTGTGAAGTTTCTAAGGGCAGCCTTAATCATGGGACAGCATGATAGAGGGCCTGTAATACTGACCTCTGTGAAGAAGGTTCTACTTAGCTGTAGAATTTGGAGAACCCTTGAGGCCTGACATGGTCAAAAGGCCATTTTGTGACACTCACCTGATCTGAGGCCTCAAACCATCTATTCATATAGAAGTTTCCCACTAGTAACACTACAAAGAAATAGCCTAACATTAGACCATATACAAATTTACAAATGTGGATTTATTTTAATACATCATTAATGCATCAGTTGACTTCTTTTGGTGCTAGTATTTTCAGATTACTGTATAAGAGCTTACTGTCCACACTGAAGAACCATAAATCAATCAAAAAAGAGTTAAATGTATTCTTCATTGTCCTATTTATGTTGGGGAAAAAAATGTGAAATAGGGACACCATCTTACATGGTTGAAAACTGTGGAGCCAGGAGAGTGACTTAAAATTTTGGAATTGAAAATAAAATTTGGCTCTGAAAACAAAACCTGAAGTGAAAAAGGAAACTCTGGCATTGAAACATTGGAAAAATATGTACAGGCACTGAAACAAATTTGACACTGAAAAAAAGTTTTTGCAATGAGAAACTTCACATATTTTGTTCACATCAGTATTTTTTCAGCGACAGTTTTATTTTACATTGTTTAGTGACTCTGGTTTTCAGTTTCAATTCTCTGTCACCATTTTGGCATGCAGGGAAAAGGTTTAAGGGGAGGGGACTCTCTTATGTGCTGCAAGCACACTCAAACAGATAGAGTTACCCCACAGTGATGTACCCAGGGAAAGACTTAGGAAGACGGGTGGATAACTGAAAATACACTTATTTATTAAACAAAGCAGTCCAGAATAATGGTAACAAAAGGCGAGAGCAAACAATGCTCTGAGCTGGTCGGAAACAAAAACTCCTCTTTCACAGGCAAGACGGGGCTGGGCTGAAGGCTCACCAACAGGACGGAACTCTGAAGAGGAGAGCAGAGAATCCAAGTCAGCATAGGCACAAAATAGAGAAGATCACAGGAAAAGTAATGGGTCGAGATACCACTGAGACAAGCAGACGATTCCACGAATACTGGTGAACTGTGCTGGGCTTATATACACGCAGGTGAAGGAGTTGAATGATGAATTGATGACTTGCAGGTGTGGCAGGAGGCAGGACTGGCATAGATCGCCGGCAGGTGCAGCCCATACACAAATCTAGACAAACAGGGAAGGCAACATAAGACCACAAGAGGGCAGGGAACACACAGAAACAACAGGGCGAGGAGGAAAACAAGCACTACCTAACACTCTGCTATTGTTTATCACATAGAATGCACGTCGACGCTGACTGTCTTTGGCTTCAGATTTGTGGACAATTTCTGCGGCTACCAAAACCTGACCTATAGACAGATCAATATAGGTTATATTTTACTTCTAATTTAGTGTGAAATGTCACCAAGTTTCAATAAACCTATAATTCAAATCATATTTCAAATTGGTTCTGTTGCACAACAAAACATGTTCTGAATATCCAATTCAGTGCAACATTACTTTAAATGCTCCACAAAAATGACTTTGATTTAAGGTTTTACAATTACATCTATCCAACCCTTATCACATGAGGCAATTTGTACATGAGTCACTTAAGCATCATGGAAAACACAGAACACACAGATTAAAATAAACTGTGCAGCATAAAGTGCTTTAAAATTACACCAAAATCAACACAAACCATGGCTTAACAGCAGTAAAACAGTAGTTTACTGAACTAACATGGCTCACAGACAAAAGAATTGTGGTTTCCTAACTGCATTTTCTTCCACATACACAGCTAATACTATTAGCATTAGTCTATGATATTTTATATTGTATAAATTAGCCTAGTGGCTAGCGGATTTTTCTGCTCTTCAATTTTCAATGAATAACATTTTTATCAACAGCTAACATACTTCTCTTACTCACCGCTGAGTGGTTTGAATCACCACACTTCTGACAGATCATTGCAGTTAATTTCAGCGTCAATTCAATCCGGCAAAAAGTTTGGAGCAGAGCTACCAATATTAACACAGCAATGATGAGATGAAGAAGATGGCAGTCTCCCGCACATAAGGCTCTCAACAGAATAGTAAGGGCTGCTCAGAGTCTCCATTGATTGGCAACTCTGCACTAGATTAGGCCACATAATTGGCTCACTTTAGTGTCACTCTTGGGAACAGTATTACCTCTTTATATGCCACTTAGAATACTTCTGATAACTTGGGTTACACCAGCAACATCAGTTAAAAGTTATTTACAACCCAACCTGGTTCTATGTGGGGGAAAAGAAAAAAGAAAAAAGAAAGAACAAACAGCAGAAAGAACCAGGTGTATAATTGAATTGAAATTCACTATTCACTGAAAAACATATCAGTAAAATATATAAAAAATTAAAGAAAATAATTTTGAATGTTTTATTTCTCAATGGAACATTAAAGAGTGTTTTTTTTTCAGCGTCAATACATCTTTCCCAACACAAATGTTTCATGCTTTAAAGTTAAATGAATTTAGGGTAAAAGCACTGGGAATCTATTATAACACATGGCATGGATACTTAAAGGTTTTAGTACTATTAGCTGCAACACTCTTTCTTGACAATGGCATCGTCCATTAACCAGATGGATAACTCCAGTAATTTTTCTGAAGCCATAGAAACAGAGAAAAAAATCACAATGGGGAAATTAATTCAAAAGTTCAAAGTGTATTTTTGAAACTAGAGTTGCAGATGAAGCAGGTAACAGTCACTGACTCCTGTCTAAATGATTGGTGCTGGAGTGATTTGTTTGTTTTGGGTGGGGGTGAATTGTATAATGCTTCCAAACAAGTCCCAGACTGCTGATGCTGAATTTATTTGCAATTCTCAATCTGAATGTCACAAAGAAATAGTGATGTCTGTCATCCTGCATCATATTTCTATATTGGGGTAACATTTTTCTGCAGAGCTCCACTTCTTACTATCGGAGCACAGGGGAGACAGACTCTGTTATGAGTCACGTGTGCTATTCAGTGGTGAAAACAAGTACGCTGACTTTTTTCAAAGAGGAAATGATACAATCTCTTAAAAATGAAAAGTTAAATTCATAACAATAAACACACCCGTGTTCAATTCAATACCCTCAGCAGTTATGCAGCTACAGCCTTACTTATAACTGAACGAGCACTGTATCACACGAGTGCTCTGACACACATCTCAGCATGGTATTATCCTCTCGTCAGTTGAGCAGGTAGGCAGAAGAGGAGGAATGTCAGCAATATGGAGATGTTTTAGGATAAGCAATGATGGCAAAAGCAGAGCACACTGCAAATACTCTGCTAAATTATTCTTATTATTCGAATTATTCTTAAATTAACTTTTATTATATATGCATTGGAAAAAGATGTAGGTAATGTAACATCAAAAGTGGGTACGGCCATGTGCAGTGATAGTGCTGGGAACTGGGAGAGATCTTGTATGTGAACTGAGACTGTGCCCTACGCTGCTTTGCTATAGAGAATAATTCTGCAGACCCTGAATGTTGTTTGACTTGCCTGCAAGCAACCACTTACAGTTGTTACATATGCTTGCCTTGCTCTGTCTCTTCTTCTTAGATAAAAAGGGTTAGGGTTATTAAGCTGTTCTTCAAATTCCTAAAACAATCACATTATGAAAAGAAGGATTTTGAGTGAAAACAGCAATATTTAACTTGTCTCATGAAGGACATGACATCTCGATCAGCAAAGTAAATAAGACGTATCGCCATGACATAAAAGGGAAGTTAGTGACTCCCAAAAACTTGCTTTTTTTTTTTTTTTTTTTTGACCTCTTTATGCCACTGTGCTTGCTCTTTGTAATACTTGCTGGCTGTAACAACTAATTTTCCCCAGCATGGGATCAATAGTCTTATCTTATTTTATCAAAAAAACATCACTTGTTAAGGTTAAAACCATTATGTAGGTATCCATTATGTAACTTTGGCGAACCATAAAGTTATGAAAGCACACTGTGGCAGATGGCAGTATGACTTATGCCATCATAAAAATTGGGAAAATACTATTAAAAGGCCAACACAAATTGGTTTTTGTAACAGGCTAGTGGAGGACCCAATTGCAGTGCTGGCCGACTTATGAGCTGGATATAAGCATCCTTTTGAGCTGGATGCTTATATCCAGCTCAAAAGGACACCGTCTGACAACGACTTGTATGAAAAAGATTATTTATTAAACACAATAATGAAATGAATATGAATCATGGATAATGCGATAGATTATATGGACGATATGGATTAACACGAACACTGCAGAGAAGAGAATGGTAAAATGAGTTTGGCGATAGTGAGAAGTAGGTTTAAAAGGGAAAATGGGGACGCGAATATAAAGTTGATTTGTTGAATGAACGATTTAGAGAATTTAAACAAATTGACAATATCTCAACCTCACGGACCAACTCTTATTCAAAACTGCTTAAGTATGCCTACTTTGTCAGCGACGCTCCTGTAGAGGTCTGCTCCGAACTGACACGAAGAGGCTCCGTGTCGTCGTCCGTCACTCTGATGTGCACAGCGGTCTGCCGGATGAATCAAGCAAACCACTGTTGAGAGCTGGTGTTGAACAGGGATGTCTCGGGAGCTGAGGATCCTCAGTGTCGATTACAGACAAGGAACGGCTTCCGATGGTTCTTTAACCCGGATCAGCGGGTCAGCAGCAGGCTACAGGTCTTCGGTGCAATCAGTTAGTTGGCGACCGTTTGTTAAGGCTTTTGACTACTAATAATATGATTGAGAAACTCTTCAATGGCCGGTCGAAAATGTCTTCAAAATTATTATTACTTGACTAGACTTTAACAACAAAAATAGGAATTATGCGGTTTGGCGTGGCGTGCAAAAATTAAAGTTTCAAGAAGATTAGAAAAGTGCGTTTTCTGCAGAATTAAATCAAGCTACTCTGTATACTTGTGAGTAGCAACAAAAAGACTGAGAAAACGACTGAGCGAAAAATAACTTGAAAAACTAAAGACAAAGACTTAAAGAAACTCTGCGGAAGAGACAGAAGAAAGATCAAGGCACGAACTTACAGGGAAAACTCAAGAACGAAAACTCAACAAGTCCGCTGCGCGCTACTGACTTTATCATCGCTCCAGGGCGTGTCTAATCAATAGGACGTCACGCATGTGGGATGGTTCGCAGACGCGCAACGTGATTTCATCCTATGGAGTGGGAATTAATTAATGATTCGTACCAGGGACTCATCTGCTTCTCACTATGGTCAATCAAATATATTTTAAATGATCAATTTTCAATGGCACTTCAACAACAACATGCGTGTTCACTACATGCGTTAAACAATTCTTATGAATAATGACAGCATTAAACAATAAACATGGTAACATTTTCTAATACTAATCCTAATAAACATGATGACTAAGGGTATAACAACTTTAATATGATGAAGGAATAAAGAAAGGCAGACTATATTTGCCGAAATGATTAACGCTATTATGGTTACTTATTAATAAATGTCTCCCGCTAAACACATTCAACTTAACCGCTATGAACCTCTAGATGGCCGTCAGAGAAAACCTTTGAAATAGTTAAATTCACAGTTTCGTCATCCTGTAAGTTAGAAACACCAGGAAAGCATTGTTATTGTACAGATCACGAGCTTAGCAATGTAATAACATCTACAGTTAAATCAAACATAGAGATTTGGTTAATTTGGTAGGTTAAGAAGAAGGCACACAGACATACAGAACAGTTTGCTTCAGGAATGTCAAATTTACAACCCATCAGCATTATCTGGTTTGAAGATTCCTTTGAGACATGGCATTCGTCCATCCAGGCAGTTTTATTGTCCTTAACTCCCATGGGCTATCAAGAGTGTTAGCACCTTCATGAGAACGTCCTAAGCAGATGTAAATTTGAAGTAAAGGTGTTATCAGTGACTCTTGTTGCCCTGAAAGAATGTGAGAAGTTGTTCTACAACCAGACATCCTGTCTCTGCCTGAGTTCACACCCTCCTGTGAACCTTCCAAATGGTCAATACCTATTAAAAGTCTGATTGTTTTATCACTCCACTTCTCCTGAGGAATGCAAAGAAGGGAGAAGAGAGTCAGCTACAGACCAGTTCTGCTACACTAGTATTTTCTATTTGGACCAAGTCATACACAGAAGAGGCTCCCAGGCGTTTTCCTGCCTGCTTTAAGCGCATCCAGTCTGTCACAGTGGTGTCTTTGTCAAGTTGCAAGGTGGCCTCATATTTCTTGAGAATGCTATAAACTGTTGTGTTTCCAAAGCTGTGGAGGTCTTGCATTTCCTGAGGCCATGTTGAAGGATCAAATACTAAGAAATTTTCACATGACTTGAGGGAGTCATATCTGATTTCAAACTCTTCAGTTAACCCCCTTGGAAAAAGTGTGCCCTGTGGCCTTCACCATCAAGCAGAAGTGTGAACTGTCCAATGGCCACCATGAGTTCATCCTTACATTCTCCAATGGCCAGCTTTTCCTTCTGAAACCTAATGGATGTGGACTTCAAAATGTTGCCAATGTCAAACATGTTTGACAGAAAGCACTGAAAACACTCTGTGCAGATATGCTGCAAGTCACTGTCATCACTCATAGCTAGTTGCATTTTAATGGCTGGCAATAGTCTTGATATTTTTAACAGTATTTCATGCCTCCATGCAGACCATCTGATATTATGAAACTTACCCAGTTTCACAAAGGAGATCCCATTTTCTTCACAAAGCTCCTTCAGTGCAGCAGTTTTTTTTTTTTGCTCCACCTTTTGTAAATAAAACTGCAACAGCTGGACCACAGAGCGATTAAATGTCTCACAGTAAGGCACATTGCAATCAACTAATTTTGCACAATTCTCCAGTGAGTGTGTGGGTGTCATGGTGGCACGGTGGCAACACTGTCGCTTCACAGCAAGAAGGTCCTGGGTTCGATTCTCGCTCCTTCTGTGCCTGCTGCTTGAGGAAAAAGGCCTTGAGGAAAAGTTTGCCCGGGCAGCCGGTCTGGCTGCCCACCGCTCCTGGTCTGCCGTGGAGGAGGGACGACCAGGATGGGTGAAAAGCGGAGGATAAATTTCACCTCGTGTGCAGTGCAGTGTGCATGTGTGTGACGAATAAATAAATGTCTCCCCCCGATTCTTCTTCTTCACAGAACGTGGACAAGGGAGTCTCCAACCACAGCAAGTTGCCGGAGTTTTGGCACAACGCCGTTGTACACACCGACGTTGACAGCAACCCCGTCTGAGCACACGGTGACCAACTTTGTTGTCCAGTCATCCAAGCCTGTGTCCTGGAAAAGTCTCACAATGGCCTGCGTGGTTCGGTCACCACCCAGTTCAATCAGTCCAGCAAAGTCTGAGGTGAACTCTCCGTTGCTGGACACAGACACATTGTAAACGATTTCCTGCTCAGCATTTGTGATGTCCTCGGATCAATCAAAAAGCAGCCCCCAACATTTAGAAGACTGCAACTTGGCTCATAACTCCCCACTGATGGTGTAAGCGATGCTCTGCATGATCCATGTGCCACCTTCACATGAATGATGTGCAGCTCCAACATTTACTCCTAGCCGCTTCAGTAAAGGAACATCCTCAGAATGGGAAGACATGGGACGTGCGTGTTTAGTTTGGAATGCAAGGAGAAAAATAGTAAACAGAGCTTGCTGTTCTTCATTCAGCTTGTCTCGCCATTTGGTAAAAGGGCAACTGGCCATTTCTTCTTAGCTAGCTTGCTTATTTGCAATGGCTTGCGCCACATTCGTGTGCTCCTTGCTCTTTTCATGTTTGTTATGTAAAGGATGATTGAAATTCTTTGAGCCTTTATAAAACACACCTGTTTCTGGCAAATCTTGCACCACATTTCAATGCGCTCATCGTTAGCTTCTAGCCACTGCACATCTTGGAGCAACTTTTCTGAAAAAAGTCTTTTTTTCAGCTCTGTCCCCAGTTGGCATTTCTTTGTAAGTGGCGAAATGCCAAAGAAGCTGTTTATCAAATCAAATCAAATCAAACTTTATTTATATAGCACTTTTCATACATAGTGCAACACAAAGTGCTTTACAAGAGTTAAAAACAATATAAATAAAAAAACAGAATAACATGAAAAACCCAACCCTCCCACCCCCCATGTGTACTAACACACACCCTCAACCACATGCATACACACACACAGAAACAAACACACACACACACACACACACACACACACATTCTCACCACAGACAGTAGCAGGAGTAATGAGACATGCAAGACACTGAGGATTGAGGAGAATGCCACCTTTGGGGCCGTCCACACCGAGAGGAGTCATCACGGACTATGAGCACAGGGGGCACCGGCACCCGGGCCCCACCGACCCTGACGTACCGGCGAGTCCCCACACCAAGGTAGGGAGCCCCCCCACCAGCCGGGCCGATGGGGCCCAAGGACAGCACCCCCAGAGCAGACCAGACACAACTCTCAGTGTGGAGGACCCCCCAGAGGAAACACTGGAATTAAAACAAAAAATAAATAAATAAGTAAAAAATAAACAATAAATTAAACAGTTAAAAGAAGAGAATTTCATAAGATAATAAATAAAGTAGATACAATAGGGTAAAATAATGCAAAATATAAGACATCAGAATAAGAGACGTCAACATAAGATAAATGATAAAAACATAAGAAGAATTTGAAGTCAGTTAAAAAAAGCCTGATTAAAAAGGTGTGTCTTTAACCTTTTTTAAAAAATGTCAACAGTCTCTGCAGTCCTGAGGCCCTCCGGCAGGCTGTTCCACAGGCGTGGGGCATAATGGCTAAATGCCGCCTCACCATGTGTTTTTGTTCTGGCTTTTGGTATGGATAAAAGGCCGGTGTCGGAGGACCTCAGGGTCCGCGAGGGTTGATATGGTAAAAGCAGGTCAGATAAGTAAGAGGGCGCAAGCCCGTTAAGACATTTAAAAACTAGTAAAAGAACCTTAAAATCGATCCTGAAGCGGACAGGGAGCCAATGCAGCGACTGTAAAACTGGTGTAATGTGGGCCCGCCCTCTGGTCTTTGTCAGCACGCGTGCGGCTGAGTTTTGCAGCAATTGGAGGTATGAAATACTCTTTTTAGGAAGACCAGAGAGCAGGGCATTACAGTAATCTAAACAACAGGAAATAAAAGCATGCATTAGCACCTCTGTGCTGGCCTGAGAGAGAAACGGGCGGACTCTGGCTATGTTCTTAAGATGATAAAAGCCTATCTTTGTTATATTTTTGATATGCGGGATAAAAGTCAGCTCAGAGTCAAAAATCACGCCCAGGTTTTTTACAGATTGGGTTGGTTTAAAATCTTGTAGTTTTGGTAAAAGTTTCTCAGTCTGGCCTTCAGGACCTATAACTAAAACCTCTGTTTTGTCCTGGTTGAGCTGTAGGAAATTCCCTGCCATCCATGACTTGATATCTAAAATGCAGTTAAAAAGGGCATCAATTGGCCCTGTATCATCAGGAGACATGGCAATGTACAGCTGTGTGTCATCAGCATAGCTATGGAAACTGATGCCGTGTCTCCTAATGACGTCTCCGAGAGGAAGCATATAAAGATTAAAAAGAATTGGACCTAAAATTGAGCCTTGGGGAACCCCACAGCTAATTTCATGGGTTCCTGAGGAACAAGTATCCATACTTACATAAAAACATCGGTCTGTGAGATAAGAGTGGAACCAGTTAAAAACAGTACCAGAGAGGCCGACCAGGTGTCTGAGTCTATTTAATAAAATGTGATGGTCTATTGTATCAAAGGCGGCGCTTAGATCCAGTAGAACCAAGACTGTGAGTTTCTTGTTATCTAAGTTCCACCTGATGTCATTTAAAATCTTTAAAAGTGCTGTCTCGGTACTGTGGTTGATCCTAAAACCAGACTGATGTCTCTCTAAAATGTTGTTTCTGTTTAAAAAGTCAGTGAAAAACCAGTTTTTCTAAAATTTTACTTAAAAAGGGTAAGTTGGATACAGGTCGGTAGTTGTTAAAAACGTTGGGGTCTAAAGTGCTCTTCTTCAGAAGGGGCTTTACCACAGCTGTTTTAAAAGCGGTGGGGAAGACACCCATCTGAAGGGAGCAATTCATAATGTTTAAAAACTGTTCCTCATAGAATCCATAAAATGATTTTAAAAGTGAAGTGGGAATTGGATCTAAAAGGCAGGTTGTTGGGTTTACTTGGGAGAAAACTCGACCAAGTGTCCTCGCATCAACCAGGGCAAAACTCTCCAGTGTTTCCTCGGTCAAAGACAGCAAGTCAGGTGTATTGACAGTTAAAACTTGTTGGGATAAAAGGCTGCATCTGATGTCCTTGATTTTAGTTCTGAAGTGGTCTGCAAAGTTCTCACAGAGAGCGTCTGATGGCTTGTTAAGAACTTTATTAAAACTTGTGCTTGTTAAAATATCAAAGGTGGAGAAGAGGAACCGGGGGTTGTTTTTGTAGTCTATGATAAGTTGTGAGAAATGAGAAATTCTTGCCTGTTTAACTGCGTTATTGTAGCTTTTGAGTTGTTGCCGTAGAGTCTCGAGGTGGACTGATAGTTTAGTTTTCCTCCATCTCCTCTCGGTACTCCTGCATTCTCTTTTCAGTTTTTTTATTTCGCTGTTGTTTCTCCACGGGGGTATAGGTTTTTTTGTGATTGTTTTAGTTAAAAGTGGAGCTACTGAGTCGAGAGTTGACGTCAGCTTGCTGTTAAAACTATCAACAATAAAATCACATGGTGCAGGTAAAATTTCAGCAGGAGTGCTCTGTAAAATCTTGATAAAATTTGCAGCCACTTCAGAAGTTAGGTAGCGCCTCCTCACTGTTCTCACCGGGGCATCCCGCTGGTTAGAACTTCCTTTTCTACCCCCTCTAGTAGAAAATAAAAAGCTAAAATTTGGCGTGGAAGCCTGGGTGAGAGCAACAGGTGCGTCAGTGCCAAGCCATGTCTCGGTTAAAAGAAGGCAGTCTAACTTATGATCTAAAATAACATCATTCATTAAAAAGGTCTTGTTTAAAAGAGAGCGCACGTTCAGCACTGCCACGTTAATGTTCGTGCTGAACGTGCGCTCATCGTAGTGAAATGGTTGAATGATTGTCTGTGTGCGTGGTCTGAAAACATTCCTCGGTTTGTGTGTTCTGTGTGAGATGATAGTTGTAATGCTGTGGACGGTGCTGTCCGGTAGTTCTGTGGGCAGACGGGGGGTGTGGGGTGTGTGTGTGTGACATGCAGGCAGTCAATCACGTGGGTTTGATTGTATTGCGGACAGATCAGCTGGTGCTGGTGTGGGGAGACTGGCATGCTGCACACCATATGCCAGGTTAGCGGACAGCATGCGGGCACCTGCTGCGTTAAGGTGGAGACCGTCTCGACCAAAGAGATGCCGTCTCTCCCAAAAAACATCGAAATTGTCGATGAAGCCCACATGGTGAGAATTACAGGCAGAGGAGAGCCAGGTGTTGAGGCTGAGCAGCCTGCTGAAGCTGCCTATCCCTCTGCCACAGGTGGGGGTAGGGCCGGAGATAAAAACACTCACCTGGGACTGTGCCACGGTGTTGAAAAGGTGGGTGAAGTCCCGCTTTAAAAGTTCGGACTGCTGCCTGGCGATGTCGTTCGCTCCTGCATGGATGATAATCCTTTTCGCCCGCGGATGCGACATCAGGATATCCGCAATTTTCCCCGTTATATCCATAACGGTGGCGCCGGGGAAGGACAGGGTGGACGCCCCTCACATGTGGACGTGCCGCACGATGGAGTACCCGATGACGAGGGTTGTGGGAGCGTCCGCTCGATCTTCAGGGGGGCAAGCCAGCTCAGCCACCCCGCCACCCACACCAGGACCCCAGGTGTGATCCCTCGCCAGGTGGGGGGAACGTGAGGAGTGCCAGCGCACCGCGTCCTTCACCAGCTGCCTGCGCTGGGAAGAGGATGAGGAGGGGGATGGTGGAGGCGAGCGGCCCCTTGTTGGACATCCGCCTGATGCAGGACACCCCTCTGCTGGAGGGCAGCTAGCCGTGAGTGGAGGAAAGGCTATGGTGTCCGTCAACGGGGGCATGATGATAGGGGCCGCAGAGACAGGTGCAGTCTCCGGATGCTGGTCACGGGCCGCCGGCTTCTCGCTCACCGATAAGGCCGCATATTTATTGGAGAGCGGCAGGTTTGGGGGAGAAAGAGCCCCGTCATGGGTCCCGCTCGGAGCCCTCTTCCGCCTTCGGACGACCACTTCGGTCCAGGGGGTCGTATTGCTTGGAGTGGAGCAGACGGGTCGATGACAGGAGGAGGACGGTTCGCAGAGAACTGTGTGGCCGAGAGCAGAGGTTCCGTTTTTTGACTCTAGCCAGCTGGTCACCGCCGGGAGACGAGACCTGAGGGTGGACAGCATGGAATCCTTCCTCGTCAGCTCATCCAATATTCGGGTTTTTGTCCTCAATAAGGTCAGCGATCTTTTTGTGAGCTATTTTTAGCAGTTCTTCCAGCTCTCCAGGTGACACAGCCGCGCCCGGTGAAGGCATGGCGGCTCGCGTGCCAGAAAAAGGGCTAGAGAAAAGAGCTAAGAAAGGCTAAAACTCCAACTCATAGAACAAAGTTAAAAGGCTAAGTTAAAAGGCTAAAAGACCAAGTGTTAAGACACAGACTGGGAGCAGAAACACGGAAGCGGAACCGGAAGTGACAGAAAGAATGACACTTCATCACCAGTTTACTGTTGTCTGTTGCTTTTTGGACATCTCTGACAGTAGCTGTCAAGCAACACGTGTGTAACGTGCATCTCCTCCTCCTCTGGCAGCTGGTTTCTGTCTGGTTTCTGTCTGGGCTCGTGATTTCCCATCTTGTTTTCTGTATTCATTTTAATTTTCCTTAAACTTGAAAGTTTTAATTTTTGGCTGAATTGGACATCTGAAGACATATTTTATGGACAAATATTTAAAAGTTGTGGATGACCCTTGCGACCTCTGATTTTTCACGGATACACTGCACTCTGGCCTACTGACAGAAAAAGCCTGCTTCGGCCTACCAACAGAAAAAGCCTGCTGGCAGCTAAAGCTAACCAGCACCAAGATGCCTCCTTTATCCACAGATGACCTCTACAAACTTCTGCAGCAGGTTGCAGTGTTGGAAACTAAAGTTCAGCGCCTGGAAATAAACGCAGAAGTGAACAGACCTTGTGGAAATGACAGCACTTTGCCACTGACTCAAAAGAGTGGACTGGAGAATGCTAACATCCAGCTAATTAGCTCTGATACAGCTCCCACGAAACTAAAGGACTGTGTACCGGGTAATAAATCTGCCAGTATTAGTCCTCCCTGGAATGCTTTCGGGGCAAAGCCCAAGAGTAAATCAGCTGATATGGGGAGACGTCCAACAGGTAGAACCCAGCACCCAGAGATCTGTGATGCAACAGGCTGGCCTGCGTTATCATCCTCCTCAACACTTGTGCAGAGTAAGACACAGCTGTGGATAAAAGCTAAAGGGAAGATGAGCAACAAAGCTCCCAAACCAGCTCGTGTGCAGTTACAAAATCGGTTTGCTCCACCACTACAGGACCCTGGATCTCCAACTGAAAACCTGGAAAACTTCTCGGACTCACAGAGAAGGGTAAGGCCTGACAGGAAGTCAGAAGCTAGAAAGCTACAAGGAAAGCTACTGACTGGTCCTGAGACTCTGGTTGTTGGTGATTCTGCTATTGAAGATGTGGGAAGCATGTATAGCGGAAACACAAAAATGTTGTGCTTTCCTAATGGTACAGTCTCCAACATGACCGACAGAATCCTCAGTATTGTTGCAGAAATTCCAACTTTGAAATACCTTGTACTGCACACAGGGGCAAATGATATTGCGAAACGACAATCTGACACTCAGTGCATTTTATTGACAATTTCGACTTTTTCTGGGACCGCAGACATTTTTTCGAAGGAGACGGACTTTCCCTAAACAAGTCGGGAGTAAAACCTTTGGTAACACTTTCTATGAAGACCACATCTATAGTGCATTATGAGCGCATTCATAGTGAATTATAATGCTCATCATAATAAATCATAATGCATTATGACTAAACTCTTAATGCCTTATGGTGCACTATATCAACAGTTATGAATAACTATAAATCTAGCTTATAATGACTTACAAATCCAAGGGTCTTATGAGTGCTCTTGATAGGTTATAAACTACAGACTGACTGATGGGGTTTATAATACGTTTTGACTATTCGTACCCCTCTATACACACACCTCAACAATAGACTGTTGTAAGGGCTCATAGGATGCTATAATACTGCATGAACGATCATAAGTTATCAATGTATGCTTTAAGTAAAGTGAAGTTCATATGGTTGCTGTCAGGCAGGGCTCTGTCTTCCCCTTTTTCCCTGTGTTTTCCCTGCATTTTCCTTGCCCCCTTGTGGTCTTGTCTGTCTTCCCTTGTCTGTCTAGGTCCATGCGGTGAGGCTACACCTGCCAGCCAAGCTCCTCCTGCCCGCCTCCTCTCACACCTGCAAATCATCATCTCATCACCACCTAATCAGCAGCTGTATTTAACCCCGGCTCTTTCCTCCAGTATTCGTCTGTTTACCTCAGTGGTACTCTGCCGTTCCTCTGCCAGTCATCTGATCCCCTGCGCCTGTTCAGTCCACACTGACCTGTATTCTGTCTTCTTTTCTTCCAGGAGCCTTTGCCCTGTGGATAAGTCCTCAGCCCTGCCCAGCCTCGGTCGTGAGAGGAGTTGGAGCTCAGTCTGATCAGAGCTAGTTTTTACTCTCGCCTTTTGTTTTTTCCCGTTTTGGTGGACACCCTTTGTTGGACAGTGCAGAGTGTTTTTGTGCTCTCGCCTTTTGTTTGTCCGTTTTTGTGGACACCTTTTGTTAATAAACCTTTGTTGTTTCTACCAGCCTGTGTCCTGTGTTCTCTCTGTCTCCATCGCTGTGAGTTCGCCTTCCTCTGGTCTCAGTGTGTTCGTACACACAACAGTTGCTTCTGTAATGCAGCATACCTCATTGTAATGTTTCATTTTTGTTGTTAAGGGTAACACATTTGCATGCATTTAAAAGAATCTATGCTGCATCATAAGTCATTATGTCAGATACTAAAATATAAAGACACTACTAAATACATAGACATAATAGTTTTCAGCTGAAAACATGGTTTTGGGGTTTAGTTACGGTTGGTATAAAACAATAAAAGTGAGAAAAAGACAAAACACATTTTAAGTCTCTCTATTTCTCAACTTTATTTTCAAAATAGAAACCTTAACACTTAAGTGCAAACATGTGGCATTCATTTTAACTTGTTAACATGGCAAACATTTTTAAACTTTCACCCAATGCTACTGAAAAGTATAAAAATAAATCTCTTTGTCATCATAAAATAATAATACTGATCTTGTATCGGAATCAAGTGCAAACCCAACCTTAACACTTAAATGAACAATTAGTGACATGGTTAGACATGGGTGGCGATGGGAAGCAGATCTCCATCTTCTTTCATTTTTGTGATCTTTTCCTTGACCTCTGGGGTGATGGCAGCAGGCACCTGTCAACGAAGGATGACAATTTCTCCTTGCGCTCATTCCAGGCCCCCACGTTTTTGAAGATGTCAGGTTCAGCAATTGGCGCTATGCTCAGTTCAGCAATTGGCGCTGTCCTGCAGACAGTATTTTCAGCACCGACGCAATCAAAAGCTGCCTTCATGGAACTGCCTTGGTTGAAGGCATTCATAGCCATCTTGTAGCCAGCAATGATGCCCCTGGTGTTCTATTTCATCCTTCCTGGCCGCCAGAGGCGGTGCCTTAAGCACTGAATGACTCGCATGCGCAGGTCGAGAAGTGATACCAACAAAGTCACCTGTGAGTGACCCCCTGATGACCCCGGACAGGCTATAACTTCCGGTGTCGTCAGAGGATCTGTTCCTTTGTTCTTCGTGCTTCGCAGGTGTACTACGGTCATAGCATTAGCTTGGAGCTAATTATCACCGTTACTTAACTGTGGCTAGTTAACAGTAGCTGGAAGTAAAGCTTGTCGCCAGTAGCCTTGTGACCGCTCTTTACTGGTCGGAGCTGCAAGGTGCTCACCCTCCAAGGGCTGCGGCAAGTTGTCCCTCCGGGAGGCGGTGTGTGCTGTCTCACCGGCATCGCAGACGCTCCTTTCTTCGGATCATCCTCATCTTACGGTTGGTCTCGACTGGTAAAGTACCACTAATCAGCGCATATTGTACTTGGTTGGTGACGGCAGTGTTCTCGCTCCCTCTCCCAGCTTAGTTGTGCTCTATTATCTTTACAGTTAGCAGCAGTGTGTCCGCTTGAGCTAACTTTATTATTTGGTAGCAACCTTGATTGTACCTGTTTTGTTTCATAGTTTTGCAGTAACGGCCTGTTGGTGATGGAGGTGTTTTCGCTCCCTCTCCCAGCATAGGTGTGTTTGTTCTGTCTTGTTACGGTTAGCAGCAGTGCTTTCACTCGAGCTAATCTGATTGTTTTGGTAAGGACGTGGTTGTACCTTGTACTTTTGCAGCGTCCCTTCTTGATTTGGAGTTAGCAACGGTGCTTGCTGTGTTAATCTGTTTTGTTTTGGTGGCGACTCGGTTGTACCCTTGCTGTTTTTTATAGCTGCAGCATTCCTCATTTGTGCTCATTTTGTTTTGTACAGTTAGCAGCAGTGCTTTGCTTGTGCTAATCTGTTTATTTATGGAATGACTCGATTACGTGTGTGCTGTTTTGTAGTCACAGCATTCCTTATTTGGCTCACTTGTTTTTGTAGTACTGTCATTGAGTTACTTTTATTGTAACCTCTTTTGGTTCTCTTTGCAACTTTGTTGGGAAGTCAGGTTTTTTGCTCCCATTCCCAGCATACATTGTTTTTTTAAGTGTGGTTCTTCATGCAGCCTAAGGACGGTCATGACCTTTGCCCCTCATGTCTTGGCCTTGAGCACCTGAGGGAAGGTCTTTCAGAGGACCCCTGCATGAACTGCAGCTTCATGCCCGGGCAGTGAGGGCTGCAAGACTGGCTGAGGTGGAACGACTTTTTGGTGGTGTCCCCTCACCAGAAGGCCTAACTGACGCTCACAGGCTGTCCCCAGCCCGACCTAGCCGGCCAAAGCGTCGGGCTCCGGACACTGAAGGAGCTTCCTCCAGGAAGAAGGCTAAAGAGTGTAAGCTTGCTTCCAGAGTGGACCTCCTGACAGCAGAGCTTAATCAGATGAAGTCCATCTTTTTAGCCATCCAGATGGGGACTGGTGTAGGGAGTGCATGTGCATCCGTTCCTCCTGTGGCTTTGTCGGGTCCAGAGGATGACATCCTCTCAATGGCAGCTTTGGCCACTGAATTTGGGGAATATGGGACAAACACTGTCTCCCATCCCTCAGAAGCGGGCTCTCGTTCCTCGGCCCATAGTTCAGGTGGTTGCTCAGAGGGTAGCTCCATGGGGGCCATCATTTGTATGGCCTTGGCTCGCCTGCAGCTAGATATACCGCAAGCCCAACCGGCTCCGGTGAGCGCGTTTTTCAGGCACAGTTCCTTCAGAGGAGTACCTGAAGGAGTTGCATGCATGTTGGAGAGATTCTAAGGCTCTTTCTCATGCAACATCTGATGGCCAAACACTGGCAGCCTTACAGGATGCGGCCAAGTTTGGCCTTGGCTGCATGCCAGCTGTTGAGCCAACGGTGGCCACACTCATAGTCTCTCCTGATGAGGCCCTGAGGTTGAATGCCAGGTGTCCTTCACCCCAGTGTCGTGTCACAGATGATTTGCTTTCCAAAGCCTATGATGCAGCGGCTCGTATGGGTCGCATCGGTAACTCAATGTCACACCTCATGCTCACCCTCTCAGCCTGCCTTCAGGAGACGACATAAGACACATCAGCTCATAATTTTAGTGATGCGTCCCTGCAGGCTTTCGCCCTAATAACCAGGGAACTAGGCCCCCCTCAGAGGCATGCAGAAGGACCCTTCGCAGCGTGGAACCAGGTGAGTTGTTTGGGTCGGCCGCTTTAGAGGCACTAGAGCAGACAGTCCAAGCCAGACAGACTAGACAGCAGCTCTCAGGTCTCCACAGGAGCATGCCTCCTCCTGCTCGACCTAGAGGTTCTTCAGCAGCTGCGCAGCGCCGCTCTCAGCCACAGGCTTGTTTTGGTAGCTACCAGAGGCCTCAGCGGCCAGTGCAGCGGCCAGTAAAACGGCCAGTGCAGCAGCCCACTCGGCAGGCAGCTCAGGATGTTCGGGCCCCTGATTGTCAGCCTTCTAGTCAGCCTTGGGCCTTGGATGTTAACTGGCGCCCCCCCAGAGCCTCCAAAGGCCGGGGGGCCAGGAACTGAAGTTCCGGGGCCAGTCGTCGGCTGCTTTTCCCAGCAGCAGCTCAGTTATTAGGCTGCTTACACCTCGGACCCCTGGGTGGTGTCCACCCTAGCCTTGGACCAAGAGCTGTCTGCCCTCCAGGTCAAGGGTGCCATCGAGCCAGTAGATCCCCTGTCACAGCCCGGGGGATACTACTCGACGTACTTTCTGGTGGAAAAGAAAGATGGCAGATTTCGCCCCATCCTCGATCTCAGGGTACTCAACAGATTCCTGAAGGTCATGCCATTTCACATGCTCACCATCGCAGAGGTTCTGCGTGTGGTTGCCGAAGGGGAGTGGTTCACTTCCATCGACCTGAAGGATGCCTATTTTCATGTTCCCATCATACCTCACCACAGGCAATTCCTTCGGTTTGCCTTTCAAGGCCGTCATTTTTAGTTCAGAGTGCTACCCTTTGGTCTCTCCCTCTCAGTGGGTGGACGACATCCTCCGCCTCCTTCCCCTCTTCCGGCAGGGCAGGTGATTGCCCTACGTGCAGTTGACAGCTGCCGCAACCGTTGTTCCTCTGGGCTTGCTGTCACTTCGCCCTCTTCAACGGTGGCTGAACAGCTTTCACTTGGATGCCAAGTGGCACAGGCACAGGAAGATGACAGGGTGTCATGGCGCTGCCTCCTTGCTCTGTCTCCATGGAGGAAAAGGGCCTTCATGTTACAGGGCATGCCAATGGGTTCTGTTCCATCCTGTCGGAAAACCGTCACAACAGATGCTTCCCTCTCAGGGTGGGGTCCAGTGTTACCCAAATGGGTAACATTTTATCTTCATAGAAAGTGTTGAGAAAGTGTTACCAGTTTGGTAAAACTTTGGTCTTCTTCTATGAAGACCACATCTATAGTGCATTATGAGTGCATTCATAGTGAATTATAATGCTCATCATAATAAATCATAATGCATTATGACTACACTCATAATGCCTTACGGTGCACTATATCAACAGTTATGAATAACTATAAATCTCGCTCATTATCTTCACTGGGTATCCCATCACCCTCCTCCCCCCTGCTGGAGTTTACTGACCAAATGAACAAACTTGGCAGCACTGGTATCAGGGTTATTCCTCACCCATCTGGCATCCTGTCCCCCCAAATTCCACCCCGCCCCCTACAACCACCCTGTCCCCCTCCACCACCACAGCGCCGACAGGCACCATCTCCACCCCCTCCACGGCTTGATCTGAACCTACTCCAGTCCCCTAGTAAGAGCCAAGCACAGCCACCTATTTGTGTTGGTACCTGATGTGTTCTGGGTCCAGCTTTTAAGGCAAATGTTATGCCTGACTTTTCCAAGGAAAAGCCAGGGCCCATTGTGCCGGAAGCTTCATTGATTCATGTCTCAGTAGGTAGGCGAAGAAGATCGGCCCATCTCTCCAGAAACATCACATCATCGAATTTAACATGTATTCCATGTCAGCCACAATATGTTCTAAAACATGGGGATGTTGGACTTTTTAGAACATTTAAGTTAGCTCTTTTAAATGTTAGGTCTTTGGCAGGCAAATCATTCTTAATCAATGACTATGAGAGGAGGTGGAGTCGCCATTTTGTTTAATGACAGCATTCAATTCAATAGACTCTCTTATGGTCAGTTTGAATCTTTTGAATATGTTGCCATTCAATCAAAGTCTCCCTGTCAGTCTTCGTAACCATCTACAAGCCCCCAAAATACAATGCAAAGTTTTCCGATGAGTTTGCCAATCTACTGTCTGTTGTTTGTATTGATTTTGACTGTGTTGTGTTAGTGGGTGACTTCAACATTCATGTTGATAATCTCAAAGATGGATGTGCTAAAGAACTTTTAAACACCCTGGATCATTTTGGCCTATCTCAGCACGTAACACATTCAACACATAACAAAGGGCATATATTAGATTTGGTTATTTCCAAAGGGCTTAATATCTCTGAGGTTGTGGTGACGGATGTTGCTCTTTCTGATCATTACTGTGTGTCATTTAAAATGGCCACACCTGCTATTCTTAACAAAAGTGGAACAGAGGTAATCAAAAAGCGTTATATTAATGATAACACCTGTGCAGTCTTCACTCAGTCTTTTACACCATCACCAACACTGCCCTCAGCTTCAACTGATGACCTTGTAAATAGTTTCAGTTCCAAAGTTATGACTCTTATTGACTCCATCACCCCAGTTAAGACAAAAGTTTTGTCAGGAAGGAAAAAGACACCTTGGAGAAACACCACACTGGTCAAAGTCCAGAAAAGAGTCTGCAGACAGGCAGAGCGCAGGTGGCGAAAAACCAAACTCCAGGTTCATTATGAGATTTACAAGAACAGTCTCCACACCTATAACCATGAACTAAAGAAGTCAAGGCAAGCATTCTTCTCAGAGACTATCAACAGAAACTGTAATAATGCCCGCACTTTGTTTTCTGTTGCGGATAGACTGACAAACCCCACAGCATCGGTCCCTCCTGAGCTGCTATCCAACAAGTCATGCAATGATTTTGCAGCCTTTTTTACAAATAAAATTTCAAAGATAAGACAAACAGTGTGCAGCTCCAGCTCAGGCAAAATGATAAGTCCATCTGTGCCTTCTTGTTCTCCAGTTAATCCAGCACATTTTAACCTTCTAGATCATACAAGGCTGACAAAAACTGTATCACAGTTAAAATCCACAACATGCTGCCTTGATACTCTGCCAACAAACTTTTTTTAAAAATGTCTTTAATTGCATAGCTCCCGATGTGTTGCAGATAATAAATAATTCTCTTCTGTCTGGTCACTTTCCCCAGGCCTTGAAAACTGCAGTAATAAAACCTCTCCTAAAAAAGACTAATCTGGATGCTTCAGTAATAAGTAACTACAGGCCAAGATCAAATCTTCCCTTTCTAGGAAAAATTATTGAAAGGGTTGTTTTTCAACAAACGCATGCTTTCATGATGCAGAACAATCTTTTTAATGCATTTCAGTCTGGATTTCGTCCACACCACAGCACTAATACTGTACTTATCAAAGTTTTAAATTACATACATCTGAATAATGTTGTTTCCAAAACCTCAGTCTTATTAGAGATTATTAGATTATTATCTTATTAGAGCTCAGTGCTGCCTTTGATACAGTTGATCATGACGTACTTCTTAACAGACTGGAAAAGTGGGTGGACTTACTGGCACTGTACTACACTGGTTCAAATCTTATTTACAAGATAGAGACTACTTTGTGTCAATTGGTGAACATGTGTCTGAATGAAAAAAGATGATGTGTGGGGTGCCACAAGGATCCATTCTCAGACCTCCTCTTTTCAATATCTACATGTTGCCCCTAGCTCAGATTATGGAGCATCATAATATTTCGTATCATACTTTTGCAGATGATACACAACTTTATATTTCTGTCATCACATGACTGCAGTCCCTTACTTTCACTGAGTGAGTTGATGAATATCAAATCAGTGAGCGGATGTGCCAGAATTTTCTTCAGCTTAATGCAGATAAGACAGAAGTGATTGTTTTGGCCCCAAAAATGAAAGGTCAAAGATCAGTACTCACCTTAATTCCATGTCACTGACAACAACAGATAAAGCCAGAAATCTTGGTGTAATTATTGATTCTGACCTGAATTTTGACAACCATTTAAAGCTCATTACCAAATCAGCCTACTACCACCTGAAAAATATAACCAGAATTAAGGGATGTATGTCCAAAGAAGACATGGAAAAACTTGCATTTACATGCAACATGCATTTATTTTCAGTAGGTTGGACTATTGCAATGGAGGCTTTACTGGCCTAAACAAAAAATCAATTAGGCAACTACAGCTGATTCAAAATGCTGCTGCACAAGTCCTTACAAACACCAGAAAAATGGACTATATCACACCAGTCCTCAGATCACTACATTGGCTTCCTGCGAGTCAAAGAATAGACTTTAAAATCTTACTGTTGGTCTACAAAGCATTAAATGGTCTACGACCAAAATATATTCTAGATTTAACTCCATATGAAGTATCCAGACCTCTCAGGTCATCAGGTCATCATCTTGATGACCAAGATGGCGCCAGTGTGTGAGGCGTTCCGTCGGTTGCTCCGGGCACTGTGTGTGCTTACTCTGTTTATAATAATTGTTGCACATAATGTCAACGCTCTGCTGGTGTATGATCGCCAAACGCTGCTGGATCTGAGAACCTCCACTGAAGATCTGGTCAACTTAGATCATGATGAACATCAATCTCTGCCTCCTTTACTGTCGGACATCCCGGCGTACCTGTGCCGCACATCAGCGCCACTCCCTCGGCGAAAACGCCACCGCCGCCGGGGTAAGCATGGCGGCTATCTGGTGAGGCTGAGGGCCGGGTTGGTAAGTCCCGATTGTGGCGGATGTGGAGCGGTGCCTCGCCTTTGTGTCTCTTGGCGTTGGCTGGACCCTGTCGCTGTCTGCTTGGTACCAGTAGCCAGCTCGGAAGACCTGTTCCTGCCCCGCGGTCCCTGCCCTCCTCGTCCTCGCTGTCGCGGAGTGGATCCGGGGAACCTGCGGCCTCTCCGCTGGGACCCACTGTCATCTGCTCGCCCAGACCCACCAGCTCCATCCAGGTTTGGCCTGGTTAACGCAAGATCGCTTGCGAATAAAACATTCATCCTGAGGGATTTCTTCACATCTCGTGAATTGGATTTCCTCTTTGTCACCGAGACTTGGCTGAGTGTTGGTGAGTCCAGTGCTTTTACAGAACTTTTACCTGCCGAGTGTTGCTATTTTAATTCTCCACGGACATCTGGTCGAGGAGGATTTTTAATTTAATTTTAAAAGCAATTTTAACTGTAAACAGATATCGCTGTCATCGGCTCTCCCCAGCTTTGAATCAAGTTTGTTTGAGCTGGGAAGTTCATACACAGTGCTGTGTGCTGTGGTTTATCGGCCTCCCAAATACAACAGAGACTTTTTAAATGACTTTTCTGTGTTCTTATCTGATATCATGCCGAAATATGACCGGGTCCTGATTGTCTGTGATTGTAATATTCACGTGTGTTGTCCAGAAAACCCCCTGGCGAGGGATTTCTTAAACATAATCGACTCTTTTAATTTTGTACAGTCTGTACTGGGCCCGACACACACTTGATCTTGTTTTATCATATGGTTTGCCTGTTTTTAACCTGGAGCTCTGTGAAGCGTTTTTTTTTTCCGTCAGAACTGCGTCTCTCCCGATCCTGAGTGCGATGATACAGAGGCTCTTAGCGCTCAGGTTCTTGACACTTGTCAAACTGCCATTGACTCTGCTGCCCCACTGAAGAGCAGGCAGCATAAAGTTAAATCAGAGCCTTGGTTGAATGAAACAACCCGCACTGCCAGGCGGGAATGTCGTAGAGCTGAGCACAGGTGGAAAAAGGATAAGCTGGAAGTGTCTTTTCAAATATTGAGAGATTGTTGGCGTCATTACCAATCCTCTGTGAAAGAGGCTAAAAGAAAATACTTCTCCGATATTATTGTCTCAAACTGTCACAAACCTCGTGTGTTGTTTAAAGTGATCTGAATGCACCACAGACTGTGGGAATTGAGCCCTCCCCCTCTGTGTGTGAAAACTTTCTGCAATTCTTCACTGCTAAAGTCACTTCTACCAGAGCACTTATTTCACCTCTTGCTTATGACCCCTCAGTGTTTGTCCCTTGTTCTGCTGTTTTTGACTCATTTGAGCCTGTGACCCTGCATTTTGTACAGGAGACTGTGGGGCATTTAAAGCCATCAGGCTCACCCAATGACCCGGTTCCTCCTCAACTTTTTAAGGAGGTTTTTCCCACTGTTGGGCCATATTTACATAGCATTATTAACAGCAGTCTGTCTTCAGGAGTGGGAATTCAGGAATTTTAAACATGCAGTTGTGCAGCCACTGATTAAAAAACCTGGACTGGATCCTGCTGTTATGGCTAATTTTAGGCCAATTGTCATTCTTGTCCAAAATCTTAGAGAAGATCGTCTACTCCCAGCTCATGGACTTTTTAAATGAACAAAATGTTCTTGAAACCTTCCAATCTGGTTTTAAAACATTGCACAGCACAGAATCTGCGCTTTTAAGAGTTTTTAACGACATCTTTTTAGCCACTGATTCTGGTCACTGTGTAATCCTTGTGCTCTTAGATCTAACTGCGGCATTTGATACAGTGGACCGTGACATCCTGATTGCTCTTTTGGAGCAGTGGGTGGGCATCAGGGGCTCGGCGCTGGAATGGGACAGGTCCTACCTGTCTCATCGGACATTCTGTGTCAGCCTGGGTGACTCTGTGTCCTCCACTGCTCCTCTCTCATGTGGGGTCCCACAGGGCTCAGTGCTGGGCCCTCTTTTATTTTCTTTATATCTTCTCCCTCTTGGTTCCATTCTCAGGAATCACGGCATTTTATTCCACTGTTATGCTGATAACAGCCAGATCTATGTCCCTCTGAAAAAGGCTGATTCATTCTCCCTTAAGCCACTGTTAAATTGTTTAGATGATGTCAAGGCCTGGATGGCTCTAAACTTTTTACATTTTAACGAAAACAAGACTGAAGTGATGGTCTTTGGTGGCACATCGGTGACCCCCCCAGTGGATCTGGGTTCCTTGGCACAGTACACCAAACCTATTGTCAATAACCTAGGGGTAAAAGTGGACGCTGATCTTAAATTTGACAGCCAGATTAAAGCTGTGGTGAGAACAAGCTTCCTCCAGTTAAGGCAGCTGGAGAAAATAAAACCTTTTCTCCAGAGACAGCACTTTGAGATAGTAATCCACGCCTTTGTGACCACACGACTGGATTACTGTAATGCACTTTATATCACATTCTCCCTGCACATCTGAGGTCTGCACCAACTGTCAGTTCATTTAAATCAGGGTTGAAAACATTATTATTTGCTACGCTTTTACTTAAAGTAAATACATTTGCTCAATGACTTTAATCATTCTAAATGCTAAATTATTGTCTTTTACTGGCTCCTGTTTTAAATTTTCCTTTAATTGTATTTTATTTTTATTTTTATATTCTCTTCTAATCCCTTTCTTTCTTTCTTTCTTTCTTTCTCTCATTCTTTGAAATGTATGATTTTAATGTACTTTTATGCTTCTGTAAAGCACTTTGAATTGCCTGGTGTATGAATTGTGCTATACAAATAAATTTGCCTTGCCATGCCTTGCCTTAAGGTTAGACGAGAGATCGGTCAAGGCGCGTAGTAACACAAGTGGCATTAAGCATTCCTGATTTTTGTTGGGCATGCATACCTGCGTACCAGTTATGTGCACCCCTGGCCATACTTTTTAATTCCTTCTTGAGCAAGCATGTGGTGACAACAGCAAGGTGAGGAGATTTGAGATTTTAACCTGCCAGAAACCTCGAACAGCTCGAACAAGCTCTGAGTGGCTGCCTGGACTTGTTGGTATATGGGAAAAAGGGTGGGGGGGGAGGGGTAAAATACACAACACCAGTTCCCTTAGGACTTTCATTCCCCAATTTGTTAGACTGAGTTACTATTTCAATCATTATTCTTTTTTTTTTTGCACATTAACTTTATTTGCATTATTGCTGAATGGTAATACACTGTGGACTTTACAAATTTGAGTGCAATTGCTCTTCATGTTTATCCAGATTGAATACTAGCTTCATTGGAAAATTTTGTGGCTTTCATTGAAAAATTATCTATGTTTGATGTGTGCTGGCTACTTAAATTCAAACTCTCCTCAATGGCAAGATAAGGTTAAAATCAACTTTATTGCAGTTCTGTTTTACAACGCTCTGAACTTTGAAAGACAAACAAAAGTCAATGTGTTACAGCCTCACATGTCTACACACACATTAAAGCCCCTATGTATAGGATTGGAGATTTCACTATCACTTCCCAGATAGTGTGAGGGATTTCTACATTCAATTATGGGTGAAATCATCTTAAAATTGTATGTTTTTCTTGGTCAGGAAAGTTAATAATCCAGCCAAAATGCCTCACAGACTTTCAGTGGTGTTTGTTTATCTTCAGTCAATGGACTGTTGGTGATGGGGAGGTATTTGTCTAACCCAGGGGTCCCTGTGTCACTGCCCTGCGACATGCCAGCCTGGTTTTGTTCCGGTGCTTTCCGAGTAGTGTTTCTGGTTCCCCAGGGCTGTGAGATTGCTTGGTTGTCATCAGGAGATTATTTCTGTCTGGCATTCAGCATGCCATGGCAGTTATCCAGTGGGATGCTTGCAGGGCTATTGTCTAAGGGCTTGGGGAGGAGATGGCTCCAACATTCAAGACTGTGCTGAAAGGGAGGGGGAGGGAAGAGATGAACCACTGAAGATGGACGGCCAACACTGCAGGATTTTTAAAATCATTTTATGCTGCATCACTTTGTACACAGTGCACTGAAAAGGGTGGCATGTTATATGCTTTGTCTTGTCTTGTCTTTGCAGAGTGGTGTAACAGTGCAAACGCTACCTGGAAAGACCTGAGAGGCAAGAGACTGGCTGGGCCATTAAATAAACATTGGACAGTGAGTTTTGGCCCACACCATCTAAAGACAGGCAGCTTTATTCATATGACAGTGCTTGTTGAAATTCTTGACACAGAATAAAAAGAACCACATACTGCTGAAAATATTGCTATAAAAATTACATTACTTACATGTGACATGCCAATGATGAAAAAAGTGAAAAAATGAAAAGACAAACATCAGTCTTTTTACCATCTAGTCTTACCAAAGTCAAAAGTTTGAACTACACATTATCTACTAATTTTATGACTGTAGTGACATATTTTTGCAGTCAGTGTACAACAAATTAATAGCATATTGGGCAAACAGGAAATGAAACAAGGTATGCACTGAAGGATATCAATCGAAGCGCATCTTTGGAAACTCCTGTTAATTTCAAATGTACAATAAATTAGTAAAAATGTTTTCCAAACATTGAGTACTAATTTTTGTTTAGCCATGGTAGTTTATGCAATGTGGCTTCAGGCATTTCAACTTTCAGTTGGTCTGTTTTTCTAACTCTTATGTCCAAAGTGAATTATTAATTGGATGGATTGTCACGCTATTTGGGGCTTCTTTTTTTTTTTTTTTTTAACCAAATGACCAAATTTGAGCTGCCTCATTTGTGGGGAAAAAAAAAAAAAACAATTAAATCAATCTGTTGCTTTTTCTTCTTCTTCTTCTTCTTCTTTCTGAGAGGTGTGTGAGTGGAAACGGCAGAGAGTGATCTCGAGTGAGAGACTTTTTTCTTTCTTTTCTTCCTTTTTTATGTTGATGTTCTTTGATATATTGTTAGTTGTGTGGGTTTAATGTTGTTTGACTAGGTTAGGCTTTGACTGGTCGGCGGGCTGCTCAGATGCCGTCATGGCTTCTGGTGGCTTCACCTCACTGTCTCGGAAGTATGGCATCAGGGTCAGTGCCAGCTCTCCGTGCAGTGTAGAGGAGGTTGCAATGGTGGTGGGGGAGATTATCGGGCACAGCGCTGTTAAGTCTGCCGCCCAGATGAAAAGGGCTGTGATATTGTTTGTGGAGAAGGTGGAGCAGGTGAACCTGCTGGTGGAAAGGGGAATCACTGTGAATGAACTGTTTGAACAGGTCCTGCCTTTGTCCCAGCTGGCGGCAAGGATTACTTTATCAAATGTGCCCCTGTTCATTAGTGATGAATTCCTAATCAAAGAGCTGTCTCGGCATGGAAAGGGTGTATCACCAATTAAAAAGTTTTGTCGGGATGCAAATCACCACTGCTGAAGCACATTGTGTCTCACTGCCAGCAGCTCTATATGATTCTAAACAACAGATCAGAGGAGTGCAATTATCGGTTTATTATTAAGGTAGATGACTTCAGCTACACGCTGTTTGCCACCTCTTCTCTGGTTAAATGTTTCGGCTGTGGAGAGGAGGGCCATATTGTAAAGGCCTGTCCTAACCGCGACAGCGCAGCTCTGCAGGGCTTGACCAGCGAGACGGCGGCTAAAGCTGCTGTCGCCGCCGGGCGGCTCGTCCTGGCTGCACAGCAGCAAAGCCTGGCGCTGCGGAGCAGGGAGACACTGAGGAGAGCCATTGTTCAACTGGAGTCGCGTCTGAGCGTCAGGTGGAGGGACAGAGGATCGGTGATTGCACTGAGGTGAGGAGTGAGATGGAAAGTGAAACAGGTAACTCCTAACCTCACCCGGTGAGGTTAGGAGTGAAATGGGTGAAACGGGTGGAGTGACAGGTGAGATGGCTGAGAATGAGGAGGTAGTCAGTGACATGGGTGAGGTGACAGTTGAGTTGGGTGAGACTGGTGAGGTGACAGGTGAACGGGGTGAGACTCGGGAGGTGACAGGTGAATGGGGTGAGACTCGGGAGGTGACAGGTGAGTTAGGTGAGAATAAGGAGGTGACAGGTAAGTCAGGTGAGACTAGGGAGGTGACAGGTAAGTCAGGTGAGACAAGGGAGATGACAGGCGAGTTAATTGAGAACAGAGAGGCAGGTAAAATGACAGGTGTTTTGTGTGAGGGGTGTGCAGCTACTGAGGCTGTAGCTGCAGAAGACTGTGCGTCTGGATGGTCTCCTGCCATGTCTATCTTTGTTATTTGCGTTGCATGTTTTAACAACATGTTTAATTGCTATTTATTTCATTTACTCATTTTATTTATTTAATTTTATGTTTATGTCTTAGTCCCTTGGTTTTTAGCTCCAGTGTTTCCTCATGGGGGTCCTTGGTTTTTAGGTCAAGCGTTTCCTCATGGGGGTCCCCCTCACTGGGAACTGCTTCTGGCCTACTGATGGGGGCGCTGCTGAGGGGACGGCTCTGGCCTGGATGGCTGGAGGCCTCCGCACCTTGGTGTGGGGCCTTCTGTCTGCCTGGGTCGGGGTGGTCTCGGGCGGCGCCCCCCGGTCATGAGCCGGGGGCCCTCTCAGTGTGGATGGCCCCCAAAGGTGGCTTACTACTTATCTTATCCGTATGGGTGCGTGTGTGTCTGTGTGTGTGTTTCTGTATGTAGTTATGGGGGTGGGAGGGCTGGGTTTTCTTCTCTGTCATTTTTAGCCTCTGTGAGGCACTTTGTGTTGCTTTTTAAGTATGAAAAGTGCCATATAAATAAATAAAGTTTGAAGTTTGAAGTTTGAAGTCCATGTTTCTGTGTGTGAGTGTGTGCTCTTCTTTTTTTTAGCAGCTGTGCTGGTCCTGCCCTCCTCCGTACAACAAGTGGTGTCGCTCTCCCATTGGTCCCTGCTGCAGCATCCAGCATGTCTTAAACCAGGGATTTTTCATTCATTTGTTGATTTGGAGACAAACTTTGTTTTTTTCACTCTTTTATGTTGCGTCCCTGCTCCCCAAAAGTGGGGCGTAACAGCACAAAAATGTCTTAAATGTTGCTGTTCGATGCAAAGCTGGTCGGCTGGAGATCAGACCAAGTGCTGCAGAGAGCAGCGACAGTGAGGAGTGTATGTCTGACTGCAGTGAACTGTCTCACACTCGGATAACTGCTAGTCAGGAACACAAATTTTATCCTGAAAAAATGTTTGAAGTGTTCCTACCGCAGACCAAAGGCATGAAAGACCTGAATCTAGAGAAACATTTTCCTGACAAACTCAACTTTTCCAATTCAGCCAAACATCTTACTAGAAACAGAGCTACATCTGAACTCGCTGATCAGGAAATATTCCGATTGAAAAACAGATGATCAAAGTGAGAAAAGAACTCAGTTTTTAAGGCTGTCAGCTTTATTTCTCTTATTTATTTATTTTAAGGTTCTTGCTTTTAACATCTCCCTCACCATGGATTCTTTTAGAGTGGGGATGTTAAACGTAAATGGAGCCAGAGAAGAAAAGGGCACTGGTGTTTGACACAGCAATAAGGAAAAATATTGATGTATTGTTTTTTGCACAAAACACACAGTGATGAGAGTAAGGAGGTGGACTGGATCAAGGAGTGGGAAGGACAGATAGTCCTGAGCCATAACACCACGCTCAGTGGTGGAGGGGGCTTCCTGTTCTCCAGAACTTTTACTCCAACATCTCTGGAGGTCGAGCAGGTGGTAAAGGGGAGGTGTCTTTTAGTCAAAGCACAATGTGATGACCACACCCTGATTTTTATTCATATTTATGCTCCCACAAACGGTGCAGAGAGGAGAGCTTTCTAGGAAAAGTCAAAACTAGACTGAATTGCTGTGGCACAGAAGATTTTTTTTATTCTTGCGTGGGGATTTTAACTGTACTGAGTACAAGTTTTTAGATCGTAATCATGCAGAGCCTCACCCAGCTTCCCAACACACTCTGAAACAGCTGGTCTATTCCCATTTAGTTTAGTTTAGTTTAGTTTGGTCTTTGGTTTGACACAACAACTCATTGCGCAATAGACTTGACAACTTAACATAAATACAGCAGCTGGTCAAGGTCCAAGAAAGGAAAACAAAACAAAATTAAGCAAATCAAAATAACAAATAATTAGATGAATTAGATTAGATGAATTCATTAAAATTAACGACAGCTCAGTCGATGATCCCCGGGTACTGTGGGATCTCCTTTGCGTCCATACTTAATAAACTAAGGAAACATCGTATTGAATCTCTGGAGATCACAATTGCAGCTTTTGAGCAAGTGCTACTTAGCAACAATTCACCTGAAAACTTACTTAAACGACAGAGATTACTGGATGAACTCAATGGTCTACTGAGACAGGATGTAGAATTTATAATCCATCGCACTAGGCAGAATCACTACATGAACATTGCACGCCCCAGCCGTCTCCTCGCTTCTAAATTGAGGACAAATGAGGATTTAGCAAATATTGCAGCAATTAGGACTAAAGATGGTACCTTAACCTCTGACCCTATAGAAATTAACACCACTTTTAAACTATTTTATCAAGATCTATACAAATCAGAAGTCAGCTTTGATGAACAAGCCTGCAAAAATTTTTTAGAATCCTTAAAATTACTAAAATTAACTTCGGAGGCGAGAGCCATACTGGAGGCTCCCTTTACTTTGGGGGAGCTAGAAAAAGTGATAAAACAAATGAACAGAGATAGATCTCCTGGACTGGATGGTTTACCCCCAGAGCTCTTTGTTCATTTTTGGTCCCGGCTCGGCCCATTGCTGCTGAATATGATAAATTTTACTATCTCGAATGGTTCCTTCTCCACCAGCTCAAATATTGCTGTGATAACTCTTCTGTTGAAGAAGGATAAACCGCCTTCTGACTGTTCTTCTTATAGGCCATTGAGTCTTCTAAACTGTGAAATAAAACTCTTCGCCAAGATTTTGGCAAGCCATTTGGAGAATTAATTGCCTCATCTGATTCATCATGACCAAACTGGCTTCATTAAGTCTAGATTTGCATCTGATAACGTCCGTCGCCTCCTTCATCTCATATATTCAGCCTCAA
The DNA here is from genome assembly GCF_051107435.1 of Chaetodon auriga. NCBI lineage: Eukaryota > Metazoa > Chordata > Actinopteri > Chaetodontiformes > Chaetodontidae > Chaetodon > Chaetodon auriga. The sequence goes on along the minus strand of NC_135075.1, from coordinate 1,745,284 downwards.
GATCAGACGATTCCGCCATCCTTTCGTTTGATGCAGAGAAGGCATTCGACCAACTAGAGTGGAATTATTTATGGGCAGTGCTTAGACATATGGGCTTTACAGAAGGTTTTATCTCCATGGTCAAATTATTATATAATAATCCATCTGCAGTGATATTAACAGGTAACCTTTGCTCATCTAGATTTCCAGTCTCCAGATCTTCCCGTCAGGGCTGCCCTTTATCTCCCCTTTTGTTCGCTCTCTCCTTAGAGCCTATTGCCCAGGCTATTCGAGAGTCAGAGGCATTAGACCCAATAATGGTCTGTGATACACCACATTCCATTTCCCTGTATGCGGATGATATTTTGATTTTTGCAAAAAATTCATCTAAAACACTGCCTGACCTGCTTAAGATATTTGAAGACTTTGGCAACTTATCAGGATATAAAATCAATTGGACAAAATCTGCATTATTGCCTCTAGGGGATCATAAGGAGAACACACCTTGTAACATTCCGGTTGTCAAACATTTCAAATATCTAGGGGTTTATATATCGTCCTCACTGGAGGCCATAATTAATAAAAATTATAATAAAGTGCTTAACGATATCCAGAATGACATGAAAAGATGGAGCAAACTCTCTACGTCTTTTCAGTTCAGACTTTCCATCGTAAAGATGAATATATTACCCCGTATTAATTTCATTAGTTCAATGTTACCTCTTGACCCTCCAGCTGGCTTCTGGAGGAAGTTAAAATCCTCCACTAGCATTTATTTATGGAATAAAAAGAAGCCCAGAATCAAGGCCTCCACTTTGCAACGACATAAATCAGAGGGTGGGGTTAACCTACCTAACTTTGAATGGTACGCGTGGTGCTTTGCTTTGCGTCCACTCACCGTTTGGGTGAATTCAGCATCTCAAGTGTCTTGGCGCCCCATTGAAGAGAGACTAACACATCCATACAACCTAACAAATCTCATTTATTCAAGCATACCACAGAAGATAGTCAAACGTGACTTTGGTCCAGTTATTACATACATGTTTACTGCATGGCACAAAGTCCAGAACCTCGCAAAAACGGACAAATTCTTTTGCCAGTCTCCTATTTTTCACAATTATTCCCTCCTAATAGATGGCAAACCAATAATTTTCCCACAATGGTCTGATAAAGGTGTTCATACCATTCAAGACATTATGGGACAACAAGGTCTCTGTGAGTTTCAGGACTTACAAAAATCTTACAACCTACCGGGCACTTCTTTCTTTTTTTATTTGCAGTTACGTGCGGCCATGCGTGCTCATGGTGTACCATGGGGCGCACTCCTGGAAAAACACCCTCTTCATGAGTTACTGGTCAAGAATATAAATAACAATGGGATTATCTCTGCTCTTTACAAATATATAACCAAGGCTTCTTACAAGCCTCTCTCACTTGATGATAGGTGGAGAAAGGACATCAATTGTTCTCAAGAAATTGATTGGCATACTATCTGGCAAAATATAACATTGTCATCCAGAAATCCAAACCATCAGATGATAAACTATAATTTTATTCATAGATCCTATCTCACTCCTCAAAGACTGTATGTAGTTCAGAGATGATCCATATTGTGGCTTTTGCTCAGACAACAAAATTGGTACCTTTATCCACATGGTGTGGCAGTGCCCGGAGGTTGACCGATTTTGGGTAAATATCTCAAGCATTCTGTCTAATTTTTTTGATAGAGCTGTCCCTCACTCTCAGCACCTGTTTTTGCTTAATGACACTTCATCACTGAAATTTACTGTAAATGAAAAACGACTTCTGCTATCCGGTATTACTGCTGCAAAAAAATAATAGCCTGTCGCTGGAAAACACCACATGTACTCTCGGTGAGGGAATGGCTCTCGGTCTACAAAGAGATTGTTCAGACAGAGTTGTCTATAGCACGATGTCGCCACGCCAAGGCACAGAATATCTCCTGCTGGTCAAGCCTGTTACAAAAGATATATGCCCTACAGTAGCATCTTACAATGGGGGGGGGGGGGTGTTGATCGAGTGAGTGAGTGACATGAGTGATTTGTTCTGCAGGTATTTGTTTCCATGTTTTTTTTTAACCTTCTTTTTCTTTTATTTTTATTTATTTATTTATTGTTTGTTTGTTTGTTTGTTTTTGTTTTTTGCTTCCCTTCTCTTTCTCTGTTTTTACTATTATTATTACTATTGATGTTGCATTTTCTGTAATCATCTGTGGGATATTTATGGAGGCTTGAAAGTTCTACCCTGTCTGGGGCACACTATTTGGGTTGGGGGGAGGTTTGGAGGCAGATATTGATGCCATTGTAATGTGAATGCGTCTTTCTTGAACATTCAACGACTGTATGATTGCCTCTGTTAATAGAAAAGCACAATAAACAATTGATCACAAAATAAATAAATAAATAAATAACTAAAGAAGACATTCAATAAATGTTCAAGACTTAAAAGGTGTAGGCTGAAGCATAGCTTATTTTACCTACCCTTTTACAAAACAGGTTATATTGCAATCTACTGTTTCATGTATATTAACAAATAAACAATGTCAAAAAAAGAGAAAAAAAAGAAAAGAAAAGCTCTTCAACATAGAAGGCACCACACCTCATAGTTCTAATTTGCATAAGTTGATCATTCTGCTTTTAAGTATTTCTTTTAATGTATAAATTGTTCTACACATTTTTAGATCATTTTCAAGATTATTCCACACGTTGACCGCTGTTACAGTTGTACATCTTTGTTTTATGTTGGTTCTGATTTTAGTCTTTGTAAACATACATACCCCTCTGAAGTTGTAATAACTTTGTCTTTTTTTGAACATTTTCTGAATACAGTCGGGCAGCATGTTGTTATTAATTTTGAACATAAGCTGTGCAGTTTTAAAGTCCACCAGTTCTTTGAAGTTAAGTTCATGTGTATTTATAAATAATTGGTTGGTTGGTTGCTTAAAATCTCCTTTGTTTATGATCTGTATTGCTTTTTTTTTGGAGTAAAAGGATTGGTTTTGTGATTGTTTTATATGTATGTCCCCACACTTCAATACAATAAGTTATATATGGTCTTACTAGAGATTGATACAGAATTTTTAGTGAGTTTATTGTAAGGATGTTTTTACATTTATACAGAATTGCAATGGTTTTTGATATTTTGTTCTTTAAGAAGTTTATATGTGGCTTCCAGCACACATATAAACTTTATTTAACAAAAAAGCCAAGTCAAAAGCCCTTATGGAAGCCGAAAAAACAAGGACGTTCACGTCGCCCAGATTGGCGTCACTGGGGCCCCACCCTGGAGCCAGGCCTGGGGTTGGGGCTCGCAGGCGAGCGCCTGGTGGCGGGTCCCGTGGGGCACAGCCCGAAGGAGTGACATGGGCCCGCCTTCCCGTAGGCCCACCACCCGCAGGAAGGACCAGAAGGGGCTATTGCTTTGCGTTATGGGTGGCAGTCGTCGGCGGGGGCCCCGACGACCCAAACCCTGGACAACGACTGTGGCTATAGGGACATGGAATGTCACCTCACTGGGGGGGAAGAGCCAGAGCTAGTGCAGGAGGTTGAGCGGTACCGACTAGAGATAGTCCGGCTAACCTCCACGCATAGTCTGGGCTCTAAAACCCAACTCCTTGAGAGAGGCTGGACTCTCTTCTACTCTGGAGTTGCCCGCGGTGAGAGGCGGCGCGCTGTTGTGGGCTTGCTTATAGCCCCCCAGCTCAGCCGTCATGTGTTGACATGACATGTGAGTTCTCCCCGCTGAGCGAGAGGGTCGCTTCCCTGCGCCTTCGGGTCGGGGATAGGTCTCTCACTGTTGTTTCGGCCTATGGGCCGAACAGCAGTGTAGAGTACCCGGCCTTCTTGGAGTCCCTGGGAGGGGTACTGGAAAGTGCTCCAACCGGGGACTCCATCGTTCTGCTGGGGGACTTCAATGCTCACGTGGGTAGCGACAGTGATACCTGGAGGGGTGTGATTGGGAGGAACGGCCTCCCCAATCTGAACCCGAGCGGTGTTCTGTTATTGGATTTCTGTGCTAGTCACAGTTTGTCAATAACGAACACCATGTTCAAGCATAAGGATGTCCATCAGTGCACGTGGCACCAGGACACCCTAGGCCGGAGGTCAATGATCAACTTTGTAGTCGTATCATCTGACCTTCGGTGGTATGTCTTGGACACTCGGGTGAAGAGAGGGGCTGAGCTGTCAACTGATCACCACCTGGTGGTGAGTTGGATCCGCTGGCAAGGGAGGAAGCAGGACAGACTTGGCAGACCCAAACGTACTGTGAGGGTCTGTTGGGAACATCTGGCAGAACCCGCTGTCAGGGAGGTCTTCAACTCCCACCTCTGGGAGAGCTTTGACCAGATTCCGAGGGAGGTTGGAGACATCGAGTCCGAATGGACCATGTTCTCCACTTCCATTGTTGATGCAGCCGTCCATAGCTGTGGCTGTAAAGTCACTGGTGCCTGTCGTGGCGGCAATCCCCGAACCCGGTGTTGGACACCGGAAGTAAGGGATGCCATCAAGCTGAAGGAGTCCTATTGGGCTTGGTTGGCTCATGGGACTCCTGAGGCAGCTGACGGGTACCGGCAGGCTAAGCGTGAGGCAGCTCGGGCGGTTGTAGAAGCAAAAACTCGGGTCTGGGAGGAGTTCAGGGAGGCCATGGAGGAGGACTACCGGTCAGTTTCGAAGAAATTCTGGCAAACTGTTCAGCGCCTAAGGAGGGGGAAGCAGCTCTCTATCAAAACCGTTCACAGTGGAGGTGGGGAGCTGTTGACCTCGACTGGGGATATTGTCAGGCGGTGGAAGGAATACTTCAAGGATCTCCTCAATCCCACTATCATGCCTTCTGCAGAGGAAGCAGAGACTGGGGACTCAGGCTGAAGTCACTGAGGTAGTTTGCAAGCTCCTCGGTGGCAAAGCTCCGGGGGTGGACGAGATCCGCCCTGAGTACCTCAAGTCACTGGATGTTGCAGGGCTGTCTTGGTTGACACGCCTCTGCAACATCGCGTGGCAATCGGGGACGGTGCCTCTGGACTGGCAGACTGGGGTGGTGGTCCCTCTGTTTAAAAAGGGGGACCGGAGGGTGTGTTCCAACTATCGGGGGATGACACTCCTCAGCCTCCCTGGGAAAGTCTATTCCAGGGTACTGGAGAGGAGAATCCGGCCGATAGTCGAACCTCGGATTCAGGAGGTACAATGCGGTTTTCGTCCTGGCCGTGGAACCCTGGACCAGCTCTATACCCTCCACAGGGTGCTTGAGGGTTCATGGGAGTTTGCCCAACCAGTCCACAAGTTTGTGGACTTGGAGAAGGCATTCGACTGTGTCCCTCGCGTCATTCTGTGGGAGGTGCTCCGGGAGTATGGGGTTGGAGGCCCTCTGCTGAGGGCTGTACAGTCCCTGTACAACCGGAGCAGGAGCTTGGTCCGCATTGCCGGCAGTAAGTCGGACCTGTTCCCGGTGCATGTTGGACTCCGCCGAGGCTGCCCTTTGTCACTGGTTCTGTTCATTATTTTTATGGACAGAATTTCTAGGCGCAGCCAGGGGCCTGAGGGGGTTCGGTTCAGGAGCCGGCAGATTTCGGCTCTGTTTTTTGCGGATGATGTTGTCTTGTTGGCTCCCTTGAGCCAGGACCTTCAACATGCACTGGGGCGGTTCGCAGCCGAGTGTGAAGCAGCTGGGATGAGAGTCAGCACCTCCAAGTCCGAGGCCATGGTTCTCAACCAGAAAAAGGTGGTTTGCTTCCTCTGGGTTGGAGGAGAGAGCCTGCCTCAAGTGGAGGAGTTTAAGGATCTTGTTCACGAGTGAGGGAAGAATGGAGCGTGAGATTGACAGGCGGATCGGTGCAGTGGCAGCAGTAATGCGGTCGCTGTATCGGTTCCTTTGTGGTGAAGAAAGAGCTGAGCCGAAAGGCAGGACACGCTGGAGTGAGTCACTCGGCTGGCCTGGGAACACCTCAAGGTCCCCCCAGATGAGCTGAAGGAAATGTCCAGGGAGAGGGAAGTTTGGGGGTGTCCCTGCTCAGACTGCTGCCCCCGCGACCCGGCCCCGGGTAAAGCGGGTGAAAATGGATGGATGGATATTTAACACTCTGTCCGCAGCGAGGGTGAACTGGAACAAAAGTCAAGCCCTTGCTCTCGGTAGATTGCGCGACGGTCTCCCAGTTTTCCTCAGAGCTTATCTTGGAGAACGGATGGCCTGAAGTACCTTGGTGTCTTCCTCGGTAATGAGGCAATGGCCAGCAGGAACTGGGAACAGGGTAAGCTTAAAAAATGGAAGCAGCTGCTTCCTTATATGTCCTACAGAGGTAGAACCCTTGTGATAAATAATCTTGTCGCCTCACTGCTCTGGCATCGTTTGGCCTGTATGGACCCCCCATCATGTCTTTTAGCCCAACTCCAGGCAAAGCTTATTGACTTTTTCTGGGATGGCTTACACTGGGTGCGGCAGGGGGGTGTTGTTTCTACCTAAAGAGGAGGGGAGACAGGGCCTCATCCATCCGCATTGGCAGATGCCCAGGCTGTGGGCTCCCTGCTGAACATCCAGTCCACCAGGGTAGCTCAAAAGGTGCTGGAACTTTGGAGTCAAAGACTCTCTGGGAGGGAAAGAAGCCTCCTCATGGATTACAGCCAAGGGACTGAGCCTGACCACAGAGATCCTTTCCCGGAGATTGACATAAGTTCTCAGTTCAGAGAGCTGGATGGACCTCTCCTCAAAGACTGTGAAAAACTTGGCCTGCACACAGCCAACAAGAAAGCCCTGTACAGAAACTGTGTTAAAGTTATAAACAAGAAAGGACTGTGTGACAAAGCACCCACTGCATGGACCATCAGGCTGAGGGGAGATGGACTGGCCCCACAGTGGAGGGTTTTGTACAAACCTCCCCTGAAGAAAAGAACAGCTGACCTCCAGTGGAGGATTTTACATGGTGCCATCGCCTCCAGTGCTTTTATCTCTGTGATTAACCCTGTTGTGTCAAACCAGTGTCCCTTCTGTCTCCTTCGCAAGACAGGTTTTCATGTTTTTTCTGAGTATAAGAGACTTACAGTGCTCTTCACTCTTTTAATGAATGTTTATAATTTGTTCATTGAAACGTTTAGCATGAGAAGCCTCAGTTTTCTGCTGTAATGTCAGATGTCGACTAAGACTGGAATTCTGTTTTTATAAAATGACAAAATTTAGAACATTTTAAAAACACCTGGGGCCCGTTTCACAAAGCAGGTTTAGTGAAAACTCCGAGTTTGTTAAGCCTGAAATGAAGGAAACTCTGAGTTTTCCGTTTCACAAAGGGAGGTAACTCAAACCAGAGAAAGAGGGGTAACTCTAGCCTGTTTCACAGAGAGAGGTAACTTAAGCTCTCGGTCAGTTACCATAGTAACAGACTCTATGAACCTAACCTGGTCGGGACCAGGTTTTTCTCAATGAACCTCGAGTTTCTCTCTGTCTCCGCCCTCTGTTAGCCACACACGGAATTTGATTTCCTCATTCATTCGTCAGCAGGCGAGTTTTGGGATAACATAGTTCTGCCGCCTGTTATTTAAAATAATCAGTCAGTAGGCACTTTTTTTCACTAACATGGCATGTCCTTTTGACAACGATCCCGTGGATGAAGGTGCAGCATTACTGCGCAGGGAATTAAATATTCGTCGGGAGATTATCAGACCGCGCATAGATGTTCTGGCATTTCCAGACAATTATCTTTTTGAACGGTACCGTTTCACGTCACAGTCCATCATCTACATACACAACCTAATCCGTCCTTACATTTGCAACATTACCAGCCGGAGTCATGCTCTCACATCCCAGCAGATATTGTGTGTTGCGCTGCGTTTCTTTGCGCAGCATTATGTTGGTGATAAAACAACTACACAGTCAAACAGCCACTTAATATTTACTTTACAATATAACACATGATCAAAATGAGGTACCCCCATTAAATTATGCCGTGTCTTACCTGTTTGAACAATGTTTTTATGTTTCATCTTGAGCTGCTACCAAGTGCACTTCTCCCCCGCGGGATTGCACCTACATGAAATAAATTAATGAGCTACCATTCAAGCAGTTTTCCCCTGTAATATTATTGTGATTGCAAAGGACTACATTTAAACTTACGCATTGACCCGAGCAGCAATGTTCCCCCACGCCGCCCCTCTCTCTTTTGCAGCTGCAGCGGTGTTGCACTTTTTTCTAAAAACATGCTCAAATTCGGCGTATGAGCGCATTAAGATTTCGAGTTCCAGTGGGGTAAAAAACGCAGCCCTCCTCTTCCCCGTCGCCATGGTGACTCGTCGAATCGGGGCTCCATTGATGTTGGCTTTTTATAGTCGTGGTGCACGCGCTTAACTCTGAGTTAACCTACTGAGTTGACTGAACTAACTCAAATCACCTGTTCTGAAACCGGAAACTCGGAGTTTCCTATCTCAGGCTAGATCAACTCAGGGTTCAGGATTAGACTCGGAGTTTGTTGAACCTCCTTTGTGAAACGGGCCCCTGGTGCTACAACAACATCCTCTGCACTGTAGTTGAAGATCAACTCAAATTTGCAAATTTTCTGGTTGGTTGAATGTTTCCTTGATCTTTTTTTCAATTTTATTTATGATTTTTGTAATTTGAGCACTTAAGCACTTTCCTAATGACATATGTGTAAATTGAGGTTGTGAATGTGATTAAAGTGTGTTTGTAACAATCAAAAATCTTCTTCTTTTTGTAGGAATTAGATGACTTGCTAATCTCGGGAATCAGTCTGTGAATTGTAAAAGTCTTTGTGGCCTTTGATCACTAAGGTGAGAAGAGCATTCAATGAGGGAACAGGATTAAGGGGGAAGTTTTTAGGGTGCGATCCATTGTAACTGAGAAGTTTATGGTATAGTATTAACCTCAGGGAACAGGATGAGTGAACTCCCCCAAATTGTCATTGTTCTTGAAGGAAAGATTTTATCATTACCAGGTGCATGTGACAACCATTTGTCTTTTTGTTGAACAGTATAAATGCCAAGACATTGTGGAGATCTGGAGGGAACACTCTGCATGAGTCTTCCCTCCATGCTGCATGTATTAAAGAGACCTGATTCATCACACCGAGTTTGTAATTCTTCTGAGAATTAGCAACTCTCAACAAGCAACAAGGAGAATTTCCCTTACATTCTTCTTCCACCTGTGCACTGGGTATAGACTTTAGACTTTAGACTGCTTCTTTATTGATCCCAATCTGGGAAATTGTTTTGCTGCAGTAGCAGTGAACAAAAATACATACAGATAACCATAGAATACTGGATATACTCCATGAAAATAGCAAATAGGTGCCAAAAATGTGCCTCACAGTCGGCAAAGTACTTGCCTCTGTAATGTAAACATGAAAATAATTTTAGAAGTTGCTAAAGTTATGTAATAATTATACTATATTTACTTTCTCATCATGAACATGTTACAAAAACTGCTAGAATTAGTGGATGGTGAACAGTTGGGACACATTGTATATCTTACTATATTCATACATCAGAACATACTTAATTTTCACCAAAAAATAAATTTACCAAAATGTAGCATTTTAAGTAACAGTCACTCGACATTAGTTTTTATGCTTAATTTGTGAAATGTTCAACATATGATCTCATATAAGACTGAAGAAAACAGACAACTTTTCTTTTTTTATTATTTCCTTTTCATTTTATAAATTTTTATTTGTTTCTGCTATTTAAAAGTCAACCTAATCTCTGTATCTCTCTGTATCAGATTTCTGAAATTCTACAAAAAATACAACTCAGCAAGGATTTAATTGCCTGTCTATTTTGATAAAACAACTCCACATTGAGGCCTGACAGACCTTGTGTTCCCCTCCTAGTACAGGCTAGTGTGCCCTTGAATCTGGACAATAGATATTGATCTTCACAAGGCTTGTTGGTGCAGATTTAAGAGATACAAACTATGTTCAACGGGGTCTCTCTTTTGATCTGCAATACTTGTAATCTTTCATTTGAGCACTGAATATATGACTCAAGTTGGGCAGGAATTGAACAGGCCCTGTTATTCATGTCAGGACTACAGGATAGTAAGCGAACAGTGTGGTGTCAGAGGTGATAACCAGCCGAATTTATGCTGATGTTGTGCTATACACTATTTATGGATGCTGTTAGTGATTGTCAGCTCTATATCGCCATCCCATCATCTCCAGAAAAAAAAAAATAATAATAATCTAAAGACCATTTAAGGTGAATATCAGAAACAAACAGGGACACATTACAAGCTGTAGTCCCAAGCCGGAAGAGTATTGTTTGTCTTGTATCCTGTGAAACAGCTCAGGCTCATTTCATTTAATTTCTCCTGTAATTGTCTTCCATAATGGGACTGTGGTGTCCAAATGGCATGTAGTTTGAGCACTCTCAGAAGACTGGTTCGGAGGTTCCATGGAGCTTTGAACATTCACCTTCTTCTAGCATCACTGTGGGAATGTATTAGAGGCCTTTTGTTAATTTTTCACATTTTTCAGATACTATCCTAAAGGCTTGCTGTTCACTTTCTAGATAAGATTCAAGTGACTTTGGAGACCATTTGCTGTCTTAATGAACATCATCGGTATTCGTCCATGGTATAGCTTAGCCAAACTGATCTGCAGTGGATTCCCTTGGTTTTTTCACTAAGATCTGTGCATTTCAACAAGGGCTGTCGAAGGCTGTTGGGTGGGGAGATGGACTTTGAACTAAGGATTTATCTTACAGAGAGTGCAGCTGTCTTCCCACATGTCCATCACTAACCCCCTCATCCTCCTGAGTACCAGTCTTCAGTCCATAAGGGAGCCCTGGGAATTCACGCCTGTTAGAAACTGTGAGCTGTGCACTTTCCTTGCTTTTCATGCCCTTTTTGGCTTGAATTCAAGTTCCATCAGGTTCCAAGATAAAGGAAAGTATTATATGCTGTTTTTTGCAAATATGTACTGTATTTCTCCACTCACTGTAACATGATGTTCTGCTTCATTCATTGGTGTGTAGCACTATCAATCCTTATTTCCATCACTGAATGCTTTGAAAAAGGAAGGCAGACCTGCAAAAACATTTCTTTTTTTTTTTTCATCCTTTTGCATGACCGCCTTAAAGATATACTCCCTGATTATGCTACTAATGCTCATTCACTTTACATTACAAATATTATTACAGACAGAGCCATGTCTTTGTGTGAGAGGAGAATCAGTTCACAATTAAAGTCTTCTTAATCTTGCTGAATTTACAACTGATTTTCAAGTGGTTTAGTTCAGGCTTCCATCCAGGCTTATTTATGATCCAGGATACTTGGTTAAATTAAAAATGTGGGATTTCATACCAAAATACTTTGTTACATAGATAGTAAAACTAATTGTTCTATAATATAATATTTAAGATGAACTTTTATAATTAAGTGTACCCTAATTCAATTGTTCTTCCATACTACATGCGAAATGGCTGCCAAGGAGTAATTTTGTTTAGAATTTTTAAGACTTAACAAAAACACAAAATTACTGTCTTTTTCTATTAGTTGATTAATCAATTAATAATTCATGCTTAATGTGCCTGTTTAAGTGATGAACTGCACTACTTGTGGTTGTTTTCAGAGATGGTAACAGACATTTTATACTTTTGCTACAATTTTGTGGCCTGTGCTGAAAGCAATCTCTGCAGCAATAGTGCTATGTTCAAAATTACAGCCCTGCTGTATGCCTCCAGTTCCCTGACGCAAGCATGAAAGACACAAACCTTTTGAGATACTCCCCTCTGACAGAAAGGTTGCTGTTATTCAGGACCAAAACCTCATACTCCAAGTTATGCTAACAGTGAAGAATGAAGTGGGAGAACTTGGGGTAGTTGAACACCAGACAGGCAAAAATCTTGCACTGCAGCCTGGAGACTCAGAGGAGTGCAATGTAACAGTCATTCATGTAGGAATTCCATGCTTATCATGAGGGAACTGTTGGGTCTCTGTAGATAAAAGAGTTTGGTCTGTACCAGCTCTATATGGAAATTGTCCTGAGACAACTTCTGTGGTGAGTTGGTAGTATATCAATAAAATTGAATTGAATTGAGATGAATTGAGTATGCTTCAAATGTGCTAATATGCTTGTGCAGTTCAGTTGTTCAGTCTGCTCCTGTTATAGAGGCTACTGCTAAAATTGCTAAAATATAGCTAGGGCCAGCTAGCCATCTTGCATCACAACAGTTATGCTCAGTGCCACAGTTCATAGCTGTCATGACTTAGGTAGCCTCATCATCTTATCATGATGTTACTCTTTGACTTACTTTTGATGGATTTTGTAATAACTTTAATTGCACAACATAGAAATTGTACAAATGGTGCAGCTCTAACTGAACCTTGCATACCATAGTCTGTACAACATTATGTTAATGCAAATGTACACCTGATCAAAGAGAAATGCAAAGATTGATATCTTGATTTGAAGAATCAATAATAAATCATTCAGTTGGAAAAACAGAAAACAAAATTAAACAACAAAATATTTTTGCCCAGCCATAATCCACATTAAATCCTCAGCTTTCACAGCCTCCACCCTTCAATCAGCATGTATACAGATTCAGGTGGATACTTTTGTACTTCTACACTTGTGTTCAATTGAGCAGAAGGAAGAATCCTATCTTGAAATCCTAACCAACAGAAATGTTTGCTAAATTTCTTGAAAATATGACCCAAATTGTATTAAAGTGGACTTTTAAGGTTATTACCAAAACTCTTAATTGAAGTCATGAGGCAGATAAATGCTCCTAAGAGTCTGACAGCCTGCATTAAGTGGTCTGCCCATCTATTGACACAAATGCTTTGTTTAAGTTTGTACTCATGCCATACGTCATTGGGAAGCTAAGACTCTTGTGATCCGATTGATGCAAGACATTTCAAGGTGCAATCACAACAGCTTGAACAATATCTCATAGTAATCCACCGGGCAATAACAAAAACTGTCTGGCAAAGGTCCAGATGATTCAAAATGGCCCCTGTGGTCTGACCTTTTGATTGACACCTCACTTAACCAATTAGGATCATCCACAACTGATAATGGTCATATAAGTTTGTGTTGAAAGGAAGTGCCTCTTTCTCTTCTTTTGTGTACAGGTCGAGCCAGTTGCAACGGATTGTGCAGATGGCTCACATTTCATATAGCCAATGACATTCCAAAAACAAGCATATGCTGCTTCAAGGAATTCAGTGCAAAAAAGGGATATCACAAAGGGTTTGAAATGATAAAAGTAAATAGCCAAAATACAAAGATATATAGCTATACACACACCTGTTGATGTATCCAAGTATAGATGCCCAAAATAGAAATAGAGACGGCATAAATAAAGATTGGACTAGGGCAAGGGTTCATGCTGTGGACCCATTGTGTTTTCCAGCTAGTAGGTCTCAGATATAGTCACCTGCAAGTATATATTTGCAAAAAAATATTCAGCCAAAAATAAAAACCTTGTAGTTCACTGTATTCAAACTTCTACTACTCAATGCCAGTAGCACTTAGTGGTTCTAACTAAAATCAAAGCCGTGCATCTAGTCAGGAAAAGTGGTCAGTTTACTTTGGACAGGTGTTTCATGATATTTTATGGAAATGGCAATTAAGTTTGGCCTACCATAATTATTGTACATGTACATACAGGTTTACATGCGTCAGACATTGCAGTATATTGTTGCAATAGATCAGCCATTTTCTTGTTTGTCTTTACCGCTAAATAAGTGGTTTAGAAATTGGGGTTAATTGTGGATTTGCTTCGAACCTGTGTTACTCAACTGTGTTGGGAAGCAAGTGGTGTGGACGTATTCACACAATGCACCATTGAGTAAAGTGTTGTCATAACACAATGACGGTCAAACCTGCTAAACAATCACCCAGACTGTAAGATAAAAGATATTTAAAAATAATAGAAACATGTCAGTCACCATTTGCTTCTCAAGATACAGAGTTGAATTAGAAATGACACTCATTCGTGCTGTTTAATGTTGGTTTCTCTGCTTTCCAACAAACCTATTGTGAAAATGTTGTGTGGGTTGTTACACTTGGCGACATCCTTCATGTAGGCATCTGTCAAACGTTCAGTGAGCTCAAATGCTGAAGAGGGGAGAGAAAAATTGCACATGCTGCACTGTATCTCAGCAAAGGTCAGACTGATATAATCAACCCAGACCGGCTATGGGCTGGGTTCACAAAGACAGACTCAGACTTCTGTCTGACATCTGATTATGTACTAGATCAAAGGCATGGTGTAAGTTCACTGTTTGTACTGGTCTCTAGAGTAAAACTGGATTAAGCTTTTCGTCCTAGATTGTCCTAAAATAAACTTACAAGGGTGTACATCAAATGTGGCATGTCAAGCACACAATAAAAATTTGAGACCTCAGTTAATAGGCTGTGAACTACGACGGAGGATTAGGGCCACATTAAGGGAAAAAAAATTAATTATTTACGAGAAAAAAGTCATTATTAACGAGATTAAACTCATTATTAACGAGAAAAAAGTCATTATTAACGAGAAAAAAGTCATTATTTACGAGAAAAAAGTCATTATTTACGAGATTAAACTCATTATTATCGAGAAAAAAGTCATTATTTACGAGATTAAACTCATTACTAACGAGAAAAAAGTCATTATTTACGAGATTAAACTCATTATTAACGAGATTAAACTCATTATTAACGAGAAAAAAAGTCATTATTAACGAGATTAAACTCATTATTAACGAGAAAAAAGTCATTATTAACTAGATTTCCATGCTCTGATCAATGGGCCAGTATTGATCAGTTTCCGCTGTAGCAGAATCACGTGATAATAATGCTCTTTTTTATTCGTTGTTGCGTTATTTTAGCCCGCCCCTTTACTTTTTGATTGACATGTAAGTGACAGGCTCGACTCCAAAGCAGACGTGCTTGATTCCCCCCGGTTCCATAGCAACGGTGCACCAGAGAAATTTACCAGTATTTTTTCTCAGCGTGAGAAATACAATGTGTGGTGGGAGTGCGTGACAAAAGACCGACTGTCACGCTCAATGCGTGAGACTTGAGAGCCCTGCGTAGTACATCAACCATCCTCACCCGTCTCTGGCGTTTTCTCCCATCGACTTCTCCCGTAAATTTATGAGTCGGAATGTAAAATATGACACCTTGTTTGTGAAACCTATCCTAAAATAGAAATCAACAAATCCTCTGTAGCCCTCATTTTGCCAAGTGTCTCCAAAAGTAGCAGGTTTGAATATTATGACTTTATTCTCATAAATAATTACTTTATTCTCGTTAATAATGACTTTTTTCTCGTTAATAATGAGTTTAATCTCGTTAATAATGACTTTTTTCTCGTTAATAATGAGTTTAATCTCGTAAATAATGACTTTTTTCTCGTTAACAATGAGTTTAATCTCGTTAATAATGACTTTTTTCTCGTTAATAATGACTTTTTTCTCGTAAATAATTTTTTTTTTTCCCCTTAATGTGGCCCTAATCCTCCGTCGTAGTGAACAACAAAAATAGATGCAGTCTTGAATTATTTATTTTTTTAATTGATGAATGATAATTTTCTTCATTTCAACATTGTGCTCAGCAATGAGAAGAGAGACAAATGATGAGAAAGGTAGTTTGTTTTGTTTTAAGAGCATCATTGTACATTACACATCAACTCAGATCAGAAAATTTCCCATTGTCACGAATACTATAACAGTGAGTTTATTATATGGACACTTGTAGTGAACACTTTGAAAGTAAAGCCTCCTCATTTGAATGGGTCCATATAATACTGAATTTTCATTTTTCATTCAAATAAATTGTGAAAAAACAAGATCTGAAACATGGGAAAAGTGTTTTGTGATTGAGTTGAAATTCCGGTCATTTAACACATCAAATTGTGTTTACAGGTGTAGGGAGTACCACTGTATCTGTTGCTCCAGAGGAAGTTACATGCAGTCTGACAAATTGCCTCAAGTGATATCACTTGATTCAATGTCAGTTGGGTCTAAAGTATGAAAATGAAAAAAAATCTTGGGATGTAGAGTTTGACAGAAATGACTTTTCCTGACCCCTGTAGCTTACTCCTCATCGATGCTTAAGGTTGGCAGCTTGCTATATTAGCTCCTACTAGCATAATATACCAGAATTTCTGACTGAAACGAGTCTCGATTTACTCAGATAATATTGAGAAATAGGCCTACTTAATATCATCAAGAAGCAGACAACTTTGTGCAGTGGATGAAGCAAATTCTGGTTGGGGCTTTCTGAATCTTTCTGCTAATCAGTGCGTCCTTTGTATCTCTGATGGTTTTTGCCCACTCTTACCTTGTTTCCACTGCTAATACAGTCTTCCGTGGATGGTGTGCTGACAAGGACTATTGTGATAATGATTCATGTACACAAATAATGATACCTCGGCAACATCCCTGACTTGAGGAGGGAGGGTTCCCCCTGTTTTGCAAGCAGGCTTCCCTGGTAATAATTGCTTTAATGTTGGATGTGTGTATTGGTTTACAGCTAGCTTTTCCACAGGGGACATATATTGAATGTGACGAGAGTTCATAGTTCCTCTTCAACGCTGAACTTATCCTGTGATTCAACCATCGTTTTAATTCTGCTTGATGTAGAATGTAATACATAGCTTATATCAGACAGATAAAAGTCAGCATGCCTGTGCTCCTGTGATTGTATATCCACCCAGAACACCAGGCTGTTTGATGTGCACTGAATAATTAAATTTTGGTATGTGCTTTTATGTATACTGTGTGTGGATATGTGATTCTGAAATTCATATCAGAGGGACAGCAGACAAGGACATCAGATGTATAAAACATCAAACTTCTAAGTTTAATGTTTCTCTCAAGTCACGCTGATGTAGCTTTGGCTTCCCTTTTCTTCAAGAAAATAATCCAGAATCTAATTGATCAAGAGAGCTGCTTACTAAAAGCTACTTAAATTCTGTTAACTCACAAAGGCAAGTTAACCTCCTGACTACCAGGAAAAATAAATATATAAAATAAATAAATAAATAAATAAATTGTCCAATTACATTTTTTTTAATTCCCCAATCTTTGTAAGGTAATTAGAATACTAAAAACATTATTTTTTTTTTTTTTGGAAAAAAAAAAAGTTTTAAGTATTATGCATACTTTTCCTCTTCCCATAAAATGCCCGTGCACTGATGAATGCCATTTTCCTTAATGAGAAAGAGAAAGGTACCAAAGCCCCATCCCTTCACATTTGGTGTCATTGAAAAGCCCTAAATGTCCTCTGTAGATAGCAAAAGGAGTTAATTCAGTAGTGTGCAATGGGTGGGAGATATTCAGGTTTACAAATGTCCTCCACAGAGGACAAACCTGAGCTACTGGTAGTCAGGAGGTTGTTACAGTTTGAGAAACGATAAACACGGCCAGGACCCAGGTTGCAGAGAATGAGTAACAGCGTTTATTTTACAAAAAAAAGTGCAAACAAAAGGCAACGAAAATCACCGCTAGGGGAAAAAAGGCAATGTAGGCGGGAAAATAGGGAGGGAAATACTATGAATAAACAAAGAACTAAATAAACTTGTGAAGACGCTGGAGCAGGGAGCGAGGAAGGAGGCAAGGCAGACAGCGTGGCGTGACACGTGTGAGCAGACCAAGGAAATCTTCCGGCACTGAGCAGGTGGAAGAGCTGGTTGAAGTAGGCAGTGGCTGATGAGCTGATGCCGCTCAGGTGTGTCTCCAAAGTGGCCAGGAGATCGACCCTGCCTCCTTCCACACTCCAGCGCTGCAGAGAGGGAGAGCGAGAGGGGAAGGGAGAAAAGGGAGGAGGACAAATACAGGCAGGGCAAGAGACAAAACAGTGCACAAAATCGAGACCACAACAGAGGTTAAGGAGGAACAATTGTATTGGCATTATTAATTGAACAATTTGCCATGCTTCAGCATTATGTAATGCAACATAATGTATTTTCTCTGCATTTTCACAGGACTGCATTTTAATGCCTTCCATTGTTGAAACCTACTTTTATAGCATCTCAGAAGTTTGTGTAATCTCATAATTGTTTCCATCTTTTTTGGGGACATTAGACTAACATTCATTTCCTGGAGACTTACACTATTCATAACCAAAACCACTACTTACATAACCCTAAGCCTAGTCTTCATCCTAAAATTTGATGATTTACATTAAGAGGACTTGAGTTTTGTCCCCATAACAAAGGCGAGTCTCCACAATGCAGAGATGGGGACTCGAGTCGCACTTAAGTCGCACACAGAGAGACTTCAGACTTGACTTGGACTCGTGCTCAAAAGACTTCAGACTCGACTCGGACTCGTGTTTTGAGACTCGTGAGCAATCATTATGTTTTCCTTTCTTTTCTTTCTTTTTTTTTTGTTGGCATATTAACATTGGGGAAACTCTGAAACATCTGACAAGCTGAATGTCATTCCCTCCTTTTTGACATGGTAACCATGGTAACCATATTACGCATCGGGTGCGCGGCTCGCGGCCCCACGCATTAGTACCTCAGATGACACTACGGCGACTGACACACCCACAGATGCTGCTGTACCCTTTGTAATTACGTTTGGTTATAAAACCTTCAAAAAAGCGCTGACTGCAAAGTCTGCGGTACCAAGATTAAGGACGCTGGATCAACCACATCAAATTTTATCAGGCACCTAAAAACTCACCCGGATAAGTCACATTAGCGCATATGGACGGTTAGCAAACATGTTTAGCTCAGCATCAGCTATGTTTAACTTAGCTTGCTACCAGCTTTGTAACTGAATATTTGAATAGATGAGTAAATGTTAGTTTGCTTGTCACACTTATTTGCATGGAGCGACGTTAACATTA
Organism: Chaetodon auriga; assembly: GCF_051107435.1. Taxonomy (NCBI): domain Eukaryota; kingdom Metazoa; phylum Chordata; class Actinopteri; order Chaetodontiformes; family Chaetodontidae; genus Chaetodon; species Chaetodon auriga. Next base: position 1,726,497 of record NC_135075.1, on the reverse strand, counting down.
TGTTTATTGGGTAACGTTATTTATCTACGTTCCTTCAGTGCCTACAATGCTTTTGACTGGGTGAGATGTAACATTTTCTATATTTTTGTTCTTATTATGGTTCAACTGAGCCTGCACAATAGGGGGCAAGATATAATGTAACTGTATGTTCATGTTGGAAGAATACAGTCTCCTTTAAAGGAAATCATTCATTGTGTGTTTTCTTCATATTGCATTGCAGTACCCTGTTTAAAGTGATCATATAACAAAGAACTAATCAGTCCTGATACTTTATGCTAATAGATAAAGGAGAAATAATAATAGAGTAGATGCTTTGAATTTCTTAGATATAGCTGTGCAGTAGTAGACCAAGCAGCAGATGATAGAGGGCTCATTCAAACAAGAAGAGACATGAGAGATTTATTTTTTAGAGACTTGAGACTTGACTTGGACTCGTGACCAAAGACTTAAGACTTGACTTGGACTTGCAAAAAAAGACTTGTGAACATCTCTGCCACAATGTGATGAATACATGGCCACACACACACACACACACACACACACACACACACACACACACACACACACACACACACAAACACACACCTGTTGTCATCAGGTGGTCATCATGTTGGTGAGTTTTGACAACTTTCACATGAGTAGGGAACGCCTGTGTCTGTGAACACAGTCCTGTGATGTCTGTGTCAGTTGAAGGCAGCTTCAGTCTTAGGTCTGGTTCAGCAATCATCCTGCTTCTGTGACGAGAAACCGTTCTCGTACAGGGACAGAGGTTTCAATGCTGAATGGGTTTCTCATCCAGTTGTCCACTTGATGTCTAAGTGAGACAAAGCACACAACAATGTTGTCCCTGATCCCATCATCAAGGTTCAGATTGTCAGACAAAATCCTCCAACGCGGGGAAAGCTGAAACATCTCCTGCCTTCACTTTGATTCCAAACAACCCATGGGTTGTCTCAGTCTCGTTTGACCATATCATTTCATCTTTTTAGCCATGGAAAATGGAATAAAAGAGGCTCTAAGGGGCCAAATTACTTTCCAGCACTGTAGGGCAATCCCTAAAATACCTACTTAGCAGTTAGTGTTTACTGTTTCCTTGCTCTAAATACAATCACAAGGTGTGTGTGTGTTATTTTAGCAGGTTATCATGACCCACTTGACATTGAAAACATTTTATTTTCTTTAAATGCCTAGTTTAATGATGATTGGGAGGGTTCAAGGCTCTGACTAGGCACCACCATATCATATGCAGCTACTACATTATGTGCAGTGATTACTCCAATTACAGTTACAGTTTCTACAAGAGCTGACAGTGTTGATGCCGTGATGTATTTATCCTCTGTCAGGTTCCTGCCTACAGTATGTGCATGTACAAATGTGTTTGTATTTGTTACGACCCAGCTCACTAGGGGTAGGGAAGTAATGAAAAACAACCAGATGTAAATGGTTAAAATTGTTATTTATCTAAACCTAAGTGGTATTAAATTGTTTTTGTACAAAAGGCAAAGGCCAAGACGAGAAAAGAAGTTGGGTGCTTTTCAAACAAATGAAATAATCATAACCAAAAGAGAACTCTCAAAAAGGAGAGCTTACCTGAATCACAAAGAAAACAAAATGGGAATAAAACCCTCCTAAATGAGGCCTACAGTTTAGATGGAAAACGAGAACCAAAATACAACAGAAATAGCACCCCTAAGCCTATTGAGGCGAACAAACAATATAACTCAGGGTGTGTGTGAAAATCAGTCCCTGTCTAAACCTAGCTCAGTACGAGTCTGGTTACCACAAAGATGCAAGGAACAGAGCTCTGACAAATCTGTCACAAAACATTGAATCCGAGGACTGGTCATGAGATAGACCAGCCGCCTTCTGCCAGGCTGAGACAACTCTTGTAGCCGGCAGGAGATAATGGTTTGCAGGGGTTTGTACACCAGCTGGCTCCTCCCCAATCGGCGTCCTCTTCCGGACGAGGAGTTCTGTTTCCACACCCACTCACCTGCAACCACTCACACACATGCCAGGCACAAGAACACACACACACAAACACACACAGGAACGGTGGCGGCCGTAACAGTATTTCAAGATATTGAATTTTGGCATTTGGAATTTTGACTGTGACTTTAGAAATAGTGAATAATTAGTGAATCTGGACATTAAGGTTCTGAGAGAGTTAAATGCATGGATGGGAAAGAAAAGAAAAATTACTCTTGGAGTGGTGACAGATTAGCAATGTTAAATGGTTGAAATAAGAAAGCACTGTAATTGATTGTATCTGCTTCTTATCAGTACATGTCATCCTCATGACACAAGTTTCAGTGGTCTGATTAGCCTTTGCTCCATTTATCAGTCCTCAGCTATCACTCTATCCTTTATCTGCATGTAATACTCATTGTGGCATAAAGACTTGTGTACCTGACTGATACACTGTTCATATACCTCTCATCAGAAAATTGAATCTAAATAAGATTTCCTTTTCTCCACAAGAGTCCCATTTGTGTTCCAAATGATACACATGGACGAGTTGCACAGTGAAGGTGTTGTTGTAAAAGTAGTCCTTTAATTAAAGGGCAGTGTTATGCTACCCTCCATCTCTGAGAGTTTCTCTCTCTACCTGGACTACCCTGCTACCAGACTGTCATCAATTATATCTTTCCCAGAGATAGATAGATAATTAAGATATTTCTGATAGGAGGGCAGCTCTCCTGCTCGGGTAAATCAAATTTGTTATGAAGGAGTGCAGGTGGGATTAAATCTCATTTCACTGGCAACGATGTTATTACCTAACAGACACAAGGATACCTAACATCTAACATGGAAGACTGGTGAAAGGATGTGGGGTTTATTTACTCTTTGTTAATTGATTTTGCATTGACCTCAGTTAATAAGTCTGATCTCCTTTTGTAAGAGGGCCAAGGCTGCAGTTTAACAAGCTGTTATTGGATTGCAGTGGATTGTTTAATGTCTTATCAATAAAAGAAAAGGACCTTCTTCAACCTGATCAACCTGATTGACTGCTACCCTGAAACCTGTTGTAACTATTCTCCTTTTGCGGTGCCCGAAAGGCTGTCATTCAGTGTAAGAGTGTGTTCATGAGTTTCTTTCCTTATTACAACCTGTCTGAGGATTAGATTGCACAAGATCTTTTTTTTTTTTTTTTTTTTTCACAAGAAACCTTCATGTTCCCCAGATGAAAAACATTTACTATTCTGGACAATATGAGTTTTATCTGTAGCACAACCCTTAGGGCAAACATATTTAAACTACAAACATGATTCGAAAAAATTTGGAATGCTGTGTAAAACATAAATAAAAACAACACATTCATTTACAAACAAACTGTGTTTACCAACAGTTTTACAAAGTGTTCCCTTACCCATGTAGCAACATCCTTCATACAATCATGTGTTCACAACGTGGTGCACCTTGCCCCATCCTCGCTTGTGAACGACTCTTTTTGAGGATGCCTCTTTCATACCCAATCATGGCGAAATTTGTTATTCTGTAAGAGAACTCATATATTTCTAAAAGTAAAACTCCTCTTACTTAGCTTTTGGGCAATGAGTATTAAATTTTGATCTAAAATCCCTGTTACAAAATTAGAAGATTTGATGACTCGCTAGACTAGTTTATTGAAAACACAAGGTCGCACTGCATGCACACGCCATCCTTGGTCCGTCTTTCCTCCGAGGCAGACCAGGAGCGGTGGGCTGCCAGCTGCCAGCGGCACCCGGAGAACTATGTCTACTATTCTTACATAAGGTTTTGATTGTGTTACATAGTATTTTAGAATGGTTATGGTTCTCTGTGCAGTATCATACCTCTTTTGATGTATTTTTTTGTTTTTAATTTTACCCCACATGACTGCAGTCCCCCCCCACGTAATTAGAATTAAATTAAATTAAATTAAATTTATATAGTGCCAAATCACAACAGAAGTTGTCTCAGGACACTTTTCAGATAGAGCTGGTACAGACCAAACTCATTTATTGACAGAGACCCAACAATTCTCTCATGAGCAAGCACTTGGTGACGGGGGGGGGGACTTCCTTTTAACAGGCAGAAACCTCAGGCAGAACCAGGCTCTAGGTGGGTAGCGATCTGCCTCGACTGGTTGGGTGAGAGAGAGAGCGAGAGACAGACAGAAATTTTCGCCAGTGCGCATGCGCCGTCCGTGCATGCAGCCTGTTGCAGTCACTCCTGTTTGTTTTCTTAGTTTTACAAAGTTTTTTTGGTTTATTCTTTATTATTACGACTTGTATTTTTATGACTTTCATCTTGAAGCTGTGCCCTCTCCAAACATGCTGACCAAGACAGTTCTGGTCTGTTTCTTTGCCTTGGAATTGCTACTCTCACTGGGACAGAGCACCGATGTGCAGCGACTTCATGGCCGCATTGTTTACTCCAGAGATCAGCCAATCAGAGGCCGGCCAGCCTGTCAGCCAGAACATCAGAGATCCCCCCTGACATCTGGAGGAAAAAACACCCTGAGGATGCAGGGGAGGACAGAAACAGCGGAGGAAAAGAGCTGGGTCGAGACAACGGAGGTTTATGGATTCGAAGAGGAGATATAAGCTGTGTCTCTCCTTTCTTATCATGGGCAACTTGAGGTCGCTGGCAAATAAGGTTCTGATGTGTTTTTCAGAGACATGGTTGCACCAGGACATACCCGACGACAACATCTCCATCAGTGGCTTTACTGTTCGGGCCGACCAGGATTGCACCGAGAGCGATAAGCATAAAGGTGGAGGGCTTGCCGTTCTAGTCAACAACCGATGGTGATCCTGGTCATATTACCATCAAGGAACGTATCTGTTGCCCAGACATTGAACTGTTGGCTGTTGTGCTCAGCCCCCACTGCAACACTGTGTGTCAGACACAGTGGCCACAACACTGGGGCCCCGCAGGGGACTGCTCTCTCTCCCTTCCTCTTCACCCTCTACACCACGGAATTCAACTATTGCACAGAGACCTGCCACCTTCAGAAGTTTTCTGATGACTCTGCGATAATTGGAATGTATCATTCAGGGTGATGAGGATGAATACAGGTCTGTTGTGGATAATTTTGTCACATGGTGTGAGCAGAACCATCTGGAACTAAGTGTGGAAAAGACTAAGGAACTGGTAGTGGACCTGAGGAGAACCAATGCACCGGTGACCCCTGTTTTCATCCAGGGGATCAGTGTGGACATTGTGGAGGATTACAAGTACCTGGGGTACATACTGACAATAAACTGGACTGGGCAAAGAACACTGAGGCTCTCTACAGGAAGGGCCAGAGTTATCTCTATTTTCTGAGGCGACTGACACCATCTAACTGTACAACCTCTGCATGGCCCTTGTCTAAATATATATGTATTTTGTTTAGTTATCTGTATATATATATATATTTTGTATATATATTTTGTTTTACACACACACACACACACACACACATTATTTTTTTCTCTTTTAATTGCACTACATGTTTATCTCTTCTATCTCTTCTTCATCTCTTCTATTTCTTCTATTCTTGTAAGGAACTCCTGTAACTAAAACAATTTCCCCTCGGGGATCAATAAAGTATTTCTGATTTCTGAAATGCAATCACAGTATCAGTGACAGTGGATGTAATAATAATGGAAGTATGACTAATAGTAGTAGCAGTTACAGTGGATGTCAGGCAGGGCCGTGACAGGAGACGTAGCTATAATCCACAATCCAGGTTCAGCCACTATCCATGGGAACCTGCACGACAACAAAGCACAAAGACTCTGGGGAAGAAGCTAAGTTACTAACATGCCTTGGTAGGATATGAAAGCGTGCAGATGGAGAGGGAAAGAAGAACGGAGGAGCTCGGTGTATCTTTGGATGTCAATAGTCTAATCCTATAGCAGCATAACTAGGGGTGGTCCAAGGCAAACCTGAGCCAGCCCTAACTATAAGATTTATCAAAAAGGAAAGTGTTAAGCCTACTCTTAAATGTGGAGACAGTGTCTGCCTTCCTGGAAGACTGGAAGATGGTTTCACAGGAGAGAACCTTGAAAGCTAAAGGCTGTGGCTCCCGTTCTGCTTTTGGAGACTTTAGGAACCAGGAAGTAAACCTGCATTCTGAGACCACAGTGTTCTGTGAAGTAATAAGTAATGAGCTCTTTCAGATAAGATGATGCCTGATCATTTATAGCTTCGTACATAAGGAGGAAGATTAACAATTCTATTCTAAATTGTACAACGAGCCAGTGCAGAGTGGCTAATATTGGAGCAATATGATCTCCCCTCCTTGTTTTTGTCAGAACACATAGTGGAGCATTCTGGAGCAACTGGAGAATATTCAGCAACAAATTTGGGCAGCCTAATAGTGAGGAATTGCAATAATCCAACCTGGAAGTTATGAATGCTTGGACTAGGTTTTCTGCATTATTTTGAGACAGGATGTGTCTGGTTTTTCAATGTGATGTTGGTGAAAAAAGGCAGTTCTTGAAATTAGTTTTACATGAGAGTTTAAGGACAAATCCTCATCAAAGATAACTGCCAGATTTTTTACAGTGGTGCTGGAGGCCAGCGCAATGCCACCCATAACTGCTACATTATCAGAAAGTGAGTTTCTACAGTGTTTCGGGCCTAGTACTATAACTTCAGTTTTGTCCGAATTTAGCAACAGAAAATTGCCGGTCATCCAGGTCTTTATGTCCTGAAGACACGCTTGTAGTCTAGTCAAGTGAGTGCTTTCTTCTGGCTTCATTAATAAATATAGCTGGGTATCATCTGTATAGCAATGAAAATGTGTTTCTTGATAATGTTCTCAAAAGGAAGCATATGGCTGCTGTGACGATTTGATGTCAAAATTATTGAAATTATTTGGTGAAGGTCAACAGTGAACAGGTGACAGGTGAAAAACAGTCAAAGACAGGTTTAATAACAATTTCTGTGTTTGAAAATAAATCAGTACCTGTTGAGGGCAGGAGGTGATGAATTCTGTCTCTAATTGTAAGAATTTTGTCATTTAAGAAGCTCATGAAATCATTACTGCTGAGTGCTAAAGGATTACATGGTTCAACTGAATAATGGCTTTCTGTCAGCTTGGCTACAGTGCTGAAGAGAAACCTGGGACTGTCCTCTATAAGTGCAGGGTAATAGGCTGCCCTAGCACTGCAGAGGGCTTTCCTGTATGTTATAAGACTGTCTTGCCAGGAGAAACTAAATTCTTCCAAATTGGTAGAACGCCATTTCCTTTCAACTTTTCGTGAAGTTTGCTTTAATTTGCATGTTTCGGGGGTATACCATGGACAAAATCCTTTGTTTTTATCTTCTTTTTTGGAAGGGCAACAGAGTCAAGTGTCGCAATGAACCTGTGGCACTATCAACCAGGTAGTCAATTTGGGAGGGACTGAAGTTACCATAGGAGTGCTCTGTTGTATTGAGACATGACATTGAATTAAATGCTGATGGGATCATATCTTTAAATTTAGCTACAGCGACAGGAGTCAGGACAGGAGTCTAGTAACGTCGACATGTCACCCACAATAATTACTTTATCTGTTTTAAGGTCTAAACCTGATAAAAAGTCAGAAGACTCAGATATAAATTCGGAATAAGGACCAAGAGAGCAGTGCTCTATAACAAATAAAACTGGCTGCTTTCCAGCTTTAATGTGAAAGAGCAAGAACAAGGCTTTCCAATGAGTTATAATTGAGTTTAAGTTTAGTTAATAAATAGGCTTGAGCGAAAAATGGCTGCAACTCCACCTCCTCGGCTGCTGCCTCGAGGAATGTGAGTATTAGTATGGTTCGGAGGAGTAGCTTCATTTTAGTAACATACTCTTCATAGTGTTGCTAACTTCACGTTTATCAAAACGGAGCTGCCAATAATCAGAGTTGGTTTTTCAGTTGGTGCGTTACTGAGTGCGGAGAACCTGTTAGAAACATGAAGTGGTTGGTGGTGAACTGTGGGCTTCAGCTCAGGACTATGCTATTGAACAGTCACCTATCATCCCTGGTTTCCATCTTGAGAGCTGTCGAGGGACACTTGGTCTGTCTGCACCAGCTACAGGGGCCTGGCTAACTACAGCTAATGGTTTGGTTTCCATGGTGCAGAGCTGTGCTTCCAATTCACTAAGCTTTGCCTCCAACTCACCAAATAAACTACATTTATTACATGTACCAGTATCACTAAAGGAGGCAGAGGAGTAGCTAAACATCTGACATACCAGGCAGGAGAAAGCCGGAGAGGGAGAGATAGAAACCATCGCTAGCTGCTTGGCTAAACTGATGTCGCTAGCAGAGCAGACAACCTTGTAGACAAATAAAATTAGTAGTTGCTAAAGACATATGACTGCTTGAGCAGAACTAATGTCACTTTAAGTATCAGGTTATAAGCCACTGTAACAAAAGACGAAGCAAATTACACTCAGATGAGCAAGAGTGACAGACGTACACTACTGCTGACACAGCAACCAGAAACAGGAAATGAGACGATATGCATACCTCCAAAGATTATAAGCATATTAGCACGCCCCTCCTATGTTAGTATTCAGTCTCAAAGAGACACTAGCGACTATAGACTTTAATTAATTATTAAAAACGTAATTTTATTTCATTTTCAGTACCTTCAAAGTTTATTTGTCCCTGTGGGGGCACAGTCCAGTGAGCTGACTGAATAATGAACTGCTGTCTTCATCAGGTACTAAATTTACACAGAGAGATACAGTGAGCATCAGGTTGCTTCCATCCTTAAAATTTCTAAGATCGCGGTTCATAGGAACAAGGTCAAGCAGCAGACATTGGGGACAACAAAGCTGCAGACCAGCAGAGGGTGAAAACGACTCTTCACTTACCGAGATGACCGTCAACTCATTCGACTGTCACTGTCAAGTGACCTACAAAAAGAATGGCAAATAGCAGCAGGGGTGAAGTGCACAGCGAGAATGGCTCGAAACATGCTCCTAGGGGCAGTCCTCAAGTCACGTAAAGCTAGAAAAAAGCCCTTCAGCAATGAGAAGCATTTAAGAGCCATACTGAGGTTTGCAAAAGACTATAAGGATTGGACTATAGAGGACTGGAGTAAGGTCATCTTCTCTGATGAGTCCAACTTTCAGCTTTGCCAAACACCTGGTCATCTAATGGTTAGACAGAGACCTGGAGAAGCTTACAAACCACAGTGTCTCGCACCCACTGTGAAATTAGGTGGAGGATTGGTGATGATGAGTTGTGGATGAAGGACCACCAGATCAAGACCCTGTCATGACCAGCCCAATCTCCAGACCTGAACCCCACTGAAAACCTTTGGAATATAATCAAGTGGAAGATGGATGGTCACAAGCCATCAAACATATCTGAGCTGCTTGATTTTTTGCGGCAGAAGTGGCATAAAGTCACCCAACAGCAATGTGAAAGACTGGTGGAGAGCATGCCAAGATGCATGGAAGCTGTGATTGAAAATCAGGGTTATTCCACCAAATATTGACTTCTGAGCTGTTCCCAAGTTAAAACATTAGTAATGTGTTGTTTAAAAATGTAAAATTAATGTCAGTGTAGCACAAACTAATTATTCAAGTGCCAGGATCCAGCAGAAAGGTAAGAAGGCAAAAAGTCAGGAGACTCATTCTTCATTGCAGAAAGGACACAAACTGACTTGTTTTCATATGATTTAATCATTAATCAACAACATAATCTTAGATAGATAATTTGCATATCCTTTTTGACAAATGTTCAATTGAAAACAGTACAGTAAGTCAACATTTTTAAACTATAAACTTCACTTATTTTTGAAATACTGTACATGCTGAATTTTCTGAAAAGTTGGGCAGGTGCAACAGGATACTAGGAAAGTTGTGGAATGCTCAAAAAACATCTTTTTGGAACATTCTACAGGCAAGTAGGTTCATTGGTAACATGGTGAGTGGTGATAGCATCATGATTGCGTATGAAAGGGGCATCCTCAAAAGCAAGGATGCAACAAGGTTATGTTGGGTCACAAAACTGCCAGTCTTTGGAATAGCCAGCTGTGTGTGACATGCAGTTCAAAAATTTCTGGATCAATTATTGCTGTCTTCATGAAGGTTTCGAGAAGTAGGCTGCACAAGGTCTTCAAAGTCTGATGTGAGGTTGTTCAAAATAGTTTGAATATCTGGCGAAGTGGACCCTGCGGTCCTGCAAAACAAACTCAAAAGCTCTCTGCAAAAATCTCCTCTAGCTCTTCTTATCCTTATCCTGGTCTTCTATAGCTCTTCATATACTCTAGAAAGTTGCTGACTCAAATTTCTCCCAACCCGAGAGACCACAATCCATTCTTTTTATTATCCAGTTTGAACTTGCTGTGCCACCAATAGGTTCTTATCTCAAGGCTTTCATGAGTTTTACAGTTCTAACCATGGTGGATAGCTTCGACCTGGCATATTTTTTTTTAAACGATGGACAGAGAAGCTCTCCAGATTACACGTAGTAGGCTGTAGGAGGTGAATAGTAGAACTCTCCAAGCAAGCTGCAGAAGAGGGATAGTGTGACTCACCAAACTACATGTAGCAGGCTGCAGAAAATGGTAGGGGATTATAATTATAGTTCCAGTATAATTACCTTTGACTTAAAAATCATCAATTTGTGAATAGTCCACAGAAGAAACTAAGAGAGAAATCTCTTCATGTAAGTGTTGTGTTTAGCGGTTTACAGCAACCAAAATGCCACACTTAAACAGAGGACATGAGATCTGAAAGTCTTTAATTGTGGCTGAGAACAGAAGCAAACTGATTCAATTCGACAAATACTGAGTGTAGTGCCCGTGCTTATATACTGTGTATATAGTATGTGTATACTTATGTGTGCTACGGTCTGACAAGTTAGAGTTTTGGGAAATCATAGATGTTTTGTCCTCCACGCTAAAGAGGGAAAAGGAACACCCAGATTGTTAGCAGCACATGAGTTCAAAAGCCAGCATCTGTGAAGGTATGGAGGTGTGTTAGTACCCATGTAGGGTAATCTGTACATCTGTAGAGGCACCATTAATGCTGAAAGGTACATACAGATTTTGGAGCCACATGTGCTGCTGGACTGTTGACCTCGGACTGTTGAGCAACTGAAGTCAATTATCAAGCAAGAGTTGGAAAGAATTTGACTTTCATAACTTTAGCAATTAGTCCTCAGTTCAGTTCCCAAATGCTTGTTGAATGTTGTTAAAAGGATAAGTGCTAAACATATCACTGGCCCAACTTTTTTTGGAACTTGTTGCAGGCATCAATTTTTATTTATTTATTTATTTTTTGTCTTTTTCTGTATTAAATTGAGTATACAGTAGGTGAAAAATGATTTGTAAATGCATTCAGTTTCTATTTATATTTTACACAGTGCCCCAGCTTTTTTTTTTTTTTTTTTTTTTGGAATCATGGTTGGACATCTTCACTATTCAAACTACATAAAGCAATATTTACGGTCACACATTTTGAGAAGGTACAAGCAACACCAGTGGATTTCATCACAGCTGATGACAGACTGTTATATCATTTAAGCCTATGGTTTTCTATTTGCTAAACAGGGATGTATTTTTTGTCGGTGTGTGTGTGTGTGTGTGTGTGTGTGTGTGTGTGCGTGTGTGTGTGTGTGTGTGTGCCCATGAGCTTGTGTACGTTTGTGTGCGTGTTTGTGCGTACTCATACTTCTGGATATGATATATGCTCATATCATGTTCTTAAGGATCATTGAGAGACGTAATCAGTTTTATTGATCATGTCTTATAATGCTGATGTGACAACGAATGAACCAACAGTAGATCAGTCTGATAATCTAAGGCGTAAATTCTCAGCACAGGGATTGCTTGTATCCAGTTCAAAAGGACACCGTCTGACCACGACTTGTATGAAATGGTTTATTTATTAAACACAATAATGAAATGAATATGAATAATGGATAATACGACAGATGATATGGATGATATGAGGTAACACAAACACTGCAGAGTAATGGCAGAATGAGTTGGGCAATAGTGAGAAGTAGGTTTCAAGGGAAAAATGGGGACGCGAATGCAAAGTTAATTTGTGGAATGAACGGTTGAGACAATTTAGACAAATTGACAGTATCTTAACCTCACGGACCAACTCTTATACAAACCCGCTTAAGCATGCCTTCCTTGTCAGCAACGCTCCTGTAGATGTCTGCTCCGAACTGACACGAAGAGGCTCCGCGTTACCGTCCGTAGCTCTGATCTGCGCCGCGGTCAAGCAAACCACGGTTGAGAGCCGGTGTTGGACAGGGATGTCTCGGGAGCTGAGGATCTTCAGTGTTGGCTGCAGACGAGGAACGGCTTCTGATGGTTATTTAACCCGGACCAGCGGGTCAGCAGCAGGCTACAGGTTTTAGGTTGAGTCGGCGACCGTGTGGCGAGACTTTAGATTGGTAATAATAAGATTAAGAAACTCTGGCCGGTCGCAAATGTCTTCAAAATTATTATTACATTACTAGAATTTTAACACAAAACCAAAAAAAATCATGCGGCTTAACATGGCGAGCAAAAATTAAAGTTTCATGAAGATTAAAAAAATATATATATAGAAAAATACGTTTTCTTAATAAAGAAGTAAGACGGAGGAATGAAGACGAATTAAGACAAAGACAAAAAGAAGACTGAAGACTAACAAAAGACGAAAGGTACTCAACTAAAGCTTAACACAAACTAAAACTAACACAAACTAAAACTTAACTGAGTGTCCGCTACATGCTGCAGTTGATATACTTGCTCCAGGGCGTGTCCATTCAATAGGCCGTCACGCATGTGGGATGGTTTGCGGGTGCGCGACGTGATTTCACCTCATAGGGCGAGAATTAATTAATGATTCATAGGAGAGGCTCATCTGCTTCTCACTATGGTCAATCGAATATATTTTAAATGATCAATATTCAATGGGGCGGCACGGTGGTGCAGCAGGTAGTGCACGTGCCTCACAGCAAGGAGGTCGCTGGTTCGATCTCCGGGTTGGGCAGGGCCTTTCTGTGTGAAGTTTGCATGTTCTTCCCGTGCATGCGTGGGTTCTCTCCGGGCACTCCGGCTCCGACCAAAAACATGCCCGTGCTCATTAGGTTAATTGGTGACTCTAAATTGTCCGTAGGTGTGAGTGTGAATGGTTGTCTGTCTGTGTGTCTGTCTATGTTGCCCTGCGATCGGCTGGCGACCGGTTCAGGGTGTACCCCGCCTCTCGCCCATTGCTAGCTGGGATAGGCTCCAGCCCCCAGCAACCCCGAAAGGGATAAGCGGGTACAGAAGATGAATGAATGAATATTCAATGGCATTTCAACATTGTTCACAGCATGCGTCAGACACCTTGGATGAATAATGACAACATTCAACAATAAACATGATAACATAATACTAATCCTAATAAATGACTGAGGGTATGACTACTTTAATATGATGAAGGAATAAAGAAGGGCAGACTATATTTGCCGAAATGATTATCGCCATTATGGTTACTATTAATAACTGTCTCCCGCTAATCACATTCAACCTAACTGCTATGAACCCCTAGATGGCAGTATGGTTTCATGGTAGAAACTCTGAGAAACTTTTTGGGATAGTTAAAATCACAGTTATATCATCCTGTAAGTTAGAAACACCAGAAAAGCATTGTTATCATACGGATCGTGGATTTGGAATGTAAAAACATCCACAGTTAAATCAAACATAGAGATTTAGTTATCCTGGTAGGTTAAGAAAAAGGCACACAGACATACAACACAGTTTGCTTCAGGAATGTCTATGTACAACCCATCAGCATTATCTGGTTTGTAGATTACTCTGAGACATGGCATTTGTCCATCCAGGCAGTTTTATTGTCCTTAACTCCCATGGGCTATCAAGAAAGAATTAGTATGTCCATGAGAACGCCCTGAGCAGAAGATAACCTTTGAAGTGGGAACCATCAGTGACTGTTGCCCTGAAAGAATGTGAGAAGTCTTGTCTCTCCCTGAGTTCACACCTTCCTGTGAACCTTCCAAATGGTCAATAAGTCTTAAAAGTCTGATTGTTTTATAACTCCATTTCTCCTGAGGAATGTAAAGTAAAAGGGGGTCAGTTACAGGCCAGTTCTGCGACAATAATAAACACACATTTTATATGTTTTAGCTCTTCATTATACCACTGTTTCCATCACCAGAAGTAGGTTCTGAAAAAAGCTCTTCACAAGTGGTTACGTGTGGACACATTTGAAGTCTTGGACTGCACAGTGGATGGGTAAACCTAAGGTTTTGTAAACACTGACCCTCCCAACGTGGTCAGCCAGTTGTGTGTTGCACCAACAGTGCGAAACCAACTTTTTCCTTCTGTCTAGTCTTTGACTATTTGTACAGCTGATCACTCAACATAGTTGTTGTTCTTATTGACATATCTTTCTATCTGTGTTGTCAGGTAGTTGCAGTAGCACTAGTTTGGCACTAAGAACCAAGAGCCCATGCAGCTATCCACACAGTAATTTCCCAAACGAAAGGAACATCTTTATAATTTCAGTGTCAGTGCTGGTGCAGGAACGGAGGCTCCTGAACCTCCTGCCAGTTGGGAGGGGGGCAAACAGTCCATGGTTGGGGTGAAAGCTGTCACTGCTGATGCTGCATGCCCTTCTTAGACACTGCTTTTGCTGGAGGTCCTTGATGGCAGATAGATGGGCACTGGTGATGTACTGGGTGGTTCCTACCACCCGTTGCAAGGCAGTCCGCTCAGAGGCTGTGTGGCTGCCATACCATACTGAGATGTAGTTGGTCAGGATTCTCTCAATGGTGCAGCAGTAGAAATTAACTAGGATTTGGGGAGCAAGGTCAACGTCCTTCAGTCTCAGTAGAGGTGCTGTTGAGCCTTCTTTATCAGGGTGGAGGAGTTGAGGGTCCAGGAGAGGTCCTCGGAGGTGTGGACGCCCAGGAACTTGAAGCTGGCCCTGTTGATGTGAATGGGAGTGTGACTGCAGCCTTAAGTTTTCCTGCAGTCCATGATGATCCTCCTTCTTGGTGTTGAGGGTCAGGTTGTTGTCAGCGCATCACATTGCCAGCTGCTGTATCTCATCCTTGTAGGCTTACTCGTCGTTGTTGTTAATCAGGCCTATCACCATGGCGTTGTCTGTGAACTTGATGATGTGGTTGGAGCCGTGCACAAGCACGCAGTCGTGGGGACGCCGGTGTTCAGGCCAGTGAAGGTGTGGTTATCTGACCTAACAGACTGTGGTCTGTTGGTAGGAAGTCCAGGGTCCAGTTGCAAAGGGAGGCGCTGATGCCAAGGTCACTGAATGGTTGATCAGCTTGGAGGGGATGACTGCATTGAAGGCTGAGCTGAAGTCAAGGAACAGCATCCTCACGTAGGTGTTGTTGTTGTCAAAGTGCGTCAGGGTAGAGTGCAGTGCCGTGGAGATGGCATCCTCTGTTGACCTGTTTGGTTGCTAGGCAAACTGATGGGGGTCCAGTTTCGGGGGAAAGGCAGCATTTGAGGTGGGCTAAGACCAGCCTTTCCAGGTGCACTGCAGGCCTTAAGCAAGTGGCCAGGTATGCTGTTCATTTGGGTGGGGAGCAGTTTTGATGGCTGGTTGTTTGTTGTCCTGGATCGAAGCAAGCATAGAAGTTGTTGAGCTCATCAGGGAGGAAGGCATTGATGGTTGGTGGGGCTTCTTTTTTGGCTGATCATTCTGTGATGGCCTGGTTGCCCTGCCACATGCTGTTGTGGAAGTGCTCCTCAATCTGTAGCTTGTGAGCCCTCTTCAGGTTAGCTCCAAAGGAGCTGTAGGCCGTTGCCTCGCCAGATCTGAAAGCAGTGTCACGTTCCTTTAGTAGGAGATGGACCTTGCTGTTCATCCAAGGCTTCTGGTAAGGGAACGTTCTTATCTCTTTGTGGGTGGTGACACTGTCAACACATGTTGATGTAATCCAGAACAGAGGAAGCATGTGAGTCAATGTCTATAGATCCTGAGTCCAGCATGGCCTCCAGTCTGTGTGTTGGAAATGGTGGAACTGGAGTCAGATTGGAATGGTTGAAGTCTCTAGCAACAATAAAGGTTTCATCATGGTATGCAGTTTGTTGTTTGTGGATAGGAGCATATAGTTCTTTCATTGCTAGTTTAGCATTAGCATCCAGGGGTATATACACTGCAGTTATCAGGGTAGATGTAAACTCTCTAGGCAGATTAAAAGGCCTGCGCTTGATCATCAGATATTCCAGATTACCTGAACAGTGGCTCCCAGTAATAACAGAGCCTGTACACCAAGTTTTCTTAACGTAGATACACAATCCTCTGCCCCTGGTTTTACCAGAGTGCTCTGCCATTCTGTCCGCACTGAAGAGGCATCCCTGCAGCTCTATCACGTTGTCTGCAATGCTGTTGTTAAGCCACGTTTCAGTGAAAACCATGACATTGCAGTCCAAAAATATTCTCTGTGAGGTGATCTGAAGTTGTATCTTGTCCATTTTGTTCGCCAAGGACCAAACATTGGCGAGGAAGATACTGGTTAGTGATAGCCAGTGTGTGGTCAGTCGTAGCTTAGTCCGTAGACCTCCATGGTTCCCTCTCCGTTGTTTATCATCTCAATGCCGCCGACGGTCACTTCTGATCGGTGTAGCTGGGTCGGTTGGCCTCGTTGTCCTGGCAATCTCTTGGAGTTGCTGAAGTTTGTAGAATACACTGCCTGTGCATCGAAACTTACTGAGGAGATTCCATTCATCTGAGACCACCAAAGTGTAGGCCACAATCATATAAGTAGTGTCATATTTTTCTATAAGTTGTTTTCCTGAATTGTCTTCCAGGTTTTAGGTGCTTGAAAATATTGGATTTTTTCAGTGTATGTTTACCAGTCAGACCTTACAATCCATGTTATGTATGAAATGTAGGGTTTAATTGTGGCATACATACTTTGTCATTCTTATATATAACAGGCTGCACTATCAGGTCAATGAATTCCAATCAATTGAACAGAAATTTAAGTGTTATCATTACAATATACAGTTAATAAACATATAATTTAATGGTAGTCTGTTAACATATAAAGCTACATAATATTAAATTATTCAGTATGAATCGGCTGTTGCATCTGAAATTAAATAATTTGACTCAGGAGGCTCGGTAGGTAGAGTGGTCGTCCACCTATCAGAAAGTCAGTGGTTCGATCCCTGGCCTCGGCAGTAGGGGATGAAGTATTCTTGGGCAAGATACCGCCCCTGATGCTGTGCCTTCGGTGTGTCAGTGGATAGCTGCTGTATGAACAGGTGAATGCAGAGTTGAGTTGCAAAAGTGCTTTAAGCGGTCTTCAGATTAGAAACATCCTATACAAATGCAGTCCATTTACTTCAGCAAACCACAGATCTGACTTTATCAGTAAACATTACTCTATAAAACTAGCATCAGAAAATACAATCCTGCATCCATCCATCCATCCATTTTCTCCCGCGTATCTGGGGCTGGGTCGCGGGGGCAGCAGTCTGAGCAGGGACGCCCAAACTTCCCTCTCCCTGGACACTTCCTCCAGCTCATCTGGGGGGATCTCGAGGCATTCCCAGGCCAGCCGAGCGACATAGTCACTCCAGCGTGTCCTGGGTCTTCCTCGGGGGCCTCCTCCCGGTGGGGCATGCCTGGAACACCTCCCTAGGGAGGCGTCCAGGGGGCATCCAATAGAGATGCCCGAGCCACCTCAGCTGACTCCTCTCGATGTGGAGAAGCAGCGACTCTACTCTGAGCTCCTCCCGAGTGACAGAGCTCCTCGCCCTAAAGGAGCGCCCTGCCACCCTGCTGAGGAAAATCATTTCAGCCGCTTGTATCCGGGACCTCGTTCTTTCGGTCATGACCCAAAGTTCATGACCATTTCAAGTTCATTCTTCATTCTCTGTCATGCTTGGAAACAGAGAGATATGCACGCACAAAAATACATCTTTTTATTTACCTTGCTCTGTTTTTTCTCAAAGATGCCTGGTTCAGTTAGCAGCAAAACAGCAAATTAAATACAAGTTAGTGTCCAGTTGTGGATAGACAGGTAGATAGATTTTCTTACTGGCAAACCTGTCAGTGACAGGGAAAAAATCACAGTGGAACCACCTCTCTCTGAAAAAAACAATTCCTGCCAGCACCAATTCAAAGCAGAACACATATGAATTTTAGAAAAAACTTTTCACTCAGTGCTATATTGAAAAATGTATTCAAAGAGCAAATTACAGGGGTACAGAAAAACAACAGAGACATAGTACACTGCATGATAATACTGCAGATCAGTGTTTTACTAGTACTAATAGTAAGGTGTGATCTTATGGGCTCTTTTGTGGGGCCCCTTAGTGAGTGTGTGCCCCAGTTCTGTGTGCCTGCACCCCAGTAAACCCCATTATTGCCTTCAAAACAAAGCATGAGTAATATAGCCAGAATTTTGGACACACATTTTGTTAGTGAGCAGCAGGCCTGTGGTTATTCCATGGGATCATTTTCCTGTGTGTTATTTTGTCATTTGTTGTTTTCTCTGTTTCTCTCTTTTTCAAGTTAAAAGTCAACAAGCTTTCAAACGTTTTATGTGTATCTATATATATATCTATTAAAGAAATGTATAGAAAAAATGTGTCAATGGAAGTAAAAAATGTAGGCATATTTAAACTAACTTGATGTTGCTTATCCCATACATCATGAATGAATGAATGAATGAATGAATGAATGAATGAATCGACCAGCCACACAAACAATTGTGGCCATACACCACAATAAATGACATATTGTAAGTCCATATTTCAAAATAAAAGTTAATTTCATTACTTTTAATTACAATGTCAGGATCTATCCATGTTTTGTTTTTTTTCCAATAAACTGTGAAGTCTTCAAATCCCAAATCCTCAGGGAAAACATTGGAAAACACAATAACACGACCTTAGTGTCCTCGGTGGGAGTTATGGCCTGTGCTATGAGCATTCTCAATAAAAGAAAGAAATCAGTTTTGCTTTTGTAGCCTAGCTAAAAAGGCTGCTGGCATTTGCAGATTGAAGGTGATAAAATCTGTGTAAAGTAAACACTAATTGGGTCATCTCTCCATGCAGTGAACTAATTGCAGCATTCTCGTTCTTAATTGTGGAATTGACAGAGTGCATTTGGAATGTTAATGCAGGAGAGACAGCTGGTGAGAGTGAGTGGATGAGTCTTCTGGGACCAAATCCAAATTCACCCACAGTTCTATCCTCTCTCTCCCTCTCTGTAGTGGCAGTTCAGGTCAGAAAATGGAGAAAGATGGAAGGAAGGAGAGAGCTTGCATGATGCTGTGATTATCTTCAGGCTCCAGCCTTATTCCTCCTCTTCTGTCTCTCTTGCTCTGCCTCACTCAGACCACACAGCCCACCAAGAGGGAAACGTGTAATTAGTTAAATGTTGTTTAACCCCATTACAGTAAGTCACGCACACATTTCAAAAAGAGGGGGATCCTCTCGCAGTCATCATTAGGTGTGATTAAATTGGTCATGGTAATGTGCCAAATGATCATGCCCTACCCCAACCCTCACCCCTTTCAGGCAGACATGCATCAGCATTTTGATATTTGCTTCATTTGTTGTGCTTGGTACTGACATTCAAAATTTCTAAGAAAAATGAAAAAAATGAAGAAAAAAAAACAGAAACAAAGCAACCTGCTGAAAACCAGTAAAAGAGGTAAATTTGTATGTGGTACTTTTCCTGGCATTTCCAAAATGTTTCTTTATCACTTGTTACACTTTCATAGACAACTGTGACTCTGGCAGACAAATATCACACATATTTCTGTGAGAAACATCAGGTATAGTAATAATGTGGTAATAATGTCAACTCAGACTACACAAAGTTAGCTCTTGCAGGTGGTGAGAAATTACCTGTGTATGTCCTAAACTATCAATGGGAAACATAAAAACGCAGAAGCTCCAGTAAAGCAAGTAACTTCAGCATTAAAAAAAAAAAAAAAATTGAAAAAGACATGGAAACCCAGTTGTGTACCATCAAAATATACAAGACCAAGCGTCTGATATATTTGCCTGATGTATGCCAGATTTGTGTATAGGCCCAAGTACACTGATCCAGGTCTGGCTGCTGAAACAGATGGACTGATCTCCCCAACATAAATGGCAGACCTAGCCTAGACTGGTCTGAGTCTGGGTGCCAAAACCTAACTGACACTGCCAGAATTGGGCTGAAATCATCCCAACATTACTGCCAGAACATACAAATGGGCTCAACTCTGGAGGCTGGCTTTGCCAGAACTGGTGCATATCTAAGTGAACTGACAGCCTGTAAAATGTACTGACTGACTGGTCCATTGTTTACACACGGAAACAGTGTAGTGTAGTCTCATGTGTTTCACTGAAACGTGGCTAACAGAGATCATGCCTTACTCACACGTTATGCTGGACAATTCTCAACTGTGGAGAGTGGACAGGAGAGCAAAGGAGAGCAGTAAGAGAAAGGTGTGGGCAGAGCGATGTTTGTGAACAACAGATGGCAACAGATGTTGTAACCCAGGGCACATCAGTGCATCGGAGCAAATTGAGCTGTTAGCCGTTAGCATTGGGCCATATTACATCCCCTAGAAGAAGAGGGTTTTTGGATCAGGGGACAAAGATGAGCTGAGAAGTGTACAGAGGGAGCTGAAATGAGAGACAGGGAGAGGCAAGGACAGCTACAGGAAGAAGTTGGAGGAGCGCCTTCAGGGGAATGCCAGAGAGGTTTGGAGGAGCCTGAAAACCATCTCAGGCCACAGCAACAACAACGGGAGGGGTCCTGAATCTGGAGAGCGGGAATGGGCAAATGAATTAAACTTGCAGGTACAATATCTAAAGTCTTTATGTGCAAGATTTGAGCTGAGTCTTCACCACAAACAACCTCAAGCCACACATTCATGCATTTTTACTTACTTATTTTTACTTGAGTTAATGAAGATATCTATATACCAGAAATTCAACAAGACTGAAGTGTGAAAACTAACTTTTCATTTCTTGCCTTTAGTAGTGTTGATATCATTAACCGTGCTTCTTATTGACAGTCACTTTATTTGTTGCTCAGAAATGGGGGGGCAAATTGTACTGTTTCTTGTTAAAATTCAAAAGATTTGGATTATAAAACACCTAAAATAGGTGGATATTGGCTTGTGGCTTGTCATCACACTGAGCACAGGCACGGCGCCAGGATTTCAATTTTGGGTGGGCCACAGTTACTTTGGGTGGGCCTCTTAATTACAAAAGTTAACACTGTTTCCAACTGGTAGTCTCACTTAAACAAAAAATGTTTGATCTGACTGGATTACTCTTTAAATTGATTGCAAGGTGAGGGAGAAACAGAGCGATCAGAGTACTGGGTGAGCTACAATGACTTTTAACAGCGTGGTGCACTGTGCTGTTCATTCATGACCTTAACTGTCTGTGAAGGTAATCTGAAGACAGTCAAGTCAGGCAGGAGTATTTACCTCCCGTATTGTCTACATTTTCTACATGTTCTAGTTTCAATGGGAAATGCATTTGCTGGTATATAAAAAAAACAATGATATGATTTCCTAAATACACCACTTCTACATAGTTGAAAAATGACGTGTTACTGTACTCAACATAAAACAGAGGGCAAAAGCCTGACTAAAAATGTACAAAACTGTTGTGCCATAGCGATGCATTTATTTAACTGTGGCAGCCTGTGCCTACAATATATACTGAACAAAAATATAAACACAACACTTTTGTTTTTGCTCCCATTTTTCATGAGCTGAACTCAAAGATCTAAAACATTTTCTATATACACAAAAAAAAAAAAACATTCCTCTCAAATATTGTTCACAAATCTGTCTAAATCGGTGTTAGTGAGCACTTCTCCTTTGCCGAGATAATCCATCCCACCTCACAGGTGTTGCATATGAAGATGCTGATTAGACAACATGATTATTGCACGTGTGCCTTAGGCTGGACACAATAAAAGGCCACTCTGAAATGTTCAGTTTAATCACACA
Organism: Chaetodon auriga; assembly: GCF_051107435.1. Lineage (NCBI taxonomy): Eukaryota > Metazoa > Chordata > Actinopteri > Chaetodontiformes > Chaetodontidae > Chaetodon > Chaetodon auriga. Next base: position 1,704,598 of record NC_135075.1, on the reverse strand, counting down.
GTGCAATGTCACAGATGTTCCAAGTTTTGAGGGAGCATGCAATTGGCATGCTGACTGTAGGAATGTCCACCAGAGCTGTTGCCCGTGAATTGAATGTGCTTTTCTCTACCATAAGCCGTCTCCAAAGGCGTTTCAGACAACTTGGCAGTACATCCAACCGGCTTCACAACCGCAGACCACTTGTAACAACACCGTCTCAGGGAAGCTCACCTGCCTGCTCCTCGTCGTCCTCATCGGGTCTCGACCTGACTGCAGTTTGTCATTGTAACCGACTTGAATGGGCAAATGCTCATGTTTGATGGCATCTGGCACGTTGGAGAGGTGTTCTCTTCATGGATGAATCCTGGTTTTCACTGTTCAGGGCAGATGGCAGAAAATGCTCCAAGTCATTTAGGGTGGGCCAGTTGTACAAGTGGGTGGGTCCAGGCCCGTCAGGCCCACCCCTAATGCTGTGCCTGACTGAGCATGAGATGTATGCCAAAGAGTGAAACTGAAAAGTGATATTGCTTTCTCAGATTGTTTGATTTGAAGGGTTTTTAGATGCCTGAAGAGATAGAGGTGAAATCCAGTATTTCAAAAGAAGGAAAGCAAAAAATCCACGGTTGTTCTGCAATGATTTGTTTTTTCTCTTTGTTTTAAGTATCTGTTGATGAATCAGATTTTGGGATCCAACATCTACTGACATTCATGTTGAGTAATTCCTTCCTTCCTTCATGATCGTCTGACTTTTCCTCAAATGCTTTCATCAGGTCATACACATTGTATTCAGATCTTAGGTGTAAAGGAAACCCGTCCAACATGCTGGCATCCATATGTAGCACATATTTGACTGTACTTTGTTATGGCAGTAAATAGCTAGAAATAGGCTAGTGACAACAGAAGACCAGATTCGGCCGAGGAGCACCTATAACTGATGGACGACAAATCAAGACATGGAGACAGTTGGGTGCAGTATAAAAGGTATCATATATTTAGGAAAAGAAAAAGATTCTTGTTTCCTCCAGAGGGGGGTCCTGGTCACGTGACATTGGAATAGTTCGTCATCACAGATCGTCCATACACAAGGCACCTGGCATGGTTAAACATAAAGGCCAGAGCTTGTAACTAATTACAGCATGACAGTTAAATACAGTAACTCACTGGTAAATCTTATGAAGCAGTGTGTGCCGCTAGATGCTACACACAGCACGCTACCTGTAATTAGCTGGCTGCCAACACGCTGCGTCCACATTGTGTCACCCATTCATTATGTGCTCACACACGTTACGTCGGGCATTTTACAAAGCATGCGCCGACATGTAAGGCACAGATAACACATACATGTTGACAAATAGGCTAACCATAAGTTTAGTTCACTCACCAATTCAAGCAGTGTTAACAGTTTCAACAGAACTTCAAGTATTCACAGCTTTCAACCGGCACTTCCAACAACTCGTGGACATCTGCAGTCGGCAACAAAGTAGCTGTTAACCTTCACATTGAACGTTAAATTGATTGCACGCCAACAAAACTCCTTACTAACCTGCAGCCGCTCCGCGCATCAGCCCCCCATTCATCTACCCACGAGGGCATCTGCTTCCTGTAAATAGCGGAGCGGCGCAGCTGATTGGCTGCGCGCTAGTCACGTGGTTTACAGCACGGTTACGTCAAGTAAGGTAAGGTCTTATTTGCGTTTAACAGAATATTTTATTGTTTATTATTCTGAGCCCTGTGTTACACATACACAACAAAACATTACTAAGGATATTTGTTTTTAGCTATCATAAAAAAGGTTGTTCAAATTTAGACAGCGAGCAAGTGAGAAGGCTGAAAAAGACAGCTCTAATTACTAATTAAACATCTATTCTTTGCTGTGAAAGCACCCAAAGATGTGTTATTTGACAGAACTACGTGAAAAATGAATGCAGTACTGGTGGAAAAGAATGATATACAGTAAGAAATAACTGTATGTGAAACAACAACAATAAGATTTTTTCATAGACAGCATTTCACAAAGTTTCTAAAGTTTAACCAAAGTAAACAACTTCCAAAATTTCTTAACAGAGTTTTTGGCCGTTTTGCTGCGGCTGCGCATTGTGGCTGCTCACAAGTCAGGAAATGGCTATAAGGTCATATCTAAATGTTTTCAGGTTTCAGTGGCTACAGTGCAAAATATTATTAAAAAATACAAGACGTTTCGCACTGTGGAAAATCTCAGTGGATGTTGTTGCAATCCAAAGTGACACCTGTGCTGGCCAGGAGGATAGTGAGAGAGGTGAAAAAGAATCCAAGGATCACCACCAAAGCCATCCTGGTGAATCTGGGCTCTGCTGGTGGCAACGTCTCAAGGCAGACAGTCCAACAGACACTGCACACTGCTGGGTTCCAGGGATGTAGACCAAGGAGGATGCCACTTCACTCCCGCTTGGCCTTTGCAAATGCTCATCTGGACAAAGAGGAAGACTTCTGGCCTTCTGTTTTATGGTCAGATGAAACAAAAATTTAATTGTTCGGCCACAGTGATGTATCCTTCATTTGGCATAAAAAAGGAGAAGCCTTCAACCCTAAGAACACCATCCCCCCTGCCAAACATGGTGGTGGGAACCTAATGCTTTGAGGGTGTTTTTCAGCCAATGGACCAGGGAACCTAATCACCATAAATGGCAGCCTGAAAAAAGAGCAATACATGAAGATTCTCAACAACAACATCAGGTAGTCCTAGAGAAACTTGGCCTTAGGCACCAGTGGACATTTCAACACAAAAATGACCCAAACACACAGCAAAAGTGGTGAAGAAATGGTTAGCCAACAAAAACATTAACAATTTGCAGTGGCCCGGCCAGAGTCCTGACTTGAACCAATTGAGAATCTGTGGAGGGAGCTAAAGATCAGGGTGATGGCAAGGAGACCCTCCAACCTGAAAGAGTTGGAGCTCATGGCTAAAGATGAATGGGCAAAAATACCAGTGGAGACATGCAAAAAGCTGGTCAGCAATTTTAGGAAGCGTTTGATTGCTGTAATAGCCAATAAAGGCTTTTCTATTGATTATTGAGAAGGGTGTGAATAATTTTGGACATTCTACTTTTTATTCAAATGTAAATAAAAGCTGAGAAATACTTTTTTCCACAATGATGCCTCTTGTACGTCATCTTATTATCTTCTGGGGGACGCCATTTCCAAGACGTGTCATTTCCAATCAAGAAAAAACTTGCTGGTTGAATAAAAATAATTTAAGTCAAAATTTGCCAGGTGTATGAATAATTTTGGGATTGACTGTACATGTTTTGCTCTGGATGCCAAAACTCCAACCTCAAGAAATGTCACAAGAACACATTTAAAATCCCTGCTGTGGAATCTTGCTGTGGAAATGCAAAGATCAAGGCAAGATCAGATCATTTATTATCTGGCTATTGTATCTGGATACAGATCCCATTTATTGCCAGCTGTAAATGGGGTGAAGAAAATGGCACTTGCCTCACAGCATATCTCTGCGTTTAAAAAAAGCTGTGACCACTTACTAGGAGTTGGACAATTCCAATTTGTGCACACAAAGAGAAACAGAACATATTCAATAGAGAGAAATCCTTGAAAATATGGGAACATGGCTTATTTAGGGAATATAGCTTATTTTTGTTATTTTTGTGCCTTTGATCTTCAGTATTGTAACTATGATGGTGTGTTATTCCCATGGTAATGTTTTTAATGTTCCCATAGTTGGATTTAGAATTCCCTTCAGCCAAGTCAGATCCAAATCAAATGAAAAATACCAGTAAGCTTCTTCAGTGAGGACCTCCAGCTCTATGTGGATGTGTGCAATGAACAGAATCCTTGTTCAGTCTGATGTTATTGATCTCTGCATCTCCTCCAGACTTATCAGTGGGACATGTCGACCCTGTGCTTTGGACAGCATTTCATCAAGGACTTGGCTGTGTTCCTGGAGACGGAGTTGTCCTTCGCTCTGGTTAACAGGAAGCCTGTGGTGCCTGGACGTATCTTTTCATTACTTAGAGGTGAGAGGTGGGCTTTTTGATCTTAGTTTTGTTTGTGGGTTGAGACCCTCTGAGTCTGATGTATGGTCATTTGTTTTTCATTTAGTATTGCATTAGTTTGGATAGATACTTTTAATGGAGAGAGAGATAGACAATAGGTAAATGGAGAGATGTATAAGTTCCTGTTCAATTGTTTAAACTCTCCATGATGCCCATGCAACCTTCTGACATGTGGGAACATATCTAATCTTGTAATTAAGTAATTTTGAGTCAGAGTTTCCCAGTCTCAGGACAGAAGATATTCAGTCCAGGCTGCACAACATAAATAGTGAAATAATGATATATGATTTACTTATTTTCAAAAAGTGCACAGGTTAGCCCCATTTTTAATCAATATCTGGGATATAAAGTGCACTACAAGCAAGGGGGCAAACAAACCCTTAAAAGCCAAAAACCCTAATCTATGGTAAAACCCCCTAACATAAATGCTATTGCTATAAATCACTGAATGTAAGACTATAATTTTATCTTCCTTTCCAAGATGAAAGGACTTAATCATTTATGCAACATTTAGGGTAGACTAAATAATAAAGGATCGCATTTAGTTTTAACTTTTAAAAAAATCTTCCAGGCATACTTTGACTGAATCTGAACGTGAAAAGTTTCAAAAGGTAATAGGCATTAAATTCAATGAATGTGGTTTTGATCTCTGTTAGATCCACTGTACACTTGACATTTCACATCAATGTCTCAATGCCTCAGCTCCATAGAGCTGTTCAATAAGCAAAATGATGTACATTGTCATTGTTGTATATAAAGTTGTCAAGGTGACCTCTGCTTTGTGTTGGCATTGTGAATCAGCCTGTCAGCGCTTATTTTCACTATTAACTGTAGATTATCCATCAGTTATTATATGAGACTTTAATACCAAATGTACTGAGGAAGTCTCTGGGGAGACGACTGATTTGACCTGATATGCATATGAATTAAACAAAACCAATTGATTTTCAAATAACCAGCTTTACTCTGGAACATGTAAACACAAATAATCTCAACTGCTCACTCAGGAGTGTGTGTATATGTGTGTGTGTGTGTGTGTGTGTGTGTGTGTGTGTGTGTGTATGAGTGAGTGACTGAAGATCTAGAGAAACAGGTGTAAAATGTGTAGCACTGGAGTGGAGTCCTAATTGAAATGGTACATTGTCAAACTGATAAACAATGATTCGACACCCACATTGCCTTTTGGATTGTTACAGGAGAGTTTGACAGTTTTCAAGTTTGTAGAATTTTCCTCTTTGACTAGATTGCGTTATTTCATTGTTTTGCATCTCATGTGACTTCCCTTGTTGCAGGAGTGAAAAACATTTATTGTTTCCACAGCTGCACTGGTGTTTATAAATTGAAAGGTTTGAATCTCTTTAACTTCTGACCACACCCAACATCACAGCTAAGTATGGTCTGTTGTACTAGTGGCCAGACCAAACATTGGTATTGTGTGGTGTTGTAGTGCCACACTGCATCTCAGTTGCACAGTGGTTGATGTGTTAGCAAACAGTTCCATGGAGGATATTGTGATTGTGTGTGTGTGTTTGCTCTACTATATTTTACCAAGTTTCCTGTTTTAATAGACGTACAGTTTTTACCAATATCAGTCACTTCTGTTCTGCCACTTTTTGAGTGACATTAAACTGACCAGTGATGGGAAGAATCATTGCCTTTGAGCTGCTGGAAGGCTTTTAACATGCAAAATGTGTGCAGAGGTGTGGTTTTATTGACTCCTCAACTGTGATTGGAAGAAACAAGTGGTGAGCAAAAGGAGTGGTGAGCAAAAATATTGTTGGTAAGTATAAATAAAGTCGTATAAATAGTAAAAATATGGTTATATGATAAATTGACATTACAATCTGCAGTAGTCAGCCTCTGTATTTCACAGTCAATATCTCTCTCATTGTTTCTCTCTGACTTGACTTCAACATTTGCTGCTCAATGATGCACTTCCTAAAGTCTCCTGTTGTTGCCTGGCAACAGATGCTGTCTTTGGTAAGTGAACCTGCCCTTCATATAAAGTCTATATAAGTTTACCATACACACACGCACACACATAAGCACAAACACAGAGGGAATAGACAATAGCAATAGCTGCTGAAGGTTACCATCATGTTTGTTAGTTCAAGTTTGTTTGGTTTATCATCATACGTCAGCAAAAAAACAAAAAAAACAAAACCATTTTGTCTATTAATCATTGTTTCCAACCAGCCTGAGTGAAAAATAATAATTTGCATGATTTCCATTACTGTGATTTGTTTGAATAATGTGCTCTTTCTCTTTCCGAAGTGATAATCAGTTCTTGGTTTTGTACTCTCAAGTGCTGCTCCTGCCTTGCACAACCCCTCCACGTTAAGATTAACTTTGGAGCAGGGAGACTTCTTTCTCTGCTGTGCTCCATTGTAAGACCATACGTTAGCATTATTTACTCAAATTTCTCTTTCAACACTGTCATTACTACTCTTGATTTTAGAATCAGAATCAGAAAAAGCTTTATTGCCAAGTACGATTTTACACATACCAGGATTTTGTTTTGGTGAAGTTGGTGCATGACAAATCTTCTAAAAATAAGCTGTTAAAAAGTAAAAAATATAACATATAAATATATATACACAGTTTGTTTTTTTTTTCTGAATAAAAAGAGCAGTACAGCTGGCAGTGACACAGTAAAATAACAAGGAAATCCAAGCTGAGCGTTAGTGTAACACATAGAGTTATGGCAATAGAGGCAGAGGTGGAGTGTGAAGAGTGTTGGGGGGATTCCGGGCCTTGTTGATAAGGCTGACAACAGATGGGAAAAAACTGTTCTTGTAGCGTGAGGTTTTGGTCCTGATCGACCGCAGTCTCCTGCCAGAGGGGAGTGTCTTGAAGAATTTGTGTCCGGGGTGGGAGGGATCAGCCACAATCTTTCCTGCACGCCTCAGGGTCCTGGAGGCATACAGGTCCTGAAGAGATGGGAGATTGCAGCCAATCACCTTCTCTGCAGACCGAATGACACGCTGCAGTCTGCCCTTGTCCTTGGCGGTGGCAGCAGCGTACCAGATGGTGATGGAGGAGGTGAGGATGGACTCAATGATGGCTGTGTAGAAGTGCACCATCATTGTCTTTGGCAGATTGAAGTTCTTCAGCTGCCGTAGGAAGTACATCCTCTACTGTGCTTTCTTGATGAGGGAGCGGATGTTCGGCTCCCACTTGAGGTCCTGGGAGATGATAGTTCCCAGGAAGCGGAAAGACTCCACAGTGTCAATAGTGGAGTCACAGAGGGTGATGGGGGCAGGTGAGGCTGAGTTCTTCCTGTTGTTCACAACCATCTACACTGTCTTCAGAGCGTTGAGCTCCAGGTTGTTCTGGTTGCACCAGGTCTCCAGATGGTCAACCTCCCACCTGTAGGCGAACTCGTCACCATCAGAGATGAGTCCAGTGAGGGTGGTGTCATCCGCAAACTTCTGGAGCTTGATGGACTGGTGACTGGAGGTGCAGCTGTTCATATACAGGGAGAAGAGCAGAGGAGAAAGAACACAGCCCTGGGGGGATCCGGTGCTGATGGTCTTTGCGTCGGAGACATGTTCCCCAGCTTCACGCACTGTTTCCTGTCAGACAGGAAGTCTGTAATCCACCTGCAGGTGGAGTCAGGCACGCTCAGCTGGGGGTCTTTTGAAATAGTGAATGATTTCCATAAAAAGTTCATGACATCGTAAGTTCATATGATGCTCTGTTCTCTTGTTGCGCATCGAGTTCATAAGATGCTCTGTTCTCTTGTTTGGATGTTATTGCTGTCAGCAGTTTTGTTTCTGTTGACTCTTCTGTTCAGTATTTTACAGGTCATACAGGACAGGTGTCAAAAATGGTATGTATGTTTATATGACGTTGCTATGTGCAAAACCGGAGGCGGGAGGTAATGTGAGTCCCTCCTGCTTTTAGGAGCATATCTTGTATTGCACTGTTTCTTCTTGTTTATGTTTGTCTGTGTATGTTGGAATCTTCTTGTGTTCTGTGTTTTTCAGGTCATAGAGGTGTCAAATGGTATGTATGGCATGTTCTTGTTTTCAAGCTCTCCTAGTTCAGTTTTAATATAGTTCCTAGTTGCATTAGCATCCTGGACGTAAATAATTTATTTCAAGGATGCTAATCCTGACACTGATTTATACTCTCAAGAAGCACCCAGTAATTTTGCACCCAGTAGATTTGTAGTGCATTTAAATCATTTACCGATTAGGGACTTCATTGGAGCAAAACATGCATTGCTGCCACTATCTCTGTCACCATGTGTTGTGTTACATGTTATGAATATCTGTAGACAAGTCAATTAACGTATTTCAATAACTAAATTACTAGGTGCTCTTGAGGTGTCTTGTTTTGCCATGATCATATTGATGAAACGTTTTCTTTTGAAGGTATGTGTCAGTCATCGGCTTTGTCATCAACATGGATACATTGTTGATGATGATTCCTGACCTGTTCCAAGTTCAGCATTATGTCTGCACATACCGCTTCAGTCAGAATCACTTGGAGCTTTTGTTCAATTCTGTCAGGGCATCAGGTAGAATTTTCACATTTATAATTAGTCTTTTTAGTCTGTGGGCCAGACCGGATATCAGTACCATCTGGGTGGACAAATTCAAGTAGAGATTTTTTTATACCTATACATCCCTAGTTTACAGTATGTTTTGATGTGATAGACCTCTCAGACTGGTCACCTATTGATGGTTATCACCTTATGAAGTAACCCACCCCTAAAGTAAACGACACTTCAGACACCAGTGCATATCTTTTTATACCCTACGTGTGGAAGAAACATGGTTATACAGTTATTACCTTACTTACCTTTTATAGCCTACCTGTGGGGAAAAAAACAAAAAAAACAAAACATGGTTATACAGTTATTACCGTACTTACCTTTTATAGCCTACCTGTTGAAAAAAAAAAAAAAACATGGTTATACAGGTATTATCTTACTTACCTTTTATAGCCTACCTGTGGAAACCCCCCCCAAAAAAAAAACATGGTTATACAGTTATTACCTAGCCTTTTATAGCCTACCTGCGAGGAAAAATGGTTATACAGTTTCCCAGCTTACCCTCAGAAGATATATCTTTTCTAACTCTGACTGTCCTCATTAAACATCCCTGTAATCTATGTGTGTAAATGTTTTTAATTTTTTTAGGAGGCCGGAATAACAATCCCACTGCAGGGCAGTTCCAGGGCATTTTCCGCTGTCTGATGGTCCGTTGTGGTGTCTCACGAAGTGGGTCAGGCAACGTGGCAGCACAAGACGAGACTGTGTCCCTATCAGCTGCAGACATGCACTCTGCTTTAATGGCAGAGGAAGTTTCTGCAGTCATATGTGACCACAGTTACCTGCCTACCCGCTTTGGTGGTCTTGTGGACAACGCCTTGGTCTACATTTCAGGGTTTGTTGTCAGAAAAATTCTGAAAAAAACTGTCAAGTGAGGTGTGCCGTGCAAGCCTTGTCACAGCTGCTGTACCCTCATCCTTTGACCAGAGCTACCACCTGCTTCAACTTAAAAACAATGGTGGGCTGATGATCCCCTCAGAGGGAACAGGGAAGGTGGTCAAAGCAGCAGAGCATGTGATTTGCCAAAACTCAATAGAACAAGGTGTCAGTGCCCTTTGTCAACCATTTCGTTCAGGCTGAGATTGGTTCAGAAGATGTGTTTTTACTCGGGGAGCACATTGCAGAAACCCAATTCGGAATCATCAAGTGAAATCAAATGAGAACCATCATTTCATGCTTGTGTCATTTGTTGTCTCTGTATTTCACAAAGTAAGGCTGTACCACGTTGCAAAATTAACTACCCTGGAGTTACAGAGTGCCAGCGCACGCAAGAAGCTGTGCAAAACAATTCTTTTTCAAGGGTTTTAGCTCCCCAGCCCCAGTTGCAAGCTTAACAGGGTAGTATAAGACACTGGAATGACCTGGAATTTCAAAGCTTACTTTTCCAGGCCTTTAAAAAAGAAAGAAAGAAAGAAAGAAAGAAAGAAAGAAATGTACTGAGCAGGTATATATGGGAGCTTCATATATGTATGTATGTATACGTGTTAAAATCAGTGTATATCACAAACATCAGCAGTTTCAGTCCAGGCTATTGCGGAATCTTTTTCATCCTAAAGCCTGTGAACAGTTGTTTAAATTTAGACGTCAGGCCAGAAGTTGTGTGTGTTTGTGTATGTGTGTGTGTTCGAAAGCAGCAGTGGACGGTGGGCCGACACACATGATGAGTTGGCCAAAAAAGAAAAAAACCTTCACTCATTTCGACAGTTTGTTTTGGTGGTTTTATTCCAACACAACGAGTAAAAAACTTACTCAAAGTTTAATAAGCATGTCAACAGGTTATATGAGATGTCTGGTTTTTGTGTGTGTGTTGTGTGTGTGCACACGCGTGCATGTGCCTGTGCCTGAAATAGTTACATTAAATATACTCAACACACAAAAACAAAAATATGAAGAAATTCTTGTGTTAGTGTGTACAGAAGGGTCATGATTTTGTGTGTGTGTGTGTGTGTGTGTGTGTGTGTGTGTGTGTGTGTGAGAGAGAGAGAGAGAGAGAGAGCAAGAGAGAGAGAGAGAGAAATAAATTCAAATGAACAAACCGTTTCTTTATTAAAATATAAAATTAATTCATGTATACATTTATTAATATGCCATACCATATGTCTGTATTATGCTCTTTAACAAAGACAAAATATTTCGGCATGAAAGCATGTATTTTTAATGTGTGACAGCGTCCTGTATCATAACTACATATCTGCTGTTTGTAACAAACCAAACCGTGTGAAAATCGGGTAAAAATTCGGGGAGTTATAATTATTGTAATTGGGTATACACCTTCCTCCGTAGAAATAAATGCAATTGGGGCGCATGGGGGACCCATCCAAGATGGCGGCTGTGCTGATACGTCAGCTCCAATAGGCAGCATCAGTCTATGAGGCATCTACGTATATTATGTCTATGGGTAGGGGCAGAGCTGAGCAGCAGGTCAATAGTGGAGAATAACAAGGAAATTTCTCTTTTCTCTTGCCCTACAATAATCCACTTGTTGATGGACAAGCACACAAGGCTTATTGTCGATCCCTGTACTGGATCATTTGAAAATCACAATGTTTTGAGCATCCCAAGCATTTTTTTTATTTATTTAGTTATTTATTTATTACATTTTGATTTGATTTGCATTTATTTCTAGAATATCTATGCATGGCTGACTATGGTTATGGTTAGGCAACTATCAATCAATCAATCAAACTTTATTTGTATAGCACCTTTCATACATAAAAATGCAACACAAGGTGCTTGACAAAGGATAAAAACATGATAATAGAAAATAGAACACAACCACACAGACACACACAGATACATACACCCACCCATGATAATGCAAAATAGTATGCAACCACACAAAACAATGGCAGGGCACTGAGGAATCAAGAGAGGAAAAAACCAGCCATGGGGAGCTCATCCACACTGCAAGGGGTGACAGCCCACAGGGAGCGCCGCTGACCCAGATAGACCGGGATGGACTCCACACACAGGGCAGAGCTCCCCAGTCCTCCGGGCCCAAGGAGTCCCCAGGATGACGCCCCAGCGGGCAGGCCAGACACACCTCGCAGCGTGGAGGCCCCCCATGAGGAGACACTGGAGCTAAAACGTAAAAGACAATGGAATAGAAAGACCTGAATCCTAAAAGACAATAGAATAAGAGACCTAAGACCTAAAATAAAATCAAATAAAACGACCGAAAGGCTAAAGACAATAGGCTAGGATGTGGCAGAGACTTGAGCAGGGCCGAAGAGGATAGTGTCCAGGTGTCTCTCAGCTTCCTGGATTTTGTACAGAGTGGAGATCCTCTGCTCCAGCTCAGCGATTTTCTTGCCGAGGGCGAAACAGCTTTGACAGCCGGATGGCGAGGTAAGTGGAGCCATGGCCGGCTGAGCTGTGCTCAGCTAGTTTAATTTACTTGAGATCGAGGCGTCTGATTACTAAAATTGTTTCTCTGGTTAGGAGGAGTAGTTAAAAAGAAACAAGATCTAAAAAGTATGACAAGTATGAAAAGTTGCTTAAAATTTCATAAAAAGAAGTTTTTGACAGAGGTGTATGGCGGAGAGACACAACGCCGCCACCCTGTCAACAGAAAGTAGTAGTAATAATAATAATAAGTAGAAGAAGAAGAAGATTTTTTTGATTTTTAAAAGTTCCATTTATTTAAACATGTTTCTTTTCAGTTAAGCAGGTACATAAATAACATTTTTTGACATAAACCGAAACAGGCTAATGAAGACAGCTTCTGAATATCAGCTCCTTGTTGGACACTCTACACAAAACCTTTTTTTGTCCCCACAGTTCATTAAAATGGTCTAAGGTCCCCATTGTGGCCCTGTGGAAGCAGAACTCCAGCCCTCTCTGGCTCTGATGTTAGTCCTCCACACGTCCATGGAGTCCAGGTCTGGTCCATCCTGCAGTCTGTCTGTCTGTCTGTCTGTCCGGCTACACCCCTCCCCCACTGTACTGTAGAAGGCTTTTCTCCCGGGCACAGAGTTTCTGCCTCCACAGTTCCAGGCTCTTCTGGACCAGCCGGGCGGAGTGCAGTCCCAGCACAATGCCTGCTGCCTGGACGTCTGACAGCACCAGCCCCACTGCTTCCACCAGCTGCTTTAGTGCCACAGTCCCTGTGCTGCACAGCGCCCTCGTCAGTCCTGGGGTGGAATCACAGCTGACATCCATGCGGGCGCCGCACACCAGGGGCTCCTCCAACAGCCAGTGCAGAGAGAGACATTTCTGGGGTCTTTTAAAATCAAAGAGAGTACAAGATTCAAAAACACCCTGATAAAAAGGAGGTAATCCACCTAAATTTAAAAATTTAAAATCAATTAAAAACAGAGCCGCATCCAGACCCAGGTTGTTAACACGCCTGAGGATACAGCAGGCCACGTCCCTCCACAACAGGTCAGGGGGTCCTGAGAGGAATCTCTGCACAAACTGTATTCTAAAAGTGACTGTTCTACTGGCCAGGTGGACCAGGCCCTGGCCCCCCTCCTCTCTGGGTAAAAACAGTACACTCTGTGGCACCCAGTGCCGGCCGCTCCAGAAGAACTCTACCATCCTGCTCTGGATGTCAGCGAGCAGGCCTGATGGAGGATCTAGGCAGGCCAACCGGTGCTACAACAGAGAGGCTACAAAGTTGTTCAAAATTAACACTCTGCCTCTGTAGGACATCTCTGAGTGCAACCACCTCCATTTTAACAGTTTACTTTCTACTTTTTCTGTTACGTTTTCCCAGTTATTTTTTTCAACATTTTTGTCTCCTAGAAAGATTCCCAGGTATCTCAGCCCATCTCTCTTTCAGACCAGGTTCTGGGGGAGAACTGGAAGGCCGCAGCACCATTCTCCCACTGCCAGCACCTCACTTTTACTCCAGTTCACTCTGGCTGAGGATAAAACTGAATAATTATCAGTGATTTTTGTTAGTGTTTTTATATCTTTTGGTCATTAATAAAAAATAAAAAACAGCATATGCTGATAAAACCACTCTTTCTTTAAAACCTGGTAAAATCAGGCCTTTTACATTTGAACGTATTTTGAGAAGGAGGGGTTCCAGGGAGAGCGCAAAGAGCATCCCTGACAGAGCACAGCCCTGCCGGACACCTCTACGCACTCTAAAAGGAGCACACAAGCTACTGTTCACCTTCAGCACACTCTCAATGTCCCAGTAGAACACCTGGATCTTGGCGATGAGACCAGCGCTGAACCCAAACCCCCCCATGGTTTTCCAGAGGAAGCTGTGTTCCACGTGGTCAAAAGCCTTTTCTTGATCTATTGCGATCAATCCAGTGTTCAAACCCAATGAACGGGAGACTTCCAAAACATCCAGAATCAGGTAGATGTTATCTACCATGGACCTGCCAGGCATGCAGTAGGTCTGGTCCCTGTGGATGACCTCCTCCATGGCTACTCTGAGGTGGGGGGCCAGGGCTTTGGAGAGGATCTTGTAGTCAGTACACAGGAGGGATTTGGGATGCCAATTTTTGATCTCCTGCAGGTTACCCTTCTTGGGCAGGAGTGTAATCACCGCTCTCCTGCAAGAGAGTGGAAGCGAACCACTATTTAAACATTCCTTAAAAACATCTGACAAATCCTTACCTAAAATGTCCCAGTAAGCTTTATAAACTTCTACTGTGAGGCCAGGGGCCCTGCATGGCCTGGAGGGCTGCATACAGTTCCTGTATGACCAGTGGATGTTCCAGCTGGGAGTTAGTCTCTGTAGAGACCTGAGGTAGCTCTGCACAGAACTCTTCTAACAGCTCCTCGTTTTCACAGAAGTCACTTGTAAACAGTGATGAATGAAAACCTACTGCTCTTTTACAGATCTGCCCTGGTTCGCTGAGTTCACCACCTGTGTCCGAGAGCAGTGAGTGGATCACTCTGCTCTGCCCTTTTTCCTCTCCAAACCAAAGAAATAGCCAGAGGGAGCATCCATCTCAGAGATGTTCTGTATCTGGGACCGAACCAGTGCACCCTGAACTTTAGTGTCAAGCAGTTTAGCTAAAGCCATTCTTTTAGATTTGAGAGTTTCAAAGTACTCTCGTTTTCCTGTGGACTCGCTCAATCTTTCTAAATCCACAACATCGGTCTCCAGATCTCTGATAGATCTGGTGATGTCTTGGGATACATTGAGTGTGTGCTGCTGGCATAATAATCTAATCTGGACTTTCCCATGATCCCACCACTGCCTTAGACAAGGAAAATCCTTCTTTGTCTGTCTAAAAGCATTCCAAAAATAATTTAATGCTTCTCTAAAACTTTGGTCAAATGTTAAAACTGCATTAAAATGCCAATAGGCGCTTTTTGGTACAATATTTCTAATAAAAACACTACATAAAACCAATGAGTGATCAGTAAAACCAACAGGTAAAATCTTACATGATTTAAAAACATTAAAATGAAGTTTGAAACTTTAGAAACAATCCAGATGAGCTAATGAGATTTTGTTTTCACTCATGTGGGACCATGAGTACTGCCTGGAGCCTGTGTGTATCCTCCTCCATACATTCACCAGGCCATGGGTAGAGACCAGCTGCCTCAAAGCATGCTGGGAAGCTGGATGAGGCCCTGCATGGTTCCGATCTAAAATTTCATTGAGAATACAGTTAAAATCCCCACCAACAAAAACATAATTTAATGCCCCAAACTGTTTCAGTTTTTCATTAATGTTTTCAAAGAAACGCTGTCTCTCTGCACCGCTGTTGGGAGCATATATATTCAGAAAAACAAGGTTAAAATGATCAAAAACAGCCCGTACTAAAAGACACCTTCCCTGGATGACATGTTTTGTTTCTACAGACTTAGGAGTGAATCTCCTGGAGAACAGGACGCCCACCCCGGCACTCTGTGTTGTGCCGTGACTTAAAAAGACTTCTCCTCCCCATTCCCTTTTCCAGTCCACCTCATTGTTTTTATCCCTGTGGGTTTCTTGCACAAACAGGACATCCAACTGCTTTAGTTTGGCTGTTTCGTTTAGTATTGCTCTTTTTTTAGCCTCTATGGCTCCATTCAAATTTAGGGACCCGATTTTAAAATTATCCATAAAAGAAAGGCTAAAAACTACACTAAAAACAGCCAAAAGTGTCCAAAAAAATCAAAAATGTTCCATTAAAATCAATTAAAATTGTGCCAACTGTTTCCTAACTTTGAACATTACTTTCTTCAGTCTGTACACTTCCTGGTCAGTAAAACCAGAGTCAGCTTTATGTTTTATGTGATGTCTTGCTGACGTACAGAAAAAGGTGAAATCTGGAAAGAACTGTTCAAGTTTGGCGTTTTTCAGACTTTAGTCTGTTGCAGGAATGTTTTAAAACTAGCAAGTGGGTAGATGAACTCCTGACTCCCCGGCTGAGTGTTGGAGACGCCGCTGCGGTCAGACACCCAGCTCTCACTGTCGCTGCTGTCTGAGTCCACGCCTCCCCCTACACTCAGCCTGCCCGCCTGTTTACAGGCCTTAGCAGCAGCCACCACACTCACCCTCCTGCTGCGTCTCTTCTTAGGGACCTTCTTACCTGGAGCTTCCAGCTCCATCTCAGCCTCACCCACCTGTTCACTGACCTTACCTGCCTCACCTCCACGATTACAAGCCTCGCCTGCCTCACCCATATTACTTGCCTCACCACACACCTTCTCCCCCACACACACTCCTGTCTCACCTCCCTGCTTACCACTCACCTCTTCTTCCTCACCCCCCTCACCTTCAGCAGCCCTGGCACCGCGACTCGGTGGTGCCGCTCTGCCTGCCCATCCACCGTGATGCCAGTCTCTACCAGCCGGTGAGCCTGCTCCACCTTCTCCACAAACAGAACCACGGCTCCGTTCATCCTGGCTGCGGACTTCATGGAGCTGTGTCCGATCAGCTCCCCCACAGCCAGGGCAACCTCCTCCACACTGAGCACATGGCCCGAGCCTACCTTCACCCTGTGCTTCCTGCTCAGCCCAGCCAAGCCTCCACTGGCAGCCATAACGGCCACACACACACACACACACACATACACACACACACACACACATACCTAAACTAACACAAACCCTGAAAAACACAACACTACACTAACAAACAACTACATCCGACAAAGACAACTCAAAAAGGGACAGAAAAGATAGAAAAAAGTCTCTCACTCGAGATCACTCTCTGCCTCTTCTACTCACACACCTCTCACAGGCAGAAGAAGAAGAAGAAGAACAAGAACAAGAATATTTGCAGTTTTGTTTAAATTTAGTTTCACATTCAAAAACAAATGTTTTAAATACAATTTCTTATGAACTGGTACTCTATATTGCCACTGTAGTGCCCACATCTTACTCGATGTTACACCAATGCTAATGACAGCAACATTCACTCTAGGCTCGGAAAGCTGGATACCTTTAATTATTTGAACTTCTCACTGAGGAGATGGTGGATGTAAAGTTGAACAGTGACAATTTTATTGCCTCACAACAATTATTTAACAATGCTAGAACAATGTATAAAATTTAAATACAACAACAAAACCCCTTTCAAAATAATAAAGATTAAAATTTCATATGAAAGTGCCCCTTCTTTTGGGTAAAAGCAGACTTCAGTTCCTTGTGAAATTCTCTGCTGAGAAAAAGAGATCAGAGTTCCCTTTAACTTGTGTGTGTACACTGCTCCTATGACTACCCGGGTAGGTTTTTATAGTGTGTTGTGTCTTATCTGTACCTGAGTGAATGGAGTAAATCGATGGTCTGAAGTTCGCTGAGGCGGAACCCATGGCTGGCCACACCGTGTGTCCGGTCTGTCTACAGTCAGCTCTCTGATTCTGGCTCGCCACTGAACCCTCCCGGGTTCAGGATCAGACTAATCAGATCCTAGTCTACATAAAAAACCAATCTACACACACAGTGTAGAATATATACATTACTATCTTTCTTTTTATCAAATGACGTCAAATTACTTTATCACTCCACACATCCTTCCACATAAAATAAACTACACAGGATATACTGTATATTGCTTCAATCACTGTGAAATGAACTGACATATATGACAATAAAAGTATTTTAGTGCAAACAAAATGATTACTGATAAATTCACAATCTGTATTTTAATGACATTTATCTTTTTAGTACCCAAATTTAATTGGCAACGCTAGTGTTAGCATAATGGCTAGCGCCATGCGCAATTAGCATTAGCTCATGGCTAACGTCATTAGCGATCTTTTTCTCATCGTTTTGAAAAGTTAACAACGATACAGTCTGTACCAGAGTAGTATCAAAAGCTCTATGACTTTGATTGGTTCAGAGAAAATATCAGCGAACAACAGTATGGTGTAATAAGTAACTAGCTAATATTAACAATCAATATGGAGGTCTAGCCTCTTAGCAACAATGGCTACGCTTACCGAAGTTGACAGTGAGAGAGCTCACTCCATGAAAGCGGCTCCTCTTTTCAGTTAGACACACAGGACAGAACAAACAAGCAACTTATTAACACATGATATTTGAGACTATGATATTTATAATGTTTTTCATACCGGGGATCTTCAGTTTGCTCTATGCGCGCTCTCGGGACAACATCTCAGATGAAAAAGAGAGAGCAAGCCGAGATACAGGCAATTAGTTGTCTTCAAAGTGAGGTACAGAGTGGGTGCGCCACCCTCTGGCAGGCATGGAACTACACCTCTAAACTACATATATGGGTTTAGTAACCATATTTTTTATGTGGGTTACACCACCTTTCCTGGCCTTTACTGCTATCAACTATTGATCTGAAGAGCAGCATGAAACTGTATACCATCAGGTGCACCTTCATTCATAAAACATATGCACTTCATTGTGTGTTTTCTAGTTAGAGCTCGATAGACAAACAAAACAGTTATGAATGAATCCAAACTGGTGAGGCTCGAGGCTGGCTGGGGCATGTGCACAAACTAGTGGTGAGGGGCCTTCAGATGCCCGGCCCCTCTAAAAGAAGAGCCAAACAGTTAGCTAGGTACTGCTCAGTATCGGCTGTTATCGGAAGCCGCTCAGTCTGGAGGAGACAATGTTTTTTGTATCCCTGAATGATGTCTGATCTGTTTTGATATAGTGTCCCGCCACCAGGTGCTTTGTAACTGACTGATTCCCTATTGTCAACTGTACTGGCAGCATTTATGTCCTTTATACAGGAATCCTTGTACTTTTTATGGGCATAAATAAATATTTCAAGTGTGTGTGTGTGTGTGTGCGTGTGCACGCGTCTGCTGTGTGCGCGTTGCACTGCTTTGAAATGCGTGAACTCAGGACCTTCCTCAGCACATCAAAGTTCGAATAAACTAAAAATAAACTGAAAGTGAAAAGTCATACAGATTTTTTTTTTTATTGATTTTGAATATTGAACAGCTTTATTTTGATTAGCATGCAAAGGGAGATAATAAAAAATAAAAATAATAATGCAAAAAAAAAACAATGTTGCTGCTTATTTTTCACATATACCAGGCTACCATAATAAAACCAAAAATATTCAAGTTTGCATCACTTATATTGAAAATAAATCAAATAAACAGTTTTTTAGACCAAAAAATTGAGGTGCATCACGACAAACACCTGGCAATTAAAGGGTTTAAAATAAAAGAAATTCAACACTATTTGATATGTATGGTTAGGGCAGAAGTTGCTTTACAAAATAATTCTGGCAACAATTAAATCGTAGGCAACTGGACTTTGATTTGTCTAGAAGACGTTTCGCCTCTTATCCAAGTGGCTTCATCAGTTCTCAACGCATCGGACTGACTAGTCCCCACTAGTCTGACTCGAAACATCTGGAATTGACCTGGATAAATGAGAATATCCACAGATTTACAAAATAATAAAAAGATTTTCAAAATGATAATTCATAATTTTTTTATAGCTTAAATTTTCATGTGCACATTTATGTGCGAAGGTGTGTTAGTGTAAGTTTTTTGAAGGTGTATCAAAAAGAGACTAACCTTTTCATGACGTTGCTCACATTTTCACGAATGCTGGCTCCACCAATCTTCACCATTTGAGCTGTCTGAAGAAATAATTTTGCATACATTATATATAAATATAATATATATATATATATATAAACACACTCACAGGGGGTATTTTGAAGGGGAAAAATTGTAGTTTGATGGTTGTGTGTTGTGTTCAACATTTGTAGATTTTTTGTGACCCAGCTGTTACTTTTCGGACACACCGTGTGTGTGTGTGTGAGTTGTGTGTATACACACAAAACAATTTGTATTGGTTTGCTTTTGTTCACCAACTTACCATCAGTTTTCTTTTCTCATCAGATTTCAGCTCTCCGTTAAGATCTTTGAGGTCATCCATGGAGTCAATGAATTCCAGTTGAAACACTGAGTCCAGGGGCACCGATCGCTGGCCAACTTCAGAGAGTTTTGCTCTAATGTCCGCCAGCAAAAAAAGCACTCTCTTTTGGAACTCTATGTCAGACCAAAGAGAGCAATATCACTTAATATTCTGTACAATATTTTTTTCTCCATGCAGCATTTTCTGTTCAGTACACACTTACTCTTAGGTTCCATTGGGAAAGCAGTCTGCTCTCATGTGAGCTTGCTAACTCTTGATGGCGTGATCTGGACCTGGATCCGTAGCGTTGGCTTGACGTGGATCTGGATCTGCTGTGATGCATTGGTGTTTCCATGGTTCTTTCCTGGCGAGATCTCCGACTGTGCAATTAAGGCAAAAATGATAATCTTGAACAGTGGCGTTTCTTTTAAGTTGAGGATTTTGAACTTCACAACAATATTTAAAAAATGGTTCCATTTCCTCCTGAATAATGATGGGTATTATTACTATATATGTAGGAATAATGTTTTCAAAAATGTTCAGAGTGTAAAAATACAGTCAGTATTGTAATTGAAATCAAATTAATTGCACAGCCCTACCGATGGGTGGAACGATGCACTGATGTGGATCTGGACCTGCTGTGATGCATTGGTGTTTCCATGGTTCTTTCGTGGTGAGATCTCTGATGGCTGGCCCGAGATCTGTAGCGTTGCCTTGACGTGGATCTGGAACTGCTGCGACGCATTGGTGTGGTTCTTTCCTGGCAAGATCTCTGATGGCTAGGGCTGTGTAATTATGGCAAAAATGATGATCTTGATTGTTTTGATTGATATTGAAATCACAATTTTTTCATGATTATTCATTCTTTAAATGAACATTTTTAACTGGCATTTTTTTATTTGATGATTTTTGAACATCACAAGAAATGTTAATGTTTTAAAAAACGTTTACAGTGAGTGTAAAAATACAGTAGTTTATAATGTTATGATCATGGGATGCCAATATTGTAATTGAAATCAAATTAATTACACAGCCCTACCGATGGGTGGAATGATGCACTGATGTGGATCTGGACCTGCTGTGATGTGCTGGTGTTTTCATGGTTTCCTGCTGGCGAGATCCCTCATTGCTGGACCTGGATCTCTTTGGCAATTGTGGTGTGGATCTGGACGTCATTGGTGTTTCCAGGGTTTCCTGCTGGCGAGATTCCTGATTCTCCAAGAGGCTGGACAAGGATCTGTTAAATTTCTTTGGCGCTGTTGGAAGGAGAAGGCCTGTTGGATTGCAAATGATGATGCTACATTAAAAAAAACTGCCCAATCTCTACTCAGACAATTGACATTTCTGTAATATATATGCTTACTATGTTCTGAAGATGAATCTGTCTCACTGTGGGACATTGTGCTCTGTGATTTATTCACTGATGAATCTGTTGAATTGCAATCAGTCACACAATATGCAGTTAGACTGGCATATCTGTATTTTCTATTCCACAAATATTGTTCTGGTTATAGAAACTTACTACGTCCATGGCAAGATGTTGGTGTCTCACCAGTTTCTTCTTCGTCATCTGCGTAACACATTAACAGTCACATAAATACACTCACAATGCTATGTTCCTGCTTGAAAGTCACAATGTCAAACAACAACGTAGGACAGGCTTAACAACTGTTTCATATTTATACCTTCAACAAAGTCTTCAAGGGTCCTCTTCTTCACTACCCTCTTGGGCCTGGAATGAGGTAGCTGCTCCCCATCATCTTCAGCTGCAGTAGTGAGTTCATAGCTCTCACACTCTTCTTTGTCCACTGGAATCAATGAAAATGATGCATCAGCATTAATATTCATGAAAGGTGCAATATTAAGTAGGCATATATTATTCTAATCGATATGAACATACTTGAAGTGAATTTGACTTTGGAGAGCACAAATTTCCTCCAGTTTTTGTCTGGTTTATCCATTTTCTGCATGGCTTTGGACGCATCTGTGCCAGGTGGCCAATAAACAGCTTTGTCCTTTATCCAGGACTTGGGGATGACTCCCTCTTCTTCCCGACCTCTCTCCTTCCAAACTGCTCGGGCCCACATTGTGGAAACCTGTACAGTAAGTAAAGAATAACAGCATGGAACACACATACATACATTTCCCTCATCAGTCTGTAAACCCTATCCTACCCAGTCAACCCTAGGTAGGATAGGGTTTACAGAGTTCTTTTCAGTCTGTCCCCTGTCTGGCTCTTATTTGCTACTGTACCTTTGAGTCTTCTTGTTCACTATTTAGTTGCAAGTTATGTTGCTTACTAGTTTTGCTAGTTACTATCATATCCTTGTTCTCATAATATAAGCCACTTGCCCTGTATGTGTTTTCATGTCACTCTCTCCAACATTGCACTTTGTACACACAGAGAGAGAGAGAGAGAGAGAGAGAGAGAGAGAGAGAGAGAGAGAGAGACTTACCACTGTACAACAGAGAGGACAAAAACACCAGAACAGGCCGAGATCCAACAGTAACGATGCAAGGGTGCAGGATAAGTCGACACCGACTCAGGGATGGCAATAGTAGGCACAATACCCAGGTCCCACTGGACTGCAACACACAAACATATATAAATTAGTGCTATCAATAGATTAACATTTCACTCTCACACACACATTGGTTCATGCAAATTGCATACAATCATTGCATTGTTTTGTTAGTTTAGTATTGGCATGATTGGCAAGTAAAAGCAATAGATTAAACTCACATAATATTTTATCACTCAATCTGATGCAGCATAGGAAACAGGACATATCGTAGCTTCATGGTTAACCGGCAGGCAAACAACTTTACGATGTAGCTGCTGTCTTGAGATCAGTTGACGCTTTGCTCTGCTTAGATCTCTAACACAAGTGATGTTAAGAAGTTTGGAATCACAGGGATCATCAAAGAAACTCTCTGTATCATCATGGTGTATGACATCACAAATGAAGGAGCCATCTGCACGTTTTTCCTTGATAAAGACAAAGTCCTTATTCTCAAGAAGGAAACAGCCATCCCTTGACGTATCAGATACATAAGTGAACTTTTCTTTGGTAACATGTCTGCATTTTGTAGACTCTTCCAGCTCTGTTAAGCGTTTGGTAACCTGAGCAATGGGATTTTTTGATTGCCTGACCATTTTCTTCAGAGTTTGGAGGTAATTTTCAAAGGGAAAGCTTGAGACATCATCCAGGGGACACTGGAAATGTTCATCATCATCTGGCAGGTGAATCAGCGAGTGCACATTGTACACTGTGAATGTTCTTCCATAAATCCTTTTACATTTTTTCACAAAGTACATAGCCAGATCTCTTGCATACCCTAAGTATTGGTTGCGCACCTCTTCAGAGTTCAACATAATTGACATGACAACCATCAGTGAAAGAAAATGTCTGTAGAGAACAGGGGACACAACTTTTCTCAAAACAAGCGGTCCTGTGTAAAGGAGGAACTGTCTCAACTCTGTGGCCTTCCATCTGTCAAGTTCTTGCAAACCCCTGGGCTGGCGAGCAAACTCTCTTGGCAGTTGTCCCTTCAAGGACTCCAGATGATTTGAAATAATGTTCCTATGTTGCAGTGACAATCTGCATGTTTTAGGTCCTTGCCTCATGAAATTGAGCATTCTCCTAACCACACCCAAACACACTAAGTGCATATAGTCCAATGGAAACTGACGGATGCATGAGATTCCTGCCATAGTCAGTGGGGATTTTTTAACTTGATGATCCTTGTATGCCAACTGACAGAAGGCCTCTTCAGTCCTTTCAATGGCATGTGGTTCTTTGGAACCAAGAACAACCCTTGCTTCATAGGTTCCTTTTGTTGTGCATCGCTCACAAGCATAATAACTGTTGTGGTTTTTTATGCACTTCAGAAATGCCCTGGCAGGTGCATCACATATGAATGCTTTTACGAACACTTTAAATGTTGTGTCTCTGTGTACTATGCCTTCTTGCTGCAACTGCTGCAGCTCAAGGATAAAGTCAGACAAGTATTCCTCAACATTGTTTGGTTTTGAATGTCCACAATAAAGGGCTACACTGAAAGGTGAAAAGTCCCGAAACCTGCAGAGTATAGGCCACATCTGTGTGTTGGATGACTTAAAGAGGGGTACACCATCGATGTTGAAGCACAGATCTATGTTCTCTTCACATATGCTAGGATTCTGAGATAACAGTTTCAAAATTCCAGAACCAATACCAAAATAAGCATAGTGTCCACCACATTTTGCAACTGTTGCCACTCTTTTTGGTGTATGCAGCAGCGTTCGGGCATCCTTGGGGAGACGATGTCCTTGGCGCCTCAGTATTTCCAACATCTCATTCAATGCAGACCGCTTGCAGCCGTTTCTGGTGGCCCAGTCAGCAAGTTCCTCACCCAGATCAGGACCAGTTTCTTCAGCAGAGGGTTCATCAAACATAATGTCACTGTCAGATTCTGTGTCAGATAACTGCACAAAATCTGAGAAGTCATCATTATCATCATCATCAGCTAAAGGCAAAGAGGGTCCATCCTCATTCGCACTTGTACCACCCTCCAGCATTCCATGCAGAGCATCCTCACTATCAATGGAATCTTCAGCCAAAGCAAGCACTTCAGCATTTCGCTTCCTCCATGTCCGGAAATATGCCATCTTCACTGTAGCCTCACCTTACAAGAAATCTCACAACAATGTGCTGGTGGAGGACTACTGTGGTCGAGGCCAAGGGGCAGGAGTAGGATAGCTGCGGCGCTGGAAAACATTACATAGAGATGTCACTCAGGGTTACATGCTTTTCTTAACGTTCTTTGGTATAGGTCAAATATAAAAACAAATGTGAACAGTTTCAAAATTGTTTGTGGGGGGATATATTTTATGGCAGGTTGAATAAACTGTCTGAAATAATATGTTCCCCCAGTAACTCTGGCTGTGAAAAAGGAAACTAGCTCATATCCATCATGGTTACTGATTATGGTCTGAGATGTAGGCTAGTTACACAGAACAAATTAGTTGATGTTCTGTGTAACTTTGAATGGAAAAGAAGAAATAAATCATGTTGATCAAATTGAGGCCAGCAATCTTGATTTCTATTTTTTTAAAAATCCCCTGGGGGTATATTTTATTCAACAAATAGCCTACCATAAAATGTATACCCCCACTGTGATGGACAAGTGAAGTCTGACTATGGAGTTAGATTAGTCTCAATATTAATAAATGCACACAGAAGGATTCACAAATACATGTTAAGATTTATATATAAATGACTCTCTCCACACAAATATTTTCAATGCACACATATATTTGGCATTTTATATAAATGTAATAAAAAAAATCCACAAATAACCCAAAAAGTTTCACAAATGTATTTCTGATGCACACACAAATATATGTATTATATATATTTTTTTATTTATTTATATATTGTATTTAAAATTTTGTATTTAAAAAGTATTTGCAATTTTCATCAAAACATATGTGGATGTTGATACACAAATGCTTTTATTTTGTGAACCTCTGCGCATTTGTGTGTGAATATTTCTGAGACTCCCCTGACGTGACCCGATCCACAAATGCATTTTTTATACCAAGGGGATATAGGTAGCCAATCAGATGTTTTAACGTCGTAGCGTCAGAGGGTGGCAGTAATGCACCGCTACATTGTTTGCCGACCGCCAAATTAATAAGGACGAGAAGAAGAAGAAGCAGCAGCAGAATTATGCATATCTATGCAGAAAGCGGTCAGGTTAGCGTCGTGGGGGAAAACGTGGGATCAGCTTTGTTCAGAGGGAGATCACAGAATTGATTTCTAATCTGCGTTGGACCAAGAACTTGCGTTTCCTTTTTCTCAGCAATGACAAGAAGGAAGTTCAATGACATCCATCATTTCATTTCTGATTTGCACTCTTCCAGATTCACCAGCTTTTTCCAGCTTTTTCCAGATTAGGCAACTGGCAAAAGTGAAGCCTTTTCTTGCACATCAGCACTTTGAAACAGTAATCCATGCCTTTATCACATCTCGGCTGGATTACTGTAATGCACTTTATTTTGGAGTCAGCCAGTCCTCCCTCGCGCGCCTCCAGCTGGTGCAAAACGCAGCTGCTCGCCTCTTAACTGGGGTGCGTAAGAGGGAGCACATCACTCCCATCCTGGCCTCCCTCCACTGGCTGCCTGTGCACTTTAGAGTCCATTTTAAGATTCTTTTATTTGTTTTTAAATCCTTACATGGTCTCGCCCCGCCTTACCTCTCTGAGCTCCTTCACCCCTATGCTCCTGCTCGGTGCCTCAGGTCAGCTGATCTACTGCTCCTGGAGGTACCGAGGTCAAAAAGAAAGCTCAGAGGGGACAGAGCCTTCTCTGTGGCGGCCCCCAAATTATGGAATGAGCTTCCGTTGCTTATTAGACAAGCCCCATCACTGTCCACTTTTAAAACTTGTCTTAAGACACACTTTTATTCCTTGGCTTTCAACCCCACATGAGACTCTGCCTTGTTTTAGTGTTTTATGGGTTGCTTTTATTTATTGTTTTATTGTTTTTGATTGTTTTAAAAACAATAAAACATTCATTTTAGTGTTTATTTCTGTTTTATTTTACTTATTTTATTGTTTTTATTGTTGTACAGCACTTTGTTTCAGCTGTGGCTGTTTTTTAAAGTGCTATATAAATAAAGTTGAGTTGAGTTGAGAGTTGAGCTGATGACAGGTGTCAGGCTTAATTGAGATATAAAGCTGAGTATCATCTGCATATAAATGAAAGTTGAGTTTGTAACTATTGATTAATCAATTAATTAATGTACCAATGGGCAACATATGAATAGAAAAAAGAATAGGACCAAGCACAGATCCCTATGAAACACCACAACTAACCCACTTGTAACCTGATGAATAGTTGTTGTGTAAAACAAAGTGAGATGTGTCAGATAAATATGATTTAAACCATGAAAGAGCAGTGTCAGCGAGACCAGAACAGCTTTCTAGGCCATGTAATGTAACGAGATGATCTATTGTATCGAAAGTTGTGTTGAGATATAGGAGCAGCAACATTTGAAAAAGTATGAAGCAAATGGTAAGTCATTTACCAACAAGTGGTTCCTGTGCTGTGAAACAGACAGATTAAGTTCATACAGGTTGTTGCATGAAAGGTGATCTATGAGTTGCTGAGCTACTGCTTTTCAAGGAGTTTTGAAAAGAATGGGAGATTCATGATTGATCTGTATTTCTATCAAGTAGTAGGCTTGGAGAGAGTAGTTTAGAAAGTGTATAAGAATAGATAATCTCAATAAGTGGTTGATCTTACAAGATGAAAGATCAATGGCTGTGTGAAGTTGCTGGATATTCGCAGGAAGTGGAACATGCTGTCGTATACGCCGATCAAGAGTATCCCGAACATGATCAATGGGTGACATGTCTGGTGAGTATGCTGGCCATGCAAGAACTGGGATGTTTTCAACTTCCAGGAATTGTGTACAGATCCTTGCAACATGGGGTCGTGCATTATCATGCTGCAACATGAGGTCATGGTTGTGGATGAATGGCATCCATGAAGAGAACATCTCTCCAACGTGCCAGATGCCATTGAATGTGAGCATTTACCCACTCGAGTCAGTTATGATGACGAACTGCAGTCAGGTCGAGACCCCAATGAGGACGACGAGCATGCAGAAGAGCTTCCCTGAGATGGTTTCTGACAGTTTGTGCAGAATTTCTTTGGTTATGAAAACTGATTGTTGCGACAGCTGTCTGGCTGGCTGGTCTCAGATGATCTTGGAGGTGAATATGCTGGATGTGGAGGTCCTGGGCTGGTGTGGTTACACGTGGTCTGCGGTTGTGAGGCCGTTTGGATGTACTGCCAAATTGTCTGAAACACCTTGGAGACGGCTTATGGTAGAGAAATGAACATTCAATTCACGGGCAACAGCTCTGGTGGACATTCCTGCAATCAGCATGCCAATTGCACGCTCCCTCAAAACTTGCGGCATCTGTGACATTGTGCTGTGTGATAAAACTGAACATTTCAGAGTGGCCTTTTATTGTGCCCAGCCTAACACTACGTAGCTCCACCGAGCGAGGTGAGCGCTCACTACGACGCAGTTTCCTAGAACCGAAGAAAAGACCGCTCACTCTGACGCAGTTTCTCTGAACCAAGGAAAATAATGCTTTTTAGATATGCTTAATTATTACCTCATGAACTTAATTTAATTTTTTAACTTTTGAAGGCAGTACACTCCTCGCTTGATATGGTTATGTCATATCACTCTAAATACAATACACATATATTCAAAGAGGAATGTTTCTTGCAAATAACACACATTAAGTCTCTGAAAGAAGGACTACGATCTCTGAGACTGGCCTTAGAAACACTTTAGCTGTCCCATCTTTTACAATCCGTACCTCGACCTTACGAACTCTGTTGTCACCGCTTGCGAGAGTCTTGACCACTAGCCCCATTGGCCACTCATTCCTGTGGGCTTGACTGTCCTTCAGCAACACGACATCTCCTTCTTGGACGTTTGGTTTGTCTTTTGACAAGCGGAGCGGATGATCACACCTTTGGCCTTTGAAAGCTCACTGATGCTGGATGCGTCGCCAAAACACTTCCAACCTTTCTTTTCGGCCTTGTCTGACTTTCCTTTGAAGGATGCTGCGACATGAATAAGTTTGGCGATGGTGTGATAAAGTGTTCTCCAGCTTGAGCATCGCTCGAAATGTTGAGAACCCAACTGAGGCTCCGATGCCTTGGTTGCCAGAATAGTTGCCTCTGGACGAATCTCCTCATCCACTTCAGGTTCAACAAGAGCGAAGATGCCAGGTTCATACATTTCCGCTGCGTTGTCCTGATGGAGAAAAGCTGGACCTGACAACCAGCTGCTGAGTTGGAGTTGACATGCTGGCGTGAATCTGGTCGCATGATCAGCGGGATTCAGCTCTGTTGGCACATAGTACCACTGGTTGGGGTGCGTAGATCGTCTGATCCGAGCTACCCGGTTGGAGACATAGAGGTAAAACCTTCTTGTAGAGTTATGAATGTAACCAAGAACGATCTTGCTGTCCGTGAAGAACTTCAGTGTCCATCTCCATGTCCATCTCGTCCCTTATCAGCTCGTATAGCTTGACGGCCAGCACCGCGGCGCAAAGCTCCAAACGCGGGATGGTGTGAGCAGGACGAGGAGCCAGTTTTGACTTCCCCATGACAAATCGGACGTGGTGCTGTCTCTCAGAGTCTGCAGCTCTCAGGTAATCAACTGCTCCTATTGCAACTGTGGAGAAGACACACAGTTCTTTTGTTTGTGTTGTGGACAGCGAAACTGGTATGTAGCACCTTTTTATGTGCAGGTCTTCCAGGGCCTTTAAGGAGTCTCTCCATGAATTCCATTCTTTCTCCTTGTGTGAAAGAAGAGGAGCATCCCAGTCGCTCTGTTCCGATGACAACTCCCAGAGAAGCACTTTCCCGTGCATCGTTATAGGAGCGACGAAGCCCAAAGGGTTGTACAGGCTGTTAACCGTTGACAACACACCTCTCTGTGTGTAAGGCTTTTTCTCTGGGGACACAAGGTAGGTAAAGCTGTCCGTTTCCAAATCCCAGGAGAGACCCAGACTCCTCTGAAGAGGGAGAGGATCCACTCCGAGATCCAAATCCTTCAGATCTTTTGCACGGTCCTCTGCTGGAAACGCTTCCATTACCTGGCTGCTGTTTGACGCTACTTTGTGCAGCCGCAGGTTGGATTCTGCCAACATTTCTCTGGTTCTTGAGAGGAGATCTATTGCCTGTTCGGGTGTGGCAACTGAGGTGAGACCGTTGTCTACGTAAAACTGCCTCTCGACGAACTGTCTCGCGTCCGACCCATGTTCTTTTTCTCCTTTTTGCGCTGCTCGCCTCATGCAGTAGATGGCCACAGAAGGAGAAGGACTGTTTCCAAAAACATGGACCTTCATCCTGTACTCGGTCACGTTCTTGCTAATGTCATTATCCTCATACCAGGGGTACCGAAGATAATCTCTGTCCTCTTCTCGGACGACGAAGCAATAGAACATTTGCTCCACGTCTGCTGTAATGGCGACAGGTTCTTTATGGAACCGCAGAAGAACTCCCAGCAGAGAGTTATTCAAGTCCGGTCCACTAAGGAGGACATTGTTGAGTGAGGTTCCATCACATTCAGCACTCGAGTCGAAAACGACACGTATCTGGGTAGGTTTTCTAGGGTGATACACACCGAAGGTTGGTAAGTACCACGACTCTTTCCCCTTTTTCAAACATGGAGCTAGCTCAGCTTGGTCACTGTCCACCATCTTCTGCATGAATTTGATGTAATGTTCTCTCATTTATGGTTTTTTCTCTAAGGTTCTCCGGAGTGAGCAGAGGCGTTTCAGGGCCTGCTCCCTGTTGCTTGGAAGGCGTCGTCTGGGAACCCGAAATGGTAAAGGAGCCACCCAACTGTTCTCCTGATTTTGGTAGACTTCTGAAGCCATGAGAGCTAGAAAGGCTTTGTCTTCTATGGACAGTGCCAGTTTGTTGTCGTCCTTGGACCCGTCGAACACAGAACATCCTAGGTTGTCTGTACTCACATCAAAACTTGTGTTTGTGTCAGCGAAGGTTTTACTGTGCTGCTTTGTCGTGTGACTGTAAACTTCCTTCACATGGATACTGTTTGGACATGGCGTAAGGAAGGTTACACGGCCGTTGTTCAGGACGTTTGTTTTGTAAACGTTCACCTCTGATGGCTTATGAACTGTCCCCAAACACACGTCTCCCACGATGACCCAGCCGAGGTCCAATGAGCATAAGGTGCGTTGTGGGGCCCGTTGATTTGTTCACGTACTTTATGCACTCTTAGGAGGTCCCTCCCTAAGAGCAGGAGGATTGGTGCATCTTGCTCCACAGGTGGAATTTTACTCGCAACTGACCGCAGGTGGGGGTGATGGTGTGCCACCTCTGGGGAGGGGATTTCTGTCCTGTTATCTGGCACCATGTCACACTCTATCAAAGGGGGTAGGACAAGCTTTACCTTCCCATCCATGGACTCAATGGTGAAGTTAGCAGCTCTCCTGTCGGAAGTCTCTAGTTTCCCAGCACAGGTTCTCAGAGTGTAGGGGGCAGAGCTAGTTTTTACTTCAAACAGACTGAAAAACTCTGGTCGTTTCTCAATACCAAGTACGCCAAGTTCGGACTTACGAACTTCACAGCTCGTCTGCCGGTTATCTCCGAAAACTTTGGAGCAAATTTTAAACTACGCGCTATCGTGATGAATCGACCACAGATTTTAAGTTTTAACATACACTTTCTCACATAAAATAATCTTAAAACCACATTCCGTACTACTAAAACAGTAGTATTTCGAAACTTGTAACTTTACAGTTGTGAGTCCTCTCCTCCGCAATCGTTGCTACGAAATGCATTCTGGGATACGTGGCTGCACCAAGTCCACACAAGTCACCACCCGATGCATCCTCAATAAAATGGGAGGGGCAAGAACACATCCGGGTATTTGACTGTACTTGGCGAGATGCGGACTTTTTAATTGGAACAGTACTTGGGCTCAGACTGATGACGTTTCTCAAGTACACAAGAACACAAGTACAGAGAAGAACGCATATTGAGAAAGGCCTTCTGTCTTGGCGAGAGACCTGTTACTTTGTTTGTCAACCGCGTACATCTTTTTTTTAAAGCTTTATTTTTATTTAGTTTTTCAACAAAAACAACTAGGGGTGGGACGATATGGGTAACTCATGATTCGATACTGTGGCGATATTTGGCCCACGATAACGATAATATCACGATATACGATATCTGCGATATCCGATATATTGTAAGAAATTTCATCAGCAATATATCACGATGTATGTGTCTGGAAAAGAAAAAAAATACCCATAAAAAGGGAAATGTCTGTAATATTGCATTTATTCAATCAATGTACAAAGAAACATGTACATTTGCATAGTGCCTCACTGCCAGCTGTACAAATTAAAGTGCATAATAACAATACTGTAGAACTAGACCAGTGGTTCCCAACCCTGGTCCTGAGGGATTCCTGTCCTGCATGTTTTAGATGTTTCCCTGCTCCAACACACCTGATTCAAATGATCAGCTCATTATCAGGCCACTGCAGAGCTTGATGACAAGCTGATAGTTTGAATCAGGTGTGTTGGAGCAGGGAAACATCTAAAACATGCAGGACAGGAATCCCTCAGGACCAGGGTTGAAGAACACTGAGCTAGACAAATGAACAAGAATATAACAGTATACAGCTAGACATATTAAAGTGCATGAACATGAACAACATGTTTTCTGTAAATCAGTGCAATTCTGATACTGAACGTCAGTAGCAACTCACATTAAAGCGCATACATCAACACACGCACATCACGCCATATTCTTCTTGAGGAACACTAACTGATCAGCATGGTCAGACGTAAGAGTGCTCCTCTGAGCAGAGATTATTTCACCAGCTGTAGAGAAGATTCTTTCTGATGGCACACTAGTCCCTGGGACACACAGGTACCTTTGGGCCAGCCTGGCGAGGTGTGGGTACTTGCATGCCTCAGATTTCCACCAACCCAACGGCTCATCAGACAGTGGTAGAGGTGGAGAATCTTGGTATCGCTGGACCTCCTTTTCAGCCCTGGAGTTAGGTGACGATGGGGTCAGGGAAGATCTGGTGTGCTGGAATGTTTGTCCAAGGAGGTTAGCAAGTGCAGATCTCCTTTTTTTGGGTGTGTGTGGTGGTCTCTCCTCATCACTGATGTCATCAGCAGGACCACTCCCCTCAGTGCTTTCTCCCTCCTCGATGTTATCATCAGACTGCATCCCCCTGTCTGCATCCTCCTGTAACATAAAGCATTTGGCACACCTTCATTATTATTTTTGTTGTTAATAAAAACATCAGCCACTAATCATTTTAAAATTTCACACATCTTTGCACATCTTTGGTTGGATGTACAGATTATGTTCTTCCACCAGTAGTGTTAGGGTTGAAATTTTAAAGGTAGAAATTCAATGCAAAGTACCTAACTATTAAGTGTTTACAGATTGTAATTACCATCAGGGCAGCAGCCTTGGACACCACAATGGCATACGTCTCCTGCACTTCTAAGGGCGACAAGAAGAGCATCGACTTAAACCTGGGGTCTAAGGCGGATGCAACATGGAGGAAGTTTTTCTCCTCTGCAGACATGTAGCGCTTTGATAGGTCTTCATGGATGGCCTGCTTTATGTCCTTGATGAGAGGGGCATCCTCAATGGAGGTGAGTGTGTCACTCAGAAGTTGGGCGTGAAGAGGTACGATGATGGAAACAGTTGGGCTTTTCTCCTCGCACATGCTCTTTGTTGCTACCAGCATTGGATGGAGGGCTTTCACAACCTCTTCTGCATTCCTTATGTCTACATCAGTCAGGTATAGAGATGTCAGTGGTATTCTTTCTGACCTTTAAAGAAAGAAAGAAAAGAACAGAATGAAAGTTAATTAAAACCAATTTAATATATGTTAGAGCTGCAGTTATCGATTATTTTAGTAGTCGAGTATTCTATCTATTATTCTGGCGATTAATTGGGTAATCTGATAAATAATATTGCGCATTTTATTACTTAAATCGCAATGATATCTGTCAGTGAGCACGAAATTATTTATAACAAGTCAAACTAGGCCTCTGAAGTTGACAAAAAGACACTGAGTCCTCACATTAGATTTGAATATCAAACTTTTAAGTTTGTAAGATTGACTACCAGACATTACTATGGTGAAATGTTGAAAAATGTCAATCAGAGTTCCCCAAACCACAACACGATGTCATCAAATGTCTTGTTTTGTCCACAAACCAAAAAGATATTCAGTTTATTGTCATAAAAGAACAAAGAAACCAGAAATATTCACATTTAAGAAGATGAAATCAGAGAATTTGGACTTTTTTTCTTCAAAACTATTCAGACCGATTATCCGATTATCAAAATAGTTGACAATTCATTTAATAATCAATTATTGTTCGATTCATCGATTAATTGTTGCAGCTCTAATATATGTTCTGTTAACAAATTAGTACATCATTAGTTTTTTAATATAGATCATGTTGACAATAATATGTATTTTATATAAGTAACACATTTTTTAAAGTTGTATATCATGTTGAATCACATCACACACTACAGATTTTCAATACAATTATGGAAGAAGATAGAATAAACAACTTACCTCTGGAGATAAGAGGGCAGCAGTAACAGCAGGTTGTTGCTCCAGAAACCGACTCATCATCTCATAGGCACTGTTCCAGCGGACAACAACATCAGTTATGAGCTTGTGGTGCGGAAGACCTAACATCTTCTGGTTCCTCTTCAAGGCCTCAGCTGCTGGGGTGCTCCTGTGGAAGAACGTGCAAATCCTCCTAATCCTCCCGAGCAGTCGGGCGACATTTGGCAGTTTCAGTGCCCGTTGCACCGCGAGATTCAATACATGAGCGAAACAGCGAACGTGTAGATATCCGGTTATTTCAACAGCTACGGACATATTCGCTGCGTTGTCAGTGACCACTGCTGGCTCTTTCTCGGTGAGCTTCCATTCCTCTGTAGCCTTCTGTAGAACTTCTGCTACGTGAGCGCCGGTATGACTCTCATTCATAACTCGAGTTTGAAGTACGTAGGTTTGTGCATTCCAGTCTTCGTCTATGAAGTGTGCGGTAATAGTCATAAAGGACTCGGTGGCCCTTGAAGTCCAGCCATCGCAGGTTAGTGCGACTCGTTTAGCAGACTGAAGTGCATCCTCCACTTTTTCTCTGGTCTCTGCATACAATGCGGGGATAACCTTTTCTGTGAAGTGTCGACGACTCGGTACCTCGTATCTCGGTTCCAGGGTAGCTAGCATTCGGCGAAAGCCATCATTTTCGACCACGCTGTAAGGGCGAAGGTCCTTGCAAATGAATTCAGCGATGGACTTGGTGATAGCTTGTGCCCTCGGCGACCCAAAGGGGAACTTTGCTTTAAAAGCAGTAGTGATTGTCGGCTGACTTGGTTTGTCTTTTTTATCACCCGCGAGTAATTCGCTGTGATAGCGAACGAGGTGGCTTTGCAGATTCGTAGTGTTGCCGTTATATTTTACCTTTGCAAAACAGTTTTTGCAGACTGCATATTCTTTATCCAGTGTTCTCCCGTCATGTGTCTCGTAAAAGCCAAAGTGTTGCCACACTTTAGAGTGGAAACTTGAAGGTGGGTCTTTGATTTGTTTTTCTGCGTTCGTATTTTCCGCCATTCTCGCATCTGCTCTTCACGTCTATATGTTTCTTCTTCTTCTGTCGTTAACTCGTCTCCTTCACTGGCCGTTGCTTCCGCCTACTTTACCTCCATTTACGGGATTAGCGCCCCCACAAGGAGGACAGGAGAGATTAAGTACTGACGGCGACAACGGGGTAAATCCATTATGTGTGTTGTAATAAAATATCGATATTTGCCGTCCGTGTATCGATTATTTATTGCGACAGGGAGCGCAACAATATATCAGAATATCGATTTTTTTTCCCACCCCTAAAACAACACAAAAAACAGACAGGTCATCACAGGTGTAAAGGAATGTGTAACGTGAAAAAAAAAGATTGAATGAATCTGGGTTACATTCATTATCAAAATATATGAGTCTTTAGTGTCCGTGTGTGCCAGCTGGAGTCCTAGAGGATTTTAGATCCTTCGCTCTGTTTAATGTAGGTTCTGAGTGTTCCATACCAGGGCAGGTATCTCCCAATCTTTCACAACTTAAAAGTCCATTCTTCTTGTGCAAAGAAGAAATACAAAGAAAGATGTCATATTTCTTCAAACAAACATATACGTATACAGAAATCATTTCAAGTTCAAATAGGACTTCCATTTTTTTCAATATTTTTCACCTTTCTTAGTAGCATGTCTCAAGGAAAAAGTCAAACGTTCCATAGTATGGATTTCATTAACTATTTCAATCCATTCAAGGATTGTAGGAGATTCTTTATTCAGCCATTTTCTGGTTATTGTTTTTTTACTAGCTGCTAGTAGTATTTGTAACAGGTATCTGTCCTGTTTTTTCAGCCCAGTTGGTACATTTCCCAAATATATAACACTGAAATTAAAAACAAGTTCTGAGCTGATTACAGATCTAATCTCTTTCACTATGTCTGTCCAATAGGAAGAAATAATTGGACATTCCCAAAAAATGTGAAAATGACCAGCTGACATATTACCACACATTCTCCAGCACTGACCTTGTTCAGGATTGTTGCTTTGCGATTTTTTAATCTTTGGGGTTATGAAATACCTTAAAAGGTTTTTCCAGGCATATTCCCTCCAATAATCAGAGCTTGATGTTGTACACATTGTCCTACATATATTTAACCAGTCGTCTTCAGTCAGTGCTATGTTAGCTTCTTTCTCCCACCTTGATTTTACATACAAAGTGGAAAGACCCCTTTCCAGTTGTAAAGATGAATAAATCTTTGAGATCAATTTCCTTTTAGAGTTGCCTTTGTATGCATCAGTAAATATCTTGATCAAACCTGTTCCTTTCTCTCCATTAGTTTTAATATTTGTTTTGAAGTGATGTCTCATTTGAAGATACCTGAAGAAATCATATTTCTCTAAATTATATGTTTTTGAAAGTTGCTGAAAACTATTTAAGCCCCTATTGGAGGATATCATGCAGTATGAAGTCATGCCTGCATTTGTCCAAAGTTTAAATCTGTTGTCAAGTTTAGCTGGTGTGAATTCTGTGTCATATGCCACCCAACGTAATTTTCGTGCATTTCTTTCAAAATTTGGGTCTTTAAATTCTTTATACCAAATGTTTAAGGGGACTGCAGTCCATTTGGTTAATTTGTCAAGGTATTTCTTCAGGAGAGATTTGTCCCCCAGTATAGATTGGAGAGGTATATTTGTTTGACTTTGTTCTATGTCTTTCCATTTGGCATCATATGTAGGATCACACCAGCAAACCAAAAAGCGTACCTGCGCTGCTTTATAATAGTCTTCTAAGCAAGGTAAAGCCCTTCCTCTTCTGTCCTTGGGCAACTGTAATGTCTGGAATCGAATCCTGGGCCTTTGCTTTCCCCAAATAAAGACTGAAATCGTTCTATTCCATTCACTGAATTGCTTGGGGGGGGACATCAACATGCAGTGACTGGAAAAGGTAAAGCAGTCTGGGTAATACATTCATCTTTATAACATCTATTCGATTATACATATTCACTGGTAACAGAGACCAACGATTTAAATCAGCTTTAATATCGGCTGTTATGGGAGTATAGTTATAATCATAGGTGGCAGATAGCTCTCTAGGTATTTGTATTCCTAAGTATTTGATTTTGTCACCTTTCCATTTAAAGTTGCACAATCTGTAAATATTCTCCTGTGGTTCATAATTAAAGGTAAGAGTTTGGGTTTTCTGTAAGTTCAATTTATAACCGGAGTATGAACCAAATATTCTGAGCAGAGACAATAATTTAGGCAGGCTTACATTAGGGTTGGTGTCACAAGAATGTCGTCCGTGTACAGACAGGTCTTGTGTTGTGTATCTCCAATCAGTATACCTGTTATGTCACTGTCTTCTCTGATTGCCTGTGCTAGTGGCTCGATAAAGAGAGCAAAAAGTGTGGGACTGAGGGGGCATCCCTGTCGACACCCTCTCTCAAGAGACACAGTTTTAGTTAAATTCCTGTTAATTTTAATTCTGGCTGTAGGAGAGCAATATAGGGATTTCAGACATCCAACTACATGATTGTTAAAACCAAACCGTCTAAGAACCAAATACAAATATTCCCATCGAACGGAATCAAAAGCTTTCTCAGCATCAAGGCTTATAGCTATAGATTCTATGTTACTGTTTGTCATATGATCAATGAGGTGGAGGGCTCGTCTCACATTGTCGTGGGTCTGCCTGTTTTGTACAAAACCAGTTTGGTCTGTATCTATCAGATCTGGGATTATATTTTCCATACATTTTGCAAGTATTGACGCAAATAATCTATAGTCCATGTTTAAAACGGATGTGGGTCTATAAGAAGTGCACTCTGTCTTATCTTTACCTGTTTTGGGAATTACTGAAATTATGGCTTGTCTCCAGGACAATGGAGTCTCCCCACCCCAAAGAACATAATTAAAACATTCCTTGAGAACTGGTATTATAATCTCTCTAAAGGTTTTATACCATTCTGATGGATAGCCATCGGCACCTGGCATTTTATTCGTTTTTAATCTTGATATAGCCTTGTTTATTTCTTCTTCTGTTATCTCCTGGGTTATTATTTTATTCTGAGCTGTTCCTACAGATGGTAAGTCTAAAGACATTAGAAAATTTGATATGGCTGCTGACTCAGCTGCCTGAGGTTGAGCGTATAATTTTGTGTAATATTTTTCAAAACAGGTTTGTATGTCTTCCAGTTCATGATACAGCTTATCGGTCTGGGGATCTTTTAAATTTATGTACAAATCTCTCGGCCTGTTTTTTGCGAATTCTCCAAGCAAGTAATTTTTTTGATTTAGCACCATTTTCATAAAAATTTTGTTTAATTAGTTTGGCTCTCTTCTCTATCTGATTTTCATATAAGTTGTTTAAAGTCTGTTTTATATCCTGGATCTCCTTTAAAACTTCAGTGTCCTTATGTTCCACATGTTTACTCTCCAGAAACTTTAACCTTTCAGCCAAATCCTTAATTTGTTTCTCTTTCTCCTTTTTCTTCTGAGCTGACCACATTATAAGTTTACCTCTAATGACAGCTTTTGCAGCATCCCATAGCACGCTGGGAGACACTGCGCCATCATCATTATGGGTCATATATTCTTGAAACTCTCCCTTTACATATTTCTGACATTGAGGGTCATTCAAAAGATTAGTGTTAAGTCTCCACAATGTATCCTTGTGCCTACTGTCAAGATGCAGTGTTAAATATACCCCTGTGTGATCAGAGATATCCCTTACCCCGATGTTACATTTAGTAATCCTGTGACGATCAGAACTAAACATAAAAAAATAATCAATTCTTGAATATACAGAATGAGGGTGGGAAAAAAAAGTAAAGCGTCTGTCAAGTGGGTGTAACTCCCTCCATACGTCTATCATACCCAATTCTTTAAGCAATTTTTTAATATATATTGCTTCAGATCTTATTCTTTTTGTTTTATTTGAGGAGTCAATGGAGGGATTAAATTGAGTATTCCAGTCTCCCCCACACACCAAGACACCTGATGTTTCCGTAGTTATTAAGTTAAAGACTTTTTTGATCAGCTGTTTATCATTTCCTGGTGGTCTGTAGACATTCAATAATGTAACTTCTTTATTATCAATTAGACCTTTGACCAGTAAGTAACATCCTCCTCTGTCATTGATCTGTGAGGAAAACCGGAAGTTTACCTTGTTTGAAATTAGTATCGCTACACCCCTTGCATTTCCTTTTTCAAATGAAGAGTAATATGAATTTTTAAATCCTAACTTTCGTAACTTCTCATGTTCACCACTGGAGAGGTGTGTCTCTTGCCAGAAAATTATATCTTGTTTTTCTCTTTTCATTTTGGCAATCGCTTTACTTCTCTTTATAGGATTATGCAACCCATTCACATTAAGTGTGATTACGTTATAATGTTGATGAAGCATTTCTGACAGTACAGAGGGGAAAAAGATTCACCTGAACATTTAAACATCCCTGGATGACCTGAACACTGTAACTTCTGTCTGCAAATCAAAATGAAACTTAACATATAAACGTCCAATGATAATGACTTCCATCTCTGAAGTGTGAACTCAACTTCTGGCTTGGAAGGGGAAGCCCTTAACCGTGAAGGGGCCCCTCTCAGTGCAAACAGACATCTCTGACTTAAAGAAATCAGAGCAGTGCACATAAAATAAAAACAACATAAGTTCCCAGCTGCGGTCAATATCAATGTACAGTTTAAGCTTAGGAAGGAA
Organism: Chaetodon auriga; assembly: GCF_051107435.1. Lineage (NCBI taxonomy): Eukaryota > Metazoa > Chordata > Actinopteri > Chaetodontiformes > Chaetodontidae > Chaetodon > Chaetodon auriga. The sequence goes on along the minus strand of NC_135075.1, from coordinate 1,664,861 downwards.
AGTTCGCCTAATTTGTATTTAGATTTCACAGCGCAGTCCGAGCTGGCGTTAGGGTATAATCTTACCGGTCTTTTTTAACAGTTGCACTGTCATTTATAGTAATTGGTTGTTTTCATTTAGCGTCGTCCTCTCGCCTGAACCCCTTGAGCTTCTCCCGGATGCGTTGCGGGCGTACGTCTCGGCTCCAGCGTGTTGTTGCACCTGCTGTTACCCAGGGGAGTTGTCTCCTTCTCAACGTGGATGTACTTTCCGCGTGGGTCTCGGTTCCGCAGGTATCCGGGATTAAGCCTTTTTTCTTCAGGTCATCCGCTGCCTCCTGAGAGCTGTTGTAGGTTACTGGACCGGTGTCGTAAAACACTTTGAGTTTAGCCGGGTAGAGTGTCTGAAAACGGATCCCTTTTTCTTTAAGTGCTTTTTTGGAGGTGGAATAAGCCTTTCTTTTCATAACTATTTCGGTCGGGTAGTCTTGTTCAAAAAACACTCGTCTACCTTCATAGTGGATCTCCTTTCTTTTCCAAGCGGAGCGGAGGACGAGCTCTTTGGTTTTATATTCCAAGAAGTAAATGACGATGGACCTCGGGTTAGAGCCCTGCGGTGGCTTAGCTCCGAGGGACCGGTGACAGCGTTGTATGCCGAGGGAGGTGTCGGGAAGGGCCAGGTGTGTTTTAATGAACTTTTCAAGAAATTCCTGAATGTCGCCCCCCTCGGCCACCTCAGGGATACCGTGGATGCGTATATTATTTCGGCGCGACCGTGCCTCGAGGTCCATTAAGTGGGCTTGGATGCTCTCCTGAAGCTCCAGGGTGTAGGAGAGTACTTCTCTGGATTCCGCGCTCCACTCCTCCATGTCCGCCACTCTCTGCTCCATTTCTTCAGCTCTGTCTGTTATTGCCTTTAAATCCGCAAAGATAGCGCTTAGCTTCTGGTTAATTTCTCCTCTGAAATCTGCTAATTCCCCCTTCAACAGCGCCATTGTGTCGGTAAATTCTTGAGTAGATCTGCAACATCTGTAATGTGGTTCTCTCTGAGGTATGATTTGCGTTCTTCTAATGTTTTGTTTCTGAAGAGCTTGCACTTTTTCAGTGGGTGGGGCTTTCTGTGTATAGGACACTGACGATCAGGTTCTTCCATTTTCTTCAGGGCAGGACTAGCTTGAGCACCTGATGACTCTGCAGGGATGTCAGTTTTATGTACGGCTACAGACCCTCTACCACTGTACTTCGTAGGCTTTTCGGTCCTCGAAGTGGTGTGACTGCTGTTGGGGATTATGGTGAGGCTTGGATCGTTTCTTATCCTTGCTTGATGTTCCACAAACCTCGAAAACACAGAGAAGGGAGGAAAGGCCACTCTGTGAGCCTCCTTGTAATTGCTTCCAAAGCTGATCCATTTCTCTTGGAGGTTATAGGGGAGTTTTTCCACAATTGGTCTCACCCTGCGAGCTGTATCCAAATATGCGAGCCCAGGCAGTGCACCATCCTGCTTAGCACACTCTAACTCACAAAGAATATCACTTAGCTCCCTCAGCTTAACAGTATCTCTGTTAGTTATCCTCGGAAAGTTCTCAATCTTTTTGAGCAGCGCGTCTTCGATGACCTCTGGAGTCCCATAAAACTCCTCCAGACGTTGCCAGACCATGGCAGCACCCGCTGCGGGATTGAGGACGTGCACTGCGCGAATTCTCTTCGCCTGTTCTGAGGACTCAGCTCCCAGCCATTTGGTTAACAGGTCTAGTTCTTCCCTGGCTGAAAGATTCAAGTCTTTAGTGACGCTCAGAAAAGAAGTCTTCCATGACCAATAATTTTCTGGTTGGTCATCAAATTGCAGAAGTCCAGCACTAACCATTTCTCTCCTAATGAGATATCTCGCAAAGTCTTGCATGCCTCTAGACTCAGGTGAATGCGCTCTTTCACGGTAAGCTGCGTGCTGGGTATTGTAATGGTAAGTGTCACTCAGACCTGTATTTCCTGCTGGCTCATATTTCATGTCTTTACAGATTGGCTGTATGTTTCTTTGGATGTCTTTAGGAACTCTATGTTTGAATGTTTCCTGTTTATCCATTTTTGTCTCGTATGTCTCCATGACTACAGGTTCCGCAGGATGTTTCTGTGTGAACATATCAGCGTGTTGTTCGACATACTCACTGGTACGTTGAACTGCACCAAAGGGATCATCCTCGATATCTGGAAGCTGTGTGCGCCCCTCGCTTTCAACCTCTGCCTCCTGCAAGGCTGCAGCCTCAGCTTCAGCTGCAGCAGCAGCTCTTTCACACTGTAGGAGATGGAGATCGGCGTCGTAGCTGGCCTTTTTCTTCAGCAGGTCCGCTTCCAGTTCAGCTCTCTCCTTCATCATCTCGGCCTCTCGTTTAGCGAAAGCTATTTCGGCTCCTGCAGCTTTAGCCTTAGCGTAGGCTTTTGTGGCTGAAGAGGTTGGTGAGTATCTACTGGATGTTTTGGATGACCGGGACTTAGCATCATATGGTGGATGAGTTGCCTTCTCCTTTGTTGCTTGATCTACGACCCCGGTTTGCTGCTCTCCACCAGCTTCTTCTAGCTGTGCAGTGGTATCTTCCTCATGATACTTTTTTCCTGTGCGTAGACTCATGTTTGCCGAATATTACGTTGTTGCTTGAGCCCGCCGTATGTTGTCTTTTTACTATACTGCCCTCGCAGATCATGTGCAAATGTCGGCTAGACAGTCAGATAACGGTTGGTTTTCTTTTCAATAAATCACAAGGCTTATCTTTTCTAGTCCTTCCACCACACCGTAAAACTATTACAAGCAGAAACACATATAAACGATTTACTCAAATGTTACACAAACAGCACTAACATGAGCGCATATCAATTAGCCTCCATTAACAAGTGAAAACGTTAGCATGAATCCACACAGAAATTAGCATCTCAGAGTTTAACAGAGTTCAGCGAAAATATACGTAATTAGACCTTTCCCAAAAAAAACACACGATGATGATGTAAATATAATGCACACAATACTCACAGACAAATATTTTCCAAGGTCAAGCATAGTAATAATGCTGTCGGCACTCTGTTTAGCTGTCTTTGCTCTCTTTTCGCTCTGAGCACGGGCTCTGTGCATATAGTGGGGCAGGTTATCTCAATATTCCATAAGAATCTTTCACTTGGTGATACAAGCACCAAAATTGGCACAAATGACGTTCAGAACATACATTTTAAGAAAAGAACGTTAGCCATCAGAAAATTCAAGATGGCTGCCAGTTTTCAAGATGGCTGCAGAAGCAAACCTGACAAATTTCAATTTTTGAAGAGGAACTCCGATTAACACAATTTCTTTATGGTCCAAAAATGAAATGAATGTATTCTCATATAATTAAGCCAATTATGCCTTGAAAATTTCAATATGGCCACCATTTTTCAAAATGGCGGCTCATAGATTACTGTATGTAGTGATGTTTTCAACTATAACCTTGCCTGTTTCTATGCTCTGTGCCGAGTCTGTGGTGAAAAAGTTCACTGCCAATTATTTGTTACACTAATGTAGTTTAATATTAAAGCTTTTGGCTTGTGATACCTTAAGAGTGATGTCAAAGCACAACCAGGGCACACTGGTGACATCACTGCTGTGAAACTCAGCATGGGGTTCAGCGTCGGCTTGTAGTGTACTACCTGTAGTTGTAGTTACTAACTGTTGTGGTGGTAAACTAACTTTAGACAGTAGTATCTATAAGTGTCCCAAATGCTATCTAATTAGCCCCTTATGCATCTCAACTAGAATTGTAGTTAGTTGTAGTGTAGTTGGCTGTGACGTGGTCTCGGCCTTTCGAGGTAGAGGGAAAACAACTGCATGGCAAACATGGGCAGTTTGTCCTGAAGTGGGCCCAGTGTTCAGCAAACTGAGTCAGTACCCACCTACCAGAAGAAGAAGAAGAAGAAGAAGAATCAGAGGGACAATCCCCTTTATTCGTCACACAGATACATGCATCATGCCCACACACACGCCATGCACTGGTGAAATTTATCGTCCTTCCTCCGCGGCAGACCAGGAGCGGTGGGCTGCCATCCAGCGCCCGGGGACCCAGTTCCTTGTGTCACCATTGGTCAGGTGGTGATCTTCTTGCATGTTTTTAGTGGGGGTATATTTTTTATGGAGGATACCCCAGGTGAACACGGGGAGAACATGCAAACTCCACACAGAAAGGCCTTTTTCCTCAAGCAGCAGGCACCGAAGGCATGGTGGAGGACACACCCCCGGTGCCCACAGCGAGAATCGAACCCGGGACCTTCTTGCTGTGAGGCGACAGTGTTGCCACCGTGCCACCGTGCCACCCATTGAAGATGCTGATCTCAACATTCTCGAGAAATTTGTTGTCACTATGTATGACAAACACAGCAACACTACCAAGGTTGATGAGGCAAGACTGCACTTGTTTGCTCGGAAGCAAAGACCCTATGACTCCATTCCACCAACTAGTGCATCTCTCGTTCAGAATGTTAGACGATCTGCATTCCAAGCTGCTTGCATATGGGGCCAGTCAACAGAATGTACAATGCAACCTGAAAGTCCTGGCAACTGGGGCTGGCAAAGAAAAGGTGAAGCCTGGGAAGTTCTCTGGTCAACCCTCCCACCCATTGCTCAGTCCTGCCAGCAGCTGACAAAATGTCGTTGCACGGGTGAATGTCGGGGACCATGCAAATGTTATCGCAACACCCTGAAGTGCACACAACTGTGTAGCTGTAAATGCAAAGAATAAAACAATGATCCAGGTTAAATTCAAGCAAGTCACTTCAGTCTGTTGTAGTATATTGTGCTTCTGTCACAACAATTTGAGATACCACATCGGTAACTTCACTGAGACAGTGCTAGTTCATATAATTGTCATCATATCACTATAACGCTTAATGATATTGAAATTTTGATTGCAGAATTCGATTCCTCGTGTCAAAAAACATACATTTTGATGTACAGATCATCAAAATGTCATTACTTTGACAATATTTAGTGCAAATACTGTTTCGTACTGGTACGAATGGCGGCCATCTTGAAAAATGGCGGCCATTTTGTTTTTGACGTTGGCTAACGTGCTTTTCTGAAAGAGGGAGTTCTGAAGCACCTGTGTGCCAATTTTGGTGCTTGTATCACCAAGTGAAAGATTGTTTCAGCAATCTGCACCACTAATACGCTCAGTGCGTGCAACGGCAAAACACTACGTAGCTCCACCTAGCGAGGTGAGCGCTCACTACGACGCAGTTTCCTAGAACCGAAAAAAAGACTGCTCACTCTGACGCGGTTTCTCTGAACCAAGGAAAATAATGCTTTTTAGATATGCTTAATTATTACCTCATGAACTTAATTTAACTTTTTAACTTTTGAAGGCAGCACAGCTTTAGTTTGGGTGGGTTGTAACAACACTTAGATAGTCACATGTCCGGTCAAAGCAGCACATTGCAAACATGATGAGGATGCTCCTGCTGTTTTGTAGACTGTGATGTTCTGATCGCCTGCCACACATCTTTGATGTCGTTTGTTTGAGGTCTCACTCCAGTCTCTCCTAATATTTCTGCTTTGTCTCCTTGATTCCAGCTTTCAGTCTTGCTCGGGATAGGGCCCTCACATTTCCTTAAATGCATGCTTCAGGGTTTGGGAATCATTTTACTGTCTTTGTGATCACCTCATTGTCAGTGATGTAATGCTGATGTATGATGTCACTGATGTATTCCTCAAGATTGATGTTCTTCAGGGTGGTGGCATCTCTAAACAAGTCCTGTAGAGCTGCTTTAGCTTCATCTCTCCCCAAACTCTTTTAGCTACAGAGACCCAGCAATTCCCCTATGAGCAAGCACTTGGCGACAGTGGTGAGGAAAAATGCCCTTTTACAGGCAGAATCCAGGTTCAGCCAGTATCCATGACCAAGCACGACAACAAAGTTTTAAGCCTACTGTAACCCAGGAAAAAGATGTGTATTTAAAAGGTGTATTAAAAACATTTCATTTTGTGTTAAAAAGACAGACAATTGAGTTAAAAGACAGGAAATGTGTTAATTTTATTTAATTAAAAAACTTGAACCTGAAATTTGTGATAAAAAAAGATTAATTCATGTTTTACTGTTCAAGTTTTATATACAGTTAAAAAAAGAGCTGAACTATATTAAAAAAGGGAGTCACGGGAACTTTAATTTGAAAGGGATGAGTTGAAGAGCAGACAGCCTGTTTCCCCACCGGCACAGGTTCACTTCCTCCGAAGCCTCAGGAAGAAAAAAGAACGAGCGCGCTTGGACACGATCTCCATGTCAGGACGGTGAAGCAGAGGTAGCCGATGAAAGTGAAGAAAAACTGATAAAAAAAAAACTTGGAAAGACACCACTGAGGAATCACACGGACGGCCAGAGCCTGCAGGAGTGCAGCTGGAGGACTCGCTCGGGTGGAGAAATCGCATTGGTGAGCGACCGTCCTGCCGTGCCGCTAATTCGCTAATTCTACAAGCTAAACAGCTAACTCCACGAGTTAACCGCTAACATAAAAGCTAACGGCCGAGCGCTAGCTCCAGTGTTAATCAGGCCTGTTAGGCACAGCAAGCAATTTGCACTGCTAGTCACACCAAGCACTGATGCATAAGCAGTGATGCTACATTTTAAGGGTCCTATGAGACAAATTATTTGCACTGTTGTTTAGTTTTTACATTGAGTTATGGTGTCTAGGTGTGTGACTGTCTATGCTAAGCACATTAAGCCATGTTTACCCAACTGTGAACATTATAAATGTTTATATTCTGGTTATTTGTGTAATTCATATGTAAATTGTTATGAAAGTAGTACATACATGATGATACTGTGAAAACTAGTTGCTTTGCTATCATAATATGATATTTTGAGTTAAGTATCTTGGCTATAAGCCAATTGTGATATTATATTGCAATACAAGTTCAGTTAAAGCAATTATTCTCTGCAGATATAGAGACAATTTAAAGTGATTTATGTTCAATAATTCATATTTTGAGATTTGAGAAATTAAAAAAATATTCGGATCCTACTTATTGTAGGTCAGGTTTTTGATGTACCCTTGGATTTGTACGGAACCTACCTGGATGTCAGAGCCAGAGAGACGTTGATGGCGAGCCGGACCCTGGAGGGAAACCAACAACACTGCGGAATTGAATCCTTTTTCCACTTTTACATAAACACGCACACCCACACTACAGTGTGGTTTGACTGGTTTCACCTAAACGGTGCAAAGAAAAGTAAAGTGAACTGAAAAGTAGAGACACACGCAGCTGCAGGACATCTTTTCTCTTTATTTTCACTTGGTTTATTATTTTCAGTACCTGGCCAGGAAATAAATTGTTTATTTGTGTTTTTTTTGTATGCTTCATTCATCTTCCCAGCATTATAATAAATTGGGAAGCATCGTTGTTTTCTCAAAAAAAAAAAAAAAAAAAGAAAGAGTGTCATTCCTGCACATCCTTTGGTTACCCTGGGCTCCGTAGCTGAATCTAGGTCTTCTGTCCATCTGGTCATAGAATTAAGTTATTATCACCATTACTAACATCTTTCTCTTTAGAAGGGTTACACTACACTGTTAACGATTGCTGTATATTTACGGTGAAATTCTACAGCCCACTCCCGTTTCTGTGGAATACGGCAACTTGCTGCAAGGAAAATTGCATTCTGGGAGCTTTGTGTGGACAACCCGCGCCGATATTTGAATCCACAGCAGAATGCTGTATGAATTGCAACGTCACAGCTGCTGAAAGCCGTGTAGCCAATCCAGTCTCAAGGAACGCATTTCCCTCCTCCCCTTTGCTTCGGCGTTCGGTCTCCAACCTGGCTCTACCTCCGACAGAGACACTTCCTTGCGCGAGTAAAGATTCAATTCAGGTAAGAACCAGACTAATGTTGATAACAGCCAGCATAAAGGCGAGCCTTATGCTACGTTCATTCGGGAATGCAGGAAGCCGCTAGCCTTATGCTGGTTATTAGCATAAGGCTAGCGCGACTTCCCGCTTTATGCTAACGCTTTTACACTCGCGACAGACTTTCTAGTGGCTTCGACGCTTCATTCACGTCGACTAAGTTGCATCAGTAATGTCGCATCACTTCTGGCGCAGCTGAAAAGCCGCATAGAGCACCTGAATAGGGGCAACTACTTGGCACACCGCCGTTCTTCTAGAGCAGAAAGTAGCACACGAAAGAGAGGGTACACTGACATGTACGGCTGTACAAGTTGGCAACCAGATACAGCGCCTGGTGATACTCGAGAGCATCTTGAAGAAGAAAGGAACAGGATGGTGGAGCTCTTCTTACAAGAGGGTGTAGCCGGTGGAGAAAGAGGAGAAGTGAATCAACTGATGAAGTCAACGTACAGTCTGCAGCGTCACATGATAAATGCCACCCCAGCCCCTACCATTGGGGATTTGAAAAAAGCTTGGCCTTTTCATTCCAAGCGGCATGCTGACACATTTCAAACTTCTGATGGAGAAAGATGCCCGCAGACAGCTGGAGCAGTCACTCGCTGAGTGGGGTGCACCACTTGTTGAGTTGTTGAAGCGGAAGGCAAGCAACAAAGATGTCCAGTCTGCCCTGCCAGGAGAGGGAGTTGATGTAGCCTCCTCCACTGTGCCACTTCTCTTGGCCCACTTCAAGGAGGACAAGGAAGGACTTCTCCTTCAAGCTGATGTAAGTTCCTTTCTCTTAAGTGCACCTATCTTTTATTAATGCTTGTTGTGTGACATTGCTTGCATTGCCTGTGTGTATTTCTGCTTGTAGGTACTCCGTGATTATCAATAATTACTTCACCATGTTCATTTCTTAGGACCTGCACAGCCAAGACACAGGCAATGGTCCAAAGACATGCGGATGCATGTGGCTGACATCTTGCATGTGTGTCATGCTTTTTTTTAAGAGTCTGTTGCGTTTAAGTCCAGGTGAAATGGTTGTGGAATCCTAGGGCAGGACAGTTTTTGTTTTGAATGTAATTGGAACATTATCAAACGGGCAGGTCATCAAATTAGTCAAATCAGGTTGGGAAGATTTCTTTATTTTTTGACTTTTGTATCATGTTATTGTTTTGTTTATATCTGTAAGCTGATGAAATGGAATGGACTTTTCCTGTTCAGTAGGAAATGTGTCAGTTTGTGGGATTCCACAGCCATTTCTACTAGACTAGGTCAATGTTGTGAGCAAGGTAAGAATTCACAAATAATTGGGGGTTTTTTCTGCAGGCAGGTGCATCAGCTGCTGATGTCGAAGAGGCACTTACCCTGCCTGCCAGTCCTCGGTTGATATACTGGTTGGTATGTGCTCTAAGTATATTGTATCAAATGCTACCAGTCATAACCATTAATCTTTCATTGTTCTTTATTGGAAATATATGAAATCCTAAATTATTTGTTTCAGGTGATACTCGGCACTGGATGCTGAGCATTGAGGGCCAGGTGGTGTGTGAGGGGACCACCTTTGTGTCTGGCCTTGCAGTGCTTTTTGCGTCATATTACAACTTTAACCTGCAGTACCAGGATGAGGCGGCTTGTACGCTGGAGTTCATTCAAAGGTCAGCAGCTCTCACACTTTCACCTACATACAAATGGTACTACTTCCATGTTGCCTGTTTCATGCATGACTCTCAGGAGATTCACCTGTGAATCCCGTGCCTTTTTAGTGGAGGCTCAATTGCATTTTCCTGAGAAGCCGCAATGTGCTCAAAGCATGCACTTGTGACACGCTCAGTTGATAGTTGTACACGTATTTTGATATGTATGGAACTTCATAACACACACAATGTCAGAGGCAGTAGAGGATATCGGATTGCTAAGTGCATGTATTTATTTTGTTCATTTTTTTGTGTTTTCCATCTAAAAATTTCAAACGGTTCATCGATATAAATCCTGAGAGGGGTACGAGAGCCAAACAAGGAAAAGTGGTGTCAAAGACTGGAAGAGAAGTGCAAAAAGAAGCCACACAATGTCAATCCACACGTTGCCACACTTCTGCGCAAGCTTATGGATTACAAGTGGGACTTTGTAAATTAGTCAACACGTACCCCCTCTCACACACACACACATACACATAGGGAAGGAGGTGAGAGGGACAGAGGAGCAGGAAAGGGGAGAGAAAGAAGAAAGGGATGGTGGTGTGAGGAATGTTTAGTTCGTCTAAAACTGTTCTAATAGAATGTTTTATATTAAAAGGGGTGGAGGAGCAGGAAAATTGAGAGAAAGATATCTTCTAATAATATCTTAATATGTTCTAATAGAATGTTTTATAGTAAAAGGGACAGAGCAGCAGGAAAAGATAGAGTGGGAAGAGAGGGAGGAGAGGGACGGCAGTGTGAGGAATGTTTTGTTGGTCTTAATATGTTCTAATAGAATGTTTTATAGTAAAAGGGACAGAGCAGCAGGAAAAGGTGGAGTGGGAAGAGAGGGAAGAGAGGGACGGCAGTGTGAGGAATGTTTTGTTGGTCTAAATATGTCCCAGCTGAAATCCCTTTTTGCATTTGTTCTAAAATTCTAGAACATTGTCTGTTCAAAAAATGTTTGGTCAGCCAAATAAAATGTTTTATACTAAATTGCATTTGCTCTGTTTTTAAGTAGCTAGATCAAATGTAGTGCTGCCATTAGATTGCTATATTGAAAGCCAAATACTGTGAATTAAATTTACAAGACAGGGCTGTGAATGGAAATGAAAATCATTGAATAGTAGTGTAATAAAAATTACTGTAATTTTTATTACAGTAATAGGAGATATTAACATGGAATTGCTGTAAATTGACAGTTAAATTTTTTACAGTGTCCTCTTAAATGTTAACAATGTCTGCCTCCCAGACAAAGTGCCTTGGCATTACAGTCATTTTTTGGTAAAGTGGTCACCAGACATAACACTAGTTTTTCTGCATCATTTTGAGAAAGGGTGTGTCTGGTTTTTTGCAATGTTACGTAGGTGAAAAAAGGTAGTCCTTGAAATTTGTTTTACATGGGAGTTGAAGGACATATCCTGATCAAAGATAATTCCCAGACTCTTGGTGCTGGAGGCCAGCACAATGACATCTATAACTGCTAAATCATCAGAAAGTGAATTTGTAAGGTTTTTAGGGCCAAGTACTATGACTTATGAGTTTAGCAACAGAAAATTGCAGCTCATCCAAGTCTTTATGTCCTGAAGACACGGTTGTAGTCTAGTTAACTGATTGGTTTCTTCTGGCTTCATTGATAAATATAGCTGGGTATCATCTGCATAGCAATTAAACTTATTGAGTGCTTCCTGATAATGTTCCTGAAAGGATGCATTTATAAGGTGAATAGGATTGGTCCAAGTACATTAACCTGCGGAGCTCCATAGCTAGTTGTCATCATTAATGTTTACAAACTGAGAGTAATCTGAATTTGATCTGTTTGATACAATTAGAAGGTCATTTGTAACTTAACCAGTGCTGTCTCTGTGCACTCTCAGTCCTGACTGGAACTCCTCAAATAAAGCATTGTTGTGTAGAAAATCACACAGCTGTTTAGCAACTGCTACCCAAAGTTTTGGGAGAAAGGGAAGGTTGGATATCAGTCTACAGTTGGCCAAAACTCCTGGATCAAAAGTAGGCTTTTTAAGAAGAGGTTTTATTCCAGCTACTTCAAAGGACTGGGGTACGTAGCCTGTTGATAAAGACAGACTGATCAGGTCTAATAAAGAAGAGCCAATTAAAGGTAAAACTTCTTTAAGCAGTTTAGTTGGGATGGGGTGAAAAACAGTCTAAAACTAAGACAGGTTTAATAACAATTTCTGTGTTTGAAAATAAATCAGTACCCTGTTGAGGGGTAGGAGGTGATGAATTCTGTCTCTAATAGCAAGAATGTTTTAACTTTATTTGCCGCCTATCTCTATAATGCATTATAACTATACTTATAACGGCGTTATAATGACGTTATAGCACTGTATAACTATCGTTAGAAACACTCATAAATAATAATAATTCCTTATAACAATAATCATAACACACTATAAAGCATTTTATCATGACTTATAAGTTCAGGTATTATAATACGTTATAACTGTTAGCAATTCACTGACAATGCCCACATAGATAATGCATTATACATCTATTTAAAATTTATAATTGGCTTATAAACCTGTATAACTATCATTATAAACACTCGTTAATTATCGTAAATTATAATAAGGCTTTATAACAATAAGCATAACACATTAAAGAGCATTTTATAATGGCTTATAAGGTATTATATAAGTATTATAATAGTTCATGATTGCTGGTCCCTTGCTAACCGTTTTTTGTTGCAAGGATCAAAGTGTATTATAATTATCATACACTGTAAAAAGAAATACTTGCATCTAACTTATAAAAAATAAGGCAAGTGATTGCATTGGTCTTTTTAAGTTGAGTCAACTTCAAGGCTTTTTTAAGTAGAATGAAAATGATTTTATTACTATATATGAGCTCATAAAAATTAAGTTGGGTTAAACCAATACTACTGATAATGCCTAGTTGGATCAATCAAGAAAATTAAGTTTATCCAACTAGGGATTAGCAGTGCTATTGGTTTAAATCAACTGGATTTTTATGAGCTCATGTAAAGTAATAAAATCATTTTCATTCTACTTAAAAAAGCCTTAATTGAGATGAATGTACTTCTGGTGAATAACCAGAAGTACATTCATCTCAATTAATTAATTATACTGTAAAATTTATCATTAAAGCACACCAAAACATAAACAGACTTTCTAGTGAAAAGCAACAATTTCAAATGAAGAACAAGCTGAAAAGACATTTAAAATATTTATTTTTAAAATGTTTAACTTCTGGCATAAATATAGCCATAATGTACAAAATTCAGCATAACAAAGATGGCACAGCAATAAAAGTTAGTCGACCGACTGAGCACCGAGCGAGTGCACGTACACACTTGCGAACATGCACGCGCGCACGCGCGCACACACACACACACACACACACACACACACACACACTCTTCATCCTCCCCCTCAATCGGTCTGGCTGGAAACTGTTTAGTGGCTCAGCTGCGTTGTCACAACACTTATTTCTTAAAAGTTTAGCTCTGTGTTAAACATGACCAAAAATGTATCAACTTAAACACAACCAAACATAGAGAAGTCAGTGCAATCCTCTCAAAACACTCTTGCCAACCACCATGGCAACCAATGTAAAAAAAACGAAAGCAAATCTCACACCCTCAATGTGGCTGCAAATGTATAAAAGCAAATCTCACACTCTCAATGTGGCTGAAAATGTATAAAAAAAAAAAACCCCATCAATCTAAAAACTAAAAATAAAAATTTAACTCAGCTTGTTCAGCAAATTAGTGTACTTGGATGATGGTTTGGGACGCAAGACATTCATGCCAAGAAAGAGCCTCTGATAGACTTCAAATGTGTGCACCAGTTTTGCAGGATATTTCAGCTCAAGAGCATAGATCAGTCCAAACAGAAGACAGCATGCCTTTGCCAGGTTGGGCAAACCTCTGATGACTGGGTATCCGTCAATGATGATGCCGACAGTATCCAGCTGATGGCACACGTAAATCTTCATTGGACAACAACTCAGCTCCGCATGCACCTCATTTTCAAGTCCCTTTTGGTGGAGACAGAGAAGAAAATAGTAAAGGAAGAGGAGATGAGGGGAGAGGAAAGGAGGGGAAATGAGAACAGAGGAGAGGGGAGAGGAGAGTAGAAGAGGGGAGAGGACATGAGATTACATGAGAGGAGAGGCATTGAATGTAACAAAAAATATTTAACGTAAGATTATTTTTTCCCTCTTACCTGGATGAGTTCCAGCATCCGTGACTTGATCCTTTGGCCAACAGCTCCTCCCTTTGCATGGAACAGTGACAACATCTTCAGTGTGTGTTTGTCTAACTGTGACATGAACGTCGGCTCGAGTGGTATGTCATTAATTCGGCGGAACTCCTCGCTGATCTGTAAGCAGAAGTATGCCATCTTTGTCACATACTAGAGGGGATAGGGATATATTCTTATTTAAGATACATGCTTGAGTTTTAGATAAAATTTAGTTTTAGCCCATACATCAAATAAACATTCATGATGAGCTCTAATCAAGTTGTAAAGGGACATATTCACCATATTTGTATTTTTGAGTATAAAAAGTAATGAATTAAGTTACCTTACTTTCGTGGAAAAATCTTAAGAATACATGCTAACATTTCCACAAATAGCCTTTAAGGGGTTTCTCACATCATTATCAGTCATTGGGGGAAGATTTCAAATGGGTGAGTATTTTTTACTCCTAAATTCATCACCCATACCTGTAAATAAACATGATTTTGATTTGTTGATTTTTAGCTCACCTGTGATTCTTCAAAGAGGGCAGGCCATCTTTCCAGGAGATCTGCAACACTTGGGGTTTGACCAACAATCTCCTGTCTTCTGAAACTGAAGGTTCTTGACATCATCTCGTTTATAACTCTGGCATTACTCTTTTTCTTTGACTCCGAGATCAGGTCCAGCCTGACACTTTCAAGGGATTCATCTGTTTCCCCTTCAGGATGAGGGGGGAGGTAGTTAACCTCAGCTTTCCTTGTACCTGTGTTGTTGGAAGAGTCCAGATGTTGAGTATCTAAAAGACAAAGCAAATATGTCAGAATATGAATTTAGTGGAAAATAAATGTTAAACTTAATGTATGGCACAGCATTAAATTGCATCGAATTACACAAAATCAAACTTGCATACAATTTCAAAAAATTGAGTCGCATCAAGCTGAAAAATATACATTTCAGGCGACGTCCAATCAGCGTTGACTTTGCCTTCTTGACTGGGCGTACGTTGCTCCGAGATCTGCTGTGCCCGCAGAGGGATATACATGACACTGTGGCGGACGTTTACCGTAGAGATTAGCCTTTAGCATTAACACTGGGGACGCGCGGGTAGCCGCCTGTGTGTGCCTTTAGCATTAACACTCTAGACGCACGGGTAGCCGGCCGTGTGTGCGTCTAGTGTGTGTCAGACAGAGAGCTGGCGGAGCCGCTCAGCGGGGGGAGGTGGGGGCGATGCGAAATCACCAATAAAGTTTCGGAGAAATTACTAGCGCCGAACAGACGAGATGTCACTGAGCGACGCGACGGTGACAAAATGCTCCGATGTCCGGATGATGTTGTGCACCCTGTTACGACTGCAGTCGTATATTTTGTTAGTTTCTGTGTGCGCTCTGTGTCCCTGTCTGTGTCTGTGAAGTTTTCTGTATGCAGATTGCAGTGTGACAGTGCGGAGAGGTGATTGGTCACTGGTTGTCAATCCAGGCTGGCGGATTGGCTGTTTTCCGGAGGTACCGGCTATAAAAGGGTCCAAGATGGCGGTCGGCGGCCGGACAGCAGCAGGCATTCCACATCTCCCTCTTCTCCCAACCAGCCACACATTGCTTTGCTCAAGTGAATTTTGTAATGTTCTTTAGTAGGGGTGGACTGCCAGTTTTGTTAACCCAAATTTTATCTACTGTTTTGCTTAGTTAGGGAGGTAAGTCCTGTGTCTTTTGTTTCCTTTGTTTTGGTTAGGTAAGATATATCCTCCCCAGTTAGGATTGTTTTGTTTGTTGTTTTGGCCTTTGTCCACCCTGAAGTCAATGATTGTCTTGGACCTTTTGTCCATTAAATTTCTTTTGCAAATAAATAATTGTGATTTAGTTATAAACTGGTGCTCTGGATCTGTGGCTATTTGGGACCTGGGGAAGATGGGGGCTCTTCGGGTTGTGTCCGTGCACCCCTAGGCCGGGCATAACAACCCAAACATGACCGCGACCGTTTTTCCAGTGTTTTCGGAAGTTATATCGCGAGTACAGTGCCGCAATGGAAGCGGTACCGGCCACTGTGGTGAAAGTTTGAAGTTTGTGGTGAAAACGGAGCGGGGCGCGTGACGTCACCGAGGTTAACATGCGAACGCTAACACTTGCATCTTTTGTCCAAACAAATATATATAATGGTTATAGCACCAAGATTAACAACTGTGGTTGATAACCGGTTGTTGCTTAAAAGACCACGTTTGTGGGTTAACTCGTAGCAGTTAGCTTAAATTCACCACGTGTGAAGGCAGCTAGCTAAAGTGCGATTAGCTAATGTTAGCTGAAAAACGGGACCTCTAAAGTAAATGTTGCAAGTCACAATAATTGGTTTAGCACGACTAATCACTCAGATATATTTGCTGAACTTACCGGGTTTTTTTCCATGAAGGAAATGGGCGCTGTAGTGAGGATGCCAATGGCTGTGCGTTGCCTGCAGCCTGCCTCCTCTACTGCCTTTGCCGCCAAGCTTGATGGGTAGTCAGTAACCTCAACTCAATTTTTCATTTAAGGACTGCTATGAATTTTCCATGTAAACTCAAATTTATAATGTTTCATGTACACAACAGTGACATGGACAAAATTACTCAAATATAATGTGTCAGTAGCACTTACAATAAATTCTTATATATATAATTTTGCATTTTAAGTAGAGGCAAAGTATTTTGATACTTTTTATGACAAAACAAATAAAATTAGGTAAATCACAAGCATTTAAAATATACTAAATCTACATCATGGATGTAGCACTTTTAACAGTGTAGTTGTAATGGGTATTTAAATGACCACATTTAAAAAGCCTATTGGTAAGAAATATTATGAAATGAGAAAGGACATTTGAGGTTTATTGCTAAACACTTCAAAAAATGGCTTTTTTGATCTCATATGACTTTCAGTGGCTTATCCTTGCTCCAACTTTGCAAAATGTACTCCATAGTGTGTAAGTACACTGTGACATCATGGTGGGTGTGACTACAGGTGCAAGAGACCATACCACTGACCACACCCATGCACACCCATTAGAGCTACAACATTCAGCTTTCAATCAGAGAGGGCAGTAAAGTAGTGGTTCTCAGTTTGGTGTTAAATTCCCATTTCTTTTTACTTCAAAAACAAGCAACTGGGCCATACTGAAAAATTTAGTCCAACAGTACATTAACAGGCCAGCTGACAAGACAATCTTTGTCACAAAAGTGAATTTTTTATTTGGCTGGTCAGAGCAATGTTTGTTGTCTAGTGTAGCACATTAGTTATCTGTGCATTTTAACAGCCACCAGGCAAAAATGAGAAATAAAGGATTGTGTGCAGCTCATTCACAGTATCCACAGTTAATGCAGTCTGGAGTGAGTTTAATTAGGGTTGCTCAGTCAATTAACAAACATTTAATCTGAGGGAATAAAGAGGGCTCATGAGACAGCACCCTTAATACATGTCGAGAACCTGAAAACATGCTTCACCATGTAATAGTGGCTCACAGGATGTAAACACTACACTACACTACACATCACTTGGAGCGATGCGATTGCAATTAGCAAAGACACAATGCTGTCCCTCGTTATCCAGCTCCACCTCACAACACAGGTTAGCATATGCTCAGGCAGTGATTACTGGAGTGGCAGGGCTTTTTTCTCAGAATAGTCCCTCAGCACTGTGACAACAGCACTGCAAATGTCAGGACCTGTGGAGAAGTTATTTTCTCCTCCTACTCCTGTTCTTTCCAGACATAGCTTTAATACTAGTGGGATCAAATGAACAAACCATTCTTGGAAAAGAAGCAAACAAAAAAAGATAATAAAAAATAACACACAGAGGAGGCTTAAGTTTGAAATACACATGGCAACCACAATGGCACCAAGCCCATTGCTATGGCTTTTAATTATTTTATCTTACCATACTACCAGGACTTCTCTGAAATGTTTTACTGTTTCCTCATAATTTATGAATCTGCTGACAGTAACTGTTTGGAATGAAACCTTGAAATTTTCTTTTACTGTAGAAGGATGGTAGAAGAGTATTTGAGGTTTACTGACTGGTTTGTTGAACAAAGGAGGTTTACAGTCCCAGGATGTGTGACTCAGAGGGTAAGCTCCTGTCCATTCTGCTACACAATACTGTAATTTAACAGCTTTAACAGTTGGATTTACCAACAGTATACTAGGTGCCTCACTTTGGATAGTATGAAGTCCATCAAAAAACAGAGGCAAAGTGTTTTTCATTCAATCCAGGCTTTTAAAAGAAAACTTATTCATCATGTCATGTACAATATTTTATTTCATTGCTGTGATCTCAGGGCAAAGGACAAATTCTACAAATTTAAGTAGAACAACTGGTAACTAGACAAGATATAAGTAGGTCTAAACCTCAAAAGAAAGGATATGATGTTGATGGATCACTGGTGTCCGCATGCCAGCAACCATACAAACAAAATCAGGTCATCAGCCTCTCTGAGCTGCAGGAAGTGCTGAGCCTTGATCACAGCCCACTCACAGCCCACCCACAAACACCAAAAAAAAAAAAAAAAAAAAAAAAGGAAAAGGAAAAGAAAGAAAAAAAAGACAGTTTTCCATCATTTAAGGGTCACTTTTTTAACTGCTTGAAGAATCTGTGACCCCCAAGTTGTGACCAAACATATATCCAGCAAAGTAGTTAAAAAGTATTTTATCTACTTTTTACCAGAAAATTTATAAATTGGGCAATTTCATCACAACAGCAAATAAAAGTTAATGTAGCCTTTATTTCTTTCTGCCACACACATTTACTTTGAACATTTAATTCCCATCTGATAGATCACTCACCTTGATGAATTCTTCTTGTGTATCTTAAACAAAGTTTTCCTTTGATATTGTATTGTATATTGTAGGAGAACAAGAGGCCCGCAACTAACCTTTCCCTCCCGCATTCCTTCAGAAAAGGTGGGGAGGAAAGAAATTCCAACTACAAACAGTTACTTATCATTTAAACTGTTTCCAGGAAGGTGTTAATGTATGAGGACAAGAGACCTGCACTTAAACCCCGCATTCCTTCAGGAGAGCCGGGGAGGTAAGACATTCCGACTACAAAGGGTTACCTATCACTTAGACTATTTCCAGGAAGATGTTAATTCTCTCTTACAGCTCCACACCAGATGAAGGCGTTAAAACCATCAGGATTAATGATAAACTGGTCTCATGAGGTCTCAATGACCGGATAATACTGACAAGTTGTAAATCGGACATTCCTGTAGCAAATTGTTTGTGTGTTTGTGTGCTTTCTTTTCTACCATGTCAGGATAATGCAAACGATATGTTTGATTCAACTTTGGATGTTCCCACAGTACTAAACTTATAATTTGTATGGTATCAATGGTTTTCCCATGTTTCTAGCTTGTAAAATGACAAAACTAGCAGTTAGGTTTTAGATACGTGACATGAGACAGTTATAATTAGTAGTGCTTAATTCACAAAAAAAAATCTGCCTTTCCTTGTTCCTTTGTTCTATTAGTTAGTTATACTATTAGTTACCATATAAGTTAGTATTAGTATCAAAGTATGTTGCCATTAATCAATGAAATGTGTCTGATGCATGTATATTGTTGTTAACATACATGCTATAAACAATGTTGAAGTGTGATTGAAAATTGATCATTTAAACTCTGTGATTGACCATAGTGAGAAGCAGATGAGTCCATTGCACGCAATCATTAGTTAATGTTTTCTCTCTATAGGATGCAACAGCATTCACCTATAAATCTTTGTGAAGTGCGCCAAGGTTACAGACACGCTTCGGAGTGCCAGAGATATACTACCCGCAGCCCGCGGCACCAGTTTGGTTCTTTTTTCACTTCACTTTCAGTTGTTTCCTTCTTCTCTTCAGAAAAAAACATTTTTCTGTAGTTTTTGAATTTGTCTTGTTTTTTTTCCATTCAGTTCTTTTTCCAGTCTTCTTGTAACTTCAATTTTTGCTCGCCATGTTAAACTACATAACTTTTCAAAGTTAAAGCCAAACTCTTCTTTTCTTTAACCATTAAGATAATCACGTAATAATATTTTTGTACTGTACTTGTGCTTGTATTTTTGACTGGCCATCGACAGTATTCTCAACTTTATTATTATAAACTGAGAAGTTTTGCCATGCGGCCGTCAACCTCTCTGGACTGAAGTCCTGCAGCCAGCCTCAACCCATCTCTCTGGGTCAAACAGCCGCTGAAGGAGCTGCTACTTGTCTGTTACTGACACCAAAGGACCAGCCCCTGAAGCATCTCTGTTCAATATTGGCTCTCAACACTGCAGTTCGACTGGTTCCCCCCGTTGGACCACAGCACAGATCGAAGCCACGAGCAACAGCCGGGGTCCATTTGGGTCAGTTCGGGACAGGCCATCATCCGAGCGCTGCTGGCACAGAAGTAGGCAAGAAGTAGGCCTCCACCCTGCAGTTGATAAGAGTTGGTGTTGTAGGCTATAACAATTTCAATTCTTATTAGACTTGCTAAGTCATTAATTCAGCATTAACATAAGTTTTACATTTGCGTCCTCATTTTCTTCAAAACTACTTCTCACTATCACCAAAATCAGTCATTTTATTATCCTGCTATAGCTTCTTCACCCAGTTGTTTGTATTACATCATACAATCCATATTATTCATCATATCATTCATTATTCATATCCATTCTCATTATTGTGGCAAATACATAATACTTTTCATTTAAGTCATTGTCAGACAGTGTCCTTTTGAGCGGGAAATGGACGATCACTGATGAGACTTTACGTTTCAGATGATGAAACTGATCTACCATTAATTCATTAATTATTATTAATAAGCATTAAAAGAAAAGAATAAATAAAATCCTTCTGATATGAGGAAGGTTGGTGCCCCTTTCTATATTAATGAGTGCAAACATTAAACCCAAAGGTTTAATGACGTAATTCCCCTACAATATTTTTGTTTGTTTCTGTGAACATGCAAGTCTTGAGTAAATGATCTGTTTACTCACCTTAGACCACCTTAGAGCAAACAGAAGTAACTGCAGCTACTCTCTCACTTCTCTCAGACACTTAATGTGTTGCAGACACAGGCTGGTGCATGTGGATATTTTATGCAGGGATGGAACTAACAAATTACATATACTCATCCTTATTGCAACAATAGTTTTGTGTTGATTTCGGAGTATTTTTAAGAATCTAATTTTAAATCGTAACATCCCCTACAGGTCGCTATAGGAATGACGATCAGCCATGAGGTACAAAAGGAATATTTATTTATTACAAAAAATCTCAGCATGACAATTATATTATATAAGCCATTATAACACTTAACCTCCTTGCCTTTAACTTCCAGTCAAACTAACCTGTGCAGGGGTTGGAATATATTAACACACCAGTTCACCCTGTACACATGGCTTGCACACGAAGTAAATAAACTCCAATCCCAAGCTTAAATCAAAAATTCACACACATGAAAACAGTTACACTGCAACAGGTAATCACACCTTAAGCCTGCCCTGTCTACCTGACTGGGGTTGACCTGTAAGTAAAGTAAATGATTGAATGGGGGGAAACAAGCTGAACCAAAAACAAGAGAAACAAACAAAAATAAAGAAAAGAAAAACCAGTCCACAAAAGTTGCACGCAGGGACGGACTGACCATCTGGCACAGCGGGCATTTTCCTGGTGGGCCGACAGGCTATTTGGGCCAACAGTTGGCCACTTTTTTTTATTTTAAATATTGGTCTGACCGGCCCATAATACCAGACGGTTGATCAGCGGCCGGATTGACATTGGGCTGGCCCAGTCACATCGTTAAACACCAGCCCCTTTCACTTTGGTCCCGCTGCTGTAATGCATTTGGCGAAAAAAAAGTCAATGCAAGAGTATGTTCATAACGGCCGACCGGCCCTCAACACACGCTGGTCTGCGGCCCATAGGTTATTTTCTTCACTGATACGTGACGGGGCTCATCTCGCCCAATCATATCATGAAACACTTCCCCTCTTTTGCAGTAACGTAATCTGTTCGGATCTTCAAAAATGGAGAAAAAATAAAAAGGATGTGCAGAGAAACTGTGAGACAAGAAGAAGCTGGCTCTTCAAGCCAACACTGCAAAATGCGCTAAAGTTTCTGATATGTTTGCTACGGCAGGGCCTTCATCAGCTCCCGTGGCCGATGGCGGTGGTGGTCACGACATCGAACAGGGACATGGTGGGCCAATCCGGTCCAAAATGCCAGGTCCAATTTTTTTTGTCCCCGTCCACCCCTGGTTGCATGTAGCCTACTTTAATTATTCATATATTTAATGCATGACCCAGCATGGATATTGAGTCACCCAAATCACAAAAAGGTGCATATTGGGTCTGGGTCTGGCTAACTATGCTCATGGTTGATCTTCCAGCATTGACTTCTGCGCTCATTTAGAAGCTTCAACATTGAGTCAGGTTTGACTTCTGTGTTGCTTTGAACAATCAGTATTGTGTGTAGAGTGCTCATTTTCGAAATTATTGGAAACTTGGACAGGTTTAAGCAAAGAAGTTTAACTTTGCTAAGACACCGTGGTACACAAGAGATTCTGACACTGACACTGACAGGTCAGTGCAGCAACTCCTTAATGGTTATTACTCAGAGGAGATCAACAACCACTGCATGGAATAGCAACAAGGCATTGTATGTGTGCACTATGCAGCGTGCAGAAGCTGCCAAGACTGAGTGTTTGTGGGCTGCAGCTGCTGTTTTGAGTTTAAATTGTGTATACATCTCGTGTCTGCTTGGTGATGCTTTATTGTCTTATTGATTCTTTAAGAGGTGTAATGGGAATTCTTATTATTCATCTTCTCTTTACTCAATCAGAAGTATTCTCTGTCTTAAAGCCAAATGAACAACCATGTCATATGATTAGGTGTGTGCGTGTGTCATAATCTGCTGACCATGTAACCACGTGCAGTATGTTATTATGCACTGATTAAGTGAACCTTGTGTCCTGATTGTACAACACATTATGACATGCCCATTGTGGTGACATTGTTCTGATGATAGAACAAAGTCATCCTGTCTACAAAGATAATATATTGTATATAATCTATCAACTTCTCCTGCTTCAGGTTCTTTCTTGTCATCTCACACTCGAGACAGCAAGAAGGGAGTCCATCTGCAGGCGTCAGAATAAACTCACAGAAAGACAACAAACGACTCTGTGCTTTTTAGTACAAAATTGCCAGAACAGAGGTGTCAGACTATTTATTTTAGGATTTTAGGATTCTTTATTAAAAGATGACTTAAGGAATTCTCTCAGTCCATGGTTTGTTTGGTTGCAGAACAAGCAGATTTGACACTTCATCTTCTTTTCTAGAATTTCTCACAGGGTAGCTGCTCAAGGCATGTTTAGTGCCCCCAATGGTTGATTCACCTGTTGTTTCCAACTCAAGGACCTGTGTTATTAACACTCACTTGCTTTTAGTGTCACAATGGCAACCACAGGTGCCAAATCAACCGGGACTAAGGGATAACAACTTAAATACCGATAGCTCACAATTCTTTCAAAATCTTCCACATGGCAGGAAGAGAAAGCCAGTGCTTTATATGGAACTTTGATGACCAGAAAATTCTCGGTCATGTATTGCCTGTTTCCATTTTATTGTCAACTTCAAAATTCCCATAGGATTCATTCAGTCATTTCATGCTTAATATATATATATATATATGTATATATATATATATATATACATATATAATTGTCCTTAGGTGTGAATGTGAGCGTGAATGGTTGTCTTGTCTGTATACGTGCCCTGCAATCCCAAAAGGGATAGGCGGTATAGAAGATGAATGAATAATTTATTTAATTTATTTTTATTTTATATTTCTAAATATCCCTGCAGAACTGATGATACAACTTATGAATCAGTGTTTAAAACACTTGACACATTTTTTTTATATAACTCAGAAGATTAACTTTTTTTAATTTGTGTGGTACCCTGAGGTTTTTTTTTTTTTATCATTTCTAAGGACAACTTTGCGCATCAGTATGAGAAATACTAAATATAATCCTTTTAAATAGCCCAAATTACTGAAAATTAAGCACACAATTTGAAATCATTCAGTTGTAATTTTAAGCATGCAAAGAGTGTAAGCGTGATGTTGATGATGATGTACATGTAAGATAAGATAAGATAAGATAAGATAAGATAAGATAAGATAAGATGAGATAGCGCTTTATTGATCCCACACTGGGGAAATTTTGTCATTACAGCCAGCAAGTCACAAAAAGAAAGCACAGTGGCATAAAGAGGTCAGCATAAAAATCTAAAAGTATGCAAGATACAGAATAGAAAAAACAACTATGTATATGTACATTTGTACAGATTATAGAAAATAGTAAATGCAAAAATAAATTTAAGACCAACTCCTAGCATTGCTCTTAATCCATCTCACTGTCTACGAGACACACTATCATAAATTTTAAGGTTCTTGTTGTTTCTGTTCCAATAAGTCCCCTAAAGTTCCAGGCTCTTGTTATGGTGCTCCGATGAAATTTAGTTGTTAGGGATCTGCCCTAAGGGTCTGTTAATTTCTTTAGGCTAGAGTAATCTTGAAGAACCTTTAAGATGTTAGTCACACAACCTTTTACTACCATCTGTAAACTATGAAAATAACAGATTGTCCCACACTTATATTTGAATGATTACTTTGACTATTTTTTTGCAATTTGAATACACATACAGTATATATAATGGCAAGTAAACAGCAAGCGCGTAATTTGCACGGGGGATACGGGGGTCATGACCCCCGCAAAAATCAGTTCCAGCCAATATAACCTCCCCAATATAATCACATCATTCCAATTTAATAAAAATATGCATTATATACAAGAATATCTTGTTGATTTTCTTTATTAATATCATTTGTCAGCAAAACAGTAGCATGTTTAATCATCCGGTAATATAACCCCCCCTTCCCCCTGCCGAATACTTGGTGTTACCCAACCCGCTTTCTCTACCTGATGTTCACTATTTGCTGTATGTTAGGCATGGATGGAGACAGCAGAACCACGTAAACATGAAAAGAGCACGAAAAGGCGGACAGACAAGAATTTTTCATTGTTGGTCGACACCAATCCATCCATCCATCCATCCATTTCCACCCGCTTATCCGGGGCCGGGTCACGGGGGCAGCAGTCTAAGCAGGGATGCCCAAACTTCCCTCTCCCCGGACACTTCCTCCAGCTCATCCGGGGGGACCCCGAGGCGTTCCCAGGCCAGCTGAGCGCCATAGTCACTCCAGCGTGTCCTGGGTCTTCCCCGGGGCCTCCTCCCGGTGGGGCATGCCTGGAACACCTCCCTAGGGAGGCGTCCAGGGGGCATCCGGTAGAGATGCCCGAGCCACCTCAGCTGACTCCTCTCGATGTGGAGGAGCAGCGACTCTACTCTGAGCTCCTCCCGGGTGACAGAGCTCCTCACCCTATCTCTAAGGGAGTGCCCCACCACCCTGCGGAGGAAACTCATTTCAGCCGCTTGTATTCGGGACCTCGTTCTTTCGGTCATGACCCAAAGTTCATGACCATAGGTGAGGGTAGGAACGTAGATTGACCGGTAAATTGAGAGCTTCGCCTTTCGGCTCAGCTCCTTCTCCACCACGACGGACCGATACAGCGACCGCATTACTGCTGCCGCTGCATCGATCCGCCTGTCAATCTCACGCTCCATTCTTCCCTCACTCGTGAACAAGATCCCAAGATACTTACACTCCTCCACTTGAGGCAGGATCTCTCCCCCAACCCGGAGGGAGCAAGCCACCTTTTTCCGGTCGAGAACCATGGCCTCGGACTTGGTGGTGCTGACTCTCATCTCAGCTGCTTCACACTCGGCTGCGAACTGTCCCAGTGCACGCTGGAGGTCCTGGCTCGATGGAGCCAACAAGACAACATCATCCGCAAAAAGCAGAGACGAAATCTGCCGGCTCCCGAACCGAACCCCCTCAGGTCCCTGGCTGCGCCTAGAAATTCTGTCCATAAAAATAATGAACTGAAACAGTGACAAAGGGCAGCCCTGGCGGAGTCCAACATGCACCGGGAACAGGTCCGACTTACTGCCGGCAATGCGGACCAAGCTCCTGCTCCGGTTGTACAGGGACTGCACAGCCCTCAGCAGAGGGCCTCCAACACCATACTCCCAGAGCACCTCCCACAGAATGACGCAAGGGACACAGTCGAATGCCTTCTCCAAGTCCACAAAACACATGTGGACTGGTTGGGCAAACTCCCATGAACCCTCAAGCACCCTGTGGAGGGTATAGAGCTGGTCCAGTGTTCCGCGGCCGGGACGAAAACCGCATTGTTCCTCCTGAATCCGAGGTTCGACTATCGGCCGGATTCTCCTCTCCAGTACCCTGGAATAGACTTTCCCAGGGAGGCTGAGTAGTGTGATCCCCCGATAGTTGGAACACACCCTCCGGTCCCGCTTTTTAAACAGGGGGACCACCACCCCAGTCTGCCAGTCCAAAGGCACCGTCCCTGACTGCCACGCGATGTTGCAGAGGCGTGTCAACCAGGACAGCCCTGCAACATCCAGTGACTTGAGGTACTCAGGGCGGATCTCGTCCACCCCCAGAGCTTTGCCACCGAAGAGCTTGCAGACTACCTCAGTGACTTCAGCCCGGGTGATGGACGAATCGGGATTGAGGAGATCCTTGAAGTATTCCTTCCACCGCCCGACAATATCCCAGTCGAGGTCAGCAGCTCCCCACCTCCACTGTAAACAGTATTAATGGAGAACTGCTTCCCCCTCCTGAGGCGCCAAACGGTTTGCCAGAATTTCTTCGAGGCCGACCGGTAGTCCTCCTCCATGGCCTCCCCGAACTCCTCCCAGACCCGAGTTTTTGCTTCTACAACCGCCCGAGCTGCTGCCCGCTTGGCCTGCCAGTACCCGTCAGCTGCCTCAGGAGTCCTATGAGCCAACCAAGCCCGATAGGACTCCTTCTTCAGCTTGACGGCATCCCTTACTTCCGGTGTCCACCACCGGGTTCGGGGATTGCTGCCACGACAGGCACCGGCGACTTTACGGCCACAGCTATGGACGGCTGCATCAACAATGGAAGTGGAGAACATGGTCCATTCGGACTCAATGTCTCCAACTTCCCTCGGAATCTGGTGGAAGCTCTCCTGAAGGTGGGAGTTGAAGACCTCCCTGACAGCGGGTTCCGCCAGACGTTCCCAACAGACCCTCACAGTACGTTTGGGTCTGCCAAGCCTGTCCTGCTTCCTCCCCTGCCAGCGGATCCAACTCACCACCAGGTGGTGATCAGTTGACAGCTCAGCCCCTCTCTTCACCCAAGTGTCCAAGACATACCACCGAAGGTCAGATGATACGACTACAAAGTCAATCATTGACCTCCGACCTAGGGTGTCCTGGTGCCACGTGCACTGATGGACACCCTTATGCTTGAACATGGTGTTCGTTATTGACAAACTATGACTAGCACAGAAGTCCAACAACAGAACACCACTCGGGTTCAGATCGGGAAGGCCGTTCCTCCCAATCACACCCCTCCAGCTATCACTGTCATTACCCACATGGGCGTTGAAGTCCCCCAGCAGAACGATGGAGTCCCCGGTTGGAGCACTTTCCAGTACCCCTCCCAGGGACTCCAAGAAGGCCGGGTACTCTGCACTGCCGTTTGGCCCATAGGCCGAAACAACAGTGAGAGACCTGTCCCCAACCCAAAAGCGCAGGGAAGCGACCCTCTCGCTCAGCGGGGAGAACTCCAACACATGACGGCTGAGCTGGGGGGCTATAAGCAAGCCCACACCAGCGCGCCGCCTCTCACCGCGGGCAACTCCAGAGTAGAAGAGAGTCCAGCCTCTCTCAAGGAGTTGGGTTCCAGAGCCCGAACTGTGCGTGGAGGTGAGTCCGACTATCTCAAGTCGGTACTGCTCAACCTCCCGCACTAGCTCCGGCTCTTTCCCCCCCAGCGAGGTGACATTCCATGTCCCCATAGCCAGAGTCGTTGTCCAGGGTTTGGGTCGTCGGGGCCCCCGCCCACGACTGCCACCCAAAACGCAAAGCACCGGCCCCTTCTGGTCCTACCTGTGGGTGGTGGGCCTACAGGAAGGCCCACGTCGCTCCTTCGGGCTGAGCCCTGCTGGGTCCCGTGGGCAAAGACCCGGCCACCAGGCGCTCGCCTGCGAGCCCCAACCCCAGGCCTGGCTCCAGGGTGGGGCCCCGGTGACGCCAATCCGGGTGACGTGAACATCCTCGTTTTTTCAAAATCCATAAGGGCTTGTGAACTGCTCTTAGTCTGACCCGTCACCTAGAACCTGTTTGCCTTGGGAGACCCTACGAGGGGCATTAAGCCCTGGACAACATAGCCTCTAGGATCATTCGGGTACTCAAACCCCTCCACCATGATAAGGTGGCAGTTCAAGGAGGAGGGTGGTGGTTCAAGGAGGACACCAATTCCTAATAAAAAAAAAGAAAAAATCCTGACCAAAAAGAGGTAAATACCCGTATTTTTAAGTTAGGTGATGATTTGTGACTGGAGTTGGCAAGCTAGTTGTTCGATTGCAAGTGTCCTGTGAGGTAAAGCCAGAGGGTGTCAGGGATGTACTGTGTAAGACCAATGTCAGTTTTGCTGACTTTGCTCCAATACACAGTGTTGGGGAGCGGCGTTACTAGTTTAACTACATTTCTTGGTTGAGTGATCGTAACGTCGCTGTTTTCCACATCAAATATCTTGTCAGTAGTGAAGCTATTTTACTGATCAAATAACGCAATAGCCTACACAGAAGCTACATTTCCCAGGCATTTCAAAATTTTAAATGCAGCGGAGTTTCTGCTGCGGTCTGAAGTGGTAACCATGGTGATGACAGACGCTCCGTCAAGTGACATTACGCACCAGTCCTGCTGCAGCAGGGCGGCTGGGGAACACGCAGCGGGTGACAGTGACAGAGAAGGGGAGAGCGACTTCATCTTGTGAATCTTGACAAGCTTTGGGAAATACCTGAATGTATTTCCTTAAATTCTGCTTTGACGTCACTTGTCATTTTTAACCGGGTTGTTACCATTTGAACATTAACTAACATTAACTGAATTGGTCATTAGACATTTGCTGTGTGTGGTTTATTTGTGTCAGTACAGTGAGGCAATTGATTAATCTAAAGTTCTCGATTTTTTTTTTTCATAGATAGTTGACACAAACACAAAATCAATTGAGTGGAAGCTGCCACAGTCTTGCTAGCTAATGCTTAAACACAATAGGAATTTACTACTGTGTCATTGTGGCATAAATAGTTAAGTACACAGCTGCAACAATGTCAAGTAAATCACAGTAAAAGTATCACAGTGTATTTCTAATACAGGCACGCCAAATTACCCTGACTCCTTTTAAAAAAGTAAATGATTCAATAAATAAACAGGCAAAGAGTTTAACCCCCCCAATGGTAGACCCAAAGTTACGCCCTTGGTAAACAGCATAATCTAATTTAAATCTCTTAGTGAATAATAATTGAAAATCAATTAGTTAATAAATTAGTTAGTAGAAAAATCAACAATTTGAACATATAATTCTAATAAAAAGATGTAGCTGAATCCTTAATCATCTACTTGAGAGAGGAAGACAGACTGGTTCGTGCTGAAGTGTGGAGACTATATTGTAACATCTTTGCAATGTCAGGCTCCTCACATACTTCTTATCTTGAGTTGGCCTGAGGTTGTAGAAACATAGGAAGGAGAACCCCATTATCTCCCCCTTTTTTTTTTTTTTTTTTTGGCTATTTTATACTCTTCTCTCTTAATCCTGCCTCTCTACTGCACATGTCCTTTTTTGGTCATTTTCCACTAATATAAGCTTTTGGCTCATCATGGTTTAGTGCAGCCCTCTAGCTACTAGTCCTTTTACTCAATTGTTCTTGTGTGTTAGGGGAATAAGGATCTAAACCTCTTTTGACAATCCCTTATATTTAGACGAAGGGTCCATAGTGTGAATCCTAAAATCACCACTAGGCAATCAGTAGTTCCTACATTAAGTGACAATAATTAGGTGGTATTTTACAAAAAGTATGACTGAGATCTATGTTGCTCTTCATAAAGTACAGGTAAGCCTCCTCTCATTTGGTGAGGTACTTGCACAAAACTTTTAACCTTTAGGTTAAAAGGTACTCCATCCCTCTCACTTTCATCCTTCTTGTCCTTTGTCTTGTTTTATTAGCAGGGGCAGTTTAAGTGAATGACTTCTCGTCAATAGATTTTACAGCTAACGTTCTGCATACTAACACCTTCTCTACCAGAGGGGAATGTAGCAAACATCGACTAGGCGGTTATGCACTGATGCACGGAATAAAGGAAATATTGAATATTTTTTCTTCTTCTTTTTTGCAAGCTCTTTTTCTTCACTCCCCATAAACCTTGGCTCCATCTCTACTAACGGATTACCTCATTCATTCATCGACCTGGACCGTTTAGAGAACTACATCGACCACTACTTTACCACATACTGCATAATGAACGCGGCCACTTCAGCCACCCCCGGGAAATCCAGCTTCTCTCCAGCCTACAAAAGACCCCGTTCAGGTTCCCTACCCAGCACACACACATCTCCATTCTCACCCCCGAACCCACCCCATCATTCAGAGGTAAGCGACATTTTAATCTCCATAAACCAAAAACTCTCCTGACTCGACACCAGAATTGCACTCATCGAAGTTCTACACAAAGAATTCCAGTCACTCCGTCAAAGCGTAGAATACAGCCATGAACAGATTGAAAAACTCACCAAGGAAAACAAAACCCTCCATAAAACCATCAACACCATCACCAACCAGCTCACCTCTGTTACAACCCAGCTCACCACCGTCACCGCCGAAAATAAAACAATGAAGGAAACGATTCTGGACCAAAAAGCACGCAGTAAGAGAGATAACTTGTTTTTTTCCGGCATTCCAGAACACATCACAGAGGACCCAGAGAAATCAGTAAAGGACTTTATGAAACTCCAGCTCAAACTCCCCACAGACACAGTCAACAACACCACATTTCACCGCGTTCACTGTTTAGGACAGAAAAACACCACCAACAACAGACACCGCCCGATTGCCGCCAAATTCGAACACTTTAAACAGAAAGAATTGGTCAAACATCAAGGAAAACAGCTTAAAGGAACGGACTATGGGCTAAATGATCAATACCCGAAAGAAATAGAAATCATGGACAGGCGCAAAAAACTCTTCCCCATCCGTAAACAAGTGATCTCAGAAGGAAAGAAAGCAGTCATCTCAGTGGACAAACTTTACATAAACGGACAGTTAGGACATCACATCAACCCCTGGTTATACTAGCCTCACCTCTCTCCTGTAAACAAATTATCTCTCTTTTCCTCTCTTATACACATGCACTCTCTCCCCCCTCCCCCCGCTACACAGACCCCTGCCCCCTTCCCCCTGTTGTCTGCATAACTCATAAGGACAATCATAAATAGTCACGCACCAACGTCTCGCTCCGCACAGTATGCGCTCTGATACGCAACGCTCTCTATTATTCTTCTTTATTGTTAAGTGTTTGGGTTTTGTTTCCTGTTCTTATGTGTGTAAACCTTACTATATATGTCCCTTTTTGTTTTGTAATCACATGTCTACATTCACTCACTCATTCACACACACACACACACACACACACACACACACACACACTCACTCACTCACTCAGCATAATGAATCCCTCTCCTTTTGATAACAGTAACCCAACATGCCAGCAAGAAAATTCATTTCTTGGAATATATGTGGCATTGGTACTCAGGCTAAGAAAAGTAAAGTATTTAATCAGGCAGATATTTGTTTACTACAGGAAACATCTCTCAGAATCAGACAACATCAAATTACAATCATCTCACTTTACTCACTCATTTTCATCACATTTCAATAAAAAACAAAGAGGAGTTTGTATTTTAATCAGTAAATCATTATCATTTATCCATAACACCACCATCACTGACCCAGAAGGACGTTTTATCATCATTAACATATCAATCAACAATAGCCCACTGACAATTGTTAATCTATATGGCCCAAAAACTGATGACCTTTTCTTTTTTTCATAACTTCTTTTCATCCATATCCAACTTTTCTGACTCCCCAATAATAATCGGCGGCGACTTTAATACAGTAATAAACCCATCAATAGACAGATCTAACACATCGAGCAATACACGCACCTGGAAATCCACACAAACAATAATCCAGTTCATGAGTGAGTTCGGTCTTGGCGACAGTTGGCGCCTACAACACCCAACTGTAAGAGAATTCTCATTTTCTTCATCAGTTCATCATTCATATTCACGCATTGATTTCTTCCTTACCAGTAATTCAATCATCTCAGATATCCTTGAGCATCAAATCCACCCCATCATCATCAGTGACCATGCCCCAGTATCATTCAAATGGAACCCACCAAGACCACACAAACCAGTCACCAGATGGCGCTTTAACACATCCCTCCTGAAAGATCCTGAATTTAACGACCTCATCAAAAGAGAGTGGGCATCCTTCCTGGAAATAAATGATTTCCCAAAGCCATCCCCCACACTTCTATGGGAAACAGGTAAAGCCGTCAAGAGAGGAATTATCATTTCATATTCAGCCTATAAGAAAAAGAAAGAAAACAAACAAGAATCTGAATTACAAGAAAAAATCAAACAGCTAGAAACTGTCAATGCAACTAACCCAACAGAAGAAAACGAGAAGAAATTAAGACAACATAAAGTAGAAATAAATGAAATCCTGAACAAGAAAACTAACTTCATGATTAGCAGACTCCGACAGGAAAACTTCCATCACAATAACAAATCCGGTAAATATCTTGCAAACCAAATAAAAAGAAATAAAGAAAAATCCACAATCTCCACCATCATGAACTCAGCAGGGAAGTCAACAAACTCACCCGACGAAATAAATCAAATATTCAGAGAATTTTATGCCAACCTGTGCTCCTCAGATAATAACCCTAAGGAAGAAGACATTAGACCATTTCTCACCAGCCTCAATTTACCCCAACTCTCCCCTGAACAAAAGAACATATTAGACACACCCCTATCAACTGAAGAAATCCAATCTGCCCTTAATAGAATGCCTAACAATAAAGCACCCGGTCCTAATGGCTTCCCTGCTGAGTTCTACAAACACTTTTGGTCCATCTTAGCTCCACTTTTCCACAGAATGTTAACTGAAATACAACAGAACGCCAGACTTCCACCCAACATGAATACAGCATCCATCTCACTCCTTCTCAAACCAAAACAAAGACCCCACCCTGCCTTCAAGTTACCATCCCTTTTCACTCCTCAACGTCGACATTAAAATTATCACCAAAGCACTCTCCCACAGATTAGAAAAAATAATTCCTTCCATATTTCACCCGGACCAAACAGGATTTATCAAAGGAAGAAACTCCAATAACACACGCAGACTATTCAATATAATACACCACATAGCCACACATAACCATAATTCAATCATAGCCACCTTAGATGCAGAAAAAGCCTTCGACAGAGTTAACTGGTCATTCCTCATCCACACCCTACACAGTTTTGGCTTTGGTGAATCATTTATTAATTGGATTAGAACACTTTACACCTCACCTACAGCCACAGTTATTACTAGTGGACAAACCTCACAAAGCTTCACTCTTCACAGGGGGACCAGGCAAGGCTGCCCACTCTCTCCCTCTCTGCTCACCATTTTCATTGAACCCCTAGCAGCAGCCATCCGTCAGAACCCCCCCGTTACAGGAGTCCAAACCCCCAACATGCACCATAAAATCAGCCTCTATGCAGATGATATATTGCTTTTTATTGAGAATCCACAATCATCACTACAATAAGTAATCAGAGTCATCAAATCTTTCTCTCTTCTCTCTGACTACTCAATAAACTGGAACAAATCCTCCATACTCCCATTAAACACTAACAGTCTGGATGTGGCAGCCTTTACAACACCCATCACCTTCTGCACAAGTCACTAGTCACTATCTAGGTATCCACATTTCCCCCAGGCTGTCAGAGTTGATCAACCTGAATTTCATTCCACTACAGAAAATAATTCATGATGATCTCCAACAATGGATGAACCTCCCACCATCCATTCTAGGCAGAATAGCAACAGTTAAAATGACAATCCTCCCCGAAATCAATTATCTCTTCTCAATGATCCCCACTCATCCACCTCTCACCTGGTTTCATTCCTTTGATTCATCCATCAACAAATTTTACTGGAAAAATAAACCCCCACGAATCAAACTGGCCACTCAAAAAATTAAAAAATCCAAAAGATTAGGCGGACTCAATGCTCCAAATTTTCATTATTACTCACTAGCAAATCAACTTCAATACATATACAAATGGACCCACCCCACTCAGTCAGATAGCACTTGGTTAGACATAGAACAAACAGTTAGCAAAGACATCCATATTTCAGATTTACCATTCCTTAGTCAAACTATCAAAAAACACCCCTGTTTCCAAAACCCCACAATATCATCGGCCCTGACTGCCTGGTGGAAATTCTACAACATTACTAACTCCACTCTGACACCTTCACTTTTCACCCCGATCTGGTACAAACCGAACTTCATCAGCAATAAACAATCACTATACTTCAGCACTTGGGTAGATAAAGGGATTACTCACCTCAAACATATCTTCAACAATAACATCCTGGTTCCATTTTCCCTCCTGGTCCAGAAGATCAGCATCAGGAGCCATCAATTTTTACAATATCTACAGGTTCCATCATCCATCCAATCAACAATGAAAAACAAGAGTATAAACTTAGACCTCCCCCCTCCAGCCTTTACATTCATTAACATCCCTTCCTCAAAAAAACTTTTATCTAAAATATACAAATTATTATCACAGGCCGACACATCACCCATATATATATATAACGTGGGAGTGGAGAGGGAGGTCCGGGGGTTTTGGGGGCTGAAGGCTGGTCCCATACGGGTGGGCATGGACCTGAGGTTTTCCATAAATTTAAAGACCTCCCCTCCTCCTCCACCCTCTCACCAGATTATTATTATTGTTACTCATCATCTTTATTAACACTGAATATTATTATTATTGATATTATTCTTACTATTATTATTGCAAAAACTAAAAAAAAAGCTTCTACTTTCTTTAATTTTCTTATTTTTTTTTTTATTTTTGTTTCCTTCTGTTTAGTCATTTCTATTATTATTATTATTACGTTTGCCTGTCTGACAATTATAATATTATTATATATATATATATATATATATATATAGATATATAGATAGATAGATATATATAGATAAAATACCGTTTTTCTCACTCTAATGTCACACAAACACACACACGCACACACAAAACCACAAATGTTGTTGTTGTTGTTCACAACTGGTTTGTCTGTCCTGTATTGTCATTGTAATGTCATATTGCACAATAGAAAAAAAAAAAAAAAAAAAAAAAGGAATAAAGGAAATATTGTGATGACAAAATGCTACAGATATAGATTAAGGTTGTCTTTATCAATTTCAGCAGTGGCAGTATTAGTAATAAGGGCTTAAATATGTTGCAGCATTCTGTTTTGTCTGTAAGCGTATGTTTTTTATCATATATGTCTGTGTGCAGAAAGGCTGTATGTAAGGCAGCATACACCCAGAAATTTTCTCTGGGCGACTGAGAGGTGGCCTTCTTTTTTTCAGTTGAGGCTGTGTTTTATAATTAAAAGCTCATCTCTCATTTGCCAACAAAATTAACAGGCATGCAGCACATAGATTCTGCAATGTTTTCAAAGTGTTGGGGTTAGGGTTATCAGTGTAGCAGAACCAATCTGTAACTGACCCTCTTCTAACCTCTTTACATTCCTCAGGAGAAGTGGAGTGATAAAACAATCTGACTTTTAAGAGTTATAGACCATTTGGAGGGTTCATGAAAAGGTGTGAACCCAGGGAGAGACAGGATGTCTGGTTTAGAGACATCTTCTCACATTCTTCCAGGGCAACAAGAGTCACTGATAACACTTTTGCTTCTAATTTACATCTGTTCAAGACCTTCTCATGAAGGTGCTAACTCTTTCTTGATAGCCCATGGGAGTTAAGGACTATAAAACTGCCTGGGTGGACAAATGCCACGTCTCCAAGGAATCTACAAACCAGATAATGCTGATGGGTTGTAAATTAGACATTCCTGAAGCAAGCTGTATGTATGTCTGTGTGCCTTATTGTTAACCTACCAAAATAACCAATTCTCTATGTTGGATTTAACTATGGACGTTATTACATTGCTAAGCTCAGGATCTGTATCATAACAATGCTTCTCTGGTGTATCTAGCTTACAGGATGACAAAACTGTGAATTTAACTATTTAAAAGGTTTCCTCTGAGTTTCTACCATGTAACCCTACTGCCATCTAGGTGTCCATGGCGGTTAAGTTGAGTTTACTTAGTATAAGACCGTTATTAATAAAGTAACTGTAATAGTGATAATCGCTTTGGCAACTATAGTATGCCCTTCTTTATTTCGTTGTTACGTTAAGTAGTTATGCTTTGGACCCTCATTTGTGTTAGAATGAGTATTAGAAACTTACCGTGAATATTGTTTAATGTCGTCATTTATGCACAAGAAATGTATAATGCATGTAGTGAAGTGTCATTGAAACAGATCATGTCAAAATATATCAGATTGACCATAGTGAGAAGCAGATGAGTCCCTCATATGAATCTTTAATTAATCCCCGCTCTGTAAGATGAAATTCTGCCGCTCGCCTGTGAACCATCATACATGCGTGACGTCCTATCGATTAGACACACCCTGGAGCGGTGATAAAAGTTAGTAGCGCATCAGATAGTTAGTTCGCTCCTAAGTTTTCCCTGAAAGTTCGTGCCTTGAACTTTCTCCTGTCTCTTCTGCGGAATTTCTTTAAGTTCTTTGTCTTTAGTTCTTCAGTATTTTTGTTCCGTCGTTTTCTCAGTCTTTGGTTGCTGCTCATAACCGTACAGAGTAGTTGATCTAATTCTGCAGAAAACGCATTTTTTTTAATCTTCTTTGTGAAACGTTAATTTTTACTCCTCAAGCCAAGCCGCATAATTCCTATTTTTGTTGTTAAAGTCTAGTCACACAATAATAATTTTGAAGACATTTTCGACAGGCCATCGAAGAGTTTCTCAATCTTATTATTAGTAATCAAAAGCCTTGCCAAACGGCCAACAACGAACTGACCGCACCGAAGACCTGTAGCTTGCTGCTGACCCGCTGATCTGGGTTAAAGAACCATCAGAAGCCGTTCCTCGTCTGTAACCAACACTGAAGACCCTCAGCTCCCGAGACATCCCTGTCCAGCACCAGCTCTCATCAGCAATTCGCTTGATTCGTCCAGCAGACTGCTGTACGGGCCAGAGTGACTGACCACGGTGCGGAGCCTCTTCGTGTTAGTTCGGAGCAGACCTCTACAGGAACATCGCTGGCAAAGTAGGCATACTTAAGCGGTTTTGAATAAGAGTTGGTCCGTGAGGTTGAGATATTGTTAATTTGTCTAAATTCTTTAAATCGTTCATTCAATAAATTAACTTCATATTCGCGTCCCCATTTCCCCTTTAAAACCTACTTCTCACTATCGCCAAACTCATTTTACCATTCTCTTGCCATAAGTTCCTCTATGCAGTGTTTGTGTTAATCTACCTCATCCATATAATCTACCGTATTATTCATGATTCATATTCATCTCATTATTGTGTTTAATAAATAATCTTTTGCATACAAGTCATTGTCCGACGGTGTCCTTTTGAGCTGGATATAAGCAATCCCTGTACTGAGAGTTCAAGCCTTAGATTATCAGACTGATCTACTGTTGATTCATTCGTTCACTACATCAGCATTAACAGATATACAAAATCCTTCTTAGCTGAAGAAGGTTGGTGCCCTGAGTCTTATTAACGAATGTAACATTAATTTAGAGGTAATTCCCCTACATCAGAACAATCTGATAGTTTAGATGGTACTAGTGAAGGTAAAAAATGTAAAGTGTGTCCTATGGAACGTGCCAATGAAAGGTCATGGGGTCGTCAGAATAAAACTGTTGATCCAGCGGGGTGCCTGAATGTGCTCAGTGCATTACATGTCATGACAATTGTCACGTGTGAGCAGGGAGAGCCTGGACCCAGATGCAGAGTCGTAACAAAGGAGTTTATTGAAGAACACAAAATCGCCTTAACAGGGAAAAAGTCCGACAAAGAAAAGAAAACTCAAAAACACCACTGCGGGAAAAGTAGCAACTCAGGAAAAAACACAAAAACACCACAAGGGCGAAAACTCACTCAGGAGATAGTAACTAAAGGTGTCTAGGAGCATACTTACTAGACAGAAAAATAACTATTAAACTCAAAGTGTCTAGGAGCAAACTCACTAGAGAGGCTGTACAGCAACACCACAATCACTGGAGGCACGAGAGAGAAAGACAAGAGATAGCAACAGGCACAGAACTCTCTCTCGAGCTCCGCCTGCTGACAGAGGGAGGAAGAAAAACACCGTTAATCCTGGGAGAACAGAGACACTGGAGCCGAATCATGACAACAATCTGCTCATTTAATTATATGATACTATTGCCATGTTCGTGGCATATAAGAGTTGCTATTGTAATGAGACAGCAGGCGGAGCTGTCTCCCTGCAAGTGAGAGACTAATTAAGAAAGTAAGGCAGGGGAGCCGTTCCTGTGAGGAGGGGAGGCTGGTTGCCTCCTTCAGATAGCCAGGGCCGGGGTCATAGTGGGGCTGCTGGTCACTGCCTTTCACAAGCCATTGCCAGAGTGGAGTCCGGTCTGTCCGCGCCGCCCAACAAAGTGCTGTTCCCCTGGGGAGTCGGATGGCGCATCAAGCCTCGCCAATGGGCGAGCTGAGCATTCCTTTGTGTTTTGTGTCCTTGTCTTATTATTGTAGTTGTGTAGTTGTGTCTTATATGTTGGGTTATGTTAGTTTATTTGTGTTACTAATAGGCTGAATCGGGGCAATGGGTGGATGACAACCTTGAGGGGATTAATACAGGCAGTAGCTCCAGCGTGTATTGTGTGCTGTGTAGCAGAAGAGTGCAGTGGTGTGCTGTGACTTAATGCTAGTCCAATTTCTATCTAGCTCTTCATGGTGTGGGGTGAGCTCTGCACCCTAATGTATTAAATTTTTTAAGAAGATTAATAAAGCATATATTTTATACATTACTGCTGTCCATCTCGTGTGGGTTTATTCAACTCCTCTGACAGAAACCTTACTGTTAAATTCCAGGTGGTGGCAGGATTCCTCTGCCTGCAACACCAGTTGCAACTTGTGATCTGGAAACGTATTTTTCTGAAAGCTCATTAGATTTTGATACAGTATATTTTAGTTACAAGGGGACATTTTGCCTGGTGGTGCAGGGAGTCACCAAAATCATTAGGAATATGTCTTGCGTAGGACCAAACTTGTAACATGATTCCTAACACTTGTATCACCATTGAAATCAAATTAGAGCATTGTTGGTGGGAGAAAGAATGAAGAACCGTTGTCCTGTGCCAAAGCCAAATCCCATCCACACAAGAACAACAGCAGATCAAGATGCAGCTGTACCAAAATTGTTGGGATGCATACGCAAGTAGCCCACAACCCCAAACAGAAGGCTTCTGTTTGCCTGTGTGTTTGTATTACTCATATTGGGGTGACATAAGTCTGTTTACACAGTCACATTGTGGAGACTCTCCTTCCTTATGGGGACACGGCACAAGTCCCTGTAATGCAAATCATTCAATTTTAGGGTAAAGACATTAAGGTTAGGTTAAACTCAGGGTAAGGGTTAGGCTTAGGAAAGTAGTGGTTATGGTTATGATTAGAGTTAGTCTCCAGGAAATGAATGTAAATATGTAATGTCCCCAAAAATTATGGAAACACAACTGTGTGCCCATGTGTGCCTGTGCGAGTCTGAATGTCTCTCAGTGTTTTAATTTTGGCCCTCGAATATGTGATGTTTTCTCTCTCTCTCTCTCTCTTTTTTTTTTTAATATCAAAGACTGTGATTTCTAATTGCCAACTACCGGTATTTTGCTGCAGCTTGGCTAGCATACGAACATGCCAGGGCATGCCCGTGTAGCAGCTAAATTGCTGGAGGAGTTAGCTAGCCTTTCCTAGCTCTCTGGTGTTTTCAAAATAAGGTGCCGTTTCCCAATCACTAAAGTCTGAGCTACTACACTTTTGTGAGATATTATTATTATTTATTTTCCCATGTTAATGTTACCACATGCTTCCAGCATCTTTCACCGTTTTGTGTTGGTTGGTTGTGTACCCTGACATACTGAATTAACAATACCCTAGCCTAGTGCTAGTTCTTTTCGTGTCACTTTCTTTTGTAGACTATAGACCCATTGAGATGTATTATAATACAGTATATCTCAATGTATTGACATGTTTGCTTGAATTCAGTATTAGTGACCTGTCCAAATCTTTTCATCACTTAATTTAGGACCATGTTTAATTTGAATGTTGTTTCCCAGGGCAATTGTGTCTGGGTGTGTGAAGTGTGTGAGATGGTGACTGGCCTACTACTGTAGAGGAAATGAGCCCAGACAAAACTGTAACAATATTGACAGTGTCCTCTTCATGAACTAATGATTACATTTTTTTTATATTGTTTTATGTTCATTTATTTCAGAGAAAACACAGTAATCATCTTGAACGCTACAAAGCCCTAACTTCAACGGCCCCGAAGAGGAAGGCTGAAAGAACACCACAGCAAGGCCCAACAGCACCCAAACAAGCCAAATTGTGGAGCAGCAGGTCGGTCTCCCAGGCCAGTGTCGATAAAAAAATTCTCAATTTTATTGTGCAAGGTCTACATGCAATCAACACAGTGGAGCAGCAGGGGTTCAAAGAGCTGATTCAGCATCTTCAGCCAAATTTAAATGTCATGTCATGCAATACCGTTGTAAACAAAATTCAGAAAATGGCTCTGGAAATGAAGAAAAACCTGAAGGCAGCAATGGGTGAAATTGACTATATAGGCACGACAACAGACTGCTGGACAGCATATAGGCGAGGCTTTCTGGGCGTAACGGCGCATTGGATTGACCCTCACACCATGACCAGACGGTGCGCCGCCCTAGCTTGTAAGCAGCTGAATGGGCCCCACACCTTCTCTGCCCTCGCCAGTGCATTAAACGAAGTTCATAGCGAATTCAACATCCGGGACAAAATCACGCGCACCACGACTGACAAAGGCTCCAATTTCATAAAAGCTTTTAAGCTGTATGGGCAGACTAGAGACCATAGGCCTCAGTGAACAGATGGGATTTGAGGTGCTTTTGTATGCAATGCGGGACTTCACTGGGAGCCAATGAATGCATCAGTCGTTATGGACTTTAAAAGCCATACATTCCATGGACAGTGTGAAGTTCCCTCAAATACCAACCAGTCAAGTAGGATGCCAACATTTTCAGCTCTTACACAAGCATTTACTGGTGTATTTGTTCATAAGCCATATACAGTTAATCAGTATGCCATTTTCAATGTTGTAATGTCAGTGTTCTGTCTTATTTTCCCTGTATTCATTAGGCCTTGACTACATCAAAAGTCACTTGAAAGACCAAGCTGAGGAGAATCAAGCTGAGAGCTCGCCGTCTTCTTCAGAGGAGGACTTCTTTTCTTCAATCAAACAGGCCAGTTCCCAAGAAAACGCCAAACAGCTGGAGACTTACCTTGGCTCCCCAGGTGATACAATGGATGCACTGAAGTCTTTCCCAGCAATTTGCAACCTTTCCCTCAGGCTTAACACTGCACTCCCGGCCTCAGCTGCATGTGAGAGACTGTTTAGTGTAGCGGGACTGATCTTCCGTCCAAAAAGGGCACATATTGATCACAAGAACTTTGAGAATCAGCTTCTTTTGAGGCTCAACAGAACATTCTGGTAGTCTGATAGGGTATGCCGTCTTCCCTTCGCTAATGACACCACCACACACCCTCATACATAGTTCTTGAGTGTCCAGGTTTATTGCCCAGTTTTTGGAGGGTTCTATGAACCCCATCATGACATTGAGATAATGTATCAATAACACACATACACATATACACACACACACACACACACACACACACACACACGTGACTAAAAGGTTAATTTCTAAACCACTGTGTTGCCCTGAGGGCTCAACAGCAGACTCTATAGGGTGCAGTTGAGAGGAATATGTTTAATGCACCTCACTAGCTGGGGACTTTGGCTTCCATTTGTTTTTTTTGTTTTTTTTCTTGGAAGTTAAGCTTACTAACCGACCTGACATACCCTCCGAACAAAGGATGTTAAAGCAGTCAGGAACAAGTTTCAATTTTGGTCTTGATTGTCAGTTATGACAAAGCGGCATTTGGACTTAACGGCAAAGGGGAAATTGTGTGCTTTTTTTTTTTTTTTTTTTGAATTTATTGATGGGGCAAACATGTATACCTCGTGTGCAGAATCTCTCTCTCTCTCTCTCTCTCTCTCTCTTATTGTTGTGCCATTTATGGGTTTGCATGTAGTGAGAGGTTATTACCTCTACCTCTACCCGCTACCTCTGGACGTCTAATTGAATTCCAATAAAGTTTGAGAAAGAACATGTTCCTCTCGTTGCTTTGTCTTTGACAGTAATGGGTTTATGATAATGCTGTGTTTTGGGCCACACGTATAATCAGTTTCAAATTAAGCTTCCAATCTACATATATAGTGGCATCAACTAATTTATTATTATTTTTTAAAGGTTACTTTATACTTTTATACTTTAAGTAGGTTTTTGAGCACATACTTTTTCACTTTTACTTGAGTAAAGATGTCAAGGTGATACTTCAACTTTTACCAGAGTGTTTTTAAACTGCAGTATCTATACTTTTACTTAAGTAACAAATGTGTGTACTTTTGACACCACTGCTCCCATTACATCCAGATTCCCATCACATTCCCATCACAGCCTACTCCGGTCCCTACAGAGACACTCCACCTCCACCAAACCAGGACACCCTGTCAAAATTGAAGTTTTAAATGTACAATCCATAAATAACAAGGCATCCTTTATACATGACCACATCATCACCAAGGAGATACACTTCATGTGCCTAGTTGAGACCTGGCAACAGCCAGGGGTCTACTCTAGTCTAAATGAAGCCTGTCCCCCTGGCTACACCTACCTCAGTAAGGTCCGCACCACTGGCCGTGGTGGTGGCCTGGCTGTTGTGCACTGGGGAGACTTTGAGTTGTCCCCACTGTCTCTGCCTGTTCGCTCCTCTTTTGATTGCCTTGCATTCAAATGCAAACCACCACTTTCCATTACAGTTCTCCTGATTTACCGCCCCCCAAACCGAACCCAGCCTTCATCCCCAAGATGCATGGCCTCCTCATCACACTCTGCATAACCCCAGGGAATATCATCATACTCGGTGATTTTAATATCCATGTTAACAACCCCTTTTCCTATTCTGTAGCTGAATTCCTCAATCTTCTTGACAGTCTCAACCTCACTCAATACGTCAATGTCCCGACACACTCCAGAGGCCATACTCTTGACTTGTTGATCACCAATTCCATCCTTGTCAGCAAACTGTCGGGGCGTGTCCGACCATAAGGCCATCTCAATGGAGCTACCTACCCTGTCCCCCGTCAATAAGCCCAACAGACAAATCAGTTTCAGGAACCTTAAAAACATCAACCCAGTCACCCTGACCACTGACCTCTGCCATCTTTCCACTGCCAACCTCCCTACAGTTAATAAATCTGTGGATTTCTTCAATTCATCACTTAGCACCCTCCTGGGCCGCCATGCCCCAGTCAAGACCAGAACTGTTACCTTCACACGCTCAGCTCCCCGGTACACTAGTGAGCTGAAGCTACTGAAGAGAGTGGGGCACATCCTTGAAT
Source organism: Chaetodon auriga (assembly GCF_051107435.1). NCBI lineage: Eukaryota > Metazoa > Chordata > Actinopteri > Chaetodontiformes > Chaetodontidae > Chaetodon > Chaetodon auriga. The sequence continues at coordinate 1,621,230 of NC_135075.1, read as the reverse complement.
GGCGTTTCAAGGACTCAGGACTTGCTGTTCACAAACTAGCCTACCGGGAACATCAGAAGGCTTATAGCAAGTCCCTCAGTGACACACGGTCTCAGCCCCCCCCCCCCCATCATCAACAATAGCCCTGGTAACTCCAAGCAACTTTTCTCAACTATTAATCGTCTCCTCAAACCTCAGATCCCCCTACACTCTGACAACACACAGGAGCGGTGCAACAGCTTCATCTCCTTCTTCAAAACTAAAGTAGGAAACATCCACTCCCTTCTCTCTAGCCCCTCTGCCCCCTCTGCATCTCCAGTCACATCTGCTGATCCTCAGTCCGGAGTTGCTCAGCCCCTCTGCTGTTTCAGGGACATCACACAGTGTGAGGTTGAAGACATCGTTAAGAAGATGAAGCCCTCCACCTGTGCCCTGGACCCCTGTCCCTCAGCCCTGAAAAAGAGTCACTCCTCTGCAATAAGTCACCAAATCACCAAAATCATCAACCACTCCCTCCGGTCTGGCCTTGTCCCCTCGTCTCTGAAAACTGCTGTCATCAAGCCACTACTCAAAAGCCCAGTCTTGACCCCGAAGATCCTGCCAGCTACCGCCCCATCTCCAACCTCCCTTTCCTTTCTAAGGTGTTGGAAAAGGTAGTTCATGTTCAACTCCACAACCACGTCAAATCAAACACTCTGTACGGGAAGTTCCAGTCTGGTTTTTGCTCTGGCCACAATACTGAAACGGCTCTGGTCAGGGTCACCAATGACCTACTGATGACAGCTGATGCCGGCTCTCCATCACTGCTCATCCTTCTCAACCTCACTGCAGCATTTGACACGGAGGACCACCACATCTTTCTACACCATCTACACTCCACCATCGGACTCTCTGACTCTACTCTGGCCTGGTTCACATCCTATCTCACAGACAGAATGGAGTATGTGTCCCTGAGAGATGCTAAATCAGACATGCACTCTGTCCCCTGTGGTGTCCCTCAAGGATCAGTCCTTGGCCCCTCCCTCTTCACTCTGTACATGCTACCCCTTGGTCATGTCATCAGCGAGCATGGAATATCTTTCCATTGCTATGCTGATGACACCCAGCTCTACATCAGGACCAATCCAACCCCCTCTGTAGCCCGATCCACACTTTCCACCTGCCTGGAGGAGATAAAGGCATGGATGATGGCTAACTTCCTGCAACTAAACAGCTCAAAAACGGAAGCCATCCTCATTGGCACCCCACACCAGACCAGGTCATCCACTATCACCAGAATCACCATGCCATGACATCCACCTTTCATCTTCAGTCACTAACCTCGGTGTCAGAATGGACCCTCACCTGACCTTTGAGGTCCACATTAAGCACCTTTGCAAGACCTCCTTCTTCCACCTCAGGAACATTGCAAAACTCCTCCCCACACTCACTCTCTCCGACGCTGAAAAACTTGTCCATGCCTTTGTCTCCTCCAGACTGGACTACTGTAACGCACTCCTCATCGGGATCCCCAGCAAGAACATCCAGCAGTTGCAGTACATTCAGAACTGTGCTGCCAGGATCCTGATGAGGGTGCGAAAATATGACCACATTACACCTGTCCTCAAGTCTCTCCACTGGCTTCCTGTCCAGTACAGGCTTGAATTCAAAATTTCCCTGCTGACCCACCAGTGCCTTCATGCCACTGCTCCCCCCTACCTTAAAGAACTCCCCCCAATCGTCCTCACGCCATCTTCGCTCTGGACAGGCAAACCTCCTCCAGCCTCGGAGGACAAGGCTCCGAACAATGGACAACCGCACCTTCTGCACAGCTGCTCCCAGTCTGTGGAATGCTCTCCCCAACCATCTAAGGGCACCGCAGACTGTGGATTCTTTTGAAAAAAAGCTTAAAAACCTATCTTTTTAGAAAAGCATTTGCATAAACTACAAATTTTGAGGTCGTTTTTATTTTTTTTGTTTTAATTCAGTAGGCCTATATGCAGCCTCGCTCTACACTAGTTTCAGCTATTGTGATGGGTTTTTTTTACCCTTAACTTTTACATTGTAGCACTTTCAGATCATTTGTTTGATGTAAAGTACATTATAAATTACATGTATTATTATTATTATTATTATTATTATTATTATTATTATTATTCATTCATTCATTCATTCATTCATCTTCTTTACCCGCGCATCCCATTTTGGGGTTGCGGGGGGCTGGAGCCTATCCCAGCTAGCAATGGGCGAGAGGCGGGGTACACCCTGAACCGGTCGCCAGCCGATCGCAGGGCTACATATACAGACACACAGACAGACAACTCACACACTCACACTCACACCTATGGACAATTTGGAGACCAATTAACCTAACGAGCATGTTTTTGGTCTGTGGGAGGAAGCCGGAGTGCCCGGAGAGAACCCACGCATGCACGGGAAGAACATGCAAACTTCACACAGAAAGGCCCTGCCCGACTCAGGGTTCGAACCAGCAACCTTCTTGCTGTGAGGCACGCGCACTACCTGCTGTGCCGCCCTATTATTATTATTATTATTATTATTATTATTATTATTATTATTATTATTATTATTATTATTAGATGTGTTGCAGATAAAAAATAATTCGCTTCAGTCTGGTCAGTTTCCCCAGGCCTTGAAAACTGCAGTAATAAAACCTCTCTTAAAAAAGACTAATCTGGATGTTTCAGTAATAAGTAACTACAGGCCAAGATCAAATCTTCCCTTTCTAGGAAAAAGTCTTGAAAGGGTTGTTTTTCAACAAACGCATGCTTTCATGATGCAGAACAATCTTTTTAATGCATTTCAGTCTGGATTTCGTCCACACCACAGCACTGACACTGTACTTATCAAAGTTTTAAATGACATACATCTGAATAATGATGCTTCCAAAATCTCAGTCTCAGTATTATTAGATCTCAGTGCAGCCTTTGATACAGTTGATTATGACATACTTCTTGACAGACTGGAAAAAGCTGGTGGGACTTACTGGCACTATACTACACTGGTTCAAATCCTATTTACGAGATAGAGACTACTTTGAGTCAATTGGTGAGCACGTGTCTGAGCGAAAAAAAAGATAATGTGTGGGGTGCCACAAGGGTCCATTCTCGGACAACTTCTTTTCAATATTTACATGTTGCCCCTAGCTCAGATTATGGAGCATCATAATATTTCTTATCATACTTACGCAGATGATACACAACTTTATATTTCTGTGTTATCACATGACTACAGTCCCTTACTTTCACTGAGTGAGTGTATTCATCAAATCAATGAGTGGATGTGCCAGAATTTTCTTCAGCTTAATGCAGATAAGACAGAAGTGATTGTATTTGCCCCCCAAAATGAAAGGTCAAAGATCAGTGCTCACCTAAAACTCCATGTAACTGACAACAACAGATAAAGCCAGAAATCTTGGTGTAAGTATTGATTCTGACCTGAATCTTAACAACCATTTAAAGCTCATTACCAAATCAGCCTACTACCACATGAAAAAAAAAAACAGAACTAAGGGATGTCGGTCCAAAGAAGACATGGAAAAACTTGTTCAAGCATTTATTTTCAGTAGGTTGGACTATAGCAATGGGGGCTTTACTAGCCTAAACAAAAAAATCAATTAGGCAACTACAGCTGATTCAAAATGCTGCTGCACGAGCCCTTACAAACACCAGAGAAATGGACTGTATCACACCAGTCCTCAGATCACTACATTGGCTTCCTGTGAGTCAAAGAATAGACTTTAAAATCTTACTGTTGGTCTACAAAGCATTAAATTGTCTAGGACCAAAATATATTCTCGATTTATTAACTCCATATGAATTATCCAGACCTCTCAGGTCATCAGGGACAGGTCTATTGTGTGTTCCCAGAATCAGAACCAAACAAAGTGAAGCAGTTTTCAGTTATTATGCTCCTCACCTGTGGAACAATCTCCTTGCACACCTGAGGTCTGCACCAACTGTCAGTTCATTTAAATCAGGGTTGAAAACATTATTATTTGCTACAGCTTTTACTTAAAGTAAATATTTCTGCTTAATTGTTTTTAATAATTCTAAATGCTAAATTATTGTCTTTTTCTGGCTTCTGTTTCTAATTTTCCTTTAAATGTATTTTTTTAATTTTTATTAGTGATACAGTGCTGAGCGCTGAGCACAGCAGGAACACAGCAGGGGCAAAACCCCTGCTGTGTTCAGTGCTACTCGTCAAAAACAATAACAAGCACCCAGGCACATGATACACCAAAACATGCGGCTCGATCGGACTCGGTGTGCTATTATTTTCCACATTTGTAGACAAATTTGTTCTGTCTCTCACAATGTGCTCAAAAAATCAGAGACTTACAGAATTTGAATTAGCAGCCTCTAAGTGTGGCCGCGTCTGTCTCTGCTCCTCATTGACTCCAATACAAAGATTTTCTGAGAGATGCAGAAAGGACTCCTGTTTTAAACATGCAAGTGTCTGCAAAATATTTTGTGTAGAAACACCAAAAGCACACCGAAGCATTCAGGAAGTCCTTACGGTGATGACGGTCTGTGTTTTTTTCTGATAGGAGTTACCGTTCTCTCAGGATAAGCCCAAATGTGAGAGCAGTGCAGAGGCAGAAAATGGCTCTTTTTCTCCGCTTTTCTGTCTGCCCCTGTCTGTCTGCCTGGGGGGCCCCTATCGTCAGTGGCAACCAGCTCAAGTTGCCGTGACAACCTCTGAGCCTCAGTACTTCTCTGAGCACTCCTCTCCCACACGCCCAAACACACATATGAAGCTTCGTGTTGTGGCAAGGCGAGCGGTGTAGAAAAGTTGCACACAACGCCGCCTGGGGGCTTTCACCCCAGGATATAAACAGGATTTCAAAATTCCCAGTTTTCAGTTGAGGCAAAGGCACACAGTTCGAGAAATCCCACAGGACAAGAGCGTGATTTCCAATTATAAAATTTTTTTTAATTAAACAATTATTTTAAAATGAGCAACAGACTGACTAAATCAATAATAATAATAATAATAATAATAATAATAATAATAAGGAGTGATATGAGGAGTTGCCAAGAGGAAAAAGGGGACAGGGCTGGGGCTTACCACAACAGTGGTAACAAAAAAAGGGAGGAATCCAAACCTACACTGCACCCGTGACACAGCAAACCAAAATAAGTGGAAAAGGAACCACCACCAGGGGGACCGCTGCCACTCTGGGCCTCAACAACTGTCAAAGGAAGGGAACATCATTAAAAACATGTCAAGGCAACCCTTGCATCCACCATAACCAAAATGGCAACCACCTCAAAACCCAAAAGAAACTATTTTAAATCACAAATTATCAAAATAAGGAGCAAAAAGAATTCTAAACAATAAATCAAATATAACCCAAAGAAAGAAATAACAAATGGGAAAGGAATAAACTCAGGTAACTACTAAGTGTCTGCCACTTTAATTGAATTAAAACCAGTCTCCAGTCACCAGGCTCTGCGTCTATGAGAGGGTCAGGACGCCGGCACACGTCAGCAACTTTTGTACAGGCTGTATCGCCACAGCTTTGGCTGGAGATAAAGGGAACAATAAAGGAGTCCAATGGAGCCGAATCAGAGCGCCAAATGAAGGCGATTGGAGTTCCCAAAAAAAAAACCCAACCCAAGGGGAGTAAATGCCCGGAAGGCAAGAGAGAGAGCCAAAACAGCAGCAAGGCTCACAGCGAAAATAAACAAATTAACCTAACATTTCCTACCGGAGAGCAGGATCCAGGAGTCACACAGTGGCACGAGAAGGAAGCCCGCAGCCCAGACTCCGCCAGCGATGGCTGGGAGAGGACAATAATCAGAACACCTCACCAGACCATCGGCAGCTTAAAATAAAAGGCAGACAACCAACCGTCTTACCCACGGAAAGTGCTCCGCGCACACACAGGCCCGAGGGAGACAGCCCAGCTCCCGGTAACACCACACTGCTAGACAGAGTGAAACTAGGGTAAACACAAGGCCCATAACACTGAATGAATCGAGCAGAGCAGGTGTACCTTTGTTGTGAAACCCGATCTACTATCCAGTGAAGGAGGAAGAGGAAGCAGAAAGGGAGAGGAAGGGTCTGACCAGGCCTATTTATAGGTGATCGCCCGCTAATTGTTTGCCGCACTGCCCCTCACGGTGGGGAGTGTAGCGCTATCCTTCCACAGTGTGATTACAGATACACACACACAGAGACACACACAAACGCCAACGCACATGTAACCAGGGTTAAAATCCTCAAATGTGGCCCAGTAGACCTCTATAGTATTTACAAGGATCTCATGCAGTTTTGTCTGTGGTGTTTACTAACACAAACACAAACACACACAGCTGAGATGTGTGTGTTTGAGTGCAGCAATGTGAAGCACTGAACACTTAACTACCAATAGCTAAATACATATTCTGCATGTTTTTTGATATTAAGGATACAGTGCTTCGCAATGAACACTGGCAGGGCTTTGCGATGACACACTGCAGTGCTATGGAGGTCAGTGTTCTGTCTTTAGTACTGGACACTGACCTTTATAGCACTAGCCACACACCCCGGTGTTTGCGCACGGTATCACTCTCAAAATTTCCCGCCGGGGGGGAATTTTCTAGTTTTTCTTTTCTCTTCTAATTTCTTTCTTTTTTTCTTACTTGCTCTCTTTGTTTGAAATGCATTTTCTATTTATGATTTTAATGTATTTTTATGCTTCTGTAAAGCACTTTGAATTGCCTGGTGTATGATTTGTGCTATACAAATAAATTTGCCTTTGCCTTTGCCTTCTCTCCTGCTCCCTCAGACAGATGACAGCACTGGTTGGCAGGTGATACACAATGCCCACACTAGGGGCTTAGGTGTGGAAACAGCAGAACTATATTTGCGACCACTAACTGTGTTTATGATACTTGTAAATGCTAATTCTCAAAAAGATGTACACTCTGACCTCACTGAACTCTTTTTAGCTTGGGTGGTGCTAATTAGACTAATGTTTTGACACATGGCTGCAGAGATGGAATCAGTGGCCCCTTTACTGATTAGCTGAAAGATGATGGTAAGACAGTACGACTCGCATAGGCGTTTTTACTAAAAATGCTCGGAGGATATGTCAACTTAATGTAGCAGCACAGCATGTAAGGATACTAGATCTCATATGGCACAGCAGATTAAGTGACCCATGTGAATTCCAGTCACATTCATCATAATATTAAATTGACCCTGTTTTCTTCATGTGGGTTTGACTTAGTTTGAGTTGATTATGGTTTTGTCACAGACTGTGCCCATGGATAAACAAGAGAATCATAACTGAGACAGAGTCGAGGCTGAGTTACAGTGTGCGTTCACAGGAGGTGTTTTCAGTTATCTGCCTCACATGCATCTGATGGAACAGTTACACTTATGCTTCTATTGTAACCACATTGTAACTCACATTTCACTGTGGTATACATGCAGAAACACAACACAAAGTGTATACTTAGGCTTCTAGGCAATTTTCTTCCATTTTACATGCATACAGTAACTGAGAGCTGAGAGCATTGCCAAAATGTGAGTGACCTACACACAGTACACTACCTGAACCCAAATGTGTAGATGCAGATGGAGGACTGACGCTCCCACTGCTCTGTTAACATACTTCTCAAGTTACATGTCCTTACTAAAAAAGAGAAGATAGCTCTATGTTGACTTCACTCTCTACAAACACTTCTAGTGGTTTTTTTTTCACCATAAACAATTGCAGTTCTTGCAATACTCACATAAATTGACAGAATATTTTTTCTTTGTGTTTAAAAGGTACAACTCTCACAAGGTCTTGATCATGCCGATGTCTTAACAAGTTTTTGACTGAAAAATATAATGGAATAAATTAGGGGTGTGTTGCTTCAGGTACAGGTGAGAAGATGAAATGTGATCCCCAAAGTCCAGTTTAAGAAATAAATCCACAAGTTTAATGTGTTATTGGACACCAAAATAATACATAGTGGCTTGTAATACTTTGACACAGGATTTTAAAATTTTAATGGAAACTATCCACTGATATTCATCCTCTGTGACGACTGTGAAATAATGAGTAGAAATACCCTATTGTATTTGATTAGCTTTTCGGTCTGAACACAGCCTAAACTAAGGTAAGGAAGGGAACAATTGTGGTCACAAACAAAGGAAACCAACACTGACTGTTGGTACAGTAAGAGAGGGGACACAAACTCAAGTCTCCAGAATCAAATCAAAATTGAAATAATTCAAATGAAACATGAATGCAAATGCATTCATTTTCTGTTAGGTAGCAAATGAATGCAGCGGTAAATAAGCATCACTTGATTAGCCAAGAAAGGTTGACTCAAGGGCAACTGGATTAGGCTGCAGATATTTGAAAACGTTTCACCTCTCATCAAAGGGGCTTCTTCAATTCGAACCAAAGCCAAATGTGAATCGTTTTTAATGTGTCAACTCCAGTGACTGTTGTTGGGACCTCACCCCATGGATAAACAAAAACATTCCTGCATGTAAAACCAAAAGCCTCAGAGCGCTACCGGGACTCAGAGGAATCCCTGCAATACGGTCATGATGCCATCAATGATATTAGAATCAACTGTCCCTGCTCCACCTTGTCTTTCTGCAGCGACATGCAGTTGCAACTGGAGGTGTATCATTCCAACAGTGCTTTAACTTGCTGGACGAGTAGCAGGTGGTTTGTGGTCACCAAACACCTTTGCATCCTCAAAAAGATCAGCTGTTTGTCAAGCCAGCCATGTCACTGAAACGCATGTCAATCGCTCCAAAGCGATCTTTCGTAGGAGACTATCTGGGCAGAGACAGGTTAATAATAGTGTGACTGTCAGCTTCATTTTTGTGTAAGCTTTACTGTATTGTTGTGAAATTCACGGACCCCTGAGTCCTGTTGCTGTTTGTGATACCACAATCATTGTGCTTGCTTCTTGTGTCTGTGTACTAGCATGTGATATTGATTGTGTGTCCTGCGGAGTTGTATATTATCAGTTAAAAGATCAGTGCAACAGCTGACAAACTCTGAAATGAATTGACACAGCAGGTTTCTGTGTGATAAAGAGACAGTCATTATGTCTTTCCCTGGCAATTAGGATACCCTGCTTTGCTTTAAGTGCCTTTCTCTCTCTCTGTTTTACTTATCCACACACACACACATCCACACAACTTTACAGGCATTCACAAACACACCTTAAAGGTGCAAACAGAAGTAGTATAACTCAGCTTTGTTCACTACCATCTTGTTGTCAGAAACATGTAAACACATCCATTTTTCCATTTTGCTTCTCATATCTCTTTGTCAAGCTTGGCGGTCTTGAACCTTGCATAATGTAACCACTGGTCACATCTGCCATCTCACTTTCTCTCTCCCTCTCCCTCTCTCTCTCTCTCTTTCTCTCTCTGAGTGTGTGCTGGGAGTGACAGGGTCAGTGTGTCAGAGAGTGTTTGTTGAGCGTGTAAGTGTTTCAAACCTTTTTTTTTTTTTGCTCTTTTTCTTGCACTGGGTGTTGGTAAATATGTTTTTGAATAATTTCTCTGTGATCAAACTTCATTTCATCATTGGTTTTATTGTGTTTTCATGCTTTGTGTGGCGGTGGCTGCCGCAGCGGCCTGCCATTCATTCATGGCTGCTGTGCGTGGTGTCTCCGGTTTGGAGAAACTCACCACTCACATGCCATCAAACTCTCTCCACCTTTTGGTGTGTCGGTGGAGGACTGCGGCCTGGCTGTGGGTGAAGTTGTGGGTTGTGGAAGCGTTAAATCAGCTTCCAGGACGAACAGTGCTGTGGTGATTTTCCTGGACAGCACAGAAAAAGCCAGTAAGCTGGGAGAGAGCGGGGTGGTGATTCAGGGGACGTTAACGCCAGTGTTTTCCCTTGTTAATCATGTAAAGAAGGTGATTGTGTCTAATGTGCCCCCTTTTCTAAAAAATGAGCTGTTGGAAAACGAGCTAGCTCGACACGGTCAGATCGTGTCCCCCATGAAGCTGATTCCTCTCGGCTGTAAGTCTCCGCTGCTCAAACACGTCGTGTCATTCAGGAGACAAGTATCCATGGTCCTAAATGGAAACAAAGATGAGCTAAATATAGCTCTCCATTTCCATATCGATAACTTCGATTATACTGTTCATGTTACCACTGACACGGTCAAATGTTTTGGATGCGGAGCAGAGGGTCTCCTGATCTGTTCATGCCCTGACAGAGCGGGAGAAAATCAGGCAGCAGAGCCACCTGTCAGAGCTGACAGCCGGCCTGCGGCTCAGGGTGCAGCGCGGAGCAAAGCGCAGCACGAAACACAGAGCGAAGAGAAGGGCACACAGAGCAGTACAGACTACACACGCGCTGTTTCGCTGACAGACACACACACAACTGCAGACAGTGAGGAACAGGTGAAGGGTCAGACAGAGGAAGAGGTCACCTCTCAGACTGAACAGGCAGAGCCCAGAGTTCAGACTCTGGTGAAGGAGCTGGCTGGACAGACTGCCACCAGGGTGGCTGAGTGTCAGTGTTGGATGGGGTAGAGGGTGGTGTGATGGTGGTGGACAGGGTGATGGTGGAGGACAGGGTGATGGAAGAGGATTTTTTAAAAGTAGCAACAAAAAGGAAAACTCTAGAAACCAAAGCCACCAGTGAAAAGGTACCAAAAGTGTCAAAGAAAGACCAACAGTGCTCCTCCTCTCAGTCAGAAGAACATACACAGGACACACAGGACACACACAGCTCACACACGGACACACAGGACACACAACGCACACACAGCTCACAGGTGAACACAGAGGACAGTGAATTTTCCAGACCTTCAGTTATTTCATGAATCCATCAAGTTCTTCTTGAGGAAGTCAGGAGGTCTCGGGCAGCCTTCCTTCACTGACCCAGAGACTTACCGGCTGAAAAAACTGTTGGTTAAAGTGCGGACACAGATAGAGAAAGATGACTAAGATGAAGATGTTCTCAATCTTCTTCTATTTGTTGCCCTTTGTCTTATTGTTGTTTACATGCAGCCTGATCATGTGTGAGATGAAGATTGGCTTTTTAAACATTAACCGTGCGAGAGGAGACATAAAGAGAGCTGCTCTCTTCTCTCTTCTTCAGTCTAAAGGACTAAATGTGGTTCTCCTTCAGGAGACCCACAGCACTCCTGATAAGGAGTCAGACTGGAGGAGGGAGTGGAGGGGGGAGCTCATCCTCAGCCACAGGACTAGTAACAGTGGAGGTGTTGGGATCCTCTTTTCTAGAGACCTTCTACCTGTTTCCAGCTCTGTGGAAGAGATCGTTCCCGGCCGGATGCTAAAAGTCTGTGCTGTCTTCGAGAGTGTGAGAATGGTTTTTATAAATGTCTACGCTCCAACCGTTGGCTTTTTTTTTAGATGTTTTAAAGACTGTTCTTACCAACTGCAGCAGTGAGGAGTACCTGTTCCTGGGAGGTGATTTTAATTGCAGAGAGAACCCTCAGCTAGACAGGAACCATCAAGAACCTCATGCTGCTTCCAGACGGGCTCTGCTGAAACTTTTGAAACATTTGATCTCTGTGACGTGTGGAGACGGTTCCATCCTGCTCAGAGACAGTTCACCTGGGCTCACAGCAGAGATAACTGGATGTCTCTGGCCAGACTGGACAGAATGTACTGTTTTAACCATCACTTCAGTGTTTTTAAAGGTGTTTCCATCAGCCTGGTGGGTTTCTCTGACCACTCTCTGGTGCACTGTGTGCTGTCTGTCAGAGACATTAAATGTAAGAGCGCGTACTGGCACTTTAACACCAGTCTGCTAGCGGACAACAGGTTCCAAAAGGCCTTTAAATCCTTTTGGAGTAATTTCAGCCGAACACAGTCTGATTTTAGCTCTTTGCAACAGTGGTGGGACATGGGCAAAGCTCAGATCAAGCAGTTTTGTCTGCAGTACATTCTCAATGTCACAAAGGACATGGCCCGGTCTCTGAGAGATCTGGAGAGAGAAGTAGTGGAGCTTCAACATCTAGCAGACTCCACAGGAGATCGAGAACATTTTCAAGTTCTCAAAGATGAAAAATCAGCTCTGTCTGACCTGCTGGGTATCTCTGCTCAGGGCGCTCTGGTCCGCTCACGTTTCAGGCACATCGTTAAGATGGACGCTCCCTCTCACTTCCTCTTCGGTCTAGAGCGTAAGAACGGACATAAGAGGCTGATGCACTCTCTGCAGTCTGACACCAGACAGCTGCTGTACGACCCTGCTAAGAGCCGTCAGAGGACTTTATAAGGCCGAGCTCCAGGAGGAGCCTGAGGTGACCACAGCCTTCTTCGAGGGTCTGCCTCAGGTCTGTGAAGAGGAAAATGTCGAGCTGGAGGCTCCAGTGTCTGCTCGGGAGCTGCAGGAGGCCCTGCAGAGCCTGCAGAACGGGAAGGCTCCAGGGATAGACGGCCTCCCCGCTGATTTTTCTAAGGCTTTCTGGCCAGTGCTGGGGAAGATCTGTTGGTTGTCCTCAGAGACAGAGTAAGGGGCAACTGCCTCAGAGCTGCAGGAGGGCTGTTCTCACCCTGCTCCCAAAGAAGGGAGACCTGCAGGACATGAAGAACTGGAGGCCCGTGTCCTTGCTCTGTGCAGACTATAAGCTGCTGTCAAAGGTGTTGGCCAAGAGGCTGAAGAAAGTGATGGAGCAGATCATTCACAGGGATCAGACGTACTGCGTACCCAGCAGGTTGATAACTGACAACATCGCTTTAATTCGTGACATTTTGGACCTCTCTGGTTCATTGGGCTGTGAACTTGGTCTGATTTCTCTGGACCGAAAAGGCTTCTGACCGGGTTGAACACCAGTACTTGTGGCGGACACTGCAAGCTTTTGGGTTGAGCTCTGGTCTTATAGCCAAGATCAGGGTCCTGTACTGTGACATTGAGAGTGTACTGAAAGTTAATGGTGCTTTAAGTGCTCCTTTTAAAGTCCTGAGGGGTGTCAGACAGGGGTGCGCTCTCTCAGGCATGTTGTACTCTCTGGCCATCGAGCCCCTTTTACACCGATTGAGATCAAAGCTGTCTGGTTTTTCTTTTCCAGGTCTTAAAAAACCATTAGTGTTGTCTGCATATGCTGATGATGTCATCGTTTTTGTCAAAGAACAAGAAGACATTAATAGGTTGCATCAAACCGTCATGGACTTTGGAAAAATCTCCTCAGCTAAAGTCAACTGGCTGAAGAGCGAGGCTTTGGCTGTGGGTGGTGGGCTGAGCAGGAAGCTGGTGTTACCAGGAGGCCTGGTTTGGGAGAGAGGAGGACTGAAGTATCTGGGAGTTCATCTCGGATATGAATCCTCTCTTTCCAAAAACTGGGAGAATGTACTTGAAAAGGTCCAGGCCAAGCTGGACAAATGGAAATGGATTCTGCCAAAAATGTCTTTTAAAGGTCGTGTGCTTGTGATTAATAACCTTGTGTCTTCCATGTTGTGGCATCATCTCGCCCCCCCCCCCCCCCCCCCCAAACTTGCTGTCCAAGGTGCAGGCAGTCATGGTGGACTTTTTCTGGGGCCGTCTGCACTGGATCCCGCAGAGCGTCCTCTTCCTGTCTAAGGACGAGGAAGGGCATGGGCTGGTGCACCTGGCGAGCAGAGGAGCTGCTTTCAGGCTCCAGTTCATCCAGAGACTGCTGTCCGGACCGGCAGACCTGGTCTGGAGACCTGTGTCTCGAGCCCTTCTAGAGCGCCGTGGTGGACTGGGACTAGCAGAGTCACTGTTCTTAATGGACATGAGTGGAGTTAGGCTGGACAATCTGCCGCCTTTCTACTGTGGACTTTTTAAAGTGTGGAGTCTGTTTAAAAAAGAGAGACAGACTCACGGTGACTCTTTCTTTTGGCTTCTGAAGGAGCCGGTGGTCTATGGGACTTGGCTCAGGTGTGCAGCAGGACCGTCCCTGCTTCAGAGACTGTGTGAGGCCAAGATTGTCACACTGGGCCGGGTGATGGACTTGTGCTTCCCCTCTCTGGACAATGCTGCAGGTCTGGCTTCCTGTATCGGGGTCAGGTCTGCCAGGGTCATCAGCCACCTGCTGGGAGGCTGGAAACAGCAGCTGACAGACTCAGAAAGGTCTTGAAAGCAGCCGATGACGCAGATCCCTTCCCCGATGTAAAAATGACTCCTGTGTTTGAATGTGCTGATGACGTCATGTTGAAGGTGAACAGTGAGTACAGACAGAGGAACTTAACAGGTAAAGGTATGTACTGTTTACTGGTTAAAGTGCTGAACCAGCGTAAACTGGCGGGTCGAGTGGACACTCCTTGGAGAACTCGGCTGGCCCTCACACAGGCTCAGAGGCCTGAGTGGAGAACACTCTACAAAGCTCCTTTAACCAGGAGGGTGGGAGACTTACAGTGGAGGCTTCTGCACGCTGTGCTTCCTGTGAACGCCTTCGTGTCAGGCATCAATCCAAATGTTGGGCCTGATTGTCCTTTCTGTGCTCAGAGAGAAACTGTTTTTCATTGTTTCCTCGAGTGTGCACGTCTCTTTGCTCTGTTTCACCTGCTGAGCATGTTTTTCTCCAAGTTTCATGAGGTTTTCTCACACCAAACATTCATTCTGTGTCACAAGTACAACAAGAAAAATAAATCTAAAGGTCAGCTGTTAAACTTCCTTATAGGTCAGGCCAAAATGGCCATTTACATCAGCAGGAGAAACAGAATGGAGAGTTCTATGGACACTGACGTCAGGCTGATCTTCTGTCGGATGTTGAAAACCCGACTGAGGATGGATTTTCATTTCTACAGTCTAACACAGAACTTGGATGAGTTTGAAGGCACGTGGTGTCTGGATGATGTGCTTTGTTCAGTGGAAGAGAATAAGCTGCACTTTGGACATCTACTGAGTTAAAGATGTCTTAATCTTTATGTTGTAAGGTGGAGTTTTTTTTGGTTGTTGGTCTGTTTTTGAGCACTTAACTGTTAATACTACTGTTGTTTTTTTGGACCGGTGAGCAAATAAAAGTGGTTTGAAAAATCAATCAATCAATCAATCAATCAATATCTCTCTCTCTCTCTCTCTCTCTCTCTCTCTCTCTCTCTCTCTCAATGTCTAATCCTCAGTGTCTGCTAATAACCAAACCCTGCTCCTACCAGAACCCAACACAACCCCACAGAGGTTAAATACCTGGGACTTCCCACCAGTCAGTTAGAGCTAAAGAAGCCCCTTGGATGAGAGGTTTCTACATCCAAGTGCAGTTGATCTAGATCCAGTCCTCCTTAGATAACCATGACCTGGATGAATGAGAATCTTGAAGCAAAAAACTTGTATCAGCCAACTGAACTTGAGTGGCTAAATGTCAAGGAAGTTATAGTTCAATAAATAAAAAAATGTGTTGAAAAAAAATCTTGCACAATACATTTGAAAACACATAGAACAAAGTGCACAGGCAGCAGTACGGGGCTTTGAAGCACACCACAGAAACTGATTATTTATCCTGAGGCAAAACATCCATCATCTGTCTTTTTATGATATCTGAAGATTCATACCTGTCTAGATGTCACAAAGTTGTGTGTCAGCACTGCCACCTTCAATTTCCTCTGAGCTGTTTATGAGCTCTGCATATCTGACTCTACACTCAGCTGATAATTTGCACATTCATACCTCTTTATTATTTGAAGCACCGATTTAAAAAAAAAAAACAAAAAAAACAAAAAAACCCTGACTGACAAAATTGTGCAGGAAATTAAAGATTTTTGTTGTTTGTCTTTGGTCTGTGGGGTAAGGAGGCCCAGAGGTGGTAAATTTAATGGAAAATGAAAATCATTGTATATTTTTCATTTCATGGTTGTAGTGTTTCCAACAACTATGTATATGAAACAACTGATTTTAGCTAGTAGTTACAAGATTGGTCCTCCACTTAGGTCCAGACTAAAATTTTCTGAGAAATTTTGGATGCCATGGGATCACCATGCATGTTCTCCATGAAATGAATTGTAATAATTTCCTTTAGCATAGTCATCAGGTCAGAATTTCAACATGTCTAATACTTTGGTTTATGAACAAAAAAACTAATTGCATTCCTGTTATTCATCATGTCATTGTTGTTTAATCTCCATGCTATTTTATTTTTTATTTATTTATTGATGAATCAGTTTGGCTATAAAATAATATAGTATAGTGAAAATTGCCCATAATAGCTTCCCAGAATATATGCTGATGTATTCAAAATGAAGATAACTTTTTGTTCATTGGTAATGGTTTCAGCTTTAGACCATGATAACGTTATGCTAACATTGTTATTGTAAGCATGTCAGCATGCATGCTCACAATGTTCTGTGCAGCCTGCAGAGTCACTAGCATTTTCTCTTAAGCTTGTTAGTACTGAATATAGTCAGCATTATTACTGTAATCTACTCCATCTCTGTGCCTATATTATTTTTTTTTCTTCTTTTTCACATTTTCAGCATAATTGAGAAGTTGTGTTGGGAAATACCTTGCCAGCAGACAAAATGAGGCATCTCTAGTTGTGTGTCCATTTGATGTCCATGAATGAAAAGCTGGGTTGGTGATATAGCTAATGTGAAATTGTGGGACTAGCGCAATTCTTTCTGGGGCCACGAGAATAATGTTATCTTACTATTTATCATAGTCAGGTGGGAAGGTAAATCAACCTTCAGATCCTCTATATTATTGTCAAAATTGTCTTTAAAGAAACACTCTCTGGGAGGAAATTTAAAAAATTGAGGCAAAACTGTTCTTGGCTGTATCAAAATCATGCAAACATACATCGTTATCACACCAGTGGATTAGTAATCAGTAACATAAAAAACCTGTATTTCTATTTGCTGAGATTTTCTATTTGGACTCTAGTTTCTTCACGTTTTTGTTGTATTTTTCTCTGATATGTGCTTTAAATCATTCAATCCTGTCTGAAACCATGCTACAGTACCTCACAAAAGTGAGTACACCCCTCACATTTTTGTTAATATTTTATTATATCTTTTCATGGGACAACACTGAAGATACGCCATTTTGATACAATGTAAAGTAGTCAGTGTACAGCTTGTATAACAGGGTGAATTTGCTGTGCCATCAAGATAACTCAACACACAGGCATTAATGTCTAAACTGCTGGCAACAAAAGTGAGTACACCCCTAAGTGAAAATGGCCAAATTGTGCCCAAAGTGTCAATATTTTGTGTGGCCACCATTATTTTCCAGAACTGCCTTAACTCTCTTGGGCATAGAGTTCACTAGAGCGTCACAGGTTGCCATTGGAATCCTCTTCCACTCCTCCCTGACGACATCACAGAGCTGGTGGATGTTAGAGACCTTGCGCTCCTCCACTTTCTGTTTGAGGATGCCCCACAGATGCTCAGTAGGGTTTAGGTCTGGAGACATGCTTGGTCAGTCCATCACCTTTACCCTCAGTTTCTTAACCAAGGCAGTGGTCATCTTGGAGGTGTGTTTGGGGTTGTTATCATGTTGGAATACTGCCCTGCGGCCCAGTTTCCGAAGGGAGGGGATCATGCTCTGCTTCAGTATGTCACAGTACATGTTGGCATTCATGGTTCCCTCAATGAACTGTAGCTTCCCACAGCCAGCAGCACTCATGCAGCCCCAAACCATGACACTCCCACCACCATGCTTGACTGTAGGCAAGACACACTTGTCTTTGTACTCCTCACCTGGTTGTCGATTTGTCTGTATTACCGCATGGCTCCAGTGGGGAGAATCACATTCTTCACACTCAGTAAATACAAAGGAGTCAAGGCCAGATGTTTGCTGGTCACTTCGTCCTTACCTTGTTACTATACTCCCTGTTTAAAGTAATTTCCATCCACAAAGCAATGTAAACTTGTGAACATGTTATTGTTTTGTATGAAAGAAAGCTATGTGTTTAGAATTGGTATATTGTTTAAAGAGTTTCTGGCTAACTCAGTCAATGTGTAAGCTAGCTGCCAGAGGAAATCTAACGTCCAGCTTGTGCTGTGACCCAGTGACCATTTCTGGGAACACTGCGGCAGAGTACTGACCAAAAGTCTGAGATTATTTTGTATAACCTTGTATTACTATTATCAACGTTATTTTTTACTATATTGTGCATTTTTTATCTTTACTCTTGAATTATTGACATTGTACTTCTTGCATTTACAGTGGCAAATTTACATGTCCACACGTTTTCATTTGCATATTTTTACTATTCTTATTTTCCCCATCTGCCTTGAAGCACTGCGCTGATCAGCTGTCTCCAGTGTTCACAGACATTTTTAACACCTCATTGGAGACATGTCACGTGCCAGCCTGCTTCAAGTCTTCAACCATCATCCCTGTTCCCAAGAAGCCAAGGACCACAGGACTTAATGACTTCAGACCCGTCGCCCTGACCTCTGTGGTCATGAAGTCCTTTGAGCGCCTTGTGCTCTCACACCTCAGAGACATCACTGACCCTCTCCTGGACCCCCTGCAGTTTGCCTACAGAGCCAACAGGTCTGTAGACGATGCAGTCAACTTGGCCCTCCACTTCATCCTCCAGCACCTGGACTCCACAGGAACCTACGCTAGGATCCTGTTTGTGGATTTCAGCTCTGCCTTCAACACCATCATCCCAACTCTGCTTCAGGAGAAGCTCTCCCAGCTGAGCGTGCCTGACTCCACCTGCAGGTGGATTACAGACTTCCTGTCTGACAGGAAACAGTGCGTGAAGCTGGGGGAACACGTCTCCAACGCTAAGACCATCAGCACCGGACCCCCCCAGGGCTGTGTTCTTTCTCCTCTGCTCTTCTCCCTGTACACAAACAGCTGCACCTCCAGTCACCAGTCTGTCAAGCTCCTGAAGTTTGCGGACAACACCACCCTCATCGGACTCATCTCTGATGGCGACGAGTCCACCTACAGGTGGGAGGTTGACCATCTGGTGACCTGGTGCAATCAGAACAACCTGGAGCTCAATGCTCTAAAGACAGTGGAGATGGTTGTGGACAACAGGAAGAACTCAGCCTCACCTGCCCCCATCACCCTCTGTGACTCCACTATTGACACTGTGGAGTCTTTCCGCTTCCTGGGAACTATCATCTCCCAGGACCTCAAGTGGGAGCTGAACATCAGCTCCCTCATCAGGAAAGCACAGCAGAGGATGTACTTCCTACGGCAGCTGAAGAAATTCAGCCTGCCAAAGACAATGATGGTGCACTTCTACACAGCCATCATTGAGTCCATCCTCACCTCCTCCATCACTGTCTGGTACGCTGCTGCCACCGCCAAGGACAAGGGCAGACTGCAGCGTGTCATTCGGTCTGCAGAGAAGGTGATTGGCTGCAATCTCCCATCTCTTCAGGACCTGTACACCTCCAGGACCCTGAGGCGTGCAGAAAAGATTGTGGCTGATCCCTCTCACCCCGGACACAAACTCTTTGAGTCACTCCCCTCTGGCAGGAGGCTGCGGTCCATCAGGACCAAAACCTCACGCCACAAGAACAGTTTTTTCCCGTCCGCTGTCAGCCTTACCAACAAGGCCCAGAACCCCCCCGACACTCTTCACATTCCACCTCGGACTCATTTTGTCACATTGATATAAATACAAACCTATGCGTTACATTAACGCTCAACTTGGACTCTTCTTTCTGAAAAACAGACTGTGTTTCCGGAAATAGCAAACAACAAAAAACAGACTTGTGTATATATATTTAAATTGTTATATTTTATGCTCTTATTTTAGTAGATGTGTCATGCACCAATTTCACCAGAACAAATTCCTCGTATGTGTAAAAGCGTACTTGGCAATAAAGCTGTTTCTGATTCTGATTCTGATTCTGAACAATGATTTGATTTGATAATTGACTGTGTTTCGCTGTTGCTGTGTCTCTCCTAAAGGAAGGTGAGGGAAAGAGGTCAGTTGCAGGACTCTGTTCTCCCTACATCATGAAGTCAACTAAACCTGCTGTGATTAACATTAGTTAACCCTAATCCTCCTCATTAACATACAGCTTGAAAGGCCAAATAAAAAATGGTAATGTACAAGTATTTCCATTTTAGCTTTTCCATTTCCCATGTGATGAAATATAAAATGGCAATGGAAATAAGAAAAGGGAAACATCAAATATGAAACTTTCTCGTTTCTTATTTCCATCGCCATTTTATATTTATCTTTACAGTTTTAACATTCAGTTTGAGCATTTCCATTTACACATTTGCATTTTCATTTCATTTTTTATAGACACTTTATTTTTTCACAGTTTAATTTTACACTTTAAATTTGCTTTTTTAATTTATTTTTCATTTTTAAGTGTAGCGCTTTCTTTGTGTCAGCTATATGATATACAGCGCCCTGGGTTCATTAACTTTAACATTAACTGTAAAATTATTTTTTATATTGCTCCCATAAGTTTATATGCCCTGTATTAAAACCTACCTGAACTCACCTTTCCCTGTACCCAGGGCCGGACTGGGACCAAAAAATGGCCCTGGCATTTTTGGCCATGGCGGCCCACCATGATTATCTATACGATATGCGGAGGCACACGACATACCAGAGGATATATGCGCACATCGTGTTGTTTCAAAAATTAACATAAAGCACAGCGGCCTACATGGAAGACAGTAACCATGCTAAAAAAATTATATGTTCTTTCACTACTCACAGAGACTTTCACCTTGGGAGAGATGCCACAATTCCCATCTTGAAGTGAAAATGGTTGTCAAAGACACACTGCTAGAGATGTTTTTAGACTAGTGCTTAATGACATTTACTGTCTAGAGTCTAGAGTGACCACCTCCCAACCATTAAGGACGAGGTTTGTGCACAAGTTTGTGTTTGTGTTTTTGGCACATTTCGCTGCGCCCACTTGTAGGCTTTTGAGCCTGCTTTTCTCACAGCTTCTCTGCGACCCCCTTTGGCTTTTGTGGTTTCGACCCATCCATTTCCACAGAGGGACACTCACTTCTCTCTAACTCCGGTTGAACTTCAGTGCCATCATTTGATAACCTTGCCTGGTGGGGAGGGCTGAGAGATTTCATTGGACTAACCCATTGTCCTTCAAAAATTAAATTATGACATCTCCAGCCCAAAAATGTGCGTCGGCCCACCGGGTATTGCTCGGTACGCCCGATGGCCTGTCCATGCCTGCCTGTACCTGAAATGAAATTACAATACCACAGTGTAATGATATAGTTTTAACCTGGTCACTCTGTAACCTGTTTTTAACAATCCTTATCTATTAAATTAACCAAGAGAAAATATGAATTTTGTAAATTATTTATCAACAAAAATAATCCTATTTATAACCCGTTAAATAAGATCTTTTAAGGTATTTATTAAAGTAGGGGGAATGTCCCAAAGGAAATGAAACAGTAGCCCTTTAGACCTGAAAGAGGGCAAGATTATGACACAGAAAACGCTCTGACTTACATAGGCAATAAAAATACGTTTAACTATACCATCTGAACAGATATAAAACACTTGCTATTAACACAGTTAAGTCCCTATGTTCACTTCCTCAATAAATCAAATTTTCACTATTAACAATCTATGTGGGCCCACAGAAAAATAACACAAAAGCCGGCAATAAACATAAACAAAAACCAGTTGCAGGCCTGAACGAAGCTCGGGTGCACTGCGTGAAGGCGCGCTGGCAGCACGGGTAACAGTGCCACACTCACTCACCCATGGCAAACAAGCAGCTAAGCTGTCTCCGTACTGTAGTTGTGGATGATGATGAACGAGGGGCGATAGAGGAGGGAAATGGTGGATCTCCCTCTAGACCGTGGGGTGACTATGTTAGTCCTCTCCCATGGTGCATTGTCGGGTGCTCTGTGCTAGCACAACAGTTCCTGCTTCAAGCACTGATACAACCTTAGCAAGCAGGCTAACCGATAGTAGCCTACTGGGTCACAGTTAGCTCTCGACACACAGTGAACAAACACAGCCAGTAGTGGTGTAACACTTTCTTCACCATAAAGAGTTAGGCTACTGCTTAGTTTACTTTTGCTCAGTTTGAGCTCAAATTGCTAGTGGCCAGTCGCCAGGCTAGAAAATAAAAATCACACACACTGCTGTGGGGGGACGGCCAAACAGCTCTGTAGTGTTGTCTCGTTCGCGAACGATTCATTCAAAAGAACGAATCGTTTAAGTGAACGTACTGAACCGGATCACTTCCTGACAGTTCAACTGAACTGAGAAACGAACGAGCGAGCGAGCGAGCGAACGAGCGAACGAACGAACGAACGAACGAACATCAAGTGATTCACAGCGCCGCCTGCTGACAGTTCAACTGAACTGAGAAATGAACGAATCACTTGACGTTCGATCGTTCGTTCGTCAGCAGGCGGCGCTGCTGACAGTTCAACTGAACTGAGAAACGAATGAATCACTTGACAGTTCAACTGAACTGAGAAAGTGAACTGAGAAAGTGAACTGTCAGCAGCGCCGCCTGCCAACTGCAATGAGAAACGAACGAATCACTTGAGGGAGGGACCGCGCGCACCAACTGCGCCGTGTCACCGACGCATGAATCTATGGCAAGCCGTTCCTGCCAGAAATACGCCACATTCAGTCACGTTTCAACTTCATTGCGGCGTAAAAAACGCTGTTTTTTCAGATTTTACGGCGTTTTTTACGCCGTAATGCGCAAAAAGAACGCCGTTTTTTACGCTGTAATGAAGTTGAAACGCGACTGAATGTGGCGTATTTCTGGCAGGAACGGCTTGCCATATGAATCACTCAGTGAACTACACTCTCCTGAATCATTTTCCTCTGAGGGAAACACTTTCATGTTGTTCCCCGTTGTTTTAACAGATTTAGTTTCCAGATAAACAAACGCTGGCAGTAAAGAGGAGCGACGGAGGGAGATAGGGGTGTGTTGTGTTCAAGTGTACCTCGGAGAAAACTAACTTTTTTTTAAACTCTGCTAAATTTGCCACCGCAACAACAGTACAGTAGGACACAGCATGTAACAAATAGTGTATAAAACCCGCAGTTTGAGAAAACGTGTGACTGTCTGATCATCTCATTGTGACAATTTGCGAGGGAACGGTGCATATTCAGTGTGAATCCTTCACTGAATGTACTGTGGGGTATACGTTCAGTGAACGGATCACTCACTGCCAAATTTGCTGAGTAGACCAGATAAATAGCATACCATAGGATAGGACACTTAAAACATCATGATTTATAATATAGTTATATATAGTTTTATATTTACAAATGTGTTTGTCAAAGCAACACAGTCACAACACTCTCGTCTCCCAGTCCTGGAAGCTGTGAACTGAACTGAAACTTAAACCGTTCAGCCGTATATCAGTTCAGGAGTCGCAGGCTCCTCCTGCCAAGCACTGAATGATTCGGTGATTCAGTGAACGAATCTTTTGAACGAATCTTTCTAGTGAACTGATTCTAGTGATTCAGTACATCTAAAAGAACTGGCGTGCCCATCACTACAGCTCTGTCTTCACCATGCTACTCTCCCTCTCCTCTCACCTTGTCCCACCTCCTGAGGATGAAAATTGAGGGTTTATTGTAAACTTTGTACTAGTTCGTTACATCAAGTAGTGAGCACTATGGTCAGCCAATGAGGCACAACAGCAACAGCTTTTTAATTGGAACAGGATTGTCCCTTTTTTTATTACAACCCTTTTTTAAAATAAGCAGAATTAAACGAGGTGTCCTTAAAACAGTCTCTAAAATTGGCCAAACAATCTTCAATCCACAGGTTAAAATCGGTTAAAAGAAACAAGGTACAAGGCCCGAATTAAAACCGATTTAAAACAAAACCCGATGATGGCGGCCTTCCTGTTCCTGGTGCGGCGGCATCACCACGCCGCTCTCTGGCTTCCCCTTGTGAGGTATCCCGTAGGAGGACGGACCATCAGCCAGGACACCTGGAATAACAAGAAAAACCACAGCGGCAGTGGGGAGTACACTATGCGGCACGGCTAAGACGCCTCTTTTCGTGTGCCAGAGTGTTACTAGGTCCAAAGGATACTTACGCGGCTCGGCAGAGCTCCTCACTCTGCTGCTGCCATACGGTCGCGTCGTAACACTCTGAGCTTCGTCGGCTCGGCTGCTGCCACCACCCTTGTCCGGTCTCTGATGTGCAGCTGTGTCAGGCGTAGCCCTCTCAGGCGGTCTCTCCACCGCTGCCTCTGTCGGTATCGTGGTCATCCGCTCGCCGTCTCTGCGCCGTGTGATCCCCCTCATGCCCTCCTTAAGTCCCTCCTCCTTGTGTGCAGTTGGCTGCTCACCGCTCCGTCCTGCAGTCCTATTGGCCAGTCTATACAAAAAGGTAAAGCACCTCACAGGTGCAGGTTACCAATCCAATTACAAAGGGTGCCCCAGCCGGAAGTAAAACAACTCAAAATCACTTGCAATAAATCATAATAAAAACACCACTACAAACAACACAATAAAAGCATGCAAGAAAATAAATAAATAAATAAACCATACACAATAAAAACGGTTGCACACAAAATAACTCATACTTCCGCCGTGCGACAGTCTCTCTACACTGACCCATTATAGGCAGGTAACATACACTAAAAACCATGACAGTGTGTCATGCCTCGTGTTGAGCAATGTACATTTCAGACAAACTATTTTCTTAAAGTGACATAGCCAATGTTTGATGAAACTGTAATGTTTCTTCTTTTAACTCTATTTCTTAACTGCTTAAATCCATAATCATGTCAGAAGATCTGAAGCAGTCTGTCGTGGAGGCTGGAAGATCGTAGCCCCCCTCAGTTCATCATGCTGCCTCCATTAGAAGACAGAGCTTATCTGTTGGTTGTTGAACTGTGTTGGTTTTGGTTTTAACCAAAACACTTCTCACAAAGCCCTTGGCATCTGGAAATGTCCTTCCAACACGGCCCATAATCCATGAGTTTCTTGGTGCTGTGTTATCAACAAAGACAATTAGATCTCCAGGATTCAAGTTTCTTTTTATGCTGTTCCACTTGCTTCTTTCTTGCACGAGTGGAAGATACTCTTTTGCCCACCGCTTCCAGAAGAGATCTGCAAGATACCAAGCTTGTCTCCATCTCTTTCTTGAATATTGATCACTTTTCTCGAAGACTCCTGGTGGCATAATTGTTTTTGCTTTCAGCTGAAGCAGGTGGTTTGGGGTTAGCAGTTCCAAATCATTGGGGTCACTTGACACTGTAGTTATCGGTCGGTCATTCAGGATGGCTTCTACTTCACACAGTGCTGTTGATAGAGTTTCATCGTCCAGTGTTTGCTGTTTTAGAACAGATGTAAAGATCTTTTTGACTAATCTGATCAGTCTCTCCCAGATACCGCTGTGGTGGGCTCCAAAAGGAGGGTTAAAGATCCATTTTACTCCCGCTGTTAAAAGGGTGTTTTGAATCCTTTGATGATTCAACTCTTTCAAAGCATGCAAAAGAGTTTGCATGAGGGAGCCAAAACTTTTGACTTACCCTGGAAAGCATATGGCTTCTTCCTGAGTGCCCAACTTGCTGATGAATACGTGGTAGGATGAGGTTAGATAGGTGAGAACCTTTAGGGAGAATAATTGGGTTCTTCTGATGCATGGGCATTGCACTTCTGTTTATTCTACCTCTTACTCTCAGGATAACATTATCAAGAATTGGATCCATTTTGTGGATGTTGCTTCTTGAATTGAGGGTTTTGTCCTTTTCCAGGTAAGTGAATTAATGGCTGAAGTAGCGTCTTGCTCAAACAAATGATAGCCTTTTCTGCCTCTTGCAGATCCTCCACTGATAGATTTTGTGTCCTTTGCTCATCTTTCAGTTTTTTCTTTGTCTCTGAAGGCACAAGTGTCTGACTCTTTCTTTGCTGACTTAGCAGCTGAAGTAGTTTTTTCACCTTCAATATCCAGGCTACAGACCTCTGGAGTCGGTTCCATAATGAGAGATACTTGATCAATGTGCACATCTGATGTTGATTTTCAATACTCACACTGTTAACTGTAATCTACTTTTTCACCTCAGGGCAGGGCTGGACTGGGACAGAAAAATTGGCCTGGGCATTTCGAGTCTGGACCAGCCCACCAGGTATTAATGGGAAAAAACTTAAGCCAACTTTCTTAACTGGTATCTTTACTCTAAACAAAGTGGTAAAAATAGTTGTCATATATTACTGTATATATACAGTACTTAAAGGAACACAAAAGGCTGCTATGTACAACTATGAACAATGCATGATGAACTGAAAAATAGGACAGAGAGGAACACAAATGAGGTAAATTTCAGAATGTGCAAATGACAAATTGTGCTTTAGTGATATTTTCATAGATTATGTACTCACCATATCAATAAAAAATACCCAAGACCTCAGCAGCAACAACACTCAGCAAACAGAACAGAGTAACCTTTAAAAAGTGAAAGGAGACAGAGAAAAGTGGGAAAGAATGAAACTTGATGGTCTTGCTCTGATGATCACAATACTGATATCTTTACTCTAGAAAATGAGTCGCATCATGTATTTTATACAGTGATACTTACAGCAAAACACAGTCCTCAACAGTCTTCAAAAAATGAGTGGCAGCATCCTATAGGAGACAGTGAGAGGTTAAGGCCGGAAGAAAAAAGCTGTTTGAATATACCTCATTCTTATATTTATTCCACCTATTTTCTTATGTATTAAGACCTATTAAGATGCAGTAATTCTAATTAATTCTAATATAAGCATCGTCTGAGCACTTTACTTATTTGCACTCAAGTTAGATGCAAAGTGTAATTTAATCTTATCTGATACATAAGTGTTTTGATCATTTTATTTTACCTCATCAGGCTACAAAAGCGGCTTTCTCAACGGCTCACTCTTCTCAGCCACCCTGTCAATGACCATGTCAGTGTCCAATGACATCAGAATATCCTTCTCAGTGGCCATCAGCATAAACATCTCAAGCTTGTTTGCAGACAGGCTGCTTCAGAGTCTGCTTTTAATGAACTTGAGTGTTGAGAATGTCCTTTCACAGGCCACCTGAGTCAGGGAGAGAGTCAGCAGGTATTTGTATGCAAGCCCAAGTAGACGATAGGCATCTGACAACATGTTGAACAGCCTGAGTATTTGGTAGCAGCACAGAAGACAATTTTTGCATGAACCACAGCTTTTGGTCACAATTTCACTTTCTTCTTCCCCTTCTTCAGATCCATCCTCTGCTGTTCTGGTCTTGTATTCATCCACATGTGATGCCTTTAGCCTGTCCCATTGTCCAGCAAAACTTTTCAGTTCTGACTGAAGGTTGTTTACTGTAGCCCTGCTGTCAACCTTGAGCAGACACGTGCTGAGATTTGCATTACATAGAGTGCATTACTAGGAAGAGTAATGGTTCTGACCTGATCAAACTTCCTAGGGTCCAGCCATGCCAAATCAGCAAGGAGAGTCCCATGTGTGGCAAATCGTCTGTGGATTGCCTCAATAGCTGTGTCCAGGATGGTGTTGTGCACTTTCACCTCATATGCTTTCTCAGCATTGATGGGTACCTCAACTACCTCACTCCAGCCCTGCTTTTTCTCTTCTTGGCTCTCTTTGCAGGTAGTGCAGCCTCCACTTCCATATCCGTGTTGTCCTCCCTCTCCTCCAGATGTTCATTTGCCCATTTCACAAATGTGTCTGCAGCTGATTTCACACTTGAAAAGTCCCTGGCGATGCTTTTGAGGCTCTCTTGTGTGGTGGTCACCATACGATGGGCAGAGAGGATGTCCATCCCTTCGGACTGGAGGTACTTGGAGAGCGGAGTTGTTTGCTCAAACACTCGAAGGAAAATCTGTGCCGTTAATACAGTTTCGTATTTCAAGAGACACTCTTTAAAGCCTAGTGCTTTGGCACGAACAGCTGGCTTTTCTTTTTCCCGCTGTTTGATGGCTTCTAGTGTGAGCACTGCCTCAATGAAGAGATCATTCTCTGGTTTTCCAAAATGTCCAAATATTTTTCGGAGAGCATCATGCTTGGCCCACCACCGTGTCTCACCAATTGGACTGAGGCGTTTATGTCTTGTCTGTTGGGTTTGTTTCTCCCACAGATGGACCCTCTGATAGGAGTCCTTGATGAACACAGCTATGTCACTGAGTAGACTGAAGAGTAACCCACTTTCAATGACAGACTGTGTCATGTTCGCAAGCACAAGATTAAGTACATGCGTATAGCACCACACATGCACATGAGTTGATGACTGAGAGGTCATCAATGCTGAAAAGCCTTTGTACTGGCCCTGCATGTTTGATGCCCCATCTGTTGCATTCCCTATGCACATGGCCTTGTCCAGATTGAGACGCTCTAAAACTCCTGATAGCAAATCCACAAAGTGCTGCCCTGTGGACGCTTCACACCTCACCATGGCAACAAGCCTCTCCTGCACAGCCTCAGTAACATACCGGAGAATTACTGAACACTGATCATGACCGTTTATGTCCTGAGTTGTGTCCAGTTGAACAGAAAACATTTCAGCTTTCTGGATGTCTCTGGCGATGCTCTCTTGAATGAGGTGCCCTAGTGCATCAATCACGGAGATGACAGTCGCCTTGGAGAGTAGGGTGATGAGAGACCCTCTACCCCTTGATCCACTGGACTGATGCATCTTCCTGCTTTTCTCCACACAGTCATCCAAATGTTCTCTAAGGCAGATATCATATTTGCCTAACAACACTATCAGCTCCAAAAAGTTACCATGATCAATGGTGTTATCATTCAAAGTGTATGCAGCCTCGTTCTCCACATGCCTATAGCTCAGCCCCCTCTTCCCAAGCACCTTGACAACATCCACTACACGCTCCAAAACTTGGCGTCTCTTTTTCACTTGTTCCCTATGAGCTGACATCTGACTGCCAGTGAACAAGCTGCTGATGTTGCTTTTTCAGCACCTTAACAAGAAAGCTTCAGCACAGGTCTGGTGTGCAGTGCTCTTTTCATGCTCCTCTGTGTGCAGATGTACATGTCGCCAATCATTCATGCCTGTTATAAATGCGCTGGTATCAGTCCTCCTTGAAATGCCAGACACACAAAGCAGAACAATAAATGGCGTTCCTTGGAATAAGTGAGCCACTTCCTGCTAGTGCCATCGTTACAGGTGAAGACCCTCATCACAACTGCATTGCTGGTGTCCTGACGTGGGTGGTGATCTAAGAATGCCTGTAACATGGCGAGCTCAGGACAGGCAAAGTAATCTATGCCCTGGCTCTCTCTCTCCTCTCTCTCTCTTCCGTCTCTCTCCTGCTCTGACCTCTCCTCTCTCTCCAGCTCTTCTGTCTCTCTCTCCTGCTCTGACCTCTCCTGTCTCTCCAGCTCTTCTGTCGCTCTCTCCTGCTCTGACCTCTCCTCTCTCTCCAGCTCTGAAGTCTCCCCTCTCTCTCACATACACTGTTCAACTGGGGATGGTAGATCAACCTGGCGTAAGGTTTAACACAATATGTTGAAGTTTGGGGAGTTGCCAGTTAACAAGGTAACAAAAGCTGCATTACAATAATTAATAATATGACTAATGGACAAATTATTATGGACGCCTAATGACAACAATCATAACACAGGTTGTTTTTATTATTGTTGTTGTTGTTGTTGTTGTTGTTATCATTATCATTATATTGTCAATAATAATAACAACAACAACAATAATAATTATCATCATCATCATCGTCATCGTCATAATAATGTAACAGTGAAAGAGTCGGGTGTCATAGCGCCCCTCAGCGCCATTCACAGGAAAGTGGCTCACTCGTAGCTACAGTATTCTGTGTTAAAAGTTAGCAAGCACAACGACAATAAACTATCAACCAAACATGATTCATATCTAACCCAGCAGGTAGTAGACTGCAGTTCATTGCTTTCTTACCTTCAGTTCAAATTCTCCGGCAGCCACGGGTCTCTCCTCCTCCTGCCTCCCCCTCTTCTCATCCAGCTGACGGCCACGTCCGCCATCATCACCTGCTGGGGTCGAAGTAGAAGCTTCTGCTTCAGCTCCTCCAGGTCCAGCGAACATCTGTGTTAATTTAACACATTTGTCTGCCTCGGCTTGAAGGGCTTGCCTTTTTTTATCACATAATTTCTCTGCGCCTCCTTTCCGCTTTCTTTTGCTCTCCATGTTCATTCGCCTCGCTCTCTCTCACTGTATGATCACTGATTGACAGCCGCGCCATGAGAGGGGGGGCGGGCATCAACCCTAGGCTGTAGGCTAATTGGTCCAGCCAAGAATCAATCATGACTGTGGACCCATTACCAGTTTTGTTTACCATGAGGCGACGGCCTATGTCGGGCTATTGGCCCGTCGGCCCACCATCGGCCCACCGGGCAAATGTCCGGTATGCCCGATGGCCAGTCCACCCCTGCCTAAGGATATATTTCAATACAGATGCACTCTCTGTCCAGAATGTTGAATCTGTGAGTGGCAAGTGCAGCTCCTTCATCAGCATCAAATCCACTTTTGCAGCCAGTGTTGCTGCAGTGAGTTCAAGCCGGGGTATGGTGATCTGCTTGAGAGGTGAGACTCTGGCTTTCCGAAATATGAAGGAGACATGGATTTTGCTTTGGCGATTTGTGAATCTGAGGTAGCTTACTGTACCATGTCCTGACTCACTTGCATTGCAGAAGTGATGCAGTTCAGCTGTCTCCTCTGGGTCGAAGTTTTCAGGCTTTATGCACTTTGTTACCTGAAACCCATTTAACTGATTTAACTCCCTGATCCATCTCTTCCAGGGCCTTGCAAATTCCTGTGAAATAACTTGGTCCTATCCATACTTGGATTTGCAGAGGAGAGTGAAAACCTTATGGGTCATAAACTGAACTTACTGTGGAGAGTACACCTCTTCTGCTAGCGGGCCAGCACTTGACAGTTACTTTAAAGCTGAGGGTGTCATTGTGTGTGTTCCATTGGATTCCAAGTGCAGGCTCAACTGTAGTTTGTTCTTTCAGCTTTTCTTTATCCAGGTGCAGTTCCTTGACTGCCTTTGTTCTGTGATGCTCAGGAATGCTTGCTAACACCTCACAGTTATTGGTGACCCATTTTGTTAAAGTGAAGCCTCCCTGGCTGCAGGCTTCATAGCTTCGTCCACTATTGTCAAGGATCTGAGGCAATCATCCACATAAAAGTGGGTTTTGATGGTTTTCATGACTTCATCAGAGTAATGCTTCTTGTTGTCATCAGCAGTTTGACGCAGGGCAAAATTAGCAATGCTCAGGGATGATGCGGCGCCAAAGAGGAGAACTTTCATCCTGTAAACCTCAAGCAGTTTGCTGATATCACCCTCTGGTCACCACAGAAACCTCAGCAAGTCTCTGTCCTTTTTTATCAACATGTACTTGGTAAAACATTGCCTCAATGTCTGCTATAACTGCAATTTGTCCTTGGCGAAACCTTAATAACACTCCAATGAGGGTGTTCGTTAAGTCTGGACCTTGGAGGAGCTCCTTGTTCAGAGATGTTCCTTGAAATGAAGATGTGCACCACCACCAAACACCACCCTCAGTTTGAGCGTTCATGTGTGGCGAACACCATGATGCCGGATATATCAGATCCGCCCATCCTTTCTTTGACGCTGCTGAGGTGGAACCTTTTCTGCATAACCCTTTTTGAGAATGTCCTCCATGAAGGTTGTGTATTCCTCAGCATACACCTTGTCCTCCTAAGGCATGACTTTGTCTTTATCCCGGAAAGGCAGTTGTAGATGATAGTGGCCATCTTTCAGAAATGCTGAGCTTGAGGCAATTTCCATAAAATGTTTACGCTCAACTGACATCTCATTTTTCCTGCCCCATTGTTCACAAAATAATCTCTGTTTTATGTCCTTTCACATTCAGTTGGTTCATTGGATTCTCTGTGCAAAATGTTGCAGTGCTGCTTGGATCAAGGAAGGCATAGATCTGAATATACCTGCTCCATTTTCCCATCTTTACTCCGACTAGAATGATTGCAAATGCACAGTCTTCCCTGGCCCCAGTTGCATCACCTGCTGAAACAAGAGCACTGCTTACAGGGGTTCCTTCTGTCTCAGCAGTGGCTTTTGGTTGATTTTCCTGCTTTGGGCCTTTTTCACTTGGAATGTGAAGTACAGTAGGATGTTTCATTTGACAAACCTGACAGTAATCTTCTTTTACAATTTTTGCTTAGATGACTGTTACGGCCCCTTAGCTCGCGTTGGAAAAGGGAACGAAACATAAAACCAGATGTACTTGGTAAGAAAAATTATTTATTGAGAGGTCGATTAATTGTCCAGAGTGTACAAAAAAAGAACAGAACTTACAGGAGGAGACAGGGCCGACGGGTGCTGCTCAACACAAAGAAATAAATATAACAAAAAGAGGACTCCCTAAAATCGAGCCAACCACTACAAGGGTAAATCAAACCAAAGGAAACAAAACCAAACCCTATACAAGCATAAAACATAAATACATGGGAGTCAGCACCCCTGTGCCTAGTGTAAACTAATACAATGGGTGGTCTCCTACCAGGCGCGCATGACGGGATCAGTATTGAAACTTTCCTGGCCCAACTCCTCTCAACATGACTATAGTGCCTCGTCTTAAACAAAAAACTCTCACTATCGACTTGGAGGCACATGTGGCAAGCCCTGCGTCTTGGTGACAGCCGCCCCGTCCGGTGCGCTGGGCGAGCTCTTAAGCTGGACAGTAGGCGCTGGTGATGAGCCGGCCACGCCTCCCCTCCACAGGAGCCAACCAGGAGTCGGAGGCGACACACTGCAATCAGCATAGGGAACTACAGGACGAAAAGGGGTTACACACACGGGAGGGAACGGCGGTGGCCGTAACACCCCTCCCCATAAGACACAAACCAACAGGTGTTGTCACAAAGTAACCACAGTATTACTTACCACAACCTGGACAAGGCATCCGCCATCACATTGTCTAACCCCTTTTTATGACGGATTTCGAGGTTGTAATCCTGCACAATCAATGCCCACCGCATGAGCCTCTGGTTATGGTTATACACGCGGGACAGGAAAACAAGGGGGTTATGATCCGTCAGGATTACAACCGGCGAAGAGCTGGAACCCACGTACACCTCAAAATGCTGGAGTGCTAGCAACAGAGCAAGGGTCTCTTTTTCAATGGTGGAATAGTGGAGTTGATGCTTGTGGAACTTACGTGAGAAGTAACAAACTGGATGGTCAACTCCATCATTATCTTCCTGCAAGAGCACGGCACCTGCACCCACAGCACTGGCGTCCACCTCCATTTTGAACGGCTTGGAGGGATCCGGAGCAGCGAGTACAGGGGCGTGGCTCAGGAGAGACTTCACACTTTCCAGGGCATGTTGGCACTCAGTTTTCATTAGCGCACGCTTTTCTTGGTTAACACGGTAGGGATGTTGCTTAATTGGTCTTGCACCTTTTACATCAATATCGTGTTTGAGGACGCTTGTACGGCTGGGAACGTCACTAAAGAGGCACGGGAAACGACCTATTAAGTTTGTTATATCGCGCTGCTGCGCGGCTGACAAATGGCTCAAATGAGACAGCAACACTTTCAGCATCTGGGAATTCAGTAACTGAGCAGTTTGATGGGCTGAATGACGCATCACCAGGCCATCGTTCTCATCATAGATGTCTGACGTATCTGCCACGATCAACGCGGAGCTGCCGGTTACGTCAGACAACGGGGGAGCATCAACCTCATGAGGACCAGATTCAGGCACACTTTTGGAGTGATACAACTTTAACATGTTAATATGGCACACCCGAGTTTTCCGTCTCCTATCTGGAGTGCCAATAACGTAATCAGTATTACTCAAAAGATCCCGAACTTCATACGGACCGGAAAACTTAGCAGAGAGCGACGAGCCTGGGATAGGCAATAACGCCAAAACTTTGTCACCCCGCTCGAAACATCGGGCCACAGCGGAATGGTCGAATTGCCGCTTCATCACCGTCTGGGAGGAAGCTAGGGACTCTTTTGCCAGGGATTTAGCACGATGCAGACGTTCCAGGAAAACACTCACGTAATCTAGCACGTTCTTTCCAGGCGAGGTTTCGGACAACAACAGTTCATCTCTCAATGATTTAAGTGGCCCGCGAGGAGTGTGGCCGAAGACGAGCTCTGCGGGGCTAAATCCCAAGGAGTCCTGCACAGCCTCACGAGCGGCAAACAGCACAAATGGGATTCCCTCATCCCAACTTTTCCCAGTTTCCAGACAGTATTTTCGGAGCATGGCTTTTAACGTCTGATGCCACCGCTCTAGCGCGCCCTGGGATTCGGGATGGTACGCGCTAGAGACGGCATGTTTTACTTGCAGCGTTTCAAGGACCTTTTTAAAAAGTTTGGACTGAAAATTGGAGCCCTGATCAGTTTGGATTACACGTGGAAGGCCAAATGTGGAGAAAAACTTTGTTAAAGCTTGGACCACAGATTTAGATGTTATCTTTCTCAAAGGAACGGCTTCAGGGAAACGAGTAGCGGCGCACATGATGGTGAGTAGGAATTGATTCCCGCTTTTTGTGCGAGGCAGGGGGCCAACACAGTCCACTAATACCCTTTCAAACGGCTCGCCTATTGCAGGTATAGGATGCAGCGGAGCTGGCGGAATGGGTTGGTTTGGTTTCCCCGCAAGTTGGCAGATGTGACAGCAACGACAATATTTAGACACATCAGTTTTCAAACCGGGCCAAAAGAAATGCTTGAGAATGCACTGATATGTTTTCGTTACACCTAGGTGTCCCGACCACTGGCTTTCGTGCGCTAGAGACAATATGTGAGGGCGAAACACAGTGGGAACAACTATCTGGTAAACGGAGTTCAACTCAGAATTATCAGTAGCAGGGGACCATTTACGCACTAAGACGTCTTTGTCAAATAAGTAAGCCACCTTTTCCCCACTTGCTTTTTCAGCACTTACCACCCCAGCGAGGCACTTTCTCAGTGTAGGATCAGCTCTTTATGCGGCGCACAGACGTTCACGGGTTACCGGGGGCGTAATGTCATCCGAGAGTGGCACGCTCGGGCTGGCTGTGCGCACCAGCTCGGCGCTAACACCGCGGGGAGACAACACAGTGGTCTCCAAGTCATTCTCGTCTTTAGCTTCATCTGAAAAAACTGGCATTAGCACGCTGTCATACAAAGGAACATCATCATCGTCATTTTTATTTCTGAGTGCTTGCGCGCGGGTGACTGCGCAGACAGGATACAAATCTGAGGGTGCATGTGTGTCATTACCAGTCTCGATGCACTGTGGGGAATCAAGCACTTCCAGCGCAGGCGTTATTTTGCCACCGGCTATGTCGTTACCCATCAACAGTGCAATTCCTTTAATTGGCAACGCAGGACAAACAGCAATAGGGAAAAATCCAGTGACCAACTTCGATTGCACATGGATGCGGTGTACGGGCCTGGGAATGTAACCCATTTCAATGCCGCGTAACACAGCCCCATAGCCACAAGCAGATTGCTCGGTAACTGGTAAGGCAGAGGCCAGTATTACTGATTTTTTCACGCGGCTCCGCTTTAATTAACCCGATACCTTTTGGTTGCGGTGCGCTTGGAGATTGTGCCTGCTGCTCCTTGCGCTTAAGGCTCCGGCAATTTGCAACAATGTGTCCAGGTTTGTGGCAGTAATAACATTCCCTATCAGTTTTTACGTTATCCTGTGCTTTAGGCTGACTAGTCTGCGCAGCCGGAGTATTTCGGGGCCTTTCAGCAGAGACTGACGGGAAAGCAGTCCTGTGAGTCAGCACGTACTCGTCGGCTAACACCGCAGCAGCTGAGAGTGACTTCACCTTTTGTTCATTCAAATAAATCACAATACGGTCAGGCAAACATTTCTTGAACTCTTCTACCAGAATCAGCTCCCTCAGAGAGTCAAAATCATCAGCTTTACAACTCGTGCTCCATTTATCAAAGAGAGTTCCCTTTTCCCTCGCGAACTCAACGTAAGTCTGACTCGGGGCTTTTTCGTGATTTCTAAATTTTTGTCTATAGGCTTCGGGCACCAACTCATAGGTACGCAAAATGGCAGCTTTAACTATTTCATAATCAAGGCTGTCCCCTAAAGGAAGCGCTGCAATTGCTTCTTGGGCTTTCCCGTGAACTTTGCACTGCAGCAACAGCGACCAAACGTCGGCTGGCCACTGCAGGGCAGAAGCAATGCGCTCAAAGGCACTAAAATAGGAATCCACTTCAGACTTGCGAAATGTGGGCACTAAAACAATGTGCTTACTAATATCGAAAGCAGCTCGTGGCAGTGTGGTGGAAGCTGAAGGCATACCTGGGACATCTGTGGCTACAGGCGGTGCGAGAGTCTCCTTTTTAGCCTGCAGCTCTAGCTGGCGCAGGCGTATTGCGGTTTCAGCCTCAATTTCCAGCTTTCTGATTTCCAGCTGGTACTGGAGCTGTGCTTCTCTGTTTTTAACTTTCTCTTCGGATTCCATTTGGAGACGGGCGAGGCGCACTTTGAGCCTCGCACCATCTCTCGAATCTGAACCGGTTGGGGAGAGAGGCTCAAACCGAGGCAAGGTAACAGGCGTTCGGATACGCCGGTCCGCCCCTCCTCCCGCAGCTGCTTGCGCCGCGTCAGGCACGCTCTCCTGCTTGTGGTCACCCTGTCCTTCACTCAGGGTGCCATCCTCAGAGCTAACTCGTGTTGCACCCGTGCCTCAATCACTTCCATTTCCACCAATTTGCCAACAATCAGGGCTTTAAGTGCCGCTTTCCGCGCTTGTTTTGCGTAAGTGATGTGAAGTGTTCTGCGATTTTGGCCAAATCCTCCTTACGACAGGTGTCAATCAGCTCATGAGAGGGTGCCGCCAAAAACGAATCTAGGTCAAACATAATTACTTCAATCCAATTTCAATCAGCTCATCTGTCTCAATTTCGTTTTTTTTTTTTTTTTTTTCCACATGGATCAACTAACCAAACTTAGGAACAATAAACAACTTTAATCCAGAATCCTTTAATAAAATTGGTGATATCCCGGACGAGCCCCCATTTAATGTTACGGCCCCTTAGCTCGCGTTGGAAAAGGGAACGAAACATAAAACCAGATGTACTTGGTAAGAAAAATTATTTATTGACCAGAGGTCGATTAATTGTCCAGAGTGTACAAAAAAAGAACAGAACTTACAGGAGGAGACAGGGCCGACGGGTGCTGCTCAACACAAAGAAATAAATATAACAAAAAGAGGACTCCCTAAAATCGAGCCAACCACTACAAGGGTAAATCAAACCAAAGGAAATAAAACCAAACCCTATACAAGCATAAAACATAAATACATGGGAGTCAGCACCCCTGTGCCTAGTGTAAACTAATACAATGGGTGGTCTCCTACCAGGCGCGCATGACGGGATCAGTATTGAAACTTTCCTGGCCCAACTCCTCTCAACATGACTATAGTGCCTCGTCTTAAACAAAAAACTCTCACTATCGACTTGGAGGCACATGTGGCAAGCCCTGCGTCTTGGTGACAGCCGCCCCGTCCGGTGCGCTGGGCGAGCTCTTAAGCTGGTCAGCAGGCGCTGGTGATGAGCCGGCCACGCCTCCCCTCCACAGGAGCCAACCAGGAGTCGGAGGCGACACACTGCAATCAGCATAGGGAACTACAGGACGAAAAGGGGTTACACACACGGGACTTCTTAAGAATTCAAACTTTTTGTCATGCGACTGTATTTTAAATTGTGAGCAATATCAGTGCATGTTTCCCATGACAGAATCCACAGAAAGGGATGATAGCAGTGGGTGTGGTTTGAGCAGGTTGTTGTGGAACAGATGATTATTTTATAGCACATCTTGCTTTCTCTGTATTCACAGCTACTGAAGTAGCGAAGCTGCTGTTTCTGCCTCTTACTGATTTTGATTCACTTTTGCTTCTTGGGAGAGACCTTTTGGTTATTATTTGGTCCTGAATGTCTCCAAACAATGGATCCAAAAGCCTCTTGGCATGTTTTTCCACAAAATCCACAAAGTGTTGGAATCTGATTCTGATGCCAGTTCTCTGTCGTGTCTCATAATTAGCCTTAGGTTTGATGGGATATCAAGTTCGTCTAAATGCTGTAAATCTTGCATTACATTACAGCATCCTCATGCAGCATTTTCCCATCCTCAGCTTTAATCGCTGTCCAGTTCAAGGCTTTTTCCAGGTAAGCTCCAGAAATTTTTATCTCATTTCCAAAGTGTTCTTTTAAGATGTGTCTTGCTTCACTATAGCCCCTACTCTCCTCCATGTGCAAACAGCTGCAAACCACGCCTCTTGGCAAACCAGATAGTAGAGTCTGTCTTGATTATTCTTAGTCTCGTCTTCAATCAAGTGTTCAAATGCGTGGATAAAAGACTGATATGCCAGCGGGTTACCATCAAAAACAGAAATCTCTCTTGCAGGTAGCAAAGACAGTTTTTGCTGGCAGACAATGAGTTCTGCAATGTCACTTTGTCTTTGAATAACACATCCAAGTTATCATGCGCAACATTAATAACCACATTGTCTTGCACAGAGTATGATTTGCACTGTGGGTCTTGTATTTTTCAGTTGCATTCTTGTTTTGAGGTTTATTTTGATTTATTTTTGATAGATGGAGGTCTGTGGAGACTGAAGATGGTTTGGTGAGGTGGGGTTTTGGGTATTGCACCTAACCACACAAAGTCCACCTCGCTCTTCATAGTTTCTGGTTCATGGAGAGAGTCATAATACTGTCATGCCATCACCTGGAGCATTTCCGTGGCCTCAGTTGCGGTCTCAGATGTGCCAGACATCATTTCGGATAATCACACAAGTTCCTTTAATTTCCGCTTATTTCATCGTTAAGTTCATCCTTAAAGAGCTGATTTACTCACTGGCTCGCCGGCTGCTTTATTCATCTGTCAAGGGTGATCAGCTGGATCCCGGCTGTATTATTTCCCTAATCATAGGAGGAGGACGGTCTGACTAGGAGGAGGACCGTGAGCAGTATATAATAATAAATCTTAATTTATCTACAATATAATCTACAACTTTCAATAATTAATCAACATGATCATCAGCATTATTTTTGATTTACCATTTTCCAAAAAATTAGTAAATAATATGAATAGGGTCCAACACTAGTATTTAAGTAATATCAACTCTGGGATTTATCCCGGGGTTACATAAGATTTATTATGTCCTGGTTATTCATAGTAGAGTGTAATAAAATAATCTTTTTTATTTAATTTCTTTTTAGTTTGATGAAAATCAGACTAGTAGCTTTTCGTTAATCCTGCTGACAGACAAACAAATCAACAAACTGGGTCGAAAACATAACCTCCTTGGGGAAGGGCCCCCCGGATGTCTGCTGCGTTAAACTGCTGCTTTAGTCTTTGGTTGACCATGTAAAATACCAACTGTGTGACAAATTGGTGGGTTTGGTTTTATGCCCTATCATGATACTCAAGATTCACTGAGTGACTAATATTTCTTATGTGTGTTTCTGCTCCCACTGTGTGTTATTATTTCTCCAGTATTGCTAATTGACATTCGGGATTTATGCCGCACTTTCCATCATGATATCAAGTCAATAGGAGCGTTACATTTCAAAATGGCCCATTCATTTGGGAAGCATGTATTATGATGCTTTGTATTTTAATTAAAAGTGATGTGGCTCTATGTTATGTTTAGGTACCTGTACTGTGACTTTAAAGTGTGACTTCGCCTTGCTGTCATTAATATCATCCTGCTCTTTACAGCTGCTAAAAGTAACATCACTTTTATTCACAACAAAACACAATTCATCAAAGTGTTATTTATCCCAAACAAATGTGTTTACTGTTGAACTTCTGAGGCAGTACATTTCTGTCAAATAGCTGTGCAGTATATTTCCAGAGACAGAGAGATAGAGAAATAGTATAGGGTGCAGTCAGATGTGTAATTTAAAACTTGTCTTCAAATATTGGAAAATACAAGAAGTCCTGCTGGATTTAGGTTGTCATTAAATAGACATTTTTAATAATGTGATTAAAAATGAAGAAAGAGAGAATGAGGGAAATGACTGTATTCATGAGACCCATACTACACATTCTATTAGTCTGCTGCCACCACCTTGAATAAATATGCTTCCTGATGGGTCCCAGTACTAGCAGCTATTGTAATGGAGTCCCAAATTACATGTTGATTATTCTAGTCATCATAATGAACCTGCTGACTGGGAACGCTCAACATAGACACAAATCTGCAGCAACAAATGTGTGAGCCCACAGACTGTGTATTGCAGATAATTAGGCTTTTTAATGAGCTGGATTTGGTATTAAACAAGTCTGAAGGAGCAATGGTTTTGAATGTTCAGGTCAGCTCCATGTGAGTTTTGAGATGGAACAACACTGCTCAATGTAATGATTTGATGGCATCTCATGCACAGTATAAAAGGCAAGGAGGGTTATTACATTTTTATTTTTTTCAGAAACAAATACACAAACATTACACAATGAACAAACATTAATATTACAACAACAACAGTGCTGCGAGGCTGGTCCATATAATGAAGTATGTGGCATTAATAGCACAGGGAAATAATGCACAACACTTGTGCATTAGTCCATACTATATGGTGAGGTCTAACACTAGAGATAATTTATTAATCAAGCCCATGTCCTCTGGTCAATGACAAAATAAATAAATAAATAAAGTTACTAATTTAAATCCAGATTATAATCGAGTCCCAAAAGTTCCAGTGGCTTCCTCCATTCCTGCAGAAAAAGATGAGTCCTTCCATTGATACAATGTCCAAGTTTTTCCAGAGTCACAAACATTGAGATCAGAGAGTTCCACACTGTAAAAAAAAATTTTTGCTTTTAGTTCCTTCAACTTATTTTTCAGTCAGGTCAACCAAATTTTGCCAAAAAGTTGAGACAACTAGAAATGTTAGGTTTTGATCCTCTCAACTAATGAAATAGTACAGTCTACTTTGAAATATGGGGGTGGCCAACTTGTACAATAGTGTGATGGGTTTTGCACATGCTCAGAACACTGCCCCTGCACACGCCCCTTCGTCAACCCGTGCCTGCGTCATTTTCCTAGCCTCATGTTGGACCTCCATGTGCTGGACTAAGGAGTATATTTTTCTTCATGGAAATTGAAATCGTAGGAGGACTTCAGTTAGTTTAAAAGGTGAGTTCATAATTTTATTTTTACCATATGAGTGTTCAAATGCTTGGTTCAGCCTAAAGAGGGTGGCTGTCTTCTCTCTGTCTTGTGCAATGCAAGCTTGCTAGCATAGTTAGCTAACTTAAATGACATATTTCCTTTCAAAAGCTTCGTCGTCCGTCTTTTTGGTACATTGGCTCCCAGTTTAAGTTACGGATGAAAACTACTTCTCAATGTTTGTTTGCTGCATGTGTGCAGGAGAACCGAGTTGCGTGTTGTTGGCTAACGTTAGTAATGTTGCTAACGATTTGTATCTTGCTAGTTTGCTAGCAAGGAATTCAGTCAATGCAGGCGGGAAAATGTAGACTACATTTCATTAGGGAGTACAGAAGCTCGGTGTAGTTTGCTGCATAAAAAGTGTGCTACTTGTTTTTATTTGTGTGGTGGCCTGGGAAAACTGTCGCATGGTGGCGTTCTCTGCTATTCATAGCTGTTTGAATGTTATGAGCATTTTAATCTACCATATGTCAAAAAGTGAAAAGTGAGAAAAATGACTTTGAACATTTACTGTCTCTGAACGTCTCTGAACGTCCTCAGTAGTAGTAACGTGAAGGTAACTTAACGTTGACTTTGTAATTACAGCTACATGTAACGATAACTTTCTAAAGTTATGTAAGTGAAATCATCCTTACTAGCTTATTAACTTAGGGTGCTTTACAATGTGCCGCAGAAATTGGG
Organism: Chaetodon auriga; assembly: GCF_051107435.1. Taxonomy (NCBI): domain Eukaryota; kingdom Metazoa; phylum Chordata; class Actinopteri; order Chaetodontiformes; family Chaetodontidae; genus Chaetodon; species Chaetodon auriga. The sequence continues at coordinate 1,579,619 of NC_135075.1, read as the reverse complement.
CTCATAATCCTTTTGAATGGAGTAAGAGCAACTGTTGTCCTGCGTCGCTGATTTCTGTCATATTTCTAATATTTCCAGTGCACTCCTATCAGAGGGTTATCTGTACATCTGCCAGCGGATACCTAATCGGGACCCACTACATTGTGATCTGTTTGACTAATTGTGTGTGACTCTGATCGGCTGGTTATGTATTTCGCTGGGCTGTTTGTTGTTGCTTCTTATGCTTTGATGTTACGTTACAGCAGTGTAATGTAACTAAGTTTGTCTGCTCGTCTGATTCACTGTGTTGCGAGGAACAGTCTGGCAGTGTCATGTTAAATAAAGGGGATCTGTTGTAATGTAAACATTATTAAGTTAATCTTAATCAGAAAAAGGTGTTTTGTATGTGCCATCTTATTTTGAAGGTTAGGATTATTCCACGTCTTGTGTCTAACGGCGAGCCGACCGGGTATTCAGCCGTAAAGTGACGGCGGTTTCGTAATGCGTGTGCGTATGCATAGTGGAGTACCTCCGGTGGAAAAAAATAGTGTTTTAAACATCATTCTACGGTAAACTTGATGTTTTTTTTCATCAATTTGTATCTAATTTCACTACCGATCCTGTACATATGTCTGGCTGCAGCCTCCAGTAAACACTCTGGGCCTGATTAACTAAAGCTTTGCGTGCGTAAAAACGTGCGCAAAGCGACAGCACGTGCAAAGAGATGATGATGCTGATCTACCAACCGGGCGCACCCAGGATTGCGTCTGTCAACCGGGCAAAATAACAAGCCCTACTCGTTTTGCGCTTCTGCCTTCATGAATATGCAATATAGGCGTGCCAGCCAGAACGCGCAAAAATATTGGGCGGAGTAGATGCAAATAGAATCATTTTGCGCACGCAATGTGATTTACCAAACCTGAAACTAATTGCGCTGATTATTTTTGCGTCCATATTTAGCCCGTTTGAACGTCATGTCTTAGGCTACCTGGCACAGCCGTGCGCACAGATGGCTGCGGTCATAGTTGCGAGGAGGCGGCGTAGGCAGGACAGGCAACGGAGAGAACGCATCTTTTCTGATCGTGTCACTCTTTTTGGAATGCACAAAGAAAAAATAATAGAGACATATTGGTTATCCGGCGATGCCATTTTGGAGCTTCTCCGTGAAGTAGGAGCTGATTTGGATCCAGTCACAAGGAGGAGTACCCACGGCATTAACCTTCTCACAGATTGCCCCCCATATTGCGTTCCTCCTTGTGACGGCCAAATTCCTTTGCTGTAACTCAGCAATGTGCTTGTTTGACTCCTGTACCAGCACCTCCAATTCCATGGGTTCGAATTTGCACGCGCAAAAACTCACGCAAAATCCTCATTTAAATAGGGAGGGCTCAACTACTTTTGCACCTGTAGTCAATTGCGCTGTTAATCTTAGTAAATCAGCCGCAAGCCCCAAACAGGCAGGGTGCGCAATCTATCCATGTGCGCACGCAATTTAGCGCTCTTTATTTGGGATCTTAGTAAATCAGGCCCTCTGAAGGCTGCGGCCAGAGCCTGTTGGCTGTGACTGTAGGCTATGCATGAATGTCAACTTAACTAAATCTCCTTTTTTTCACAGGAAGGGAGTGAATTCCATTGCATATGCAATCATATGAAGTGGACATGTAAGTTTTGCATATTTACCACAGCTAACCAGCGCAGTATAATTAGACACTATAAGTTGAAACACGGACATTATAGCAGATCTTGTCCCTTGCCTTGCATCTACAGTGACTGTGTTTGCTCTTTTAAGACACAAGTAGCTCTCAAGAATCATTTACTTAAGCATGAAACAGTGACTGGTCGACCTCAAGATGCTGTGGCTCATGGAAGTAGCATTGTGACATATAGACTGCATTGTGAACAATGTGAGTTTTCAGAGTCATGTACACTTAAAGATTACTTTGTTCATCTGCGAGTCCATTTGAAAAATAAGGAAACTTTGAAGTGCCCTTTTCAGCACTGTCTTTTTAAGTCAGATGTGTATTCCACATATACAGCACATAGAAGTAGATATCATGGTGGTTGTGTGCTGAAGGATTTAAGACCTGAGTTGATTCATGATCTACCAGCAACACCGAGTAAAGAATGTGATGTTACAGCACCAATAGACATTGATGTCTCTCAAGATGATGTCTTGGAAGAAGAGGAATTTGAAGATGTCAGTGGAGAGTTAATCAAGCATAGACTTGCATCCTTATTCCTGCGTATGCAGACAATCCTGCATGTATCTAAGTCAGCTACACAGGAAATAGTTGAATCACTCTATGATATTGGTACTTTAGCTGGAGAGTGTACAAAGAAATCCATTGAAAATGTGTTAAGGGAGCACAACTGTAACTCTGAAGGCCCCCTCTTGGCATTATTAACAGAGGTTGTTCAGGAAACGAATCCACGTGGTTTTCTGTCAAGGAGTGGTCCATTTGGCACTGATCACAAAAGATCACGTTTTTTCAAAGATAATTTTCCAGTCATTGAGCCAGTAGAGTATTTTCTGGATGCAGATAAGAAAAAAGCTTTGTATATGTGCCCATACTTCGTGTGATAACTGAATTGCTGAGTAGGAATGATATCCTTGACAAAGTGTTAGTAGAAGAATCTTGTGTTAATTCACAGCCTGGCCAATTTAAGTCGTTTCGTGATGGCCTGTTCTTCAAAGAAAATCCACTTCTCTCCAGAGATGAATTATCAATAGCAGTTGGTTTGTATATAGATGAATTTGAGGTGTGTAATCTGTTAGGTACCTCCAGAAAGAAACATAAAGTGTGTGCTGTGTATTGGGTAATTGCAAATCTACCAATCAAATATAGATCTGCCCTGTCATCTATTTACCTTGCAGTTTTGTGTAAGAGTGCTGATTTAAAAAATGTTGGTTACGGTATTGTTCTAGATGCTCTTTTGAAAGACATACAAATACTTGAAAACCGAGGCATTTTTATCCAGCGGCTGGGGGCAAATGTTAAAGGTACTGTTTCTTTTGTCTCTGCTGATAACTTAGGAGCACATTCTCTCGCTGGTTTTCAGGAATCATTTAATGTAGATAAGTTTTGTAGATTTTGTTTTGCAAGTCGTAGGGATATTCAGACAGTTGAAGTTGGAAGGGAGTCCTTTCCTCTCAGGACTAAATTGTCTTATGAAGCCAGTGTATCAAAGCTCAAACAGGACACAGATTTGTCATGTGTAGATGGTGTCAAAAGTGACTGTATTTTAAACAAGCTGACCTATTTTCACACTGTAACAGGATTCCCACCTGATGTTTTACATGACCTGTTAGAGGGAATTGTGCCTGTTGAACTTAGCTTGTGTTTAGGAAAATTGATTTCTGATAAATACTTTACACTTGAAGAATTAAACACTGCCATTCAGAGCTTCCCATATTCATTTTCAGATAAGACTAATCGACCTCAGAGACTAACTCAGACTTTTAAAGTTAATGGAACAATCGGGGGCAACGGACATGAAAATTGGACTCTTTTGAGGTTGCTACCCCTGATGGTCGGTCATCTGGTCCCAGAGAACAACACAACTTGGAGAATACTGCTTGAACTGAAAGACATTGTGGAACTTCTTGCCTCCTCTGTGTTTACAACTGAATCATTGTGCTATTTGGAGTACAAAATATCGCTCCATAGGCACTTCCTGCAGGAAGATTTCCCGGACTTCAAGTTGAGACCCAAACATCATTTTATAGAACATTATCCCTTCCTCATCCGTTGCTTTGGACCATTGCTTGACTGTTGGACTATCCGTTTTGAAGCTAAGCACAGTTTTTTTAAAAAAGTTGTCCGTGATGGGAACAATTTTAAGAATATTTTACTCACATTAGCTACAAGACATCAACTCATTCTGGCTTACTTCCTGGACATGCCCAGCCTTTTCAAGCCCCCAGTAGAAGCTGGGAATGTGTCTCTTGTTTCTCCAGACATTTTGGATTATTCAGTCAGACAGGCCATCAAGTCAAAGTATAAAGATGTCCCATCTGTGTCTCTTACTTCTAGTGCCTCTCTGCATGGCACAGTGTACACCGAGGGTATGTTTGTGTCTCTTGGTACCACAAGTGGCCTCCCAGATTTTGGCAAAATTCTCAAAGTACTGATTGTTGCAGACAAGGCCTCATTCATCATTGAGCCTTTTTCGGCCTGGTACTTGGAGCACCTCAGATGCTATGAACTTACCAAGAAACCTTCCGCAGACCTTGTTGTTGCTGAACCAGAAGAGCTGAACAGCTACTGCCCACTGTCCCCTTACCACCTTCAAGGAAGACTCCTCGTCTCACCCAGGGTGTTTCTACTACATTGAGGTATTTAATTGTAGATTTTGTTGTCATGTTTATTTGTAAATACAGCTTTGATACATCAACAAGCATGCAGTGGGAGGATCCAAATGTTGATGTCCAAGACAGAGTCGGGAATCATCAATCTTTTCTGATATTGGTTGTTTTGTTTTGTTTGTGTTTCATCCAAAAAAAACTAAAAATTGGCCGTTTTATGGCAGGCTGGTACCCATGTCTCCGCTCAGCCCCAGATGGCACCAGTACACCAGTAATAACATGTGCCTCCCTGCTCAGTTCAAACTGAGGACCAGGTTGACGTCCTCCAAAAAAACGGGTTCAATTGGATGTTTTTGGGCCATCCTGTGGCAATGCAGAGGATGAGGAAAATAGTGTGGGGGGGAAGGGACCCACAATGTTACAGACATTTGCCTGGCGTTGGTCAAAATTATGGCCGAGAACCACCCCCCCTCCTTGGCTTACAGTCAGGCTGCAGCCTGATGATTATGGAGCTATATGGAGGAATGTGTGAAATTTATTTTTTGACAGTAAAAATCATTCAGCAAATCATAACCAAACAATCTATGCACTGTTCAAAAGCATACATGTCACTGTTTTTATGAGAGTGAAAGAAAACCAAATCATTTTTTTTTATTTATTGTAATTTTATTGACATTTTATTTTTATAGATTTCAAAGCTCGAACATGAAAATAGGCCATGAAATATGAATTTCATGCACAGGACTTTCTCCTGTCCAGTCAATTTAATTGTTTGGAAACGGCTGTTTTATCTCATTTATGTGACAAATGTTCTGACTTCAGTGTTCATATTCTTTCTTTCTGTTTTCACATCTCTTTTCTCCCTGCTTTCCCATCTATATAGAAGTCAGCATGTTGCTCCACATCGTCCTTGCAGATGACAACATTCAGAGAGTTCATACTGAAAGTCTTCCAGAGACAGTGGATGAACTGAAGATGATGCTGAAGACCCGCCTCAACCTGGAGGGTGAGATGGTCATCCAATTCCAGGATGAAGAATTCGGCGGTCAATTCTGTAATCTGAACAACATGGAGGATTTACCCAGTGAAAGGATTAAACTGAAAGTCATCATGAAGGCACCACCCATCAGTCCACAGTCAGACTACACACTGGACACAGCGAGCTTGGACACATCCAGTCAGTCCTCAGGCGAGACATTCGGGCGCTCCAAACCCTGGCCGAATCCGTTCCCCATACCCACCTTCTCTTACGACATCGAGATGAAACTCAGGCGTGGAAATGAAGCTTATCAGAAGGATGGTTCCCTGTTGCCTCTCTCTTCTCACACTGACGTAAAGATAGAAATTCTTGACAAGGTTGGGCGGGCCATGTATGACTTCAATGCTTATCCAACTCAGAGACAAATAGAAGAAGTTGCCAAAACCCTGGTTGAAAAGCATCCATGCCTAAAAGAGCCAGGTTCTAAAGAGGGATTCTACTGCTGGAAGTTTAGTCTCGGTTTCAAGATGGGGAACCTGCGTCAGAAGTATCGTATTGCCGGCTGTCCTGAGCTTACAGTGAACCGCAAGAGGTCAGCAGGGCAGGAAACCAGAAAGATGAAGAAAGCAAGGCGGTCCGAGACCAACTTTCTCCCAGACTTCCCTCAAGGTAGAACTCCAAACAGCCTTGAAGAGGAGAGAGAATCTCTGCTAGATGAAGTCAAGAAGAAGAAGCCAGACTGTAATCTGATTGATTCACTGATGGGCCGAACCTTCGCGCTTCGCAGACAGGAAATAGTTGAGAAGGAGCCAGTTGTGACTGAGATTGAAAGCAGATGGCCAGCATTGTTTTCAGAAAGACAGGTAAGTTCCAACATCATCCACATGTTCCCCCTTCATTACAATTAAAATAATTTTGACACATAGTGTATTTTTCTCAGTCTTGACAGAACACACATACATAAAAGGGAAGTTTAGTATTTTTGACATCTACCCCTATTTGTAGTATGTCTAAAATTTTACGTGTTTGCCATAGCAATCCCTCATGCAACTGAAATATTGTGTCAGTTTTACATCTAAGTAGTAGGCAATACTGAGACATGAACCAGAGCCAGGTTCATAGTAGTACAAATAGGACTGAATGGCCAAAATAATCTACGTTTCATCCATCTGTGCTACCCTTCCATTTAACATGTCCTGTATTGAGCCAGAGATGAGCAAACTGTTCTTCTGCATGTATTAATATTTTTTGTTTTGTGTCCACTCCTCAAAGATTGGTGCCGAGTTTACGCGTCTTGTATCTGCTGACCTCCTGAAGTCCTTCCTGAGTGGACTTGACCAACATTTGCCAAGGTTGATCGACTTGTATGAAGCACGAAAGCAATGCAAAACAAACCTGGGACATGACACTGAGCTCCAAAGTCTTCTTGAATCTCTGGATTCTGAAGTAAGTGAATAGTAAACACAACAGCCATGTTTGGTATGATAATCTGTTTAGAAAAATGTACTGATTTCTGAGACCATTGCATTATGTCATCATCTGTTTAGAGTTTGTTTTTCAGGCACTGCTGGGTTGGACTAGCAAGAATCTAGTCCATCCTAGCAGTGCTTGGAAAATGGAATATAAACAGATGATGTTGACCTCAAGTCGTGATATTAAGGTCCTCTTTGTTACGGAAGTGTCTTAGGATAAATGAAATCAATTCATAGACACGTGTGAGCAGTGTTGTCACGATACCAACATTTTGGTATCGATACCGGTACCAAAATGTATTTCGATAGTTTTCGATACTTTAGATACTTTTCCAAATAAGAAGAAAACACAATAAACGTCATTATTGACTTTATTTTATTGGAAAATCTAACTATGCATCAGTAAATAAAATAAAATACCACAAAGACATGCTTTTCTAATGCAATGCAATTTTTTATCCGCGTTTAGACGAGCGTTCTCAGCAGGAATTGTTTGTTTATACAAAGACGCAAAAGTGGGCGAATTCGATTGGATATGCATGCCAGGCCGCTAGGTGGTACTGTGATAGAGCGCCTACGACGTGTTGGGGCATCCAAAATTTGACACATGTAATTGTATACACGTCTCTGTTCGCCTATAGTATCCGTATACATTCTATACAATTGTTGAAATGACTCTTGTATGTTGACTACAGCTGCTAGCACAGCTTGAACATAGGTGGGATCCACGTAGTCAAACATATTGTTTGTTGTTGTTTTACCGGCTTGGCGCGTTGAGTGTGACATAAGGTGTAGTTGCTATGCGACGTGACGTGACGCGACGTGGTTTTGCGCTTCTTGCCGTTTAGACGGAGACGCAACCCGAGTCGTCTTCAAAACTCTGCACTCTGGAAGGCGTCTTCAGATTTTTGCGGTTTCAGACCTCGACGGCGCCGTCGCCGTGTAAACGAAAGGCACTTCCGATAAAATATTTTGTCGTTTTCATTCGCAATCGTCTTCGTATAAACGGGGTCTCAATCTCTCTCTGTCTTCAGACTCCTGCTCCGTTTGCAGCTTCACGCTGCTCACTCGGTCGCTCGCTCACTCGCCGGATCGCTCGCCTCGGCTGAAATTACAATGCGGTGACGTTACGCAGCGACGTAAAAAAAAAAAAAAAAAAAAAAAAAAAAGGTATCGGTCCCATCCAAGCGCAGTATAGTACCGTTTTAAATGCCTCAGTACCCCGGTACCAATTTAGTACCGGTATACCGAACAAGCCTACGTGTGAGCATATTTTGTGTCTGAAATGCTCACATTTTTCTTTTCAAACAGGCTGCTGGAAATACACTAGAGTCCATACATTTGCTTCCCTAAGGGCCATGATGAAAGTGTACAATTGTGGGGTCAGAGCCCACTATATGGGTTTAAGCTTCTGGCTTTGTTTGGACATTTTTGTCCACTTTGTCCACTGACGGACAGACACACACAGACAGACAGGACACACAGATAGACAGGACACACAGACACAGGCACGGACGGATGGACAGACAGGACACACGGACAGACAGACAGACGGACAGACACACACACACACACACACACACACACACACACACACAAGGCAGACCTTGTACATCAAAGACAGACCCTTTTGCAGGCTCAAGGTTTTCCTGGTGATGACCTCACTGCTATTCCTTACCAATGCTGTGATACACCTATCAAGTTCATGTGCATGTTCACAACTGTACACCGACGCAAACACGTGCAAACATCCGGTTCCAGATCCAGTTTAGGTCATACCTGATTGATTACTATGTGGAAAAACTCAGCCTTATTGTTATTAAGTTTTTATGATGTTTTATGCCCATAGTGTCCTGGCATCCATTGTAATGGACATTACAAAAAAAACCTATTAAAAACATGAGTCAGCAAAAAAAAAATTCAGCTCTGTTTTTATGTTGGAGAGATGCCAGAATCAGATGGAAAAAAAATTGGCCAGGAGAAAAAATGTCTGAAGGGGTTAAGAGATTTATGCAAAAAAGCAGAAAAAAAGTTAATTTGTTAGATATTTACCTATCCATGGCCCTAAAGCCCAAATGCCTGTTTTGATGGTGTTGCAGAAGTCCAACCAGAACAAGAGATCCACAGCACTTCTTGGACTTCCATTCATCTTGAAAGAGGATCCCTCGAACTTCATCAGGTTTTCAGAGGTGTGTTTTAAACTCACCCAGTATTGGTGTAATGTGTGACATACTTGATGTTAAAATTTGTATGATTTACCTTCAAAAGACCCCACTAGAATGTGTAGTGGTGTGAAGATCTGCAGAGTTCCCTCCCTCTGGCTGTGTTTTGGTTATTGGTTGAGGGCTATCCTTAACCTGCCCCTGCAGCGCAAAGGCTGATGCCCAAATGTCAGAAGAAAGAACCACAACAAAACACATTCGGAGGGAGGGAACTCTGCAGAACTACACCGTCAGCAAATAGGATCTTTTTGAATGCTAGGGGTATACACATTGTATGTGTGGAGGTACCAGCAGTGATAAAAGGAGTGAATGTTGGCCTACTGATCACCACAGAGCAAAATGCAGAGATGACAGCCCAATCAAAGAACATCGTGGATGTAGCCATAATCCTGGAGGAGCGCATCGTTTCGCGTGAGTTGCGAGATGTACCAAACAGCTTTGCGGTGCTGATTGGACTACTTTACTGCCTCAACATTGATTATCCGAAGGAACTGAAGTACACCTTCAAGGTCATTCAGAAGGTAATCATGGACATTGGGGGAAGCACCTGCTCCGCTTGGGTAAATGGACTGCGCAACAAATTGCTTCAGCGCACAGTGTAGAGATGTTCTTCACAACAAAGCAGCTGCCATGTCATTTCTGTTCTAGCACTAGTTAATACAGTGCATACCTGTTTCTGTTATGTTTTCAAAATATTCACATTTGTGAACTGTTTTAAGTATCCTGTTTACACATAGAAAGACATAGGATGTTCTGTACAACAAAATAGTAATGTTACATCTATTCCTGCATTAGTTAAGCCAGACCTGTTTCTGGCACATTTGCAAGGAGTTACAGGGAATGTGAACTTTCAAGTGTCCTGTTTACACATAGGAAGAAACAAGTTATTTGTTCATTTTTGTGACACACACACACACACACACACACACACACACACCCATCACAAATATCACCCCACACACTGACACATGGTAAAAAACACACACAGTCTGTCATGTTGTTCTTATGCTAATGTTTTAAAAAGATGTTTTAAAGTGTTTGAAATAACTGTTAGAATTAATGGTTTTGAAATAAATTGTTTCAGAAATTAATAAGTTTGACTTTAATCCAAAGTTCTGTTTGGTAGCCTATTGTTTTCAGACAAAATAACTGATTTAAGATGGCATTTCTCATTGTTTTGCTGATAGCTGATACATGCTATAAAAAATTCCAAGTTGACTCAACTTAAAAAAATTTGTAACCTCGCTGCCTTAAAATATTGATTAAAGCTAGCAAATTATTTCAGGTAATTTCAACTCAAAACTAAGTTTCTCCAACTTACAATACCAAGTTCACGTGACTTATTGCTTTGTTGTGGGAACTTTATTTTTTTTAGGTCAAATAACCAAATATTTTTTGTTGTATCAACAACGTAGGTCAAGTAATCTCAACTCATTTTCAAATCTGGTTAACAAATTATTTCAAGTAATTTCAATTTAGTTGTGAGTTGAATTTACTTTAAATAATTAGTTAGACTAAATCTAAAGTGAGTTGAGATTACTTGAGTTCTATTGTTGATACAATAAAAATATTTGTTTATTTGACCTAATAAAAAAAGTTCCCAAAACAAAGCAATAAGTCATGTGAACTTGGTCTTTTAAGTTGGAGAAACTTAGTTGTGAGTTGAAATTACCTGAAATAATTTGTTAGCTTTAATCAATATTTTAAGGCAGCGAGGTTACAAATTTTTTTAAGTTGAATCAACTTGGAATTTTTTACAGTGCACACAGAGATAGAGGGAGGGTCCTCTCCAACCCACTTTACCATTACAGCTTTTCTTGCTAGCATTAAAAGCGACTGGATTACATTTTCATTGTCTTTAAGAGAGGCAGGGACCTTCCCAAGCAGACACATAAGTGGATTTGCTGACACCTGCTGACCTGTTGCTTTACCAACACTTAAACATACTGCCTTCCAGAATGCTTGGATTTTTTTTTTTTTTTTTTTTGTGTATTCCCACAAACAATGCAACCTGGTGCCTATGCAAGATTTACATTTGGGGCAATTTGGTGAGGTTCCTGTGTAGAGAGATGTAGATGTGATGCAAGATATTATATTGCAGTTCTTTATATCTAAGGCAAATCAAAATTCTGGAAGGCAGTTGTAAAATCTCATCCCATACATCATCATCTATTACACATTTAAGTAAAGTACACCAGGATGTTCTTAAGCATACCGGTTTACCCAGGTTCAAGCTCAATATCTCAGAATAGAATTTGGATATAAAGTGTTTTTGTTGCTTACAGTTCATAAAAAATCTGTCTAATGAGTATGAGTCATTTGGGATTTCCAATGAAATGTATACACAAAGTGCCTGACCTGTAGATATTTGTAAAAGTCTTGATTTGATATGTGGTACTGATGACTCAAACATTTTAAATTTCCCATTCTCAAAGAGGTCAAAGATTCTAACAATACCCACTCTTTGCCAAAGTGTAAAGTTTGGTCCTGTTCCCTGTGGTGGGAGCTCTGGGTTATCTGTCAGTGTCATTAAAAGGAAGAGAGGATGAGTATTATTGAATATTTTCACACATTTCTTCCAAACCCACAATACATTAGTTATCAAAGAGTTATTTTTAGCTGTGTGTGGAATTTTCTTCAGGCTTTTACCCAACAGGTTCACAGGAAAAAAGGGTTTACATATAAATGATTCTATTAGGGCTGTCCTAAATGATTATTTGTCTCTCGATTGATCTATCAAATATTTTTTTGATTAATCAATTAGTCAAGCGATTAATTTTTTTGCCTAATCTAGCAATTTTTTTTTTTTGGATTGACAATTGTTAAATTACAAGAACACTTCCAAACACTTTAAATTCTTTATTTATTCATTTATATTTGCAAACCCAACAAAGTTTCAAGTATTGAAAAGCAAAAAAAACCTTTTGAAATTAAAAAAAAAAAAACAAAAAAAAACTAGTCTCTTACAAACAGACATTAAAGTTTTTTTTTAAGCAGCGGGAGCAGGACATCACCCTCACCCCCAGTTAAATAGGATCTGGCATACTGTGCTGCGTCCGGGGTCTCTGCTGCTACAGAGAGCTTGCTGGAGCAGCAACAGAGTACATACAAAAATAGATAACACGTGTTTATATCTATGGATACATAAAGCAGCGGAACCAGTAAAAGTACCTACACAATTTGATGAGAGTGAACCGTATCAGCTCCGCTACAAAATGTACAAAGCTGAAATACTGGTAATAGGTTAAATTGAAACAACGGTCTAGTAACATTATGTTTACGCACGTTACCATCAACGTTGCAAAACCAACTCATTCATGCTACCGTGTTATCGTAAATTTGCGTTAGTTAGTTAGTTGGACTTAGGATTCTCCAGCCTTTTGCTTTCTGTCGTCCTCCAGCAGCACAAATGGATGTCACCACTTCAGGTGCTCATTCATAGCTGTGGTGCTGCCGTGGTACGCCATCTCAGTTTTGCAAATGCTTCAGACGACCAGGTCATTTGTCCTCTCTTTAAAATACGTCCATACTTTTGACTTCTTTGACTGTTTTTTGGCTGTTTAGTGACATCACTTCTGCCTTCTTCTCAATCCAAGACGCTAGAACGTCGAGACTCCGCCATTGTAATCGACGTAATCGATTAGGTCGATTAATCGGGACAGCCCTAGATTCTATGTCTAACCAAGGGGAGTCTGTACCTTCATTTACCCACGAAGAGATAATCCTGGTTTGTCAAAATTTACTTTATATCCAGATATTAGGCTGAATTCTTTTAAACAATTAGTTAAGGCTATTAATGATAGAGAGGGTTTCATTAATGTCAAAAAGATATCATCAGCATACAATAAAATTTTATGTTGTTTAGTACCAATTGTTACTCCTTGGGTGTCAGGGTTTTGTCTGATAGCCAATGCTAATGACTCTATAGCCAGGGCGAACAAAGTAGGGGATAGTGAGCTGTACCTCTTTTCACTTTAAAAGGAGCAGACAATAGACCATTTGTCAGAACCAAAGCTGTCGGTGCTTTATACAGCAGTCTGATCCAGCTCAAGGAGCCAGGTCCAAAGCTAAATCTCTTTATTACTTCAAACATGTATTCCAATTCAGTTCTATCAAACGGCTTTTCGGCATCAATAGAAGCAACAGCACCCAGCATTTTATCAGTATTAAGATGATGAATAATAAAGAGTGTTATGCCACACAACACAAAAGGGCTCCTGCCTTCCTCCCAGCTCCCAAGAAAGGCCATTCACAACTTCACTGCAGTCTGGCAATGTTTTTATTTATTTAAACAAGTAGCAATGGCATCGGGGAGGGCATGGCCAACATAACAAACAAAAGGTTTCAATTTTCTCGAATATTATCTGGTCAAAATAAAATAAAATAAATCACAATCTTCCCTAACCAAAAACAGGAGAAAAATCAGGTTAACATAACTGGCTTCCCCCCCTACAGCTACTAGGCATCTCACCTTGCTATTGCCATACTAGTATTATTTACAATAACAAACAATAACAATTAGCGAACACACAGTCTCAGCCACCGACCACAGCGACAGCAACACACTCTGACACGGCCCTCTCTTGGTAGTGGGAGAAGTAGGAGAGGGAGACGGTCCCCTGACCTCCCCCTAAAGTAGTGGCACCGGCCAATCACGCCTCCCAACCTGTAACCTGTAACAAAGGCAGACACAGAACAGAACACACATGCCACCTTGTTCCCAGGATGGCACATAGCATCCAGGATAAACCAAAACAACACAAATGAATAGGAATCATAACACCCCCCCACCTAAGATCAAACATTTCTCCCCCTTCAGAAATGTTTGATCTCAGTCACACCACCAAACCTAAACAACAACTCGCGATGAAGCATCAGCCAGGATGTTATCTGCTCCTTTTATATAATGCACCTTCACATTAAAATCCTACAGCAACAACGACCGTCGCATGAGGCGGCTGTTGCAGTTGTGCATGCGTGACAAAAACACGAGGGGATTGTGGTCCGAGAACACCTGGACCGGAATGGAACTTGACCCAACACAGACCTTGAAATGTTGCATGGTCCACAGTAATGCCATGGCTTCTTTTTCGATGATGCTGTAATGCACCTGGTTCTTAACAAACTTTTTAGAAAAAAAACACACGGGGTGATCAACACCTTTCTCATCCTGCTGCACCAGGATGGCACCAGCACCAAGGGCACTGGCGTCAACCTCAACCTTAAAAGGCCAAGCGAAATCAGGTGTAGCCAACACTGGGGCGCTACAGATCAACAACTTTGCTGCATCGAACAATTCCTGACACGCATCAGTCCACACAAAACGACAAGATGGACTCGTCATTGCAGTAAGTGGTGCAACTACACTTGCAAAATTTTTGCAGAAACCACGGTAGTAGCCACACATCCCCAGAAAACGGCGGAGCTGCCACTGAGACTCTGGCACGGGAAAGTCAAGGGTGACCTGCACCTTAGCCACCAGGGGGCACACCTGTCCCTGTCCCACGTGTTTCCCCAGATATGTGACAACAGCCTTACCAAACTCACACTTTGCCAGATTTAATGTGAGTGAAACCTCCCTCAAGCGACCAAGAACTTCATGCACAGTGCACAGGTGCTCGGCCCAGGTGGATGAATACTCCACAATGTCGTCTAAGTATGGCTTGCAACTCTTAACACCAGAGAGCACCATGTTTACCAGTCTTTGGAAAGTGGTGGGAGCATTTTTAAGACCAAAGGGCATAACAGTATATTGGAGGAAGTGATCTGGTGTGACAAAGGCTGATATTTCAGATGCACAAGGCGTAAGAGGCACCTGCCAGTACCCCTCTAAGAAGTCGAGATTAGTCACATACTTAACAGAACCAACACGATCCACACAGTCATCCATTCTGGGCTGTGAAAACAAGTCTTAGTAATGGCATTCACTTTGCAGTAGTCATTACAAAACCGAGGCATTTGGTCAGCTTTCAGCACCAGAAGAGAGGGAGAGCTCCACAGGCTAGAACTTGGCACAGCAAAACCATTTTGAAGGAGATAATCTACCTCCTTGACATTACCGCTCTCTTAGTGGGATTAATACAATATGCATGTTGTTTAATCAGTTTGTGGATACCAACTTCAACATCATGCTGTAAAACAGTGGTCCTGATGGGCTTATCACCAAACAGCTGTACATGTTCGCGGATCATACAACACACATCACTTCGAGCCGGCTGACACAGATGAGACAAATAGTTCTCCAACCCCACCAGAATCTTGGAGTTCTCCAGCCGCGCAGTCGGCACTGTTCCCGACTGGTCACACAAACCATCCTCCTTGGGAGAATACGCAGTCGAGACAGGAAGGACGCACGCTACCGAAGGCACAGAGGGTTCATTCACCATACGGCTGAAAAGAGCGTTGGAGAACTTTTTTTTTTTATCAAACTGTTGCTTCATTTTGGTCTGCATGATGGAGAGGTCACTACGGGCCAACTCAACTGCAGAGTGTAACCTCTCCTTGAATGAGCTCACATGATCCAAGATGCTGTGTGCAGGACCTGGTTTATCTGCGAGCCACCCCTCTCGCAGAAAGTGCAACGGACCCTGCACCGTATGCCCGAAAACCAGCTTGGCCGAACTGAATCCAAGAGATTCCTGTGTAACTTCCCGATAATCAAACAGGAGCAGTGGCAACCCCTATATCCCACTCCTTATTTGACTCAACACAATATTTCCTCAACATTGACTTTAACGTCTGGTGAAACCTCTCCAGTGCGACCTGGCTCTCTGGATGATACGCACTGGAGACTCAATGCTTCACGGATAACTCTTGCGTAACCTGGGAAAACACAGTGGACATAAGTTGGATCCCTGATCAGACTGAATGCGCTTGGGCAGTCCGAAAAGTGGAAAAAAACTTGATCAGAGCTTTCTCCACTCCTTTGGCATGTAGCGTGTGTAACAGAACGGCCTCGGCGAAGCACATAGCAGCGCACATCTTAGTCAATATGTACTGGTTACCAGATTTTGTTTTTGGCAGGGGACCGACACAATCAACTATGATATGCTCAAATGGCTCACCGATTACTGGGATTGGCTGTAAAGGAGCAGGTGGAATTACCTGGTTTGGCTTCCCTGTCATCTGGCAAACATGGCAGGAACGGCAAAAGTTGGCAACATCGGTTTTTAATCCAGACCAGAAAAAGTAGCGGAGTTCTCTGTTATAAGTTTTTCTGATACCTAAGTGACTGGACAGAGCGTGATGATGGGCCAAGCTCAGGACCTGAGAATGAAACTCAGTGGGAACAACTACTTGGCGCCCCACATCACACGCTATCCCAGCCACCGGGACCCACTTGCGCAGCAAAACACCATCATCATACAGGTAAGACACAGCTTGTGACGCACCTTCCTCACTCTGAGCAGCAAAAAAAATCTGTTCAGTCTGTCAAATATGTAAGGAATTTGTTTTCCATAAGCAGGGTTGCATTTATTCTCCAAGAGAATGAGCGATCGCTGGGTCTAAGGGGTTGCATTGCCATGACCACAGGAGCATGGCCTGAAAGAGCAATGTGGCCTATATCTGCATGTTCAACTAAGTGCAGAAGACACCTAGTAACAAAAATGTAATCAATACGTGAAGCAGACAGGTGGGGCTGAGAGTGAAATGTGTATTGTTTTGAAAGTGGGTTATAATGCCTCCATATGTCTACGAGATCAAATTCCTTATTGATATTTAAAACAGCCTTAGCATTTTTAGATGTATTTGTGTGAGGGGGGAGTCTATCCATCATTGGGCATAGCGCACAATTAAAATCAGTTATGATGTTGGGGCAGTCCATATCAGCTAGATGACTAAGTAATGATGCATAAAATGCTTCGTCCTGGATATTGGGGGCATAAACATTTCCTAATCCAATTGTTTTCACCCTGCCTTCAATGTCTTTAAGAGAAGCTGTGACAGGAAATGGAAGATTTTTGTGCAATAGGATCACCACACCTCTCTTATTTGTTGAGAAGAAAATTTGACCAACCCATTCCCTACGATATTTTTAGTATTCTTCATCATTCAAATGTGTCTCTTGAAGAAAGGCTATTTGAATCTTGTCTCTTTTAAGAGAATTTAGGACAGTGTTTCTCTTTACTACTGTTCTGGCAATGTTGTACTAAAAAGCACAGAGTCGTTCGTTGTCTTTCTGTGAGTTTATTCTGACGCCTGCAGACGGACTCCCTTCTTGTTGTCTCGAGTGTGAGACGACAAGAAAGAGCCCGGAGCAAGAGAAGTTGAAAGATTATATACAATATATTATCTTTGTAGACAGGATGACTTTGTTCTATCATCAGAACAATGTCAGCACAATAGGCACGTCATAATGTGTTGTACAATCAGGACACAAGGTTCACTTAATCAGTGCATAATAACATACTGTACGTGGTTACATGGTCAGCAGATTATGACATACGCACGCACCTAATCATATGATATGGTTGTTCATTTGGCTTTAAGACAGTGAATACTTATGATTAAGTAAAGAGAAGATGAATAACAAGAATTCCCATTACATTCCCCCATTTGAGCGTATTACGCTCACAAATTAACATTACAAATTAACACAACAAACTAGAATTACTCATTGAAACTCACATTTTATGAAAATTAAAAAAATAATAATAATAATAATTATAAAGTAAAAAATGAAGATTGAAAATTTGAAAGGAAATAAAGTAAATAAAGTCTAGATTAACAGTTAGAAATTATGACGATTTATGAAAACTGAACGCAATCAAAGAAAGCAATATTGCTAGATTAACAATTAAGAGGGTAATCAACATAAGCAATATTGCTAGATTTAAACAACAGTGTTAAAAATCATCAAGATTAGCATAGGGTGGAACCCAGTCCAGAGAGGGATCATCTTCAGACTGAATCATGAACTGTCCTACAGAGGATTTGACCTGTGAAGTGATCAAAGCTTTGATGCAAGGTATACCACAACAGATTACAACCATAAATACTGTCAGGAAAAGGAGAAAGGGTGTCAGTATTTTCAGCAATGTCACTTTCCATCCTCCGTCAGTCAGCCAAGACCAGACTCCATTTCTCCGAGTCTTTGGTCTTTGGTCTCAGAATCTAGCCGTTGAACCTCCATAATTGGTGATGCTGATGTTACACATGTTAATGCTCTTAGTCATGTCTGTCACAGGTATTGCATCCCCCACTCCGTGAGGAAGTTGTGTACAGACATAGCAGCTGTCGTTTGTAATCCTTCTGGCTGTTGATAGTACTACAGTGTACCAGGAATTTTCCTCAGGCTTCAGTGGGGAGCGAGTAAACTCTGGCAGCAATTCTCTCCTCCTTCTGCAGTTGGATGCTCTGCAGCTGCTGTTTGAGTTTTTGCACCCCTGTTGTTGATTAGGCTGAGATGTGCCTTGTTGCAGGAGCAGTAGCAGGACGATGGTGGCAGTGAGCAGGAATACGCTGTGAATTCCTCTACATCCGTCACCCCTCCAGCGCCACTGTATATTCGTTGGCGTCATCGCATCAGCCGTGGCACCTCAGCTTACCCCCGTATTCAGTGTGCCTGCCTCTTCGTGAGTTTGAGAAACGTGTGGTCCTATTGTTATCCACACCCCTCTCTCCCTCGCAGACACAAGGCGGGGGAAAGCGTTGGTTCACCTACTGATGCTCCGCACGCTTGATGTTGTCTCGTCCGTCGGCTCAGGAACGCGTTTGCAGTGGCTGGCGTGTATCCAGGTGGCCCGTTCCGCGACTTTCACAGCTGTTTCCGTGGTGAGGAGGACTTGGAAAGGTCCGTTCCACCTGCGTGCTTTCCAGTTCTTTCTCCTCAGATCCTTCACTACGACCCAATCTCCTGGTTCTAGGTCGTGTAGTTTTCTCTCCGTGGCTTTCGGTAGGGCGTCCTTAGCCTGTTTGTGGATTTCAAAAAGCACAGAGGACAGGTTTGCACAATAACGTAACATTTCATCTTCGCACTGGCTGGCATGAGGGAGTTGCCTCTTAACCGGTCCAATCCCTGTGTTCATTGGCCGTGCAAAGAGGATTTCAAATGGGCTGAGGCCGTTTCTGCTTCTGACCCTAGCTCTCATGTGCATCAAAACAATCGGTAGTGCTTTTGTCCAAGTTAAACCAGTTTCATCACAGCATTTAGCCAACTTGCCTTTCAATGTACCATTCTCTCTTTCAACAGCCCCCCCGCTTGCCGGGTGATAGGCGCAATGTTGCCTCATGTCAATACCAAAATACTCACCCACGCTCTTCAGGGCTGTGCTCACGAAAGGTGTACCATTGTCAGATGAGATCTTACCTGGAATTCCCCATCTGGGAATTATTTCTCTGATTAAAGCTTTTGCTACTGCTGCTGAATCCTGTTTAGAAGTGGGAAAAGCTTCCACCCACTTAGAAAACATGTCAACAAAAACCAAACAGTATTTCTTTCCCTCGCTAGGTGTTAGCTCAATGAAGTCCATTTGTAAGTGATCAAAAGGTTTTTGTGGTGGTGGATGAGCACTGTGTTGTATCTGGATGCCTCTGCCTGCATTGTTAGTAGCACAGATCACACAACTTTGACAAAATTTTTGGGAGAAGTTAGAGAAACCCTTTGTGAACCAATATCTCTGTATTTCACTCATCATACCCCCTTTTGACACATGATCTCTTCCATGTGTCAACTTAGCATAATGAGGAAACAAATATTTAGGCAAACATGGTTTGTCATTTGGTCCGTACCACACTTTGTTAGAAAAAGAGCAGCCTGCTTTTTTCCAAGCCAGCCTCTCTTCATGGCCGGCTCTGGCCTGCAGGTCCTGCAAATCAGCTGTGGGTGTCAATGGTGAGTCAACAATGGCAAGACATTGCATGTTGTTTTTAGTGTTATCTAGCTGTGCTGCTGCCTTAGCTGCAGCATCCGCTCTGGCGTTCCCCTGTGAAACAAAATCATCATTGTTTGTGTGTGCTGTTCTAGGTCAGCATTCTGTAAAGGTGTGTCCTGCAGATCAGGCCTGGGAGAACAGGTTTCATTTATGACTGCCACGCAGTCGTGCGGTTGTCCATCATCTGGTGTAGGGAGAAAAGTTGCAGGGTTAAGAACATTGCATCTTTTAACAGTGATGTTAGGCATGTCAAGCAGAATCGTGTTATATCTGAGCCACCCTGCTGTTGACAGGTGAGAAGTTTTCTGTTCAAGCAAAATCATTGAAACAGCATGTGGTACCAGTAGAGTGAGATCAGCATAGCCTACAATGTCACGTGATGCTATCACAGCTTTTTCAGCAGCTGCCACAGCTCTAAGGTATGTAGGAAGTCCTGAAGCAACTGAGTCGAGTCTTGATGAGAAGTAGGCTACAGGTCTCTGTTGTCCGCCATGGTCTTGTGTCAGTATCGAAGTCATGTACCCACCCCGTTCGTCAACAGTCTGTGTGAATGATTTGGTGCAATCTGGAAGGCCTAATGTTGGAGGAGATTGCAATGCCAATTTCAGGTCCACAAAGGCTTTTACTGCCTCAGGTGTCCATGTGACTTTGTCTTTTGCTGTGAGGCCTTTCCCATGAGCAAGAGTGCTTAATGGTGCCTCAATTTCTGCATAGCTTGGGATCCACTGTCTGCAATATGACGTCATTCCTAAAAAACTCATAACTTGTTTCTTTGTTTCAGGCTGTGGGATGTTTTGGATTGCTTCAATTCGTTTGGGTGAGAGGGTTTTGCCCTCTGCTGTGATCACATGACCCAGAAAAGTGACTTGTTTTGAAACAAACTGAAGTTTTGACAAGCTGGCCTTGTGGCCGTTATCAGCCAGATGGTTCAGAAGAGCAAGTGTGTCTTGTTTGCAGGCTTCTTCTGTGGGAGAGCAAATCATGAGGTCATCCACATATTGCAAAAGGGCACTACCAGCTGGTAAACTGAGTGAATCTAGGTTGTCTTTTAAGGCTGCATTAAAAATGGTTGGCGATTCAGTGTAACCTTGACAGAGCCGCGAGAAAGTATACATTTTGGATTCAAATTGAAATGCAAACCAAAATTGGCTGTCTTTATCCACTGGAATACTGAAAAATGCATTTGCAAGGTCAACAACAGAGAACCACTTACTGTCGGATGGGACTTGAGAGAGGATTGTGTGTGGATTTGGTACATTTGGTGCGCGCGCATGGACTGCAGCATTTACTGCTTGCAGATCCTGTACAAATCTCCACTCATCAGGTTGCCCAGCATCTCTGACTTTCTTCACAGGAAAGATTGGTGTTCGCACAGGAGATTTTTCACATGGAATGATTACTCCTGCTTCAAGGAGGGATTCAAACACTGGTTTGATGCCCTCGACTGCATCTTTCTTCAAAGGATACTGATTTTTGCATGGTCTATACGAGGATTTTGGTGTGATCACAACCGGTTCGGCGCCTTTAATCAGTCCTACATCATATTTGTGTTTCGCCCACAAACATGATGGTACCTGTTTTAACTCAGGAATTTCTGAGACGTCTTTTACGAAAGTGTGATTGCCGAAGAATGAATCAAAAAAATCTTTTACCTTTGTTGCTGTTTGGAAATCTGTTTCTGGAATGAGCTCAACAGTCCGTACCGCAGTCACTTCAGTAGAAAACCTTTTTCGGTGCACCTTCAGATGCGGGTGGAAATCCACATCAGGATCTGATGTTTTTCCCCACCCGGAGGCCTCATTGCATGCTTTTATCCAAGGTCCCAAGTCCTTCCACCTTTTATTTTTTGGTTTGACCAGTGAAACATGGGGGTAGGAGTGTGATATCCTGAACAGAGCTTGAAGAGATGGATCAGACACAGTTACTGACACAGCACATTGATTATTAGTCCAGTATAACCAATCTAGCCCAAGTGTGTCCCTGTTGTGATCTGCCTGATACCAAGTTTCCTCAAACTCATTGTCTGCTCCTCGAGAGATGTGAGAAGTGCAGTGCAGGTTTCATGATATCATGATGTCAGTGTGTGTGTCTATAGTTAGTGTCTTGGCCTCCTGTATCAGTGTGTTGTTGACAGAGTTGAGTGTAGTGTCTGGAATCTTCTACTGATAAGCATACACTAGGTCTTCCCCACCGTATTCAACAAAGGAATTTGTTTGGGGAATTTTCGTCACAACAATACCTTGGGGAGTGGAAACCAAAACTATGCCTAGTCGACACATTAAATCTCTCCCTAACAGATTCACAGGACAGCGTTTTGACAGCAAAAATGAATGTTTAAGCTTTCCCTCAGCGTTATCCTGACACGAGAGTGGGGCTATTTCTGCCGTGTTTTGCATGTCAGTGGATGCATTTTTACTTATCTGCTGTGTGAAGTGGTCTGCCGTCTCAGCCCTTGCGTCACAACCAGATGAGTCCATCACTGTCCTCTGCTCCGCCCCCAGTCAATCGGCCTCTGCCTCGGTCTCAGCTCCCCTGTTTTCCGGACACCCTCCAGTCCAGTGTCCCATCATTCCACACGCAAAACAAGCATCAGATGCCCCATGGCCTGCCCCCCTCCCTCTGTTGTGATGTCTTCGGCCTCGGCCTCGCCCGCATCCGCGACCCCTCTCTCTGGCTTTGCTCTTCTATAGGGAAGTTTCCAGCTACTTTTGTCCATTTGTTCCCCATTTGGACCATGAGCAGTCGCTTCAGTTCATTGGTCGAAGGTCTGAATTGTTGACAGAAGATGTCCAGTTGTGTTGCAAACTCTTCTCCCCCATTTTGGACAGAGGGGAGGTGTTTGGCAGCTTCTTTCATGTCGTTGTACGTCCATGGTCTGAAGATAAGCTGAGAGTTTCTGTCTCCTCCAGCTACTTCAACCATCGGTGCAATTAACACAGAGTCTGAGTGAGGAATGGAGTCTGTTCGCTTGAAAATGGCGCCTTGTCGTGTTGTGTGCGCATCCCGTGGTGGAGGGGTATGCGGTGCGCAATACTTGGTAGCATAAGGTGGAGGTCTCTCTTTTTCCCCTCTTGGGTGAGGTATTGGTTTCTCAGGCCATGATGGTGTGGCTTGGGCTGTGGCTGTGGTTGTTTCCGGGGCGCTGGCTGCTCCTCCTCGGTCCGCAGCTGGTGCTGGCCGTTGTCTGGGCGGAGCCGAGTCCAGATCAGGATCTAGTTTGAGGCACTGAGATGCAGAGGTTAGTGTAGCTTTCCCTGCCTTTTGTTTTCTGTCCCTGATGTTGGCTTCAGTAAGCCAACAACCAAAAGCTTCCCAGTTTGCTTTAAACAGTTTTCCTTTTTTCTTTTGCTTTGTCTGACTGATTTTTCCCTTTGCTGTTAGTTGGACTCTCAAGTGTTCTAATTGGTTTAGGCTAAAACTGCCAGTGCATGGGAGTCCACACTCCTGAACCCAGATTTTAATTTGGTCAGTACTCCGTTCACCATATTTTGTGATCATAAATTGAATATTGGGAGAACGCATCAGAGGTTCATTTTCAGATGCTTTTTTCTTTACTGCTGTTGGAACCCATTGTTTAAAAAAAGGAAAAGGAGAAGAAGAAGAGAGAGAGAAAAAAAAAATTTGTTTTAGATTTTTAGTTTCTTCTTCTCTTTAGGTGGATTTGTAAGGACCTTGGATTTTTATTTTTATTTATTACCACTTCAACTAATCAGTGTAGATATTTACTATTGGTTTTCTCTAGAGGTTTTCTTTTTTTTTTTTTTTTAACCTTAATTTCGATGTTTTTATTAAACTCCCCACTTTTTTTTTTTTTTTTTTTTTTTGTGAGAGTGTAATGTAAAATTATTCTAACCCCCTGCGTTCTTAGAACAGCAGACCTAAACCCTAAACGATCGTTGATGGTAACATTCAAAGCTTTTTTAATGTGCACAGGGGCTGTACCTATGAGTCCCAGACTCTACAACGGTTTCCAAAACCTGCCCCCCTGGGTCCCTGACCCGAAGCTTCCTTGATCCTACAGCGGTTTCCAAAACCTGCCCTGTTAATACGTCTATTACAACACACCCCAGGTGGTGAGGATCGTTTACCTTTTCCAGATTTACTCACCAGAAAGACAAGGTTGTGTGCCAGAAAAGGTTCTCTGGATCACGCCAGTGAGTGGGCGTCGGTCCTCACGTGCCAGGTCCCCCGCTTCTCTACCGTCTTTGATAGGGAGGTTCAGGGTTTTGGAGTCCCAGACTCCAGCTGTACAGACTTAAAACCCGCAGCGCTGAGTCCCGAACGTCGCCTCACGGGTGATCCTGCCGACAACGCCAAGTTTGTTCTGGCAATGTTGTACTAAAAAGCACAGAGTCGTTCGTTGTCTTTCTGTGAGTTTATTCTGACGCCTGCAGACGGACTCCCTTCTTGTTGTCTCGAGTGTGAGACGACAAGAAAGAGCCCGGAGCAAGAGAAGTTGAAAGATTATATACAATATATTATCTTTGTAGACAGGATGACTTTGTTCTATCATCAGAACAATGTCAGCACAATAGGCACGTCATAATGTGTTGTACAATCAGGACACAAGGTTCACTTAATCAGTGCATAATAACATACTGTACGTGGTTACATGGTCAGCAGATTATGACATACGCACGCACCTAATCATATGATATGGTTGTTCATTTGGCTTTAAGACAGTGAATACTTATGATTAAGTAAAGAGAAGATGAATAACAAGAATTCCCATTACACTACATTATTAGAGCCCCGAATAATCCATGTACTTATCTTAATTGCCATTTACACCCAATTATGAGTTGTATGCCACGATCAAGTTTAACTATTTTATATGGAAGAGGCCAGTTTGCAGCTTTAAATGTGAAATTTAACAAACATAGAAATGTGTTCTGAGCAAAAACCAAACAAGCCCAGAAACACTATGGACATTAACACATGAAGAGAGCGCATTATGAATATACACTCCCCTCAAAAGGAAACTTAGAAGTAAAAGTAAAATATAAATGTAGGGGAGAGTGAGGTAAGATGAGCCAGTGGGTAAGTTGACCCACCCCTTGTATCTAGGTAACCGTGCACATGTTTTGTCATGTGACCACAAATTCAGGAAGCACCCTTCATTTCCATCTTGCTGTGATGCAGAGAAGCACATGGGAGAAGGAGTAAGTACTTTTTTACACAAAAAACTGTTTTTTGCTTGTCAAAGTAAATTTTCTGCATATCAGGTAAAATGACTGTTATATCAAAGCAAATTTATCTAGGTCTAAAATTATATATTATACATGTTGGTGATTTGCTAACGTATAAAATAATGTGAATGACTTCACTAAAGATTAGCCTAAATTTCTAAGCTAGCCCGTTTTTTCCAAAATGGTGGCTATGGGGCAAAGTAAGCCAAAGGCTATGGGGTAAATTGAGCCAATGGTTCAACTTCAGGCATTGAAATTCATTTAAGTCTCTGACATATAAAATGGTATTTCACTTGAGTATACTCAACTAGTTTGGTGTGTTTGGCACATGTTGACCATTGTAGAAAAGGTATCATGCCAAGAACCTACAAGAGGAATACAAGCTGGGGCTCAACACCCCTTGAAGAGATGGAGAGAGCAGCCAATGATGTCAAGGGTGGAAAGTCCATCAGATCCGTGTTAAAAGAGAGAAATATTGACAGGTCAACATTGAGGAGGTACATGAAAAAGAGGGAGGCAAAGGAAATAAAAACAGTAGGGTATGGTGGAACAGCAGAAGCAAAGAGAGTCTTCTCAGAGGAGGTGGAGAAGGAGCTAGCAGACCACATCAAGAAGCTTGCAGAGCAATTCCATGGCCTTACTCCAAAGAAATGCTGTGAACTGGCATTGGAATTGGCGGAAAGAAACAATATTCCTACCCCCAGCAACTGGAAAGAGAAAGGTTTAGCTGGTAGGATGTGCAAGAAATAACATGACTGAGTAGCTTGGCATAGACTCATTCATTTTGTGTAGTTCAATACAGTACCATTACTTTTTTTAGGTAAATACTGGTTCAAGAATTTTATGGCACGCCACCATCTCTCCTGCCGTATGCCTGAAGCGACATCTTTGGGAAGGGCATCTGCCTTCAATAAAACTACAGTTGGGGAGTTCTTTGACAATCTGGCTAATGTGATGGACAGGTAACAGAATTCATATATTTGAAAACAATAACTATTTATGACAACTAGACAACAGTTAAGTAAATAAAAAACAAACTGACACGTTTACTTACCAGCTATAATTACCATAGTATATTAAGGAATGTGTACTTGCTAATATTTTTTGCATTACTTAAGGTTTAACTATTCTTATTGCTCATCATTGCTCTTTTTTTTGTTTTACAGGCATAAATTCCCTCCAAACATGATTTATAATGTTGATGAAACAGGTGTAACAACAGTACAGACACCAAAGCAGGTAGTGGCAGAAAAAGGAAAGAAGCAAGTCGGGGCCATCACATCTGCCGAAAGAGGCGAACTTGTGACTGTGGTCTGTGCAGTCAAAGCGACTGGTAATGCAGTCCCTCCCATGTTTATCTTTCCAAGGGTTAGATACAAAGACCACTTCATTACAGGAGCACCTCCAGGATCGATTGGTACCTCCACAAGATCAGGCTGGATCAATGAAGACACCTTCGTTGAGTTCCTTGAACATCTGGTTCAGCAGACCAAGTGCTCCCCTGACCTGCCACTGCTGCTGATCTTGGATAACCATGAAGCCCACATTTCACTGAAGGCTTTGGACATAGCAAAAACAAATGGTATTGTTTTGCTCACAATTCCACCCCACACATCCCATCGCCTGCAACCTCTGGATAAGAGTGTGTATGGTCCATTTAAGACCTATTACAACAGAGCTCTTGATGGTTGGATGAGATCCAACCCAGGCAAAACAGCCAGCATATACCAAATTCCTGACTGTGTGAATGAGGCTTTCATGTCAGCAATGACACCACGGAATATCTCCTCTGGATTCAGATCCACTGGGATTTTCCCGTACAACAGGGATGTCTTCCCCGATGCAGAGTTTGAGCCATCCATGGTGTCAGACAGGCCCAACCTGGAGCAGCAGCCTGCAGCTGCAGGTGATGCACCCGTGGTTTCAACCTCCCTTTCTGCTGAGTTACCTTCACCAGCCCCTGCACATGCATGTGCTTCACAAAGTGACAGAGATTCACACCCCAACCATCCTGGATCCTATGTGTCTCCTACTGAGATTCTACCCTTACCCAAAAGTCAGCAGCCCAGGAAACAAACAAACCGAAATTGGTGAAGACAAGAATCCTGACTGATACACCTGAAAAGCAGGCAATCGAACGTGCCCATGTAGAGAGGAAAAATAAACAGAAAGGCAAAACAGAAAGAACCATCAAAGAGCAAGGAAAACTGAAGAGGAAACAAACCAAGATGAAAATCACAGTGGAAAGCAGCTCTGAGGAGAGTGATGTTGCCATCCCATTTGATGACACCTCTGAGCATGAGAGCTCCAGCGATGAAAGAAGTGAACCAGATGTCTTAGATCTGGTAGTTGGTGACTTTGTCATCGTAAAATTTGCATCCAAATGCAGGAGCTACCATTACATTGGCTTGGTTGACAGCCTTGTGGGTAACGAAGTGAATGCCAGATTTCTCAGAAGAATCTGAGGGATCACTGACAGTAAGAAACCCACCTTTGCATTCAAGGAAAAGGATGAGGCATCCTTCCCACGGAGCGATGTGCTAAAGAAGCTACCTCAACCTCAAAAGGCTGGAGGAACTGCACGGAGGGAGCAACAGTTCATATTCCTCTGCAACCTTGACAGCTGGAATATTGAGTAGTTGTTTTGATGGTTAAATGGTTTTGAAACTAACTGGTGGTTTGTTTTAAACTAACTGGTGGTTTGTTCTCACAAGTTCAAAACTGTTAAAATTGTTTGTTAGCACAATATGCTCAGGTTTACATTTTAAAACTCAGATGGTCAGTTTACCCCCAGATGGCTCAACTTACCCACTGACTTGGTTCAACTTACCCCTAACCTGGGTCAAGTTGAGCCACAGGAGCACTTTTTTTTGAGAAGTCATTATTTTGGGCAGCTTTGTCAGACATGCATTCTGATAATTTCATTTGATAGGAGACATCCTGAAATAAAGGTATATGTTTTCATTCTATTTCTGTGTCATTTTTCCTTACCTCCAGGACAACATAAGTAAAAAGTGGCTCATCTTACCCCACTCTCCCCTACCTAGTTGTACTATTAATTCACAAAAAAAGCACAGCTATGGGGGTCAGAAGCAACAAGAGACAACAGCTTCCCCTGCTGGATTGCAATATGAAATTACCAGCATACCACATTGCAAGAGAGAAAAAGGAAACTTTAAAGTACAAAACACTCGTCTTAAGGCATGAGGCACATTGTTTCACATTATGCTACACTTAGGACATACCTGGAGCTGCCCAAATGTGATTAACCAGATAATCAATTCAGATGCAGTCATTTTGCTGATATAATCATTAATTTCCTTTGTGGTGGAGAATGAGGAGCTGGTACCATCAGGATGGAAGACTTTGATGACAGCAAGGTACAGATGACAGCGAGGTGAATTTTTGTCTTGGGGGAGCGCACTTAATTTACCAAAACCAAAAAGCGGAGTTGGCAACGCCGGACCACAAGAATTAACAGTTAAATGCAGGTGAATGTTACCAGTTAGTGAATTTGAATTTATCTCCCCAGTGTTTTGCTCCAGATAAGATATAATTGGTACACACAAACCCTTAAACTCTCCTTTTCCATCATTAAACAAACCAAGAATGTATAAATATATTTTTTACTTCAAAAGTAAAAAGAGAAACGATTCATTTTCACAGCTTCCAATAGTACCAAGTGCTTCTTCTGTCCAGCTAATTGTTTGGAACAACATATTTATATTTACATACTCAAATTTTTTAAAAAAAAAAAACAGCAAATACATACGGATGAAACCAACAAACACTGGATGTTTTGTTTAAAAAAACAATCAAACCATCAGACTTAAAGCCCAAAGTGCTTCTGTTAGCTAACATTTATATTAACAACCTTAAATGACAATGAAAACACAGCAAATCCTCATATTTAAGACTATCAAAGCAACAAAAAGTTGTCACTTTGTCTAAAGAAAATAACTGAAACCATTAGGCTTTAAGCCAAAGTGCTTGATCACGCTTGATCAGTTCCCTTGGTTTGGAAAAAGGGCTGTGTGATTCTACATGACGTGAGACCGAGGGGGCGGCGCCCTAGCGCCCTCTATCGGCCAGCCGCCCCTGGAAATGAATATCTTATCCTGGTTTCTCTCAGTTGTTTATGAGCATTGGCGGACTCCTTCCTCCTTCTCACAACCTTCATACAAAAGTCCTGGTAGAATGATACGTTGCTGACCTTGATGTTTAGTTTGCCTCTGTTTGTGACTGCTTGCAGGATTTTCTCTTTGTCGGTATAATCGTGCAGCCTCACCAGGAAGACTCTTGGCCCCTCTTTACCAGAGAGTCTTGTCGCTGGGCCCTTATGGTGGGCTCTGTCAAGCTTAATGCGGTCGGTTTGCATATCCAACACATCTGGCATCCACTTTAAAAAAACAGTTGGCAATTCTCAGAATCTGACGTTGACTTTGGTTTTCGAAGTTTTCCAGAGGATCTAATGCCTTCTGCAGTTTACCTTTCAGAGCTTTTAACCGGGGTGCTGTTGCCGCCGTCTCATCCTTGAGGTTTGGGATGCGCTGCTTGGCCGCTCCCATTCTATATATTTAGCTGTCGAGTTTCTCTGAGACTTCGCTAACTGGTTTAATTATGTTGGCCAGTTTCCTGTCCAGCATCTTCTCTATGTTTGCAGTAACACAATCCACAATGAGTTTGTCTCGTTGTTCACTTAACTCTTCGTTGTAGGTGGAGTCAGTCCCGGACACTGCATCATCCTCCGGTTCCAGCTAATCGTTCGGGTTTTCGATAGGCTTTGTAGCATTAGCTTTAGCTTCCGTTTTCTGTTCGTGTTTCTTCTTTTTGCTCGGTACAGGGTGCGTAAAAAATGCATCAATAGACATTATACATCTACCATGCACCCAACGGATCCTTCCACTGGTACAAAATTGCTTAAAAAATAAAGTTTATAGCAATCCTGCAGGGAGCTGATAACTTCACGTCTGTTCGGGTATGTGCATCACGTGATCCCCCCCAGGACGGTCATTTTTAACACAATGGTCCAGTTGTATAGAGGTTTGCTGTGAGTTTTCCTGTGACACAAAGGTACTATCTGTATCTGTTTATGTTGTAAAACTATCTGCATTAAACCAAATTCAGATTCATAACAGAAATGGGCATGGTTATACTGACAGTTTTCACAAATATCTGTGAGGGAGGGACTGCAAGGGTGCTTGTGTCCTGTATGGAACTTCCACCATACTGTAGTTCTTGAAATCTCTATCTTATTATCCTAAAATAAATGTAGTAATATTTTAACTAATAGTATGATTATTGTTCTCTACATGGAGTCTGAACCAACCTTGCTCACAGGTGTACTTTTTTAACTATCCGTCCAGTGTTGTTGGAGGCAGACAGCCATGCTCTGTGGCTTCCGATCATCAACTAGACAGTGAGTGAGCTGTCTCTGTAGCATCTTTGTCAACTGTCATCAGCTGGGAGATTTGGCCGAGCAAAAAGACCTGGGGTTACTGAGTCCTTTTCATAGCCTCACACAGAGAATTTGTAATCTGTCTCCCTAGCTCCAGCCTATCTCACTCAGTCTTAATTATCATTAAGTTCTTTGACACTTGTCTGGGGCACCGCCTCCAAGGGGGAAAATTAATTATTAAATTAATTCTGTGAATTCACTTTATCAGTCTGATATCAGAAGGTGTGACTTCTCCACCTCAAAAGAATACACATCAGGACAACTTCTAAATGAGAATCTATTAACCTACCATCTAGTAACACAGGAAAAAAAAATGTGACTGATTTTGGAAAGTGGACAAACAAGCAACTCTGAACTGTAAATGATACAGTGAACTAAGCTGTGAATTGATGGTGAAAGAAAGGACATGATTACCTATGGGTGTACTAATAACTAATACTCTAATAATAATAATAATAATAATAATAATAATAATAATACAATTTCAAGGTTAAAACTATTATTTTGACATCAACCCAGTCATTAGCAAGAAATAAGGTGGTTTTGCCTACCTTGAGCTGCGTTGGCCATTTGCTGGAGACTTTCTTGGTCAGAGCCCATGGCAACTGACCAGGCCTCTTCATGACAGACTCCAGAGTGTTTTTACCTGAGGTGATATGTGATAATTGGGCTCAATCATTACTAACTCTCAGCCATTTGGCTTGTGAAGCCTGCCTGCAGACTTGTTCAGAAAATGCACAGTTTGGATGTGCAAACAGGCAGTCCAGGCAGATGTACAGTATGCGTGGATCTCACAGAGGGTGAAATAACTCCCAATTTTACTGTTCTTTTATTTTGCTAGATACCATTGGAAAGACAAGAAGTTGGCAAAAGAACACAAGTCCTTTCAAAGTCTCAAAGCAGAATAGAAAGTTTGAAGGTATAAAGAAAGAAAAAAACATGTGAAAGGCAAAGTTATTCTGGAGCACATGGCAAAGAAAGGACAACAGGGTTACCTCCAGACTTGAAAAAGGGCAGACCAAGGGAAAAGAAACCAGTTACCAGGGCAGCAGCTAATTTTTCAGAGCATGTATGCCAGTGGGTGATGAGTTTGTAGTGAGAAAAAAGGTTCACACCATGGAGATGCTTCCAGTTCTTCCTTTAATGTTACCTTCTCTGGGGAAGCAAACAGTCAATATCAATCAGAGTTAAGGCCTTTTTCTCTTCCATTGTAGAATGAAACTCATTTTCATTCTGTCAAGGTTTTAATTACCATTTCCCTTGTTTCCTTTTGAGTCCTATTGATTCCATCAGGTCTCTCTCGTGAATCACTGTCATGCCACAAGTTTCTCTTTTCCTAGGAGTGGATTGCTTAATGTCAGTATGATAGTTTTGTGGTGAAGGGGTTGAAAGGAGATCCTTGAGTGCATATACAAACTAAGTGTGCCTACCCGGACCTCTTAATTGGCATGTCAATTATGCTGGGTTGTATCTGCTATACCTATGCCTGCCATAGTTAGTCACAGTGGCAAACCAGCCCTCTGTGTCAGTTGTGTTGAGTCATTCAGAAAAGAGGTCTTGATTTTTGATGTCAACATTAGCAGGATCATTGTATTGATATAATATTCAGCTTCAGTTTGTATTTCCAAGCTACTATAGACATGGTATGTGTTCTGACTCTTGTCAGTGTTTGTGTATTGTCCCGCTGCCCCTAGTAATGTGTCAGGGCATTACGCCCAAGGGAAAAGAAATAGAAAAAAAGTCCGTGAGGAGATATTAGACGATATGTGCAGGCTGTGCTCTACCGCAGTTGATGTCTAACCCTGGAGTAGATCCGTCAGTGAGTACAGCTGTTTGTAACCCCATTAAGTTATGTTTAAGGTTGTTGAGAGCATGTTTAAGTTAAGAACGTTTCATTGTATGTGTTTTATGGTTAGTGAATAACGCTGACAGTACAATGCTAATGCTAACTAGCGTCGCTATTAGCATAACAAATTCATGTTATTGTTCAGCCTCATCCGCGTTGTGTGCGGCGTTCGTGTGTAAACTGTGATTGTTTAATGTGTTATTTTGTCATCTGCCTGTCAGAACATCCTGTAAAAAAGAGATGTGTTTAATAAGTTGATATTGTGTGGGCACTTGGCCAATGCATAACCTGGTAAAGGAAAAAAGAAAAAGAAAAAAAAAGAGGAAAGTGTAAGCCTAACCAGTGTTGCTGCATATATTTGATTTGATATAATTGTAACATACTGTATGTTTACTGTGTTGCAGTTTTACAAAAATACAAACAGACTACAAACAGACAAGCAAGTTTTCAGTAAACCCTTGAACTGGAATCAAGTCTACGGAGTCTTCTGTGTTCGCTATCTGTCTAAAGACACCTGACGTGTTATCCAGGACAGAATAGTATGCATAACCGTGAATAACCTTGCAGCAGTGTTATTAATGTATCCTTATCTTATACCTGTATTTTTACCTACTAATTACGAAACACTGCAGAGTGTTTTTTGTGTTAATCTGTGTGCGTAATCTTAAAACGTATCCACCATTTTAAGGTCACTCTTTTTCACATGATTGTGTGCAGGAATAATTTTTTGGGTCAATGTCAGACTGCAAAGTTGTAATTACCCAGTTTGACCACTATGTAATATTGACTTCAAAGTCTGATGCTGTTCCTGGGGACTTGCTCAGAAGCACACAACCTGTTTCAGAACTGCTAAGCTTGAGTTGACAGTTGACTATCAAATCCTCCAGTCACTGAACCAACAAGTTACACCCACCTCCAGTCTCCATTGATTCACATGATTAACCCAAACATTCTCAAAGGCAAAATGTTCATCTCTTTCTACCTCACACACTCTCTCTTCATAAACTCACATTCACATTAATAACCTTGTTATTAAAAAAGGTGGAACTCAATGGTGGAGGAATGCAGCACCTGGACAATCTACAGCAGCCAAATACTAGAACGATATGTAGTTACTCATCAAAAAGGAAGTGGCACATCCATTTCTTGACTTAATGCCTAAATAATTTCATTGACTTGCACATCACTGCCAGCGTTTTAGCTGCGACATCACTGCCCAGTGGCCACTAACATTTCAGCTATGTAACACTGTATTGTCTGAGAAAAGAAGCTGCTGGGTGCTAATCAATGTTACACAATGCTGCCAAGCAAATGAATTCCTGCAGTTTGACCGTTTCTTTTTCATATGTAGCTCCAAAGTTACAAGGACATTTTGACAAAGCAGTTTGGCAGAGTAAAATACACACAGTTTTCCAGTCATTGAGGGGACATTTCTGTCATCTTTCCATCAAAAATACGTTGATCCACTAGGTCTTGACATCCTCTGGTAGTGGAAGTGGATGAAGGCTTTTGTGTTGGTTCTTGTAGTCAACAACAGAAACTTGCTGCTTTGCTCATACATTCCTCATCCTCATGTCAATGAAACCTGCATTAGCATGGAAATAACAATGGCAAACAGCAAAGTCGATTGACTACATTTTAGTGGGCAGGACGGTCTTGGGAAGTGGTGCTGTAACACATTGTGACGCAGACAAGAAATGGAAGAAAAGGCTGGTCTAGTGATGAGGAATTTCAGGCAGTTCAGGACCAGTGTTTTCAGTGGCTGAGAATAACTTCCTTTGGCTTTGACTTCGGGCTTTTTTTAAA
Organism: Chaetodon auriga; assembly: GCF_051107435.1. Taxonomy (NCBI): domain Eukaryota; kingdom Metazoa; phylum Chordata; class Actinopteri; order Chaetodontiformes; family Chaetodontidae; genus Chaetodon; species Chaetodon auriga. Next base: position 1,545,488 of record NC_135075.1, on the reverse strand, counting down.
TTTACAGACCTTTTACACGCGCAAAAAAGTTAGAACACACTCAATTGCATTTTGCTACTGTGGCGAAAGGAGAGGGTTGGTTGGTGTATCACCAGAGTGTCCAACAACGCCACCTGGGGAATTGCACCCCAGGAAATGCTAAGCTAGGATTTTAACCAGACAAGGTCACGCAGGTTCAGAGATACCACGGGGGCGAGACGGTTTATCATTTAAAAGGAAACAAACTTTATTAACCAAATTAAAGGAAAAGAACAAAATAGCACACACCACACAATAAAACAGGCACCTGGGCAAGAAGGGGGGGAGATAAGGCCAGGGCTGGCGCTTACCATGCGGCAGGAAACCAAAAAGGGAGAAGGGATCCAAAATAAACCACCCGTGACACTGCACACACACACATACACAACGACAAAGCGGGAGGGGACTGTGAGGAACGCACCACCACCAGGGGTTAAACTGCCGCTGTCAGCAGCCAGCACCTGAAACAAAACAAGACACAATTAATAAAACATGCCCAGGGGCTTCACAACAGTGGTGTAGGTGCAAAAGAATGAAAGAAATGACAAAGAATGAATTTACGGAGTGATTAAACAATCTGGAAAGAAACAGAAATAACTAAATCGATCTAACACAATAAAGGACACAAGAAAAGGGATTACCTAAACTAATCAAATAATACCAACTACAGAAAACAAAAGAGACAAATGAATAAAGGATTTAAAATATATCCATCACGTGGCGTGGGTCATCAATTAGGCCCCATAACAGCCCGTGAACTCGGTCTCGGAGCAGGACAAGACGACGGTCAGCGTCAGGCCCCAAAACGTACTCTGCTCCGCCGGACGATGCAAAATAAACAAAAGGGAAAAGAACCGAAATAAAGAAAACCAAAGCCAAGAAAAGAAAACCAAAACGAAGAGACGGAAACCAACACAAAAGAATGAAAACTAACACAAAAGGAACGGAAACCAAAACAGATAAGCAAAACCAAAACAAAGAAAAGAAACCCAAAACAGCAGCACCGCTTCCAGGTATGACGACTGTGGCCGGCCGCTAAACAAAAAAAGGAAAAAACCCCAAAACCTGATGTTAAATAAATTAATTAAATGGATTGATGCCAACTGAGAAAGTAAATTAATACATACCACAATAGTTCAGCCTATGCAGCAACCTGGAGGACAGGATGCAAGCCTCACAGGCGCGGCCCTAATGCACCGCCTGAAAATTACTCATTACGGGCAGATCAGCTGGGCACTGAGCAGCGAATAAACAAAACAGGCAGACAACGTGCGGACAAACGTACCAGAGCGGACAGGTAAGCTGGACACCGCAGGGCTCCAGCAGGCCACTCTCGCCTCCCCTGGACCAAGCAGTCAGGTGCGCTGCAAGGAGCGGAGACCGTTACCAATGGTGCTTTTACGCACACAGCCGATCAAATGGGGAAGACCGCATAGCGCTTACCGGGGTAAGGGATATCTGGGTACCTCAACAGCTGTTGCAGACACCAGACGGGCACACCGATGACGGTTGCAGCGAGGGATCAAGCTGCCACGCGGAACACACCACGCTGGCTCGACAGGCCACAGCCACCACGGGAGCAGCGAGGAGCGGAACAGAGACCGGGCGTGGCCACACACACCTGTATATAAGGGTGCGCATGGTGCCGCCCAGCAATCAGTGGCTGGTCGGTTGGCACAGTGCCAAACAGTGGCCAGGAGGGAGACAGCCTCCGGCTACACTACTATGCTCCACATAGCAGGAAAAATCAATCAATCTGAAAGTTTTTGAAATCTAAATTTAAGGCTGACTGATCCACTACAGGCTTAATTTTGGCTTTATTTAGAATTTATTTAATTTATTTCAATTTTTAAACTTTGGTGTTTCTTTCAATTAATTTTTGCAGTTTTTTTCTCTCCTTTTGTCTTATCCTCCCCCAATTAACTCTTTGTAAAACATGAAACGTGTTGGTTTAGGAGCCAACTGTAGTACCACCAGAACATGGAAGTCACTTTCACTGACATTGATCTTGGGAGTGACACAGATGGATAACCTGTAGTACTGATCAGTGTCCCATTCAGACCTATTGTCCCTCAAAGTACAAGATGTGGCAAGATCAATGTTCTGTTCGGAACTATTGAGAGTTCCTTGAAATGTTTGAAATGAAATGAACCATTCAACAGTCACAGACAAGCAGAGATCCAGAAAGTGCCGGGCAAAACACTGAGTCAGATACAGAAAGCAGTGGTGTTTATCAGAGAACAGAAGATCAGGCAAAGTCAAAGGCAGGCAGGTCTGGTAACAAGAGATCAGTCCAAATATGAACACTAAAGAGTCTTGCATAATGCAAAGAACAATCTGGCAAAGAGTGAGTGTGGCAGAGCAGCTTAAATACTGGGCTGATTGTAATGAGGATGAGGAATCCAGTGAGGACCAGGCGAGTGGGCAGGTGGGCGTGGTTTGCAAGTGGAGTGAGAGTGGATAAGGACTGGCTAAGCAGGTGAGTAGATGGCAAGGAAATGATGTGATAAAGCAGTGATAAAGCACTGTTACTAGCCATAGTATTAGTAATAGTACTGTATAAATGAAATACCTTGGATTATTAAGTAATAGGTGTCATTGTCATGGGGATGCCCAGTGCCCTACAGTGATACCAGGAAACAGTACATGTACTTACTATTGTGCCTACCATTGGGGCTGTTTAACATTCCTGCCGGCACTGAGGACATAACATGTAACCGTTGACACATATTATAAATCATTCAAAACATTAAATAAGGAAGCAGAGACATTTTAGAGTTTAGCATGTTTAATGAGTTATTTGCATGTTAATGCTTACCCCTTTGTTTGTCTTCTCCTACACCTAGTAGTTCGAGCTCAGTCTCAGCCAGTGAAACTGAGGCAGAGGAGTCCATCCTCATTTACGGAGAGAGGTGGCAGTGGACTGTGCCAAGTGTGGTTGAGAGGAGGGGGGTCCCAATTGATTAGTGTATATTTATATTCTTTTATGCCTGTAACACATCATAGGGCCATTGCAATGTATTATGTTCTGATAAGGTTAGTATGGCTATATTGAGTGGGACCTATGATGTATTGGAGTGTACACTGAAAATTAATTATGTTTTGTCTCTGTGGGAGCGGCTTAGAGAACATAGGTGGCCACTGCTGGCCTAGCGCATAGGGCCCTCCAAGGCAGTGACGTTGCTAGGGTAACTTAGGGCTCCAAGCAAGAAATCCCCGGGGCCCCCACCCCACCCGTGCACGCCGCAAAAATGTGGTTTTTACACACATAAAAGCACAACTTCTGGGACATGTGAGATGAATACTGAAAAAATAGATTAGTGGTTCTCAAAGTGAGGTCCAGGGACCAACAGAGGTCCCTGAAAGCCAGGCCTATCAATAATCGTTGTTGTAAATAAGTGGCCGGGGCCCCCCTAGTGGTCAGGGGCTCCAAGCAACTGCCTGGCTTGCCTGTCCACAAGCCCTGCCCCTGCTTCAAGGGCTTAGCCTATGCTGTGGTTTGTAGCTTAGTTCTGTTTTTCATTGTTTCTGTACTTTTCTTGAGCCATTATTTAATCCTTTATTTTTCTTTTCTTATCTTTTTTATTTTTTGAAGACATTTTTGCCTTTTTGTATATTTTTGTTCGACTCACCCTGTAAATAGTCCTGGTTTCCATACAATAAACTGCCACGTGGGGATAATACAGCCTGCATCAGCTTGTGTCTTACTTTTCTTCCTACTTGCCATCATAACAGTCATTGTTTTAATACTTGAGGACAAGGAAGGTGGTACAAACAACAAACAGCCACCTCTATGATTGAGATTAAGGTTTGAATAAGATCGAGGTCATGGCGAAAAGAACAGTCAATGATCACAAGAGGTTGGTAGTCACTTGAAAATGTTAAAACAAATTATATTAAGCATTTAAGCAAATGACTAATGCTGTGACATTTGTATGGAAGATATAAAATCCCTAAATAAAAACATACTGTCCCCATCTTAAAATCCATCCATTAAAACTGAGTCAGTCACAAAAGTAAATGTTTAGGAAAAAGTTGTGTCCCTCTGGCTGGCTATCCCAGCTGAAATGTGAAGGTTTTTCATTTGTGCATGGACCATGCGTCTTCATCTCAAAAAAGAAAAAGCTCCTTTGCATCTCTTAATAAAAACTAATGACAATGCAATTAGTCTTGACAGGTCTATGCTGCTCTCTACTAAACAAGACTGAAATGTAAAACACATTTTCCTTCTGTTTTTTGTGCTGTGATTGTAATGTGGAATGGAAGATCATGTAACTATTGTAATTGATTGATTATTCATTTCATTATTTTAGACAAAAAGCTAAATAATTGTCGTTTTTTCAGTTTTCCATCTAATTATATCACAGCAAATGCATACATAAAATGATGATGTATACTGTAATTAACTTAATTTCTTTGATTTGTTTTTATGTAAGCATTTAAAATCTTTTAGAATTTTGATGAGGACTGTATTTGCATGAGCTTATGATAATAAGTCATTATACTTACATTTACTTTTAAGGTGTTTGTGTGGCTTCATGTCGTTACTGTCATATACTATCATGGAAAAAACAAAGGATTGAACCCAATTGCAGACTAAACAAAGGCAGAGTTGGTGCAGTTTAAACATTTTTTAAATTGCATGGCAAACCAAAATCCAGACTTATCGGGAGGTGAGGGTCCAAACCAAAAGTTCAAAACCCAAAATACACCACCTGGGCAAAAAAAAAAATGTCGCCACCAAAACAAAAGGTCACACACTCACACACTTCGTTGGACCGCCTCTAGCTCTGATCACGGCATACATTCGCTGTGGCATTGTTCCGATAAGCTTCTGTAATATCACAAAAGTCCAGTGTTGCGTTAATTTTTCAGATCTTGTATTGATGATGGGAGAGTCGGACCACTGTGCAAAGCCTTCTCCAGCACATCAGGCACGGTGTTAGGGGTGGGCCTGGGCCCACCCACTTGTGCAACTGGCCCACCCTAAATGACTTGGAGAATTTTTGTAACACTTATTTTTGATAATTAAAATCAGCATTTTAATAAAACCCTTAAAACAAAAACATTTCCATTTGAAAAAAAAATTACAACACACGCTATTATCACGTGAGGTCTACTCCAGTCACAGCAGGCCATCATTGGTCATCCCTGACATGTTCGAGCACACACATCACAATCTGGCGCTTGTTCGAGAAAAAATGGTGACTGAGAACACCGCACTCTCTCTTCTGTTAAAAGTCAGTGGGCTCCGCGCAGTGGTATTTTCATGCAGCGCAGGCGGGTGCGCAGCGCACTTGGTATTTTGGTTAACCAAGGCGCACAGAGGTACGCCAGGATGGGCGTTGTGGCGCAGTAGGGGGAGGTGTCGGCAGGACCAGCTGGTGGATTTGGATTTTCGGTCCATTTCGGTCCATGCCGGCGGCATAAAAGTGCGCTGAAAGCTCGCCACCCCAGACCTGGTCAACTTTGTGCACCAGCGGTGCGCCGCTGGGCAAGTGGATTTTCGTAAACTGGCGGAGTCGTGCACCCACGTCACCAATATCTCACAGGCAGGTTTCCACAGTGTCTGGCATTTCACTGCGATCAATAATTAGCAACAGCCATGACTCAATGCAACTATACACACGTGTGTGCACATCACAACACGCGTAAAAAACTGTGTTTTTCTAGTATGATAATAATCTCCACCCTTCCTTTTTCTCAGCCACTGAACTTTAAGTGTCTGTGCCCAAATGCTGATCAAGACAAGCAGACCAAATCAGTTCAGCACAGATCTCCTTTGTGGCAACGTTTGTCCTAACTTACCTTGTAGTTTCTCGTAGGTTAATATTTTGGGTGATAGGCAGGAAAATATCCCATAAATTAACGTCGTTGTTAGTTTAAATTCCTCTTCCATGCATTGTTAGGATATATAGACATATATTTTGGCTACATATACATATACATACATATATGTGTGTGTGTGTGTGCGTATTTTTTTGGGGGGGGGGGGGGGGTTTGCTCTGGTAAGCCTTCTGGTAGAATCAGGAGGGGAGGAAACACAGCTAAGATCATTATAATGCTTCACCTATCTGCAATTAAGATATGAAATTATTGGACTGCAGGTGGGGCCACACAACTAACCAGTACTGGATCGATCCTGTTAGATCTGTTATTAGATAGATAGATAGATAGATAGATAGATAGATAGATAGGAGTTTCCTGCAGAAGAGTAGATACTACAATAGATAGATAGAAGATGATGTAAATTTCATTAAAGAAATTAGACCATTAAATATCCTAGCTTTAGTCAGGGGGCCAAAACTGGTATTAAAACTTTGTCTGACACTTTTTGTTACAAGCATACAACCTATCCAGTACTTATATTTAACCCCTTAACATGTGTTCTAGCCAGGTTGTCAGCTTAGAAAATGTTTTTTTTTTTGTCCATTTTAACACTATATTCTTAAGAGTGGTAAAATTGGATTTTTTTCTCCAAAATGCTTCCCCTTTCTTCCATGTCATCTCCTCTAATTTTGAGCAAATGTACATGTTTCCTCCCCTCCTGATTCTGCCAGAAGGCTTACCAGAGCGAAAAAAAAATATATATATACATACACACACACACACACACACACACACACACACGTATGTATATGTATATGTATATGTATATGTAGCCAAATATATGTCTATATATCCTAGCAATGCATGTAAGGGGAGTTTAAACAACAACAGAAATGAAAGGAAGTACAAGTACATAGAGCTGGGCGATAAAACGATAACGATATGTCTCGCGATAGACATGTAATCAATATCAATAAAAAATGCGTTCGATAGAACATTCGATAATTTTTTTTCTTCAGCAGAAGAAACCACAAGTTGCAAAGCACGGTTGGTTGCATGAACAAAGGTACTTGTGCTCAGGTAACCGAGCAACCTAGAGAGTAATGGCTGATCAGTGGGAGTGACACGCCAACACACCAATCATGTAACAGTATCAAGATTGGTTGCGCCATCTCGTCTCGTGTTAGATCCTTCAGGTGGAGTGAGATGAGAAATAGAAAGTGATCACATCATTTCCTTACCACCTTAGCCGCACTCACCCTTCGGAGCACAGCTGTATTCGCCAACGTCCAACAGCGTCTGCTCTCAGAACTTCATTACGGCGTAAAAAGCGGCGTTCTTTTTGCGCATTACAGCGTAAAAAACACTGTAAAATCTGAAAAAACAGCGTTTTTTTCGTCTTAATGAAGTTGAAACGTGATTGAATGTGGCGTATTTCTGACAGGGACGGCTTGCCATAAAGATTGGAGTCGGCTGTGTCAAACTCACTCCACGCCTTCTCCCCTCCCTCCTTCCGAGTTGTGGCACTGGGTGGGACTGCGGTGCAGTGCATTGCACGAAAATATAGTAAATGTCTGTTTTTGTAATGAATTGATGTATTGATCCACTTGATCCGTAGCTAAAATATAGATAACAAGATAAGCCCGTGTGCCACTTGTAATTAATACAAACTGTCACGGTGAAATAATAAGCTATGGCATTGAAAATATTTTTTAAAAAGATTTTGAACATGTCATAATCAGCTAGACGTACTAGTCATTTTTGTCTAAGTGAGACTACCAGTTGGAAACAGTGTTAACTTTTGTAATTAAGAGGCCCACCCAAAGAAACTGTGGCCCACCAAAAATTGGAATCCTGGGGCCATGCCTGCAGGACATCTCAAAGATTCTCAATGGGGTTAAAGTCTGGACTCTGTGGTGGCCAGTCCATGTATGAAAATGATGTCTCATGCTCCCTGAACCACTCTTACCTGAACAACAATGCGAGCCCGATGAATCCTGGCATTGTCATCTTGGAATATGCCTGTGCCATCAGAGAAGAAAAAAAAATCCATTGATGGAATAACCTGGTCATTCAGTATATTGAGGTAGTTAGCTGACCTCATTCTTTGAGCATATAATGTTGCTGAACCTAGACCTGGGGCCCGTTTCACAAAAGCAGGTCTAGTGAAAACTCTGAGTTTGTTAAGCCTGAAATGAAGGAAACTCAGAGTTTTCCGTTTCACAAAGGGAGGTAACTCAAACCAGAGAAAGAGGGGTAACTCTAGCCTGTTTCACAGAGAGAGGTAACTTAAGCTCTCGGTCAGTTACCATAGTGTAGCAGGATGAGCATTTTGGGTTACCGTAGTTTCTGTTACGCATTAGGTGCGGCGGTATAAAAGTGGTAGTCCGCCAACCGTCTCTTCCTCTGCGCTCCTATTGTCACCTGTGTCACTTCCGGGTCAGAGGTTGTGTGCCCAACAGGTATGGCCGTACGCTGCCTCACCACGCTGGTCATTTGGTCCAGTTATTATGCTTGACACATTTGTGTTGTGCTGTAGGGCGACTGTTGGTGTGCTGCTCCATGCTCCCTGTGTGCACCGTGATTATCTGGCGGTGGTGAGTGTCATCTCTCCCTGCGTTGTGGTTGGTGCTACTAGGTGGCTAACTCTAATGTGGTCACAGGTAAATGCTGGCGGCTGCCTGGAGTCCTTTCGCCCCCTCCCCCTCTCTTGTGAGTGTGTGAGTGTCTGTTGCTGCTAACAAGGTATGTATGTGCAACATGCTACCGTACCAATTCTAGCATTCTTAGTAGATGCTAACGATGGTGATGGTGCTATTGTAACCACCTCACTGGACCGCTGCTGCTTTGTTTGCACCGTGTTTGTGGTGCGTAATAGATTAGCAATTTTAATTTCTTTTAGGATTTCCCAGTGTGATTGGCTGCATAGATGGCACATACATCCCCATCATGGCTCCCTCACATAATGAAGCAGATTATGTGAGTAAGAAGTCCATTCACAGCATAAATGTGCAGGTACATGTAGATTGACTACTGTTTCAAAATGTTAAAGACTGCATCATAGTTCAACATCTGTCATTCTCTGCACTGTCAAGATCATATGTGATGCTGCATACCTAATTTCCAATGTGGAGGCCAAGTGGCCTGGGTCTGCTCATGACAAGGATTCATCACGAGTCTAATCTGAGCAACAGACTGCAACATGGTGAGCAGCCTAAAGATTTGCACAATATAATTCACTTGTCTCCCTCCTTTAATATACTCTGATGTGTCCACTACACATTACAAGAGAGTTTGATGGCCTTCTGCTGGGTGACAGAGGTTACCCGTGCCAACCTAGGCTGCCGACCCCTTAAGCTTGGTTTACGCTTCTGCGTCGCGGTGACGCCGTACCTACGCCGTCGACGCAGACCCCTACGCGGACCCTACGCCGTAGCCTGACGCGCACCTCCAAAAAATCCTGACTACGCGTCGCGTCGACGCGTAGTGACGTGAACGTCGAGGACTGTGATTGGTCCGTTCAGAACGTAATTTTCGGTTCAGTCGCAGCCCTATGGTCGCAGCACAACAACACCGCCATTTTCAAAGTTTCTGTGGTGAGAGCTACAAGAAAAACTGGACCAAGCCGAAGAAAGAATTATCGAGGACGTACGCAAGTACGACCACCTCTACAACTCCTCTTCGCGGCAGCAAGAGCCCCCCGAAACCATACAGACACAGCCACACCCCCCTAGTGGCTTGGCGGTGAATTGCGGAGCAACGCGTTCCCTCGACGCAGAACTATGAATGCTCAGTGACGCCGTAGGGTGTACGCCGTAGGTACGGCGTCGCCGCGACGCAGAAGCTTAAACCAAGCTTTACCCTGACCCTGAACCAGGCCCCCAACAGAACTTCAACTGGGCTCACTGCAGGACGAGAGCCCGGGTGGAGATGACCATAGGCCTACTGAAAGCCCGTTTCCAGTGCCTACGTCACCTCAGGGTGACCCCTGAGAGGGCCTGTGATATTACTGTGGCATGTGTTGTTCTTCATAATATTGCCACTATTAGAGGAGAGCAACACCCTGCCCTACAAATTGAAGACCCTGATGATGACCCCATCCACCTGCCAGCTATGCAGGATGGCAGAGCAGTCAGAGACAACATATGCCATAGTCACTTCAGAGATTGAGTCACCATCATCACCACCACCACCACAGCAGTCAAATAAAGACACAATACACACTTCATTTGGTCTTTATTTCCTACAAATACAAGAGCTAGGTTAGTTAATGTTCCAATAGTTAACATAATTCACCTGTGACCATGCACCCACCTCTAATTTGTGCTCCAGTATTTCAATTTCTAGATCTGCCCTCCTAATCTGGCGGTCCAAGTATTGCATTTCTTTGTTGGTTTTTTTGGATTTTTTTTCAGCAGGTGAATTTTATAAATCTCTTTTACTGGTAACTGGGAATACATAAGGAGGGCATTAAGTTATACAGTTGCACATGAATTCCACAGAATGTACCTCTGGTGTTTACTGAACATCCATCTCACTGTGTCAATCTGTGCAGTGGAAGTTGCGGGACTCTCCCGCTGCTGCCCAGCCATGCCCTGTTAAAAAGGATGAGAATGTGTTAATACTTCAGTGTAGGCTAAATGTCACACTCCATATTCCACCAGAATGTTAACAAATGTAAATGGGAAGAGAACTATCAGTAACATATGTTACAAGATGTTACCTCTATAGGCCTTTCTGGATCCCCCTCTGTAAAGGCAGCAGACACAGTTTCCTCGCGCTCTTTATCCCAGATGAGTGATATGTTTCAGTATACTTAAACTACCATTTGGCAAAATCTTTGGAGTATTGCCTCCTTACAGTTACAAAGTCTGTTGTGGCGTGAGGAGGCTCCACCAGGCAGATAGCACCATCAGAATCTGTTGGGACAAAAGAAAAAAAGACATGAAAGGGAAATAAATATTTTTATGAATAAGCTTAAAAGAGATATATAGGCCTAGACATATTACATTTTATAAAGGCACTTGTGTCTTGTGGGGTGGGCTCTGAAGATGAGCTCCCTCCAGGGATTCCCTCAGCCACTGGCCTTCCTACATTCTGGCTTAGGGCCAGCTCCTCTGCTTCTGTTAGAGGTGGCGGTGCTGGGCCACCACCTGTTTCACGGGCATCTGCCTTCTCTCTGTTGGCTGAGCAGAAGTCTGTGTTAGTTTAAATAGGCTTAATTATTTAACAGAATATGATATACATGAGAAGACATTTATGTGTGTGAAAACAGCATTATGTTGGGGATAAAACAACTGCACAGTCAAACAGCCACTTAATATTTACTTTACAATGTAAAACATGATCGAAATGAGGTACCCCCATTAAATTATGCCGAGGTCTTACCTGTTTGAACATTGTTTTTATGTTTCATCTTAAGCTGCGGCCAAGTGCACTTCTCCCCCGTGGGATTACACCTACATGAAATAAATTAATGAGCTACCATTCAAGCAGTTTTCCCCTGTAATATTATTGTAATTGCAAAGGACTACATTTAAACTTACGCACTGACCCGAGCAGCAATGTTCTCCCACGCCGCCTCCCTCTCTTTTGCAGCTGCAGCGGTGTTGCACTTTTTTCTAAAAACATGTTCAAATTTGCTGTATGAGCGCATTAAGATTTCCAGTTCTCGTGGGGTAAAAAATGCAGCCCTCCTCTTCCCTGTTGCCATGGTGACTCGTCGAATCGGGGCTTCATTGATGTTGGCTCTTTATAATCATGGTGCACGTGCTTAACTCTGAGTTAACCTACTCTGAGTTGATTGAACTAACTCACATCACCTGTTCTGAAACTGGAAACTTGGAGTTTCCTATCTCAGGCTAGATCAACTCAGGGTTCAGGATTAGACTCTGAGTTTGTTGAACCTCCTTTGTGAAACGGGCCCCCGACCAACTGCAGCAACTCCAGATCATAGCACTGCCCCCATAGGCTTGTACAGTGGACACTAGGCATGATGGGTGCAATACATACACACAAGATGAGATGATGATCTGGCAAAGACGGGGGGAGAAAACACTTGCTTAAATACACTGGGGAGGGAGAACTAATGGGGCACAGGTGAACACAAATGAGGGACAGATGGCGCAAATCAAACAATCGCAAGGCCATGTGTAATGGAGGTGATGAGGATGAAAATGAAGGGTTTATTGTAAACTTTGTATTGGTCCTTTTACATTAAGTGGTGAGCACTATGGTTAGCCAAGGAGGTGCAACAGCAACAGCTTTTAATTTGGAACAGAATTGTCCCTTTTTTATTTCACCCATTCTTAGGCACAGATACCAATAGCTCTTTTTAAAATAAGCAGAATTAAAACGAGGTGTCCTTAAAACAGTCTCTAAAATGGGCCAAACAATCTTCAATCCACGGGTTAAAATCGGTTAAAAATCTGGCTAAAACAAGGTAGAAGGCCCGATTTAAAACCGATTTAAAACAAAACCCGATGACGGCGGCCTTTCTGTTCCTAGTGCGGCGCCGTCACCACGCTGCTCTCTAGCTTCCTCTTGGGACAGACCCCATAGGAGGACGGACCATCGCCAGGATACCTGGAATAACAAGGAAAACCACAGCGGCAGTGGGGAGTACACCACGCGGTATGGCTAAGACGCCTCTTTTCGTGTGCCAGAGTGTTCCTAGGTCCAAAGGATACTTACGCAGCTCGGCGGAGCTCCTCACTCTGCCGCTGCCATACGGTCGCGTAACACTCTGGGCTTCGTCGGCTCGGCTGCTGCCAACACCCTGTTCCAGTCTCTGATCTGCAGCTGTGTCAGGCGTAGCCCTCTCAGGCGGTCTCTCCTCTGCTTCCTCGGTCGGTATCGTGGTCGTCCTCTAAAATGTTTGCCGCTCGCCGTCTCTGCGCCGTGTGATCCCCCCGCGCACCTGCTCTCCTCCAGTCTCATTGGCCAGTCTATACACAAAAGTAAAGCACTGACAGGTGCAGGTTACCAGTCCAATTACAAAGGGTGCCCCGGCCGGAAGAAAAACAACTCAAAATCACTTCACGCTAAAACCATGCAATAAAACATAATAAAAACACCACTACAAACACAATAAAAGCATGCAAGAAAATAAATAAATAAATAAAATTCTAGACAATAAAAACAGAATGGTTGTACACAAAATAACTTATTCTCCCGCTGTTAGTTCTCTGCAGTGGCTGCAGGTTTGATTTCCACTTGTGGCTTATTTGCTGTGTGTCGTTATAAATAATAAAAAAAAAAAAAAAGAAGAAGAAGAAGAAAGAAGAAGAAAAAGTCATGCTCACTCATAATATTTTGTGGCTCCCAAGTAATCTGCAGATATGAGTGTGTCTCTTCATAGGGTGAGAGATTGAAATTAAGCATGCTTCAGTAGCATTTAGTCCACCAGTGTCCCTACTGTATTGGTGAAGTTCAAGATTCAACATACTTCTACTGTCCTTATTCTAAAGACTGGGTGTGTAGTATTAATTAAAAGACTACATCAGTGTCTAATTAAGAGTCACTGATAACACTTTTACTTCTAATTTACATCTGGTCAAGACGTTCTCATGGAGGTGCTAACTCTTTCTTGATAGCCCATGGGAGTGAAGGACAATAAAACTGCCTGGATGGACGAATGCCATGTCTCAAAGGAATCTTCAAACCAGATAATGCTGATGGGTTGTAAATTAAACATTCCTGAAGCAAACTGTTCTGTATGTCTGTGTGCCTTTTTGCTTAACCTACCAAATTAACCAAATCTCTATGTTTGATTTAACCGTAGATGTTATTACATTGCTAAGCTCGTGATCAGTACAATAACAATGCTTTCCTGGTGTTTCTAACTTACAGAATGACGAAACTGTGAATTTAACTATTTCAAAGGTTTTCTCTGAATTTCTACCATGTAACCATACCACCATCTAGAGGTTCATAGAGGTTAGGTTGAATGTGCTTAGCGGAAGACATTTATTAATAAGTGACCATTATAGCGATAATCATTTCGGCAAATATAGTCTGCCCTTCTTTATTCCTTCATCATATTAAAGTTGTTATACCCTTAGTCATCATGTTTATTAGGATTAGTGTTAGAAAATGTTACCATGTTTATTGTCTAATGTTGTCGTTATTCATAAGAATTGTCTAACGCATGTAGTGAACGCGCATGTTGTTTGCCATTGAAAATTGATCATTTAAAATATATTCGATTGACCATAGTGAGAAGCAGATGAGTCCCTCGTATGAATCATTAATTAATTCTCGCTCTGTAGGATGAAATCACGTTGCGCGTCTGCGAACCATCCTACATGCGTGACGTCCTATTGATTAGACACGCCCTGGAGCGATGATAAAGTAGTCGCACGTAGCGGACTTCACTTCAGTTTTTTCCTTTTCGTCTTTTTCTTGTTTTTCCTTTCTTTCAGTTAGTCTAATTTTTGTGTTAAGTTCTTTGTCTTTAGCTTTCGAGTATTTTTCCGCTCCGTCGTTTTCTCAGTCTTTTTGTTGCTGCTCACAACTACACAGAGTGGCCTGATTTAATTCTGCAGAAAACGCACTTTTCTAATCTTCATGAAACTTCATTTTTGCTCGCCACGCCAAGCCGCATAATTTCTATTTTTTGTTGTTAAAGTCTAGTCACGTAATAATAATTTTGAAGACATTTTCGACCGGCCATCGAAGAGTTTCTCAATCTTATTATTAGTAATCAAAAGCCTTGCCAAACGGCCAACAACTAACTGATTGCACAGAAGACCTGTAGCCTGCTGCTGACCCGCTGGTCCAGGTTAAAGAACCATCAGAAGCCGTTCCTCGTCTGTAACCGACACCGAAGACCCTCAGCTCCCGAGACATCCCTGTCCAGCACCAGCTCTCATCAGTGGTTCGCTTGATTCGTCCTGCAGACTGCTGTACGGGCCAGAGTGACAGACCACGGCGCGGAGCCTCTTCGTGTTAGTTCGGAGCAGACCTCTACAGGAACATCGCTGACAAAGTAGGCATATTTAAGCGGTTTTGAATAAGAGTTGGTCCGTGAGGTTGAGATATCGTTAATTTGTCTAAATTCTCTAAATCGTTCATTCAACAAATTAACTTCATATTCGCGTTGCCATTTCCCTTTAAAAACCTACTTCTCACTATCGCCAAACTAGTTTTACCATCCTCTTGCCATAAGTTCCTCTGTGCAGTGTTTGTGTTAATCTATATCATCCATATAATCTATCGTATTATTCATGATTCATATTCATTTCATTATTGCGTTTAATAAATAATCTTTTGCATACAAGTCGTTGTCAGACAGTGTCCTTTTGAGCTGGATATAAGCAATCCCTGTACTGAGAGTTCACGCCTTAGATTATCAGACTGATCTACTGTTGATTCATTTGTTCCCTACATCAGCTTTAACAGATATAATATACAAAATCCTTCTTAGCTGAAGAAGGTTGGTGCCCCTAGTAATATTAACGAATGTAACATTAATTTAGAGGTAATTTCCCTACACACACTATGGCTTTACTTACATTTAGATTGCGTGAATGGTTGTCTATCTTTATATATGTTGCCCTGCAATCGACTGCCGACCGGTTCAGGGTGTACCCCACCTCTCCAGAAGATGAACAGTCGGTATAGAAGATGAATGATGAATGAATGGACAACATAGCTATAGCTTCAAAACTGGAATCAACACTCAACAGATTTGTGAATTGCAACAATTCTATAAGAATAATCATAATTGGAACCAGTTTGGTATGACTCCCCTCCTGAGAAGTATTTTTTCTTGACATGACTGAAGAGCAAGTCGTGAAACAAAAAACTTTATTGCAGTGTAGAAGGGATGCATGGTGCTATTAGTGAGAGGTTGATTGGCCTCCCTCTTTTATTTGCTTCTGCTTATTGTTAGATTGTATTAGAGATCATCTTCATGTAGTGCAGTTCTTTGAAGGGCTCTGTTCTGGCCAATGTCCTGCTAGTTAATGGTGTCTGTTTGGACATTTTTGAGGTTGATTATGTTGTAGTCTACTTCAAGCAACTCCTTGTGGCTGTCAGATTACTAAATTGATTTTATTGTCTGCCTGTGCTGTTTTATGGACTATTTATGGACAATTTTTATCTGATGTTCAATCATTTTGACATGCGTTGGTTTTATTACACCAAGGTCTCCAACTGCTTTCTTCTGGGTAGCTACAACTGTGTCATGGAGGCATGGACACTTTCAGTTACCTTGTGGTGACATTATTTACATTTTTAATAACGCTACCACTCACCTCTCCAGATGGCTCTGGGCGTCTTTAGGATGTCATTAGTCTGCACTGCTCACAGTGTCTCCTACAATTTCAATGTCTTCTGAGAATGCGATGTAGGTGTAGAGGGTGAAGAGGAAGGGAGAGAGAACAGTCCCCTGTGGAGCCCCAGCGTTGCAGATACTGTGATACATACTGTGGTCTGCCAGGCAGGTAGTCCATAATCCAGGACACTAGGGGGGCATCCACCTTCATAGCTGTCAGTTTGTCACCCAGTAGAGCTGGACGAATGGTGTTAAGTGCACTGGAGAAATCAAAGAACATAACCCTCACAGTGCTCGCCGGCTTGTCCAGGTGGGCGTGGACACAGTTGAGCAGGTAGATGATGGCGTCCTCAAGTCCAAGTCGGGGTTGATAGGCGAACTGAAGGGGGTCGAGGAGTGGTTTGACCATGGGCCGGAGTTGTTCCAGGATGAGTCTCTCCAGGGTCTTCATAATGTGGGAGGTCAGTGCCACAGGTCTGAAGTCCTTTGAGTCCCTGGGCCATGATGTCTTTGTGTAGTCCTCAGGTTGGGGAATAAAGTCAATCTGGCAGTCTGAGGAGGTGTGAAGAGGGCTCACACAGGAGGATGGGGGGGTGTAAGAAGGAGAAGGAGAAGGAGGGGGGGAGTGGGGAGTGGTTGATGATTGTCATCCAGGACAGACAGCAGAGGAGTCAGAGGGGGGGATGAGCCAGGCCTGAAGTGTCAAATCTATTAAAAAACTGATTCAATTCATTGGCCCTGTCAACGCTGCCTTCAACTCCTCTGCTGTTCATCCTGAAGCCAGTGATGGTCCTCATACCACTCCAGATCTCTCTCAAGTTGTTCTGCTTGAGTTTCCACTCCAGCTTCCTCCTGTATTTCTCCTTAGCCTCCTTGATTTTCACCTTCAGTTCCCTCTGTGTCATTCTCTCCTCCCTGTTACCAGCTCTGAAAGCCCTCTTCTTCTCGTTGAGGATGACTTCGATGTCCTTTGTCACCCACGGCTTGTTATTTGGATAACAATGGACAGTCCTGACTGGGACAGTGGAGTCCATACAGAAAGTGATATAATCCGTGATGCACTCTGTGAGCCCATCAATGTCCTCCCCATGCGGCTCACAGAGTGCCTGCCAGTCTGTCACCTCAAAACAGCCCTGCAGTGTCTCGTATATCTCCTCTGACCATCTCCTCACTGTCCTTGTGGTCGTAGGCTGACTCTTCACCAGAGGCACGTAACAGGGAGTGAGGTGCACAAGGTTGTGGTCTGACCTGCCCAGAGGGGGGGAGGGGGGAGCAGCTGTATGCATCCTTGACGTTAGCATACAGCAAGTCCAGGGTTCTCTCCTCTCTTGTAGGACAGCTCACATACTGAGTGAAATTGGGCAGTGTTGTTGCCATGGTGACGTGGTTGAAGTCATCCAAGATAGTGATGAACGCACTCGGGTGTTGAGTTTGTAGACGGGCCACGGCAGAGTGAATGACATCACATGCCAACGTCGGTTGGCAGAGGGGGGGGATGTAAACAGCTATGATAATGGCATGTGAAAACTCCCTGGGCAAATAATATGGCCTGAGCCCAACAGCCAGCAGTTCAATGTCAGGGCAGCAGATACGTTCCTTGATGGTAATGTGACCAGGATTACACCATCGGTTGTTGACTAGAACGGCGAGCCCCCCTCCTTTACGCTTACCGCTCTCCGTGCAATCCTGGTCGGCCCGAACAGTCTGAAAGAGACAGATGGACACATTGTCGTCGGGTATGTCCTGATGCAACCATGTCTCAGAAAAACAAATCAGGCTGCACTCCTGGTACTCCCTCTGACTCTGGCGAGTGCTGTTAGCTCGTCTGCCTTACTTGCCAGCAACCTCACGTTGCCCATGATGAAAGAGGGGAGACACGGCTTATATCTCCTCTTCTCAATAAGCCTCTGTTGTCTCGACCCAGCTCTATTCCTCCGCTGTTTCTGTCCTCCCCTGCATCGTCTGTGTGTTTTCCTCCAGATTTCAGCGGGGATCTCTGATGTTCTGGTCGCCAAGCCAGCCGGCCTCATGCACTGCACATCGGTGCTGTCCCAGTGACAGAAGTAATTCCAAAGTGAGAAAACAAACCATAACTCTCTCGGCCAGCATGTTTGGAGAGGGCACAGCTTCAAAATGATGGTCATAAAATTGCAGGTATTAATAATCAAGAATAGAGCAAAAGAGTTTGTAAAACTAAGTGACTGCGACAGGCCGCGTGCACAGTCGGCGCATGCGCACTTATAATAAGCGCTTATGATAAGTGGTGTCTTAACCTACCTCCTCTGTTCAGTGACGGTCTTTCCAGTTTGACATGGACTTCTTTCACTCCTCTTTCAAACCATCAGTCTGCCCTGGCCAAAATATATACATTATGGTCTTCAAAGGAATGTCCCTTGTCCTTGAGATGTAGGTGGACTGCTGAGTCTTGACCCGAGGTGTTGGTTCTTCTGTGTTGTGCCATGCGCTTGTGAAGTGAGTCCAGTTGCCTTTGGAAGCACTGAGAATTATCATGACCTGGATGAATGAGAATCTTCACAGACCTCTAGCAGGACCAAGTGGACTTGTTTTTTGGAATTATTATTATTATTCTTTGTTTTGTAGGGGAATTACCTCTAAATTAATGTTACATTCGTTAATATTACTAGGGGCACCAACCTTCTTCAGCTAAGAAGGATTTTGTATATTATATCTCTAGTTGACACTGCTGTTTCAGTAAAAGATATTTTTCCCATTCCTCTACATAACACATTTTACAGCTCTCTGCAAATATTGATTTTTGTGTTTCAGCTCATAAAAAAACAGATAACAATGACTCCTATCAGAGGGCCACATGTTTTCCAGAACACAGACTGTATGCTACTTCCTCAGTCTTAGTGCTGTGTAATATACATTAATCACTCTTCATTTTAGAGCAAGAGCAATGACAGATTTGGCACTGCAACTGCCAATGCAGAGCAATGGCACTTGCCTCTTCACAGGATTTGAAAGTGGCAAGTGTGGGTTTCAAAGTCATCATTTTACAAGTGTTAGAATGGTGCAAGTTTTCCATGGTGGAAGTCCATAATGAAGTAACTTTTTATTATTATGTTTTTTAATTTGTCTTTCTTCTCAATTCTGTGTTTCCTTTCAAGTGCCAAAATAAAGAGAGTGTTTGATATCCACCCAGAAAAACATAAGCATCTTGGAGATGCTGAAGAACAAAACACCATTTGAATTATTTGCCTCTGAAGCTCCATTCATGAGCACTTTTCACATATGAGCCAGCATGACTCAAGCTGCATCTCCAAACTTTGTTGTTGGTACAACAAAGTCTCCATGCTTTTGGCTCTGTACACATTTATGTCTGTGTGTGTGTGTGTGTGTGTGTGTATGTGTGTGTGTGTGTGCGTGCGTGTTTCCATCCACAGACGTGTACACTTGTCAGCCTGTGGTGGTGATAGGTCTACTTGACCCATCAACACATGTGGGTTATCTTGTTTCTTTGAATGGCAAATAGAATCCCCCACCACCCCCAGTCCTGGCAGCGAAATGGTGGAATGCCTGTTTTGGGCAGATTGAATTTTGTGAGTATGACTGTTCATTGCTGAGTGTATCCCTGCGATACACTGATAATTAAACCAAGGTTTTATATTAAAGAGCAACATTTGTTCATTCAACTATTATTTAGCAGATAATTAGGCAGAGAGACAGGAAAGAAAGCCCCTTCAAAGCTGAAGCTGGTGGATTTCAAGTTTTCGTCCAAAACTTTGAGACATTTATATTTACTCTCAAGAGCCCAAATATGACAGCAGAAAAAAAAAACTCTACAGGCAATGTGAGATGCTCATCACCAATTCTCCTGCCTGCTTACAAACCCAACACATCCTCATATCTGAGCAACTGAATAGGTTGATTGCCAGCGATTCCCAAAAAGATATGTATCACTATTGGAGAGTACCAGTGACAATTTATCACAACACAGACAAACCGTCATTGTACTGGACCTTTGCCATTATGTCGTTAACATTGTGAAACATTTTCACAGTTTGCCCAGGTTTAGTCAACATAAAGTACTTGGTAAGATTTAGGAAAAACATGGGTTAAAATAACTATGTTACTGTTACATATAAGATGAAATTTAAGTATGTTATATAACTAACGGTGTTAGCTTTTGGTTTCTAATGAGAGATGGACAGCAGTCTCTTGTGTGACAGTCCTGTCTTTGTTTTACCCATCCACCCCACTTTCCTCCAAATGCAGATGGTCTTGCTCTTTATAGTAGTAGTACATCAGCTGACTTCCTATTTTGCTGCCGTCACAATTACTACAGCCAATAGAGGGCACTGCCTAACAATAAGAGGAAATGTGGGTCTTAATAATGTATTTGCAAAGTCGACCCATATTTACTTTTTACTGGTAAGAACAAGCTCTGAAATCAATTTGGGGCACAGCTAATTGCCAGAGGCTTGAGGTAATGGGCTTTTACCAGATCAGTGTGCTCATTTAATACCAGTTGTAATCTGTTGTGGTCTCGAGTTCTGTGCATCTTTTGTCTCCTGCCGGTATCCCCCCCCCCCGTCCCCCCCCCCCCCCCCCGTTCTCCCTTTCTCCTCTCACTCTCCTCCTCTGCAGCGCTGGAGTGTGGAAGGAGGCGGGGCCGATCTCCGTGCCCTATCTAGGAGACACACCTGAGCGGCATCAGGTGATCAGCCGCAGCCTACTTCAGCCAGCTCATACACCTGCTCAGTGCCGGAAGACTTTCCTAGCCCTGTGCACACGTGTCTCGCCACACTGTTCCGCCTAGCCTCCTTCCTCGCTTCCAGCTCCAGTGTTTTTTCGAGTGCTTTTGTCATTTTTCTGTTTCGAGCCGTTTTTCCCTGTCTAGGTGATTTTGGTTTCTTATTTTTCTCGAGAATTCCCAGCAGTGGTGATTTTGTGTTTGCCTTAGTTTTTGTAGAAGATAGTATTGAGATCCTCAGTTGTCGTTTTGAGCCTGCCTTGCCTTTTTTTGTTGGCTTTTGCTTTGTACTTTGTGTGTTCCAATAAACTGTTTTCATCCTGTCTCTGCATCCGGGGTCCTGGCCGTGTTTTTGACTCACGTATCGTAATATAATCATCTTTGTAGATGCCTAAATACAAACCATGATTATGCTGAACTGATAAAACCCTATAGGAACCATGTGAATTATGACTCTGAGCTGTCAAAAGCAAAGGAGGACATAAAGAGTGTAAAACTGGAAGGAGGCTATTAGCCTAGCTTAAATCAGTTAACAGAAAATAATTAAGCTTCACTCCAAAGCTGTCTGGTTTGCACATTCATCCTATTGTGTTTGTTTGCAAACAAGCTTAATTCCAAAAATGTTACAACCAGTTCTTTTTTAGTATTTTCCATCTTTTGTCGTTCTGCTGTATAGTCCAGTAGTCACAAGCACATGTTGCATGTGTATTTCTCTCTGCATCCAACATCAGTTCTGAGTTAACATCTACAAATGTCACATATATAAAATCCAACACTTTTCTTCTATTTTGTTGACTGTATTATCCATGTGCTATGCGAACATGCTCTGCCAGTGTATTTCTCAGCCTCTTCCTGTCAATAACTATGCAAGAAACATTGCATGGATGTACTGGGACGCATCCTCAGTGATGTATCATTGGGTGTTTCAGGTCTCGCAACATCACACACCCTCACCCAGGCAACCCAGCCGGGGTTGATCAAGTCCCGACTTGCATCCCAGTAGCAGTCCACGAATCAGCCCTTTTAATCCAAAGCCACCTTGTGGCCTTCTCTGCGGCTTCACTCGCGGATTGACTGGCCCTCTTCTTGGCTGCTCCTATAATGCCCAAACGACTGAGGACTTTACAAAGAGAATGCCCTGCAAAACCCCTACAGCTCATACAACGTTCTCCACAGTAAACAAGAGGAAATAATTTGTGCATCTGTCATGATAAATGAACCTCATGGATCTGAATGTGAATTTTTATTAATCAGTTGTAGTGTTTTTCAGTAGGATTTGTTTGAACAAATAACTTTTTAAAGTAAGATAAATATAAATATAGTTTGTTTTATGTGCTATATGTTTCCTTGCCAGCATGGCAGTATGTATGTCTTAGATCAGGGCTAGGGAGTGTAATGCTGACAGTTCATAAAATTAAAATGGAAACCAGCACATGCACAAGCACCAGCACAATCCAGTCATGTGGTGACAAAGGCGTGGATTACTGTTTCAAAGTGCTGTCTCTGGAGAAAAGGTTTTATTTTTGCCAGCTGCCTTAACTGGAAGAAGCTTGTTCCCACCACAGTTTTAATCTGGCTGTAAAACTTAACTTTTAAAACTTTTACCCCCAGATCAACATCATCTAAACAATTTAACGGTGGCTTAAGGGAGAATGAATCGGCCTTTTTCAGAGGGACATAGATCTGGCTGTCATCAGCAGTGGAATGAAATGCCGTGCTTCCTGAGAATGGAACCAAGTGGGAGAAGATATAAAGAAATTAAAAGAGGGCCCAGCACTGAGCCCTGTGGGACCCCACATGAGAGAGGAGCAGTGGAGGACACAGAGTCACCCAGACTGACACAGAATGTCCGATGAGACAGGTAGGACCTGAACCATTCCAGCTCCGAGCCCCAGAAGCCCACCCACTGCTCCAAACGAACAATCGGGATGTCATGGTCCACTGTATCAAATGCCGCGGTTAAATCTAAGAGCACAAGGATTGCACAGTGACCAGAGTCAGTAGCTAAAAAGATGTCATTAAAAACTCTTAAAAGCGCAGATTCTGTGCTGTGCAATGTTTTAAAACCAGATTGGAAAATTTCAAGAACATTTTGTTCATTTAAAAAGTCCATCAGCTGAGAGTAGACAATCTTCTCTAAGATTTTGGAAAAGAAGGACAATTTAGAAATGGGCCTAAAATTAACCATAACAGCAGGATCCAGTCCAAGTTCTTTAATCAGTGGCTGCACAACTGTGTGTTTAAAATTTACAGGAACCACTCCTGAAGACAGACTGCTGTTAATAATGCTGTGTAAATATGGCCCAACAGTGGGAAAAACCTCCTTAAAAAGCTGAGGACAAACCGGGTCATTGGAAGAGCCTGATGGCTTTAAATGCCCCACAGTCTCCTGTGGAAAAGGCAGGGTCACAGGCTCAAATGAGTCAAAAACAGCAGAACAAGGGACAAACACTGAGGGGTCATAAGCAGGAGGTGAAATAAGTGCTCTGGTGGAAGTGACTTTAGTCAGTGAAGAACTGCAGAAAGCTTTCACACACAGAAGGGAAGGGCTCAATTCCCACAGTCTGTGGTGCATTCAGAGCAGAGTTGATCACTTTAAACAACACACGAGGTTTGTGATAGTTTGTAGGAGCCATTTTTGAGTTTGTTGTAAAGAACTACAAAGCGCTGCATTTGAGTTAAGCTGACGTCATCGACACACCTCTCATTAAGGAAAGTAGGCACAGGTGCGGGGTGCTGAAGGACGCCGAGCAGAAATAGTTTTCAACCGCTCGCTGTTGTTTCATTCAACCAAGGCTCTGATTTAACTTTATGCTGCCTGCTCTTCAGTGAGGCAGCAGTCAATGGCAGTTTGAAGTGTCAAGAATCTGAGCGCTAAGAGCCTCTGTATCATCGCACACAGGATCGGGAGAGACGCAGTTCTGACTGAAGGCGGCTCAGAAGCGAGCAGCAGTGGAAGGGTTAATAACCTGGCATCTGCGGGCAGCAGCGGGAAGTTTAACTGGGTTACAGCACAGAGCAGCTTCAAAAAGTACAGGCATATGATCGGAGAAAAACGCTTCACAGACCTCCAAGTTAAAAACAGGCAAACCATACGAAAAAACAAGTGTGTGTCCCTGTATATGTGTCAGCCCCAGGTAAGACTGTACAAGATAAAAGAGTCGATTATGTTTAAGAAATCCCTCGCCAGGGGGTTTTGTGGACAACACACATGAATATTACAATCACCGACAATCAGAACCCGGTCATATTTCGGCATGATATCAGATAAGAACACAGAAAAGTCATTTAAAATGTCTCTGTTGTATTTGGGAGGCCGATAAACCACAGCACACAGCACTGTGTAATGACTTCCCAGCTCAAACAAACTTGATTCAAAGCTGGGGAGCGCCGATGACAGCGATATCTGTTTACATTTAAAATCGCTTTTAAAAATAGTTGCAATTCCTCCTCCTTGACCAGATGTCCGTGGAGAATTAAAATAGCAACACTCGGTAGGTAAAAGTTCTGTAAAAGCACTGGACTCACCAACACTCAGCCAAGTCTTGGTGACAGAGGAAACCCAGTTCACAAGATGTGAAGAAATCCTTCAGGATGAATGCTTTATTTGCAAGCGATCTTGCGTTAACCAGGCCAAACCTGGCGGGAGCTGGTGGGTCTGGGCGAGCAACTGACAGTGGGTCCCGGCAGAGGGGCCGCAGGTTCCCTGGATCCACTCCGTGCTAGCGAGGACGAGGAGGGCAGGGACCACGGGGCAGGAACAGGTCATCCGAGCCGGCCACCGGTACCAAGCAGACAGCGACAGGGTCCAGCCAACGTCGAGAGACACAAAGGCGAGGCACCGCTCCACGATCAGGACGCACCAACCCGGCCTTCAGCCTCACCAGACAGTCGCCAAGCTTACCCCGGCAGCGGTGGCATTTTCGCCGAGGGAGTGGCGCTGACGTGCGGCACAGATATGCCGGTATGTCCGACAGGAGAGGAGGCAGAGTTTGATGTCCATAATGGTCTAAGTTGACCAGATCTTCAGCGGAGATTCTCAGACCTAGCACCGTTTGGTGATCATACACCAGCAGAGTTGACATTGTGCAACAATTATAGTAGAGCATCGGCGTGCTGGCAGCTTCTCGTGTTCTCCCTGACCCTGTGTCAGCAGCTCACCCTGGATGCATGTAGATGAGCTGGGCGACACAGTGCTGGAAGGTTACAGTGTCATTGTCATTAGAAAATAGGTCAGAGCGCTGTAATGACTGCCATGCTAAAAAGCCTGCTACCTGTCAGCAGCGCCACAGGTCAACAGCTACATCATCATCATCATCATGGGACTGGCTATTTAGTCTAGTCTATCTAGTCAGACAATGTCAGGGCAACATGGAGCTCTGGGTAACAGTACAGGTCACACCTCAATTTTACTCTAATTACACTGGAATTAAACAAGAGGAAGATGTTAACCTGGTGGCCTACACCATGGGGTAGTAGATCTCTCTACTGGAAATTCAAACAGTGTAAAAATATAAAACCCATTAACACACTCTTTGTGAAACCAATTGAAATGTTCTTGTTTCTGTTTACAGGACTCCACCGGTGTTTACAATTAAAAATAATGTTTACTGCACTTTACTGCTGCCAAAGTATGCCAATTTGATACTACTTATATAGAACTGTTAAACTTCCAATTTATTCATTTCAGTAAATGTTAAGTGCAGTGTTTAAGCGCAACAAATTTGGACAGTTTGCTATGGAGAATAAAGTTTGCAACACAAATGAATATTGAATCGATTTTTCTTGTGTTTAAATGGAGCTTGTCTCAGAGGGCAACACCTGGAAATCTACCTATCTATTTATATATAGTATCTAATTGTGACAACCCCAAGTGGGGTGGGGTTGTTTGGATCTGTTGGTGTGTGTATATGGTGTCTGGCTCGTCCTCTCCTCTTTCTGTTTCAGAGCGTGATTGATCATCGGCCTCCGGTGTGCGTCTTAGTGGGCGGGGCTGCGGCTTTAAATGCCTGGGGAATCCGCTCATTCACTCTCTTGGCTTCTCATTCCCGGCCTGACCCTGCAGCTCACCTGTTGCCTTTGTTCATTTTAGTTTGCATCCAACACGCACAACACACACACGCAGCCATGCACCCGTATTCACCGCTGATATTCTACATTACAGATACAAATTGTTGTATTTAGTTGTCCTTAGTTTCTGTTGCCTATGTTTGTTAAATAAATATAATTTGCAGTTGCGTTCCCTCTTGCATTTGTTTGTCAGGGAATTGAGCCAGCTCTGAAATAATATATAGGACTTATCTCCTGGCCATGATACTGATTTCAAAGGCATCTCTATATTTAATAGAGAAATAAGAATATCTCAGCTGGCGGATGATACAACCCTTCTTCTGAAAGACAAAGAACAGTTGGTCAAAGCTATTGATCTAGTAAAACAGTTTTTATTGGCACCAGGTCTGAAACTCAATGTATCTAAATGTGAAAAAAATAAAACACACAAACTTAAAAATGCAGTTCTAACAGCAGAGTGGAAGGTGGTCTTGAAGTGCCGATACTATAAATGCTTTTAAAATTAATTGGTTAAGAAGATGTTTGACACATCAAAATTCATTGTGGTATTTCATCCCCAAGCATATTTTTGAAAAAATTGGTGGACTTGCTTTCATTTTAACCTGCAACTATGCACCCGACAAGCTTCCGGTCACACTGTCTAAAGTTCATTAGCAAGCACTTCTTTCCTGGAAATTGTGCTACATTCACAATTTTTCTCCTCACAAAACTTTGTTATGGAACAACGAGTGTATAACTATTAGGAATAAGTCTCTTTTTTATTCCAAATGGTTTGAGAGAAGTATAAATAATCTCTTATCTGTTTTGGATGAACATGGTCTTGTCCTCTCCTATGAGAGTTTTATCTCTCATCAATATTTTCCAATAATTTTCAAAGAATACAATAAAAGCAGTCCTCTCTGGCTTACTTAGTTTAATGAAAAGTCACGCATCCTCCTGTGAAGGAATTAGACCAGAGGGCACATCTGTTTTGCTTTTGAATGGTATCAACATATGTAACAATAAACATATACGAAATTTTTTTCACGATAAAAAGGTTTTCTCCACGAGGAAAATTTTATTGGCGCTCTCATTTAGAGGACATAGACTGGGAAAAAACATGGCTTTTACCTCACAAATACTGTATTCATAACATAGTAAAAGAAACTCATTTCAAAATTCTTCACAAAATATATCCTGTTAACTCTCTCCTTTCAAAATTCATGGATGTGGACAGCTCTTTTATGGGCATGCTGATGAAACTTTAAACCATCTGTTTTTTTTTAATGTAATGTCACAGTGCAATTTTGGTCAGGCTTGTGTTCTAGTATCTTCACTCATGTTAACATATCATACCGTTTCTCCCTGAAAGATGTTATATGCTATTATGAAAATAAGAAGAGCAAAAGTCTTGAGTATTTAGTTAATTTTTTCATTCTATTAGGAAAATATTTTTATTCATAAACCTCCAAAACAATCTTTCTTCATTTTTTTTTTTTTTTGGTTGAATGTAACTCACTAAATCCTTAGCCCTGGTTAAAAATAAAAAGAACACACAATTTTTAGATAACTATGAAAAGGTATTTGATATACACTCTGGCATTTAATGAAATTTATGATAACAGAAATTTATGATTACAGAAATTATTCAATACATTTTTGTGTTGAGGGCGGCACAGTGGCGCAGCAGGTAGTGCACAGCAAGAAGGTCACCGGTTCGATCCCCGGGTCAGGCTGTGTGAAGTTTGCATGTTCTTCCCGTGCATGCGTGGGTTCTCTCCAGGCACTCCGGCTTCCTCCCACAGACCAAAAACATGCTCATTAGGTTAATTGGTGACTCTAAAATTGTCTTTAGGTGTCAGTGTGAGCATGAATGGTTGTCTGTCTCTATATGTTGCCCTGCAATAGACAGTTCAGGGTGTACCCTGCCTCTCGCCCATTGACAGCTGGGATAGGCTCCAGCCCCCCGCAACCCCGAAAGGGATAGGCGGTATAGAAGATGGATGGATGGATTTATGTGTTGACATAATGATATTTTATTATTATGCTATTATTATTTATTTATTTTGTTTTTTATTATTTAATTTTTATTTGAATGCAAAGGTTTATATGAGATCTTGGAATTTATTTATTCTATTTATTGAATATTTATTGACTTTTTGTCTGTATGAACAGCATTCATGTATTGTGTTACATGTTAATGTTTGACATAATTTGTAAATTGAATATTTAATTAAAGTTAAAAAAAAAAGAAAAAAGAAAAACCACAAAAACTTTGCCTCCGGTGGTTGGCTGCAGTGATGTCAGGCATGGAAACCCACAGATCTCTATACTGCTACATAACCTTTGACATTGTAAGAATAGGTGAATATACGGTGGCCGAGAAGGGTCAAACGCGCTGCAACGGGAAAACAGCTGCAAGTCGGGAAGATCGGCTGAGGAGGGTCAAACGCGCTGCATCGGAACGAGAAGAGCTGCATAGAGACAAACGCAAACACAAAGTAAACGCGTTGCAAGAAGACGAACGCGGTGCAAATGAAAAAAAACGCCATGCAAGAACAAAAGCAAATGCATCCTTACCAAACGCTCTGCGATGAGGGAAACCACGCCAAGCACAAAACGATGAAAAGTCAAAAAGCAACAGCAAACCAAAAAACAGCTGCATAACGACTCGCTTCGTCGGAAGTTCGCCAAACCTGAAGGGGGCGCTGTAAGCCTCGGAAACACCCGGAGGCGAGGAGACAGCTGAATTTTTTCGTCGATCAAAAGTCACGGTAATGTGATGTCATTTAGTTGTACTATATAATACGATATATATATATGTAATGTGATGCCATTTAATTATTTTAATTATACTATATAATACGATATATATATATATATATATGAACTGTCCTTCTAGAAAAATGGCATGATTTGTTGTTTGTTTTTATATTATTTGTTGAATGCAGGTCTGGGATTTTCCAGATGCAACAAGCACCCCAACAATGGACAACATTTCGCATGGGTAAATTTAGCCATTTTAAAATTATTGTTTTGCTTTACAAACAAATTTAATAATCAGTAGTGGAGCAGTGACATTTGTGGTTATTTGGTAGGTCTAATCCCAGACCCTCAAGAGCCAATCAATCCGAATCCTACAAGTAAGTTTCTTTTTTGTAAATATTAGACCCAATACATGAATACTGTACATTTACCATTTACCACTGTACATTCAGGAGTACTGGGTTGTCATCCTTTGAAAAACTACAAACCAAACAAATAGAATAGTTTACTATCCATTTTACAGCTGTATCTATGAACTGTTCCCCCTGCAGCAACTACACCAACTTGTATGCACCCATAGTTGTTGAGAGTGAGTCTGAGACAGATGACCACACAGACAACCCTGCAGTGGAAAAGTATGAATAATTTTTGGCTATTTTTAATTTTTGTACTTTAATGTTGGAAATAATGTACGCTAATATTATCTTACAGTCCACAGGTTTTGAGTGTGAGTGCCGAAGACATTGTTTCTGAGCTTGCCTCTAAAATTAGCAATACGGCATACAGCAGGTTCAACATCAACAGGGCAAATATATGGGATGGAGCACTCAGAGGCTTTAAGCGACAATCTTTTGACCCATCCCATGAAATTTCGGTGAAATTCTCGGATGATGAGGGGCCAGCAGAGGATGCAGTGGACACAGGTGGTCCCAAACGGGAGTTCCTTACCCTGCTGATGGACTGCCTTAGATCAAGGAGAATCTTTGATGGCCCAGAAGACAGGAAATTCATCACATTTGACTGTGCAGGTAAGCATTTGATTATTTCAGACTTAAATTAAGCAAATAAAATGTCTGAAAGTAATTTTTGAATTCATACAGGACATTCAACATCTGGTTTTAGCTCTACTTGAATACAATGACATAAACCATGTTATGCATTTTAATGGGTACTTGTCAATTGACTTAAATACTGGCACTAATAGATGATAAAATATCCACAGCTGCCAGGGATGACGAATACTTTAATGTTGGGAGGATGATTGCTACATCAATAGTCCATGGTGGTCCAGGCCCTCGATTCTTGTCGGAAATGATCTACAACCACCTCACGGGAAAATCCACTGGTGATGTTGAAGCAAGACTTGAGGACATAACAGATGATAACATGAGAGCATCCTTGCTTGAGGTTTGTAATCGAATCAACAGAGCTCACAAATTTGAAGTGTCATTATAGCGCAACTTTCTCAACTATCTACAGTATCTGTTGTCTATTTACACCCCAGAGTTTTTTTTTTTTACTTTTTTGTTTCCTGAAATCCCCTTCTTAACCAGGTATTGTTCCACCCAATCCTTTGTAGTAAGCCCCCTCTTCCTGTTTCGTGGCATAGACCAGTGTTTCTCAACCACTGTGCCAATGTGCCTTGGCACATTAGTCTATTTTTTCTAATGGGTCTAAAAAACAAAAATTAGTAATCATGATTTTTGTCAAAGATAAAAGGGCGTACCTCGCTTCTAAAGAGGTTGGAAAAGCCCTGACGTAGACAATATTAAAATTGTTTCATTTCTTTTCATCTTAATCATTCAGTATGAGGAGCTGGTCACATGTCACTTAAACGTAGGGTAAATTGTCTTCCAGATCTCAAATGCAGCAACACTGGATGAATTGCATGCGGTGATTGACAGACATTCAAGTGTATTACAGACTGCTGGCTGTCTTCAGTACCCAAATGCTTTAGGAGACAAGAAGATAATTATAAGAGATTTCATGCAGTGGTACATCATTTACCGCAACCACTTCTCAATCCAACGGTAATGCACTTGACATTCATTCAAATTTACTATTATTAAATTTAATGTAACATTCTAAAACAGTTTTATACACGATTGTACAGGATTACAAATGTGCTCATGCTTTGTACTAATAACTTTTTAGTGTCATTTGTTGTAATGTTCAATAATAATACATTATTATTATAGCATGATGTGATATTTTATATTGTATCACATATTTTCTAGGTTCAGGGATGGGCTTGCAGCACTCAATGTAATACATGCTTTGGAACAACATGCATCCATATTCAAGAACTTCATGTGCTCAAGTGTGGAGAAACTGACATCCACGGCACTTGAGAACATTTTTGAAGTCCACCTCAGTGATGAAGGCACCACTAAACGCCAAGAAGAGACCAGAGTGCTAGCATTCTGGAGAGATTATCTCCTTGACACAGAAGGTTTATTTAAAAAGCATAATCAAAGTTCTTCCAATTTCTTTACTCTTATGAATAATAGCTTTAGTAAAACACAATAACAGGCTCAATGTTTTTTTAAATGCATGCCTTTTCTTCTTCTTTTTTTTTTCCTTTCAGATGAACAAACTGTACTCTCCCTCTCAGACATTCTGATGTTCGCCACAGGACTCAGTTCTCTGCCCCCCTCAGGAATCAAGCCAAGGCCAAAGCTGGTATTTCAGAGGGAGTCTCGCTTCCCACGTGGCAAAACCTGTGCCAACACAATTGAAATTCCCATGTCAAAGACATTCGAAAACTTCAAAAAGGACATGGACTTTGGAATAAAAAACTCCCCTGGTTTTGGACTGTACTAACAGGTTTGTTGTATGACGTTTTATACCTGTCCTTTCAAATCTGTTAGTCAGCCATGTCCTTCAGTCTGATATAAAGGTCTACACAGGTCTCCCAGGTCATCAGTTCCATTTGACCACTTTGTCTTTGTAGGTCCTCAAAATGCAACTGAAGATGGCGGTCTCCACATGGACTTGGCGTTACCTCGGTCTCAAATGGCTGCAGTTCCTCCAGTGAAACTGGAGACCCACAGTCATTTCCACCAAACCTGGAGTGAAAAAGAGTCTGAATGTTGATCATTATCTGTTTTGTTTTTGTTGAATTCATTCCTGTAACTTCTTATCAAAGCGTGGGGATTTTTCACATCTTTTTGATAAGTTACTTCACTGTTAATACTCTTTGTTATTATTTGTGAGAAAAAGAAGTTACCACAGAAAACTAACCTGTGAGGTAGTTCGTAAATGACGTCTGGTTTCCCAGATGGACAACGAGACTGTTTAACTGGTCTTATTGTACGAGTGTTCCAGTGCAGTCTGCATTCGTCAAGGTCACGTTGTAGCACATCCATGAACACAAATCGCAGCAGGCATGTGTGCTCATGACTACCATTGTACAGACCTCTCTCCCGCAGATCATTCAGAAGGTCCATCCAAAATTGAGACCTGAAAACACAAATCTTTTTACTTCTCTCAAGTTCGTGGTTTGAAAATTCTAAAAT
Source organism: Chaetodon auriga (assembly GCF_051107435.1). Classification (NCBI taxonomy): domain Eukaryota; kingdom Metazoa; phylum Chordata; class Actinopteri; order Chaetodontiformes; family Chaetodontidae; genus Chaetodon; species Chaetodon auriga. The sequence continues at coordinate 1,513,312 of NC_135075.1, read as the reverse complement.
GTTTGGATATCATGATGAATGTAATTTGTTGTTCATCAAACAACAATGTTCTGAATAAATACAAATATCCATGTCTGATTTTATGGGCATTTGAATGTTGGATGAAAGTGTACTGTATTCTTTAGTCTGTTTTACAGTTAATTTTAAAAATATACTCCTAGCTTGCAAAATACTAAGAAAGGAACACGTAAAATGATAATGAATACAAATGAAAATGACACCTCTGTTTGCGGAAATATGACCACCAGCTTTCAATCCTTTGGTTTGCTGTTGAAGAGCCATACAAATGACTTGCAGCCCCAGCATGGTCATCAGTGTGAGATGATCTTAAGGCACAATGGATTGCCACCATTGTGCCATTTTCAGTACCACAGTCTGTGCGAAGTCGCATTGGCATGATTCCATTTTCTGACAGATAGTTCAGATAATATTGAGCAATGACTCCTGGATCATTGTTGCTTGCTCCACATCTTAACCAAAGCACTTTTCGAGAGTACCCATCTATGCAGCCACTTAATCCAAAACCATAGGGTTTTAATTTGTCATAACCATCCACATGCCAGACATGGTTCGGTCCATCAGCATTGTAAACTCTTTTTACAAATTGTCTACTTGCACGAAGTTGACTTCCTTGTGGGTCAAGTTCTCTCATGATGGCCATGACATCATCCCTCTTAACTGTAAACGCGTACTTCTGGCGCAGTGTCTGCCACATTGAACGGTAGCCATAATGTTGACCTGGACCCCTTAGCTCTTCTTGTATGGCAACACGAACTGTGGCAAGAGGAGTATAGTCTTTCTGCCTGGATAAGGACAAGCTTTTCAGCTTCCTCTTTAGGGAGGAAAGACTCATTTGTACATTGTGTTTTGAAGCCAAAAAATCCAAAATTTCAGCATAGCTGTAGTTTTGACGAAAGTAATTCTTAATTAAATCGTCTTCTGTGGGGACTGCTGCTGACCCTGCACAACAAAATGGGATAAAAAGAGACAATGAGTTTTATTAGAATTTGAATATTTTATCTTGGATGGAGGTTGGGGTCAGAATCTGCATAAGTACTCATGTCTATCCTATATCATTGAAACGCTCTACTGTATCTGCACCTCAGTGAATCGGAGCTGTCAAAAATTAGGTTTACTAGGACCATGGTACAGTCTTATTGACATTTATGCATTTTACATTGTGGCGTGAACTGTATCAATGTTATGGTTATCATATCAGTATTTTATTTAAATGTATATCCTGTATACTTAAAATTCCACTTACTGTCTGCTTGTTCAGCCAAAAATTGCACATTAGAGCCACATGAGCCACAGAACACTCGAATACTTTCAAGATCATGTCCACAATAAGGACAAAACATAGTAGCCTGGAACAGAGGGTAGATCAGTACAATCTAGAAATGTGTTGCCTTCGACAAAAACAGTGGAGACCATTCAACACATCTTATTAATTAACAGCTGTCATCATCAACAAGCACAACATGAACATGTGCAGCGTAGTTATATCTATATCGACTATCGTGGTAAAATACAATAAAATACACATCACGAAATGTGCAGCGTTGCCCAGTTGCAAGGTGTAAATCATCCTACAGCATATAAATGACATCACATTACATTACATAATGTATTATAGGCTATAGTACAATTAAATGGCATCACATTACATATATATATCGTATTATATAGTACAATTAAATGACATCACATTGTGTGTGTGTATATATATATATATATATATATATATATATATATATATATATATATATGTTTCTGCATGTTAGTCGTGTTCCCTCCCGACGCTGTTATCTCCACTTTGCAATGACTGCAAGTCGCCTTGTTGCCATCTTTCTTCGTGAAGTGAAGCCAAACTTTGGAGCGTTTGAACCTGGTGGGCGCCATTGTTGTTTACAACTGCAATGAACGTGCTAAACCGGCGTAACTTAATCACGTAAGTGCTTTCTGGAATTGAGTGTGCGTAAATTACGTGAGATTCGTGCTGGTTGGAATCGATAAGAGAATCGCTAGATAAACTGCCAAACGATTCCATGGAATTGAAACACACGGAACTGGTTCTCTACAGGAACCGGTTCTCGATTCCCAACCCTAACCCACAATGAAGCTTATTTTGTCAGACTTTCATCTGAGGGCTATATTCACGCTTCTTAAAGCTCTAGAAGCTGGAAGTTGTGTAACAGCATTTCTTTTGGCTCTGAACTGTGGCATTCCCCTCCCTGTAGTCATGAATTGATATGGAAGGAGTCAGACTAGACTGACTCTTTAACTTCTGCCGCTTCACCCTGGGACATTTAAAACACGAAGCAGCAAGTCAGTCTGTAGCCCTATTTGTGTGTGTGTGTGTGTGTGTGTGTGTGTGTGTGTGTGTGTGGTTGTGTGTGTGGTTGTGAACTACTGTATGACTGTTTCAAGTTTTTATCCTTTGTCAAGCACCTTGTGTTGCATTTTTATGTATGAAAGGTGCTATACAAATAAAGTTTGATTGATTGATTGATAACAGTCTGAGTCTGAGGAGGATAATGTGTAGTCATAAACAATAAAGCTGATTTTTTTTTTTTTACTGGTTTTCCAACTCCAGCACTCAGTAGATCTAAATGCTGCAATGTGTGTGTGTGCACATACTGTACATGTATGTGCATTGTGCAAGCATGTATTTGTGTACACACACACAGAATTGTCACAGCTCTCCAGCAAGATGAATAGGAGAGTAATCGACTGAGACAATACAAATAATTTGTGGCTGTAGAAGAACATCAAGACTGATGGCTGTTCGGGGTTCCCTTGTGAGCCAGCTAGTATAGAATAGTTTGTGAAGCAAGAAGGTGAAGTTAAATGTTGAAGTCAAATGAAGAGAAGAAAATGAGAGAGTGTGACAGCGGATGGAGAGAAAGCCTTAATGAATGGTGAGGAAAGGACAGGAGCTGGCCTATAGGGGGCAGGCTGTTCCAGACAAATAATTCCCTCTCCTCTTTGTCTCATGTTAATTAAGCCTGTCTTACATTATGCATTTTACACTGGAAGTGAAAATGACTTTTGGAATGGGGAGGTGTGTAAGAAAATGGAACCCTGGCACTCAGATTGGTCTCCTGCAGGAACATCCGTCCTCAAGTAATCCATTTTACCCTTGAAATTGTCCTGAATTTTTGACACATCAGCTTATGGGTTTATGCAATATGTGTCCCCATGAATAATATCACACCTTCATTCTTATATTTTAATATAATTTCTGCGAATAAGGGATTGCAAGAATAGTATCCATGCAGCAAAAATGTAAGATTTTATAAAACATTGTATGGATAAAGCTGATGTGTGAAGGTACTAAGTGCATTTGCAATACAATTTTGAGATACTGAGACTTTAGTATTTGTTGTAACATATAATATGGTAACTTGTAACTCTACTGTATTCATTTGATGGCTGTAGTTGCTTGTTACTTTGCAGAATATTACACACACACACACACACACACACACACACACACACACATACATATACAAGTATTAATACTTTTGCTTGGTAAATGATGTACTTTTTCATCTCTGCCACAAAGTGTTCCATCTCATCTCTGCAATATTGTGCTCTGCAGTTAGATATGGGCCTTCTCTACCTGAGCTGAGATTTATGAATCCTCCTTTAGGTTTAGGGTTACTGACTGACTGTTTGGGAATCTATACTTTTGTCAGTTACTGTACTTGCAGCATTTTCAAGTTTTCAGTTTTTTTTAGAATATCATGTTGGATAGTGGAACTGTATATCGTTTCTAAATTTGTGACTTTGTTAACTCTTTATAATTTCATACATTTCATACATAGCAATAGGGCTAATGAAGCATACGTATATCATATATTGAATGACTGTGAGTTGATACATTTGAATATACAGTATTAATACAGTATTATTCCAACAAGATGGACGAACTATCGGCGCTAGTAAGGCTGCAGCGGGAGTACAGGGAGAGCAGTCGTATGTGTTTTTCAGAGACATGGCTGAACCAGGACACACCAGACTCTGTTGTCTCCTTAGATGGATTTAGACTAGTCTGTGCGGACCGGAAAGTGGCTGAGAGCGGTAAGAAGAAAGATGGTGGACTGTGTGTGTTTCTTAACAACAGATGGTGTAACCCTGGCCACATCACTGTTAAAGAGAAGCTCTGTAGCAGTGACATTGAGCTTCTTGCAGTCAGTGTTCGAAAACTTACGTTCCTCGGGAGTTCTCACATGTTATTGTGCTGACTGTGTACATCCCCCCGTCGGCTGCTGATGCTGCTGCTGCCTGTGAGCGCATAAACAGCACATTGTCTACGCTGCAGACAAGACACCCACAGGCCCTCTTTCTCATCTCTGGGGACTTCAATCATGCCTCTCTCTCTGCCACTCTCCCCAACTTCACACAGTATGTAAACTGCCACACAAGGGACAATAAAACTCTGGACCTTCTGTATGCTAATGTCAGGGACGCATACACCTCCACCCCCCTCCCCCCTCTTGGTCGCTCTGATCATAACCTCGTCCATCTGTAGCCAGAATACACATCAGTGCTGAAAAGACAGTCTCCACAGAGGAAGACTGTGAAGACCTGGACTGAGGAGGCATATGAGCAACTGAGGGACTGTTTTAACACCACTGACTGGGACATACTGTGCAGCTCTCATGGGGAGGACATTGACAGTCTGACTCACTGCATCACGGACTATATCAACTTCTGTGTGGAAAACGCTGTGCCATCCAAGAGAGTACGGTGTTTTCCCAACAACAAGCCCTGGGTGACCCCTGAACTGAAGACTCTGCTAAATGAGAAGAAGAGGGTCTTCATCTCAGGGGACAAGGAGGAGCTGCAGAGAGGACAGCGGGAGCTTAAATATAACATCAGGAGGTGTAAGAAAAACTACAGAGAGAAACTGGAGCAGCGCCTGGAGAAGAACAATGTCCGAGATGTGTGGAGAGGTCTGAAACATATCTCGGGCCATGGCAAAAGTGGGGATGGACAAGCCACCACTGGAGATCAGGCCTGGGCAAATGAGTTAAACTTGTTTTTTAATAGATTTGACTCTGCCCTGACTCCAGCCCCCTCTCACTGGGGCCCCACTTCCTCACACCTCTCCAGGCCAGTCGTCTCCCCTCACCTGCAGCCCTTAACACCTCAGCTCCCCTCAGACCACTCTGTTCCAACCCCCATTGTCATCAAGGTCCCACCACCACCACCACCACCTACAGCTCTGGACTACCCCCCACAGTCAACCCCCTCCCCCCTCTCCATGACTATGGACCAGGTGAGGAGGGAGCTTAGGAAGAGGCCCAGACGCCATCAGCTCCAGGGTGCTCAGGGAGTGTGCAGACCAGCTCAGTCAGGTGGTTCTGTACACGTTCAGTTCAACCTGAGCCTCAGTCTGGAGAGAGTCCCAGCCCTGTTGAAGACCTCCTGCGTGGTGCTGGTTCCAAAAACAGCCCATCCCAGGGAACCAAGCCACTACAGACCTGTTGCCCTAACCTCCCACCTCATGAAGACCATGGAAAGGATCGTCCTCAGTCACCTCCGTGCCCAGGTGAGCTCTGTGTTGGACCGCATATCGACCTGGCATCGGGGTGGATGACACCATCACCTACCTGCTACACCAGGCCCTGTCTCACCTGGAGTCCCCCGGGAGCACTGTGAGAGTCATGTTTTTTGACTTCTCCAGTGCTTTTCAACACCATCCAGCCTTCAATGGTGCGGGGGAAAATGGAGGCGGCTGGTGTGGAGCAACAGCTGGCTGCATGGACCATCGACTACCTCGCTGACAGACCACAGTATGTGAGGCTACACAGCTGTGCGTCAGATGTGGTAGTCAGAAGCACAGGGGCCCCCCAGGGTACGGTGCTGTCACCGTTCCTTTTCACCCTCTACACCTCGGACTTCATGTACAACTCCACCCCCTGTCATCTGCAGAAATTCTCTGATGACAGTGCCATTGTTGGCTGTGTGTCGGAGGAGAATGAGCAGGAGTACAGGGGGGGTCATCACGGACTTCATGGACTGGTGTCAGCAGAACCACCTGATCCTAAACACCAGCAAGACCAAGGAGATGATTATTGATTTCTGAAGGAAACCTTCCCCTCACACACCAGTGAACATCCAGGGTTCGGACATTGACATGGTGGAGTCATTTAAGTACCTGGGTGTTCACCTCAACAATAAACTGGACTGGATAGACAATACTAACGCCCTGTACAGGAAGGGCCAGAGTCACCTACACCTGCTGAGGAGACTGAGGTCCTTTGGTGTGTGCAGGGCTCTACTCCGGAATTTCTATGACACTGTGGTGGCCTCTGCAGTGTTTTATGCCATAGTATGCTGGGAAGGGGGCAGCACGGACAGAGACGGGAAGAGACTGAACAAACTGGTTAAGAGAGCCAGCTCTGTCCTGGGCTGCCCACTGGACTCCATCGAGGAGGTGGCAGACAGAAGGATGTTAGCCAAGCTGACATCCATCATGGACAACTCCTCCCACCCCCTGCACCACACTGTGAGGACCTTGAGCAGCTCCTTCAGCACAACTTTTACATCCTCAGTGCAGGAAGGAGCGCTACCACAGGTCATTCCTGCCCACAGCAGACTGTATAACAGTGCACAATAACATCGACTCAAATGCAAGTTGTACTGTACTCTCACATTTTTCCTGTTTTCATGTGCAATCGTCATTTTTAAACGAGTAGTACATATAAGTAAATAAGGGTGTATGTATTGTATATATTGTAAATTCCATAGGGTATATAACACTTGTGCAATATTTTTCTTGTCCTCTTGTCCTCTGACTTCTTGCACTCTGTCTTGTTGCTGCTGTAACATGTGAATTTCCCCCCATTGTGGGATAAATAAAGTCTATCTTATCTTATCTTATCTTATCTTATCTTATCTTAAACTCTTCTTCTCAAGCTCTTAGGTGGCTCATACTGGGATTTCTCAAACATAGCTTCAGTTAATACAATCAAGGTATCAAGGTTCATTTGTGTGTTAGTTTAAAACACAGCATTGCACAATGTAGCTGTTTCATGCTACACACATATATTTAAATTAGAATAGAATACATGAAATAAAATAATATGCACAGTTACTTATATATCAGGTTGGTCTCACCAGGGAAATAGCCCTATAGGTCATAGGTTATTACATTCATATGTACTTTTATTGTTAGGCTGTGACCTCTAGTGGCTGTGGTAATTCTGACAGGAGCAAAGTAGGAATAGTTTAACTCAAACCATGATCATTTTTTTCAAAACCTAACCAAGTAGCTATGTTGCCTAAACCAATCCAAATAGTCATAGAAAAAAAATGTTTAGACAACAAAACTAAGACAAGACACTGGCAAGATGGCCATTTTTTTCAAGTATTGTTTTTAACTAGTATAGTTAACAACTTTTTTTTTTTTTATCAACTTTCTTTATTGGAAGTAATTTCACAGGCAACAACATGACTGTACAATGTGACAAAGAGGACTTCCATTCTTTCATTTTTTCCCTCTTTTAATCCCTCCCGCAATCCCATCCCACACAAGAACTATACAATAAATACACCACCAAGGAAAACACTGGACAATAAATACAAAAAGTTAAATAAAATAATATAATTTAAATTAAAAAATAATTAAATAAATAAAAAATAAATAAGTACATTTAAAAAAAAAAAAAAAAAAAAGGGGGGGGGGGGGGGGCTCATATGTCACAGTCAGGCAGAGATGTCAAAGATTCAATATAGTTTAGTAGAGGTCTCCAAGTTTTTTCAAATGAGTTTAAAGAGCCATTGAGGGAAAATCTAAGCCTTTCAAGTCTAATGGAAAGTAACACCTCTTTCACCCACCTGCTATGAGATGGAGGTTGAGGAAGTTTCCAGTTGAGGAGTATGAGTCGCCTGGCCAACAGAGTGGTAAAGGCAAGAACAGTCTGTGTGATTTTGGAAGTGAAAGGCTGCAGGGGGGCACCAAACAAAGCCAAGAGAGGATCCGGAGAGATAGTGGTGTTATATGCTGTGCTAAGAGTTTTAAAGATTTCAGACCAGTATGTGGCAAGCCTGGGACAGAACCAAAACATATGGGAGTGGTTAGCTGGAGACTGTTTGCATCTATTACATGAGTCAGTTACACCGGGATAGATCCGAGACAACTTCAAATTAGTATAGTGAATTTTGTGTACAACTTTACATTGTAAGAGGCCATGCCTCGCACAGATTGAAGAGGAGTGAACTAACCGTAAAACTTGTAGCCAATAATTATCCGGCAGTGTGATTCCAAGCTCTTGCTCCCAAGAGTCCTTGGGACCGGACACTGGGGTGTCAATAGTGGAATTGATAAGGCTATAAATGCTAGAAATTAGGCACTTTTGTTCAGGATCAAGAGCCAATAGTGAATCAATCAGAGTTTCCGGTGGCCGACTAGGGAATTTGGGGTTCTGATTTTGAATGAAATGCCTCATCTGAAAAAAACGAAATAAGTGTGACTTAGGCAAGTCAAATTTCTGTGAGAGCTCAGAAAAGGACATAAAAGTCCCATGGTTGTAAAGGTCTTTAAATTTAGTTATTCCTTTGTTAAACCAAGTCCGAAAAGTCAAATCAGTGCACGAAGGTAGAAATAGGTGATTGTTTACAATGGGGGAGAGGTCTGAGGCCCTATGTAGACCTAGGCTTTTCCTAATTTGAATCCAAATTTTAATAGAGCTAGCTACTACTGAGTTTAAGGTAAAGTTAGAAGTGGACAAGGGGAGCTGGGAACAGACCAGGGATGGAAGAGAAAGTTTGGAGGATGCAAATTCCATATCCACCCATACAGGACGCTCTTCATCTGTGGTGTCATTCATCCAGTATAAAAGTTTATGAATGTTACAGGACCAGTAATAGTGTAAGAAATTGGGCAATGCTAAGCCACCAATAGCCTTTGGGAGCTGTAGCACGGTTTTTCTAATGCGAGGATTTTTATTACCCCAGAGGAAGGAGGTTATTGTTTGATCGAGCGATCTAAAAAAAGACTTTTTAATAAGGATGGGGATATGTGAAAAAAGGTATAGAAACTTGGGTAAAACAACCATTTTAACTAAATTAACACGACCTACTAGGGATAGTGGGAGACCGGACCATCTATCAAAGTCTCGTTTACACCTCTCAAGGAGAGGAGAGAAATTTTTGGAGAAGAGTTGATTGAGTGAAGTTGTAATATACACCCCAAGATATTTAAATCCGTCTGTAGCATATTTAAAAGGGAAAAAGGATGAGGGTATATTTTTGGCCAGATAATTGATGGGAAGAAGTTCGCTCTTATGAAGGTTAAGTTTATAGCCTGAATAGGACCCAAATTTGTCAAAAATACTTAAAACTACAGGGAGGGAGGCAGCTGGATTGGACATATATAAAAGGAGATCGTCGGCATACAACGATAATTTATGAACTTTCCCAGCTCTGATGATGCCCTCAAACCTACCCTCCTGGCGTAGCCAGATGGCTAAAGGCTCAATAGCTATGGCAAATAGGAGGGGGGAGAGAGGGCATCCCTGTCTAGTGCCACGATAAAGGGTAAATGAGGTGGACTGGAGTCCATTTGTGTGGACTGAGGCAACTGGACTAGCATAAAGCAATTTTATCCAGGATATAAATTCTGGATCAAAACCAAATTTCTGCAGAACAAAAAAAAGGAAGTCCCACTCCACCCTGTCGAAGGCCTTCTCCGCGTCTAGTGAGATAATCACCTCTGGAGTGTTCGAACTAGGAGAGCTAATGATATTTAAGAGTCTCCTCGTGTTATGAAATGAGTGCCTTCCAAGCATGAACCCTGTTTGATCAGTCGATATTATACTTGGTAGGACTCGTTGTAATCGTTGGGCCAGGATCTTTGACAGGATCTTTAGGTCGACATTTAAGAGAGAAATGGGCCTGTAGCTACCACACAAAAGAGGGTCTTTATCACTTTTAAGCAAAAGGGAAATGGAGGCCTCCGACAGCGTGGGAGGTAGGCGGCCCTCAGAAAAGGATTCATTATACATTCTCTGGAGGGCTGGTGCAACGGTGTCAGAAAATAATTTAAAAAACTCAACAGTGAACCCATCAGGGCCTGGGGTTTTACCATTCTGAAGTGACAAAATTGCCTCCTGTACCTCCTTCGTAGAGATTGGGCCCCCCAGCTCCCTACCCAAATCCACATTTATTTTAGGGAAAATGATCTTATCTAGAGGGTTGTCCCCCTCCCAAACACCCGAAGGACATTGTGAAGAGTAAAGATTAGAGTAGAAAGAACTAAATATCTTATTAATCTCAACTGGATCTGAGGTAACTATACCTGAGGTAGATTTGATCTTGGGGATCAATCTGGATAGTGTAGCTACACGTGCCTGATGTGCTAATAACCTTCCCGCTTTATCCCCAGTCTCAAAGAAGCGTTGTTTAGCAAGAAATAACTGCTTCTGTGTTTTACTCGTGGATAATAAATCAAATTTGGACTGAAGCTGAAGACGTTCTTTATAAAGAGCAGGGGTAGGAGCTGAAGCATACACACTGTCGATTCTAGATATCTCCTTGGCTAGTGCCTCTGACTCCGCCCTATCTGCTTTCTTTAGGGTTGAAACATATGATATAATTTGCCCACGCATAAATGCTTTAAAAGTTTCCCATAAGGTGCGTCTAGAGATCTCTGGAGAATCATTAATATCAAAGAACAAGGAAATCTGTGAGTGAAGGAATTCTTTAAAGGAAGCTTGGGCTAGCAGGGAGGAGTTAAATCTCCACTGTCTGGAGGGGGAGGCACGACTAGGAAAGCCAATCTCAATAGATACAGGGGCGTGGTCTGAGATAACAATACTATGGTACTCACATGAGTGGACTTCTGATAAAAAATAATTATCTAAAAGGAAAAAATCAATCCGCGAATATGAATGATGGACATGCGAGAAAAAGGAAAAAGCTTTGTCTGAGTAGGATTTAGCTCTCCATGGGTCAAATAAGCCTAAACTGATTTTATATGTGTCTAGGACTTTAGCAGACTTGGATAGCACGTGAGGATTAGAAGAAGACCTATCTAGGGAGGGGTCTTGAATTAAATTAAAGTCACCACCAATAATTAAGTAGTGGTCATCAACTTTAGGGAGAGAGGAAAAAAAACTTGTAATAAATTTATCGTCATCCCATGTAGGTGCATAAACACAGGCCATAACCACAGGCATGCCACATAGTTTACCAGAGATAATTACAAAACGACCATTATGGTCTTCAAAGGAACTTGATAACTCAAATGGAACACTCTTATGTATAAGGATAGCCGCACCCCTTGCCCTTCCTGGAAATTTAGAGTGAAATACATGCCCTATCCAGGGTCGCTTGATACGGTTAACCTCTGAAGAGCAGAGGTGGGTTTCCTGCAAAAAGAGAATATCACCCCTGAGTTCCTTTAAATGGTTCATTACCTTGTTACGTTTAATGGGTTGGTTGGCGCCCTTCAGATTCCAGGAGATGAAACGAAGATTTTTACCCTGAGCCATCATATCATAAAGAGATAAAGAGCAATAACTCTCACAGGCCTGACCTGATTCCTGAGCCAAAGAAAAAGGGGAGAAAACAAAACCAAAACACATGACAAGAACAACAAATATGCAAAAAAAAGAAAGAAAAAGTACATCACAGCATCCCTACAACTCCCTCCCACCCCCCATTCCCCTATACCAACCAAAAACGTCCACATCTTCAATCCCAACAGGATAACACTTTCTGCATCCATAACCTTCATTGCTCAAGAGGTCATCCAGGTGAACAATATATAAATCGTACACCACGTTTTGCAGAATGACATATGATTACCGAAAAGCAACATTAGTCTTAACAATTTACTAAGGTGAACAGGCCATCAAAGAGAGAGAGAGAAAAAAAAAAAAAAAAAAAGGCCTCAATATTTACCTCAAACAAAGAAACCATCCCACTTAATAAGTCCTATTGCAGGGCAGCACACAAGTGTATAAAAGCAAAAAACAAAGGGTATTGAGGTTTAAGAACACAGAGAAAGAGAGAGAGAAAAAAAAAAAGTAAATGCTCAAATAAGGTGCCTAATAAAGCAACGCCTGATGTATGATGATAGATAAGAGTACATCAGAGGTACATCAGTCACACCGAGGTCTCACCGTTTCCATGGTTACCATGACGCTTGGCGAAGATGTCCGCCAAACAGAAAGTCCACAGGGCAACATACAGCGGCAGGGGCAGACGACCTCATCCAAACAAGCGGGGAAGAAAACTCCAGGTGTGGGTGACAGACACCATACAGTGTCCTACTCTTTATCCCTCAATCGCTCGTTGTAGAATGCATGCGCATCTTCGGGAGCATCGAAAGTGAACGTTTCATCCTCATATGAAACTTGCAGGCGGGCAGGGAAGAGAAGTCTGAACTTCACTCCTTTCTGGTAGAGCGCTTGCTTGACTTTATTAAAAGCAGCTCGTTTCTTTGCGGTGATAGCACTGACATCTGGGTAAACTCGCAGCGTTGTTCCGCGGTGCTTAAGCTCATGTTGTCTGGCCCAGCGAAGCACCTTCTCCCTCTCCTGAAAACGATGGAAACATATCACAAAAGGCCTGGGTCTACCTCCCGGTCCAGGTTTAGGGGCTAGGGAGCGATGTGCCCTCTCGAGCTCAGGGGGTTTGGTAAGGGTGCCGGGGCCGAGGTTTTCCATCAACAGGTCCGATATGAACTCGATTGGGTCTCGTCCCTTTTCACTGCCCTCGGGAATGTTAATTATCCGGAGGTTGACTCTACGGGACCTGTTTTCAAGATCGTCGAGGCGGTCCTGAAGTGACTTGTTCTGGGTTTGCAGCATCTTCACTGTGTTTTCCGTGCTTGTTATGCGCTCAAAGTTATCCCCGGCCAGGGTCTCTGCAGCAGTGAGGCGACCATTAAAATGATTCACCGTCTCGCGAAGTGCATCTACGGAGGTCTGTAAAGGTTTAACAGACTCCTGAATTAACGCAGACAAGTCCTTCAGAAGTGATGTTTTTTGCTTTTCCAGTTCAGAGACCAGCTGGCTTGTTGACAGGATGTCAGGCGAGTCTTTGACGGGACCAGGTGTGTCGTTAGCATCCGAGCTCGCGGTCGCCATTTTAGCAAGTTTGCTAGCTACAGTAGCGGCTACGCCACGGGTAACTGGGCAGCTCGACGCAGTAGTCGCTTTAGATTTAGAACCACTCATTTGGAGATTAAGTTTGAACTATAATTGTTGTCCGTCACTTTCCGGAACCAAATGTGGTGTTTACAGGGATAAATTAACAGTTCAACCGAGAGACCTCTTCCAAGCGACTTTCTCCTACATCTCCACCGGAAGTCCTCGCAGGAGGACTTAACAACTTTACCATAATCTCTCTTTATTTTCATTTACAAAAAAGGAGACAAAATATTAGACTTTTTCAGTTCAGTAGTTCCATTTCCTCTTCTGCACAGATCAGTTTTGTGTCCTCTGCTGCACATATCACATCAGTATATACTGTATGGAAAATGCTGATGTTTTTGTAAGTTTATTCAAAGCAGTAGTAAGCGCTTCAGTCTAAAACTAGTCAGCTAACTTGCTTAAAATCGTATGCCCTACAATCATAAACGACAGCTTAGTATGCATCTAATACCTAAACAGCTAACTTACTAACTAATGTATTTTGGCATGTACCCATTGTGACAACAAACCATGCACAGAAAGTAATGATTAGTAAAGCCTGTGTTTGTTGTTCCTTTGTATTTGGCTAAATAGGTGAAATCATAACCTCTTTGAAAAGAATGAAAAATAAAAGCATAACAGATTTAGAGCTGCTGATCCATCATGACAACAAACAAAACCCGTCAAAGGCTGCCACGAAGTGCCAGTACTTGCCACTGTGGTGGCACTGGGAGAACCTTGGTGTCTAATCACCAGTCTACATTAGTATAATATATTAAACTGCAGTTAACCGCGATGCCAGTTACCTCACCACAAACAACTACAAAAATAAAAGATGAATTTTTTGTGGCCTGTGCTTACTTACTTTGTATCTTTCATTATTTTGCTATATGGGGCGGCTTGTCTGTCAATCAGGAGGTTGGTGGTTCAATCCCTGGCCTCAGCAGTCCACATGCCAAAGAACCACAAAAACTGCCTAAAAATTTTGATTGAATGATCTAGGTTGTAAGACCAATTTGTGGCATACCCAACCACTCACTTCAAGCACATTTAATTGAGTAGCATTACTTTTGCAGCCAACTGTCCCATAAATTATGCCCATGTGTTATGCCTATATATTTGTCCAATTAACCATTTAGATCCAATGGCAGTTAGAATACACGTTTTTTTGTTTTTTTTTGTAAGAATGAACACTATGTTTATGGTATGCCATATAGTGAAAACATCCCCAACTCAATTCACACACACACACACACACACACACACACACACACACACATTTCTTACATGTTAAATGGGCTCAAAGTGCTTTTACAACACAAGTCTGCATTTACCCTTTCACACATATTCATACAATGGTGAGGTGATCTGCTGATTACGAGCTTTTAAGCATTCACACACACTCACACACCGATGGCACACCATCAGGGGCAATTTTGGGTTCATTATCTTGCCCAAAGATACTTCGACATGTAGACTGCCAAGGCCAGGGATTGAACCAATGACCTTGTGTCCTTCATACAGCACTCTGCACCCCCCTAATATTACATGGTGTGCTATTGAGTAATGATACAGTTGTGTGCGAAAGTCAGGGCACCCCTTTAAAAACAGCGTATTTTATATATTAAAAAAATAATATTCATATTTATAGTCTCTCTGGTATATGGGGAAAAAAGACAATATTATCAGGAAACATTAACGCATAGTTACATTTTATTTTATAAATTGAACAAAATTACAAAAATAAAAAACACCATTTTGGCATACCTTTGGCATACCTTAAGTACTTAGTAAGACCCCTCTGGCAGAGCTTGTAAATGCTTTTTATAGCCAACTACAAGTCTCTGGAATCTATTATTTGGGATTTTCCCCCATTCTTCCTTGCAAAAGGCTTCCAGTTCTGCAATATTCTTGGGTCGTCTTGCATGCACAGCTCTTTTAAGATCTACCCACAGATTTTCCATGATGTTTAAGTCTGGAGACTGTGAAGGCCATTCCAAAACCTTCAGCTTGCGTTTCTTGAGGTAGTCCATGGTGGATTTTGAGGTATGTTTAGGATCATTATCCTGTTGTAGAAGCCATCCTCTTTTCAGCTTCAGCTTTTTAACAGATGCTATGAAATTTGCCCCCAGAATTTGCTGGTATTTAATGGAATCCATTCTTCCCCCCACCCGAGCAATGCTTCCTGTCCCACTGGCTGCAACAGAACTCCAAAGCATGATGGATCCACCCCCATATTTAATAGTTGGCAAGGTGTTCTTTTCATGAAATGCTGCTCCTTTTTTTCTCCAAACATACCTTTGCTAATTGTGGCCAAAGAGTTCTATTTTAACTTCATCAGTCCACAGCACTTGTTTCCAAAAGTCATCAGGCTTCTGTAGATGTTCTGTTGCATATTTTTGACGTTGTATTTTGTGATGAGGACGCAGGTAAGGTTTTCTTCTGCAGACTCTTCCATGAAGGTCTTGTTTGCGCAAGTATCGCTGCACAGTGGAAGGGTGCACCACCACTCCTGAGTCTGCTAAATCTTCCTGCAGGTCTTTTGAAGTCAAATGTGGGTTTTGATTTACCTTTCTGACCAGCCTACAAGCTGTTCTCTCCGAGAGTTTCCTTGGTCTTCCAGATCTCATCTTGACCTCCACAGTTCCCCTCACCTGCCATCTTTTAATTATACCTTGCACTGTGGAAACTGCAAGCTGAAAACACTTTGCTACCTTCTTGTAGCCCTCCCCGGCATCAATAGGCATCAATAACTTTAATTTTTCCTGTCTTACACAGCTTCTTAGCTTCTTCTGTAACTATGCATTAATGTTTCCTGATAATATTGTCTTTTTTTCCCATATACCAGAGAGACTATAAATATGAATATTAATTTTTTAATATATATGCTGTTTTTTAAGGGGGGGCCTGACTTCTGCACACAACTGCATATTCCAAGGATGTTTTTACAATTTACGTTATTACAAATATCTGATTCTGAATGGGATTTTCTTACTTCTGGAACAAAACATGGAATTTTTGGTTTCCCTTTAGTTATCTGTTGTATGACTTCATCTTACACAGAACTTCTTCTTGCACGATGTATACTTCTACTTCATTGTAATCTTGGTAAGCTGCCTTCATTCAAAAGTCAATGTAACTGTATGTAAAGGTCTCTTTATTTAAAGAAAAAGGGATATGGGTACATGGACTCTTTAAACATACTTTTCTTCCTGTGTAAGGTGTCTGAACAGCATCTGAACACACCTTGACAGTATAACATGCAGTGCAGTGAGTCAAGTCAAAGCCAGCCTCATTTCCATGAGGCTTTTGAAGACATGTGCCTAGTGTCAAATCTGATCATCATGGTCTCACCACTGAGCACAAAAGTCTCTATCTCCTATCAGTTTTTTATCAGTTCTTAATACTGCACAGAAATCCCCCTCCTCTCTGTGATATCTAATACCTCTCACCTGCTTCATCTGAAATCCTGCTCCACATGGAACTCGGCCAACGGCCTGCTTAGGCCTGAATTATTAATGAAACCTTCCCTCCACAACAGCACTATTATTATATAAGCATGGCTGTTAAAATAACGTCTGACAGCCAATGACAGGAAGATGTCACCAACAACAGTAGTGCAAGCCTTCATCAGGCTCATCAGCTCAGTTTCAGTATCAGGTCTTGAAGAATATGGAAGGCTGTTAATGGAAAAAGAGTGGACAGGGACTAGGTTGCTTCTTGTTCACTTTAAATTGCTTGCTATTTACTCCTGGTCCCCTCAGTTTTTCTACACATTTACACCATCAGCATCTGCAATAATCAGACTGAATGCCTTCTAACCTCTTCCTGCGTATTAGGTACCCTTTTAAAGCATGTGCATTTTTCATTCCTACAATATCAACATGAAAGAATTTATAACCTCATAAACAGAAAAAAATAAATAAGAGACCACTGCAAATTATTCTGAAATCAGCATCTCTACATGTATGACAGCCATTCCATTCCAGCGTCTGTTGAATTCCAATACAAGCACACCTCATTCTACTTAAAAGGGTACTCATTAGGTGATCACCTGAATCAAATCTTAATTAATGAGGACAACTATGAAAACCACTGCTGTGGTCATCACTATCCTCTTGCAATAGGACGAGCTGGATGGCAAAAACAGTGCTAGTAGTACCTCAAAAGTAATTGGAATCAAAAAAACAAACTATTGATAATGCCAAAAGAGTTGAAAAGAAAAGTTCTGAGTGAGGAGTGAGGAAAAGGGTTCAATTCTGGCTTTATTGGCAAAGGGTTACTGTGAGCATCAGGTTGCTCCCATTCTTAAAATTTCCAAGACGATAGTTCATAAGAACAATGTCAACCAGCAGACACTGGGGACAACAAACCTACGGACCGGCAGAGTCGAAAGCGACTCTCCACTGACTGGGATGACTGTCAACTCATTTGAATGTCACTCAGCAACCGTAGGATGACATCAAGTGACCCACAAAAAGAATGACAAATGGCATCTGGGGTGAAGTGCACGGCGAGAACGGTTTGAACCAGGCTCCTAGGGGCAGGCCTCAAGTCATGTGGAGCTAGATAAAAGCCCTGAGAAGCAAAGAAGAGCCAAGCTGAAGTTTGTAAAAAGGACCATTGGAGGTCATCTTCTCTGATGAGTCCAACTTTCAGATTTGCCCAACACCTGGTTGTGTAATGGTTAGAGGGAGACCTGGAGAGGCTTACAAGCCACAGTGTCTCGCACCCACTGTGAAATTTGGTGGAGGATCGGTGATGATCTGGGGGTGATTCAGCAAGACGGGAATTGGGCAGATTCATCTTTGCGAAGGACGCATGAATCAAGCCACATGCAAGGTTTTCCTAAAAGAGAACTTACTTCCTTCTGCTCTGACAATGTTCCCCATCTATGAGGATTGGTTTTTCCAGCAGGACAATGCTCCCTGCCACATAGCTAGGTCAATCAAGGTGTGGATGAAGGACCACCAGATCTATCCACAATTTCTTACAATTTTTTTATTTTTATTTAAATCCTCACTCTTTTGTATATACTGTTTTTGTTTCTAATTTGCATGCACTGCTTATATTAATCTTTACTGATGCTGCTGTATTCTGGAATTTCCCCTCGTGGGACAAATAAAGGAATATTGATCTTGATCTTGATCTTGATCAAGTCAGCCCAATCTCCAGACTTGAACCCCATTGAAAACCTCTGGAATGTGATCAAAAGGAACATAGATGGTCTCAAGCCATCAAATATGATATTGAGGTCACTTCGACTATGTACCCTCTATGCGTTTAATGAAAAGGTCCATTTGTCAATCAGAGTTGCACAGAAATGTAACCTAGGCTCAAAATGCTGGGAAATGTTCTGGTATCAATCCAATTGCTTTTTTCCTATTCAGGTTTGTGGAGGGCTGAAAGTTCTCCCATCATATATATATGTGAAGTTGTGGGGTACACTTTGAACATGTCTCTTGTTTATTGCAGAAGATAATTTTCCTGTGTTGAAGAATAGGATTTTTAGGATTTTGCTGCAAGCTGATTTTAAACCCAGGTGTTTTTCATTGCTTCTGTAATCTGCATGAGCGCTGTGCAAAGCTTTACATGCCAAAGTATGGCTAAATACACTTCATACATTTGTTGCTAGTATGGAATGTTCACCTTTGTTTGAACACAGCTGCCTACTGCATATGTTGATCCAAAATGACAAACATAAACAACTAACCATGCTAGCAAAAAATGGAAACTGTGCTTATGTGAAAATATAAGTATTGTCAAGGATATACTGAGCTTGGTTGGATATATATATACTGGATATGGTTGGACAATTTAAAAAATATACTATGCTGCTGTCAATCTGGATCCCCATTTTAATCTACGGTAACTGCTGTGTTGTAAAACCAAGCTGACTACAGAATTGAATTTATCAATATTTCTACAAAACCTACTAAAATGCAAGGTAATAGAATCCACAGCATTGACACTAAACATTCAAACAACTGCTTGCCCTCATGACCCTCGTCTTATTTGTCCCCCACGTGACTTCCTTGCAAACCAGACAGCTTTTAGCTGGTTAACAGCATGCAGTACTGAGCAGCATGCCTGTGCTATTATCATTTTGGCACATTTTATTGTATTAAATGTGCTGTATGTAGAGCACTAAATAAAAACTTTTAATTATTGCCACATTAATTTGGAAACATCATTTTATTAAGTGTAAACAAAGGAGACCACAGCTGAGATTTGCCACCTTTGTGCTGTATTTTGCATTTTGTGACAGCATGTCCGATTTAGTAGAATGTCTACTGAGTTGCCTTTTGGCACAAAGAAAGATGCTGCAGATAAGGATGAAGACAACTGCGGTGGTACTCTGACTGGCTGATTTGGTGAACCATACAGTACCTCCATTCTACCTGCTAACCAGAACAACAGAGACAGAGACATAGAAGTCTCTTCCCAGACAGTTTAACAGGTTAACTTAATCCTCCACAAACTGCATTCATATGAAACTATGTTGGTTTTATAAAATATGCTGGGCGATCGTGCTGCCTGGGGGATTTTTTCTTCGCTGTGTCTGAAAAAAGGTTCATATACAGAGGTGCAAGTTGCAAGTTTCTTTGTCACATACTCATGGAGGAGATGGTGATGGGTACTCAAGCCTTACATAGTCTTATAATAAATGCAGTCTCCCTTGCTGTGCTCCTGGGTGTCTCCCTCACTGTCCTCCACTTCTGCTTCCTGCATTGTAGATGATGAAGTTGCAACTGTCAGTCCCTGGTTGAGCTTCTGATTAGTTGTCTCCGTTGACTGGTCAACAGCCGGGTGCCAGGTGAATGTGCACTAAAACGCTGCTGTGTTTACCAACACTGACAGCAGCCCCATTTGTACACACGGCAACTAACTTTGTTGTTCAGTCATCCAAGCCTGCATCACGGAAGAGCAGCCCCCTAAATTCTGTAGACTGCAACATTGTCCTTAACTCTCTTAAGAAAACTTTGCATTGTCCTTGTTCCTTCTTCACGTGAATGATATGCACCGCCGACATTCACTCCTTGCTGCTTCAGTAGAGCGAAATCCTCACCGTTGGAGGACATCGATTGTGTGTGTTTAGCCTTATGAAATGCTAGAAGAAAAACATTACATAGTACATGGTACATTCAGTGCGCTCATCACAGCACATCTCAGAGCCACTTTTCAGAGAAAAGTTATTTCTTCTGCTTGGGTTTGGTTTGACTTTTCTTTATATAGTGGCTTGCAAAAGTATTCACCCCCATTGGGATTTTTCATGTTTTGTTGCCTCACAACCTGGAATTAAAACGGATTGTTTGAGGTTTTGCATCATTTCATTTACAGAACATGCCTACAACTTTGAAAATGTGATTTTTTTTATTATTATTATTGTGAAGCAAACAACAAATAGGACAAAACAACAGAAAACTTAACTGTGCATCACTATTCACCGCCCTAAAGTCAGTACTTTGTAGAGCCACCTTTTGTGGCAATTACAGATGCAAGTTGCTTTGGATAAGTCTATGAGCTTACCACATCTTGCCACTGGGATTTTTGTCCATTCCTCAAGGCAAAACTGCTCCAGCTCCTACATGTTGGATGGTTTTTGCTTGTGAACAGCAATCTTCAAGTCTGACCACAGATTCTCAATTGGATTGAGGTCTGGACTTTGACTAGGCCATTCCAACACATTTAAATGTCCCCCCTTAAACCACTCAAGTGTTGCTTTAGCAGTATGCTTTGGGTCATTGTCCTGCTGGAGGGTGAACCTCCATCCCAGTCTCAAATCACAGGCAGACTGAAACAAGTTTTGCTCAAGAACATCCCTGTATTTAGCACCATCCATCATTCCCTCGACTCAGACCAGTTTACAGTCCCTGCTGCTGAAAAACATCCCCACAGCATGATTCTGCCACCACTATGTTTTGCTGTGGGGATGATGTTCTTGGGATGATGGGATGTGTTGGCTTTGCTCCAGACATAGTGTTTTCCTTGGTGGCCAAAAAATTCAATTTTAGTCTCATCTGGCCAGAGGACCCTCCTCCATTCATTTGGGGAGTCACCCACATGCCTTCTGGCAAACTCAAAACGTGCCTCCTTATTTTTAACACTAAGTAATTACTTTTTTTCTGGCCACTCTTCCATAAAGCCCAGCTCTATGGAGTGTACGGCTTATTACAGTCCTATGGACAGATACTCCACTCTCTGCTGTGAAACTCTGCAACTCCTTCAGGGTTACCTTTGGTGTCTGTGCTGCCTCTCTGATTAATGCCCTCCTTGCCTGTTCTGTGAGTTTTGGTGGGCGGCCCTCTCTTGGCAGGTTTGTTGTGGTACCATGTTCTCTCCATTTGAAGATGATGGATTTGATGATGCTCCAGGGATCATCAAAGATTTGGATATTTTTTTATAGCCCAATCCTGACTTGTACTTCTCAACAACTTAATCCCTGACTTGTTTGGAGAGCTCCTTGGTCTTCATGGTGTGATGCCTCTTGCTTAGTGGTGTTCCAGCCTCTGGGGCCTTTCAGATAAGGTGTGTTTATACTGACAGATCATGTGACACTTAGATTGCACACAGGTGGACTTCACTTCACTAATTATGTGACTTCTGAAGGTAATTAGTTGCACCAAAAGCCAAGGGGGGTGAATACTATTGCAAGGCAGTGCAGGTGGCAGAGCAAAGCCACTTAAGATATTAAGCCATTTAATGTCATTTAAAGTTGCTGCCCAGTATGCAAAGTCCACTGATTTTTGTCAGTGTTTTTCTTCACGTATACATACCTGCGCACCTGCGTTATGTGCATGCCTGTTCATATTGAATGTATCAGCAAAATTTTCACTGACAATACTTTTCAGTGAATTATTTTATTTTAGTAAAGTTACTTTTACATTTATCCCACATATTTAAAACCATCAGTTTACCGAAATTACAGATAAGTCACCTCATGTAGTGCAATGGACATTTAAGCAGGGGTGCTATGTGTGCAACAACACCCTCAATAGCCAAATAATCTAAAAATCAGCGGTTCATACTTCAAAACTGCTACCTACTACACTGCTCAAAATAAATAAATAGGTACAACAATAAAAATAAGTGAACACTTAATCATCACAGTGTAACACCAAGTCAGGGATATCAATCTGTCCATTAGGAAGCACAAGTGACAACAGGTGCGATGGAAAAGTGTACAGCCCAGCACCATGCATTCGCCAGAGAACATCAGAATTGGCAGGCCTGCCACTGGCGCCTTGTTCTCTTCACAGATGAAAGCAGGTTCACATTGAGCAGATGTGACAGGTGTCAACGAGTCTGGAAACACTGTGGTGAATGTAATGCTGCCTCTAACATCATCCAGCATGACCAGTTTGGCGCTGGGTCAGTGATGGTCTGGGGAGGTATATCCTTGGAGAGTCGCACAGACCTCCATGTCATAGCCAATGGTACCATGACTGCTGTTAGGTCCCGGGATGAAATCATCACAGCCATTGTCAAACCTTACGCTGGTGCAGTGGGCTCTGAGTTCCTCCTGGTGCAGGACAATGCCTGGCCTCATGTGGCCAGAGTGTGTAGGCAGTTGACAAAGACATTGATGCCATTGACTGGCGTTCACATTCCCCTGACCTAAATCCAATTGAGCACCTATGGGACATTATGTGTCGGTGCATCTGCCACTGCCAAGTACCGCCACAGACTGTCCAGGAGTCCACTGATGCCCTGAACCAGGTCTGGGAGGATATCCCCCAGGACACTATCCATCGACAGGGGGCATGCACAGACGTTGTCGGGAGTGCATACAAGCATGTGGGGGCCATGCACACTACTGAGTCACATTATGAGTTGCCGTGATGAAATTCACACAAGTTGGATCAGTCTGTGATTTCAGTTTTTTTATTTTGATTTTTGGTGTGATTTTGAATCTTGTCCTCAATGAGTTGATGATTTTGGTTTCCATTGACTGTTGTTCAGTCATTTTGTTCTCAACAAATTATACAAATTACATCAGTAAAGATTTTCAACTTAAATAATTCGTTCATCATGATCCAATGTGTGATTTAAGTGTTCCCTTATTTTTTTGAGCAGTGTACTTGTAACAGGTAAGGTCAGAACCTAGTACTCCTCCGAGAGTTGATCTTGGGCAGAAGAGCAGACAAGGTAAGGCAGGGTAGATAATAAGAAAGCAGTCTGATACTAATAGCTGGAGAGTCTTGCATGTAGGCGAAGAACTGTCTGGCGAATAGTGAGTGTGGGGTAGCAGCTTAAGTATTCCACTGATTGTTACTAGTCTCAGGTGTGTGCTCCGGTGATTGGACAGGTAGGTGTGACAGAGAGGTGAAGGGTGCTGGCTGAGATGAGGGAGAGAGTGAGTCAGGTTCCACCATGTTCCATCCCTGCTCATCCTGTCAACCAGAAACGTGGTAACTATGTAACATCATTAATTGTTTTATTTATATTTGTATTTATATTTATATTTATATTTATTTTTTCGTATGTATGTTATTATGTAGTGAAGTGGTTGTAGTTATTTATTATATCACAGACTCATTAGTTTGCTTGTTTGCTTGTTTTAATGCTGACTAAATGCTCTGATATAATATGATTAACCTGAGTTAAGGGTTAACCCCTAACCCACAGAATGTGAACCCCACAAACAGGTTACTGATGTCAAAATCGAACATCACCTTTTTGGGGGAAGTGATTTCTTAGTTCCGGATGGATCTTAGGCCATTTATATACATGTAAAGGCAAATTTTTACAGGATGAGCAGTAATTAACAGTGTGTGTATTTGAATTTGTGAGTGGGAATGCTTTAGGTATGTACTTTCTCCTTCTGGTCCAGTTCAGGGTTGGTGGACTCACTACACAGATTACACATTCTTCTGAAAACACAAGAAAAACCTGCCAGACTTTTATTAGCACTGTGAGTGCAGTTTATTTAGGTTTGTATGGCAAATGACAGACAGATTGCAGCTGTCAGGGAGGGAATTATTAAGACTGTCCATGCACAGACGCCCACACACACAGAGGGAGTCAAGTAGAACTATCCCCCCCGACAGCTTTATCAATATTCCCTCTCATCAGAGCATTTGGTCAGTGAACGTCACTGAAAGGCCATGGCTGCACAGCTAACTGCCTCATTAAAAAGTTTGGAGGGGCAAGGGGGGCAGCTGGCAGAGCTCAGAGGGGGCCCAAAGTTGACGGAGCTCAGAGTCCCTGAGGCGGTAGCCTCCGGAGATCACCTCTCATCGGAAACTCTGACCCCAGCTGCTGACCCTGTCTATGTACACCCCGTTCAGACAGGTGAGAGGAGGAACACTGCGCTATCTCTCTGTCTCCTTCTGTCACCGCACCTCCACCTCTCTCTCTGCCTGTTGCTCTATCCTCTCTGTTGTGAGTCACCTGACTGACTGAAAGGAGAATGACACAGGAGAGAACAGAGAACACATAATGACATATACAATATATTAGGCAAAAACAGATGAAGAAATGACACTGTCCACAGTGTCATTTTTCTACAGAATCATTAACAAAAAACAAGTTTACTTAATGTGTTTATTGTCACCTTCTTCAAAGAAAATTCTTACCTGTTCCTGGTGACCTGTCGGAGGCAAACACAAAGGTGGCCACAAGGGAGAGAAAACTTTCAATACAATGCAAAACAATAACCCTGAGCTATTCTCGATAAAGGAAATTGAATTCCAAAATGTCTATTGTAGGGAAGATTCGTCTGTTTTTTTTTATTGTGTACCTTGGGGGCAGGCAATGGAAATACTGTGAGTACAGTCATAAACAAGTCATAAACAAGCCATAATCACAATGTGAATCTCTGTTTGCATTATTTGCTTTTATGGTGAAGAAACTGCCAGTACTCAGTCCTGCTGCTATCAAAAGAGCTATTTTAGAAGCAAAAGAACAGGGCAGTGGAGTGGAACGCTTAACAACAACAACAACAACAACAAAAAGATTCAGAAGCGATAAGGCAGAAGGTACAAAGGAAAGAAAGAAAAACATGTGGACGTATGCACAAAAACAAAAGAGGACACCATCAATTTATAAAGTTGGTATAAGAGCAATAGAAAATTTCAGTGAAGGAGAGGAGAGAAAGTTAGCGGACAGCTTGCTTCCCCTCTCTCAGCTTTTCTGGCTGATTGTTTAACAGATGGAGGATGACAGCGGATGCTTAATGAGGTTTCAGGCACTCAGGCAGTAACCTGCGCCGCCAGGAAAAGAAACACATAACTTTTCCTCAACACTTGGAGAATAGCTCCTACTCACATACACATATTTGTCAATTATCTCACACCAGCCTGGGCCACTGTTTTCCACACTTCCCAAGAGGCTGCTTGCCAGAAAATAATAAGCCGTCGTATATTTACATATATACTAAAGCAGATAACCATAAGTAACTTTAAGTGCTGCGTTTTAATGCTGAAATCACTGTGAAAAATGTCAGGTGTTGTGTGCATGTCAAGAGAGTAGTCATTCTCACCAGAAAAATGGCCATATAGGTTGTCTGGTCAAGTGGGTTATTTCAACCCATATTTACGCTTATTGTTAGGCTGCAACCTCTAGTGGCCATAATAATTATGATGGGAGCAAGGGAGGAAGTCAGGTTATGTATAAGAGTAAGAAAGTCTGCATATGGAGGAGGTGAGGTGGATTGATGGGCTAAACAAAAGCAGGGCTTTCACCCTGGTACAATGCTGATCGTGTACCCTGAGAAACATAAGTCAACATTGACTTAGTTTAACTTATACAACATACTTAAGTTATGTAATACATGTAAAATTAACATTTTTAACCCAAACCATGATCTTTTCCTAAAACTAACCAGACAAGTTTGGTGCCTAAACCTAACCAAGCAGTTTTGATGTTTAAACCTTAGCAAACTCAACAACAGTAAAAACATGACAACGAAGGTCTGGTATGATGAAGTTGATAAGGCAGTTGCTGGTACTCACCACATAAACACATAATGTGCATGTCATTTTTGGAACTGTCATTTAGTCTTGGGAGTCACTGGCAATCAAACTATTCAGTTGTTTAATTCTGAGTAGCAGTTATGAGCAGTGTTGGGACTAACACATTATTAAGTAACGCGTTATAGTAACTACGTTACTTTTGCGGTAACGAGTACTGTAAATAATTACTTTGTCAAAATCAGTAATGCGTTTATCATTACTGTGATTTAAACAGGCTCGTTACTCGTTACTTCACGTGCATAACTCGGAACTACAGTTTCTGTGGTGGACGTGAAGCGCACATGACGCAGCGATGTGCTAGTGAATGAATGAAAACAACAATGGCGGCAGTCGACGACAGTCCAGGCGTGGGATTTCTCTCGTGGAAATATGCGCATTATTTTTCCTTTCGGACGGTAAAAGACAAGAGGAATATTGTGGTGACCTGTAATCTATGTGGAGGTTCGACAACACTATCCACATCAAAGACTAGCAATTCTTATCTGATGAAACATCTTCAGAAACAACACGCATCTACCTAGCTAGTTGAAAAAGACCCTGAAGGTAACACAGGTGATGCTGCTGTTAACGTTAGCTCCGTTGACACTAAAGGAGGAGCACTGCCAAAAGTATACTTTCTACCTGTTTCAATGGCTACAATAAATATGCTTATCAAAAGTTTCAACATACTGTATGTGTGTTTTGTTGATCCACTGCTTCATCGTAGTGATACTGGGTACAATGATCAAATTTTACAGTTGTTTTATCGAGCACTATGCCACATCAACCCGAAAATAATGTGTGTGCATTTGTAGAGGATTGGAAACAATAGAAATAAATTAAAACAGTAGGATAAAATAAATGAGAGGAAAACAGACATTATAATTTTTAATTTATTTTCATTCATTTCATCATTCACTTGCACTCACACAACTACACTGCCATTGCACGTTCAAGTTGCTCGGTGGCGCATTGCGCTTGTGGTAGGATAGGACTTACATGTAAGCAAGCCAGAGGACTGGCAGCCTCCAGTTAAGGAGGCAACACATTAATAAGAGAATTTAGAGTAAAAAAAATAGTTACTTTCCCTAGTAACTAGTTACCTTGAAAGTAATGAGTAACTTAAAGTAGCTGAGTTACTTTTGAAAGAAGTAACTAGTAACTGTAACTAAGTTACTAATTTAAAGTAACTTGCCCAACACTGGTTATGA
The DNA here is from genome assembly GCF_051107435.1 of Chaetodon auriga. Lineage (NCBI taxonomy): Eukaryota > Metazoa > Chordata > Actinopteri > Chaetodontiformes > Chaetodontidae > Chaetodon > Chaetodon auriga. The sequence goes on along the minus strand of NC_135075.1, from coordinate 1,485,991 downwards.
GTTAAGGACTCCCTGTTTATTATTTTCCTTGAAGAACACTGCGATCATATGCTGCTTCTCTATTGGAACTCACTGAATATCTTCAAAAGAAAGCTAAAAGCTTATCTCTTCACTTTAGCCTTCAATTGACTATGACTTCCTGATACAGCTCTGAAGCTTTTGTGTTTTGCCTTGCCTTGGAAGCACGGAGGTCTACGGACTAAGCTACAGCTAACACCGCACCGGCTACCGCTACCCAGTATTTTCCTCGCCAGTGTTCGATCTTTGGTGAACAGAATGGATGAGCTACGACTTCGGATCTCATCACAGAGGATGTTTATGGACTGCAACGTCATGATTAACAGTGAAACGTGGCTTAACAACAGCATCACAGACAATGTGATAGAGCTGCGTGGACGCCGAGTCTTCAAAGCGAACAGAACGGCTGAACACTCCGGTAAGACCAAGGGCGGAGGACTGTGTATTTACGTGAACAAAACTTGGTGTACAGACTCTGTTATTATTGGGAGCCACTGTTCTGCTAATCTGGAATATCTGATGATCAAGTGCAGGTCTTTTTATCTGCCGAGAGAGTCCACATCCACTGTGATAACTACAGCTTATATACTCCCGGATGCTAATGCTAAACTAACTATGAAAGAACTATATGCTGCTATCCACAAACAACAAACTACACACCCTGATTGAACCATTATTGTTGCTGGAGACTTCAACCACTCTAACCTGAGGACTGTTCTCCCTGAATTTCACCAAAATGTCTCCTGCCCCACCAGAGGAGACAAAACTCTGGACCATGTCTATACAAACATTCCTGAGGCTTACAAAGCCACCCCCCTCCCCCAACTGGGACAGTCTGATCACCTCTCATTGTTCCTACTCCCCAAGTACACACCACTCATCAAACGTGTGAAGCCGTCAGTGAGGACTGCTAAAGTATGGCCAGAGGGAGCGGACGCCACACTCCAGCACCAGTTCCAACACACAAACTTAAGTTTATTTGCCACCTGGGTCATGCTGGACTCCATTGACTTAGATGACTTCTAACCCCTAACCCTCTGATGAGCTCAACAACTTCTATGCTCGCTTCGACAGGGACAACAAACAACCAGCCATCAAACTGCTCCCCACCCAGATGAACAGCCCCTGACGTCCGTAAGGCTGCTGGCCCTGATGGCATACCCGGCTGCGTGCTCAAGGCCTGTGCAGAACAGCTGGCTTGCATCTTCACTGACATCTTCAACCTGTCACTGGCCAAGGCAGCAGTCCCCACGTGCCTCAAGACCACCACCATTGTGCTGGTATCGAAGCAGTCAGCTGCAGTGACTCCCGCCCTGTCGTACTCACCCCCATCATCACCAAGTGCTTTGAGAGGCTGGTCTTGGCCCACCTCAAATCCTGTCTTCCCCCCACACTGGCCCCCAATCAGTTTGCCTACCGACCAAACAGGTTGATGGAGGATGTCATCTCCACAGCACTGCACTCCACCTTGATGCATCTGGACAACAATAACACCTACGCAAGGATGCTGTTCATTGACATCAGCTCAGCATTCAACACAGTCATCCCCTTCAAGCTGTTCAACAAACACCTCCCTCAGCAACTGGACCCTGGACTTCCTAACCAACAGACCCCAGTTTGTTAGATTAGACAACCACACCTACGCCACCCTGACCCTGAACACTTGCGTCCTACAGAGCTGTGTGCTGAGCATTCTCCTCTACTCCCTCTTCACCCATGACTGTGTGCCTGTGCATGGTTCCAACTCCATCATCAAGTTCACAGACGACACCACGGTGATAGGCCTGATTAACAGCAATGACTAGTTAGCCTACAGGGATGAGATACAGCAGCTGGTGATGTGGTGCGCTGACAACAACTTGACCCTCAACACCAAAAAGACCAAGGAGCCCATCGTGGACTACAGGAAAACCAAAGGCTGCAGTCACACCCCCATTCACATCAACGAGGCTGAGATTGAATGTGTCTCCAGCTTCAAGTTCCTGGGCGTCCACATCTCTGAGGACCTTTCCTGGACCCTCAACTCCTCCATCTTGATAAAGAAAGCTCAACAGCGCCTCTACTTCCTGAGGAGACTGAGGAAAGTTAACCTGGCTTGTCAAATCCTAGTCAACTTCTACCGCTGCACCATTTAGAGCATCCTGACCAACTGCATCTCAGTATGGTACAGCTGCAGCTGCACAGTTTATGAGTGCAAAGCCCTGCAACGGGTGGTGAAAACCGCCCAGTACATCACCAGTGCCCAGCTAACTTCCATCGAGGACCTTCAGCGCAAGCGGTGTCTAAAGCTTGGTTTAGGCTTCTGCGTCGCGGCGACGCCGTACCTACGCCGTCGACGCAGACCCCTACGCGGACCCTACGCCGTAGCCTGACGCGCACCTCCAAAAAATCCTGACTACGCGTCGCGTCGACGCGTAGTGACGTGAACGTCGAGGACTGTGATTGGTCCGTTCAGAACGTAATTTTCGGTTCAGTCGCAGCCCTATGGTCGCAGCACAACAACACCGCCATTTTCAAAGTTTCTGTGGTGAGAGCTACAAGAAAAACTGGACCAACCGAAGAAAGAATTATCGAGGAGGTACGCAAGTACGACCACCTCTACAACTCCTCTTCGCGGCAGCAAGAGCCCCCCGAAACCATATAAAGACACAGCCGCACCCCCCTAGCGGCTTGGCGGTGAATTGCGGAGCAACGCGTTCCCTCGACGCAGAACTACGAATGCTCAGTGACGGCGTAGGGTGTACGCCGTAGGTACGGCGTCGCCGCGACACCGAAGCCTAAGCCAAGCTTAAGAAGGGCACACAGCATCAACAGTGAGAGCTCCCACCCCAACCATGGACTGTTTTCCCACACCAGTATGCACAGGAACAGCTTCTTTCCCAGAGCTGTTACCCTACTGAACTTTGCCCACCAGCAGCCCCCCCCCCCAACCTTTACCACCCTCTCATTGACACTGACACCCCCTCTACCACCTCATGGCCCCCGTACAACCCCCACCACCCTCCCATTGATTGACACTGATACACTCTCTTACCACCTCGTGGCCCCCACTCCAAACCCCCCCACACCCTCCCATAGACATTGCCGCCCCTCTCTTCCACCCAAGAGACTACAACAAGATGAACATTACAACTCAGCCCATGCCATACTGCACATACTGCACACTGCACATTATCACTATATATTTTATATACACTGTATACCTCATCTGTTCACTTATACTTTTTACTTTTACCGCACTGCCATTTACTACCCGTTGCACATACTTCGTGCCACTTGCACTACTTAGATGTATTTATATTTTTGGATATTGACTGACTATTTGCACTTCTGCTTAGATGCTAAACTGCATTTCGTTGTCTCTGTGTTGCACTCTGACAATGACAATAAAGTTGAATCCAATCATCTAATCTAATCTAAACCTAACCAAGTAGTTTTGGTGCTTAAACCTAAACATTAGCACCACTCTTCAGGATTCCACTAAACTAGAACCCTTCTCTTCTCCACTTATATGAAGTGTTCGAATTCTGATGGGAACATTAGCTCATGTTGCAGTTTAAATGGCAGAAGGATGATACACAGTTTCTATCCCCCCTCTAATTCATGTTTGATCACCATTTCCACCATTTTTAAAAATTGTGGATTAATGGTTATATTCAAGTGTCAAACATATGCAGCTGTAATCCATTAAAATAAATGAATGCAGAATGAGCAGCAATCATTTCATGTTCTCATATTTGAGTTTAGGAATAAAGGCACACTCTCTGAAATCATTCAAATTCTACTTCAATGCAGATCAGAGAAGATATTTTTAGAACAATAACCAAAGGAGACTTTGAGGATTTCTGACCTTCTTCAATGTTTTCTTTTTGATGACAAAATCAGCACTGTGAGTGACTTAAAGGCAATTCGGAAAATCTCAAATGTTACATCATATGAGATTCTAAAAGAGTCACAAAGTGGGGCTAGACACTCTGTGCCCATGTCTGTGTAGTCCAGTTTGTTGATGCCAGTGTTACAAGATGGAGAAGATGTCAAACAGATTTGCACTAAGTCGTTCTGACAGAAACACTGGGAACAAAAAGCTGAGGACACATCTGTGCTGCAAATTGGTTTGGTGACATGTGGTAATGAACCATTAGGATGATGTGAACTATGAACAAATGGACTGTACTATCACTGTCTTGTTGCAAAGTCTGCTGCCACCACAGGGGGTGGGCTCAGATCCACAGCTGTAGGTGAAGCCTGATGTTTTCATTGGGGCTGGGGTGTGCTGCTGCCCCATGTGTTGGGGTCAGATCAACAACTATCATTATCATAGTGGGAGGTGTGGGGCTTAAAGTTGGGGGTTTAAAGATTTCATCCAATTTGCTTTGTTTTTTTCCACTTTCTTTTCAGCATCATTAAATATATGTCTCAAGCACTCCCCTGTCCACATGTCGCCCAAACATTTGTGTAACACAGCAACCTCATCGAAAAGAAACTGCAACTCCATTTCTGCTTCTGGGTGTACAATTACCACAATGGCACCATTTGTCCTCGGCATGGGGAAGCTCTGTGCTGCTATCCTCACTGGCTGGCAGTACCTGACTTTGGGCTGTGGCCGCCTCCTCCCCCTCCATATCCTATAATATTGAAGTATCAAGTATTATGGCTATAAGTAGACCCTAATGTCTGATTCTAGTTTCTAATTTTTGCCCCTCTCTCTATCCGACTGTCAGCGTAAGCAGGCATAGAAACAATGTTAAAAGTAAAATCTGTAGTATAGCAGATTAATACCCATGGTTTGGGAACAAAATGTTCAGCTATCAATAATATATGGGTTTCTACATATTTCGTAGTATATTCTTTGCAGTACCATGTGTCAGGAAGACAAAAATGCTTCCCAAAAACTAAGATGTTCTTGCCATGTCTGATCAGTTATGGGTCCTGTGTTTGAAGAAATATGACCACTTTATAATCCATAGAAATCATTATAATTCACATAAGGTCAACAGGTTGTATTGGTCTAACAGCGCATTTCTCATGTATTGGTATGTGTCATTTGTCCTAATAGAATTTCTGTTACAAGCACATCTGCAGTGCTAGTTACCTGTCACATATGATTAGTGGGAAATATATCTTCTGCTGTGGCATCAGTTGACTGTGATGCCTACAGTACAGAGCCTTGTTTGGGAACGCGTGTCCTATCCCAAGACTGCTGCAGTATGTTTATTGCAGCATTGGCAGCTTGCTTTCTAGCATAATAGCTGTCCCTGCATGCGGGCGTCAGTGTGTGACATCCATAATTAGCTGGAGCACAGCTGAGCCGAGCATGGGGAAATGTGGCATCACCTGAAGGTTAAGAAGAGTTAAACTCTGGAAGGAAAGTGACAAGGTCAGCTGGACAGTTGACTGCATTATTTTCTGCTCTTTCTCTTTTGACCTGACCATGTAATCTACATCATATGTGCCTTGTGTTCTTTATTTTTTATTTTATTTAACCTTTTCCAAGGTGATAACGAAACAGAAACTTAATCATAATGCCCCCAGTCCTCCTCTCCCATTGAACATGAGATTTATCTTGCTTTGTAACTTTGTTGGAATATCATGGTCCAGATAGAGTTACAGACTGAGGCTGGTGGATACTGTTGGGATGAGAAAGCAGACTGCTGCTGTTTCCCATGGGGTCCACTCACAATCTGTTGGAAGCCTTTGTTTTTCCCTTTGGGCTCTGAGGCCCTGTTAAAGTGGGTCCAGTGAAACCTGTCATCCACTTGGCAAGTAGAGAAGAGAAGACAGCAGATGATCTATGTGGAGCTTAGAGTAACTAAAAGGCTTCATGTGTGAACTTGTCATGTTGGTATAGCTGCTGTCGAGATGAACTCCGACATGTTGTTAGAGCTGTTGTGTTTCCCCCTAATGCCCTTTTGTAAAATTTCCACAGTGTTTTTATGAAGTTTTTAGCCCAATTTGCTACAGACCACATGCAAGTGGGCAAAATGTGGCCATCCCACAAAATTATTCAATCCCCTTATTACATTTACAGTTGTTACTATGGTTACCGTGACGTCACCTCTGGTCAAGTCTGTTGGTGTGAGCTGGTGATTGCTTATCTGACACACCTGGAAGACGCTGCGGGAGAGACTGAATTGCCACACACGCAACAGACGTGAGAAGTTGGCACACTTCTGATGGTCACTGAACAAGTAGCTTCTCCAAAGCATTTTCCACTGTGAAGACGGTCGTTTAGCTTTTTTTTTTCCAAAGCACCATGGACACGTCACCACCTGCTTCCATGGATCCCTTACTCTCTCTCTCTCACTCTAAATTCCTGACTCTGTCAGCACGATGGGGCTGGTCCGCGCAGGAGAGCGGAGCGTAGGCTGTTTGAAAACCAAGAGAGGACACTGTCACGAAGGCCAAGCAGCTGGACCCGCCATCGGACCGGTTGGCAAAGCTTCGCCCTTATTTACCAGCCAGCTCTGTGTTTGCTTTCTTTTCCTTTTCTTTACGTTGTGGTGTGACAGGTTTTACAACTAGTTGTCGTCTCCCCATAATAGAAGCCATTTGGCACATTGCCACCCGAAAAGTTCAAAATACAACATCAACAAAGCTTCAGCCAGGCCAAAAGACCCTGAAACAAGCATTTGGAGCCCTCTTTTCACATAATAGTCCCAGAGCTGAAGAAATAACAAGGTGCATCGGTAAGTATTTAGCCAAACACCAAAGGCGGTTTTCTGTAGTCCACAATGATGGATTTCAGAGATCATTAAACACACTGGAGCCAAAGTATACAGTCACATCAAGTCCAAACTTTACTCGCATCATGATAGCAGCTCTACACAAAAGCTAAAGTGTCACAGAGCCTCAAAGCAGCACAGTGCATCTGAATAACCACAGAGTTTTTGTGGCCTTAATATCAAGACATTGTCGTACCATGAGTTTTTGATATCGTAACATCCCTAATAACAGGGATTAAAACATGTCAACAACAACTGTCAAATGCGTCATTGTATTCCCAAATGATTTGGCCAACATACTCACACGAACATAATCTGAGATCCTTGAATTGTTTTTTAAAGAATATTGAATGAGTTTTTCATACATTCTGCATCGTAATAGTATGACAATTAACAAGCAGAGAACTGAAGCTCACTCGAGATAGATCTTTCACTGTGAATAGATCTGTTATTGTTGAATGCAAAGATAATACAGACTTTTCAAATCAATCTGCACTGTCATCTGCATTACATTGCAGCCACGTTGACATAAAATAAAAATTTGACATGAAATATCCCTCCCATAATGTTCATACGTTTTATATATATGTTTTTATTTACGTTTTTATTATGAATGGCTTGTGCACATTCTCTTCCATGTACTGTCAGTTCTAGGCATCTAATGAAAAGATGTCTTATTACATTGTCAATTATGTCCCGTTTGACGCCCCTCCCTCCTGCTTCCTGTTTGACAAACGTTTGCAGCAAGTTACAGCTTTGTGCTGAAGATCAGGTTCAGGTAAAGTAGAACCTCTGTTCAGGTAAAGTATAACCATGAGACAATTGTTTGACAACTGTATTGTAGTTTGTATTGGTTGACATTACGTTTGTCATGTACGGTTTACCGACGTTATTGCAAATTATTTACTACTCGTGCAAATGCGTAGCTCTTGTAGCTTACGAGTTAGCACAGGCTAGTAAACACGGCCGATTTGTAATGTGGTTAAGTTGGCACTTAATTATTAGCTTCAATTAAACATCAAGTTTGAACTTCAGCTAACGTTACCTATATATCAGATATTTTCCATATACAGGAAAGGATGCAAACTCCTAGCAACAATTCATTATGTTAGCATTACATTCAGAATATTTAACGTGTTCCTGTTTATCACTTCAAGATTCACATGAAAGTGAACAGACAGACTCTCCTTATGTCCCACACGGGTCTGAAAATGAAGGTAGGTATTAATATCATTTTATTTACCATGTTTGTATAGAACCTTTGATAAAAAGACACAATTGAATGTACTTCACACTGCTACATTTAGTTTCTTAAATCAAAAATATTTTAATTAATGCTGTATTTCACAAAGTGTTATGCTATTTGATTCTGTGGATGTCTTTGAAAGGTTATGGATGCAATCTTGAAACTAAATGTGTTCTTCTTTATCTTTTCAAGATTCTCTTGAGAGTGACACCTTCGAGAACTGAAAAAGGTTTTTAGAAGGACTTCCAAGCCTTCTATAATGGGCTTAGTCATGAGTAATGCCCATCACCAACTGAACACAACTGGTTGCAGTTTGGTTTATTATTGAGTGTAATTGCTTTTCAATTTAATTTTGTGATTGGTTTACTGATTTTCCACGGTATTAATAGATTCATGATTTTTTAAAATTAAATCAGTTATTAAGTTCACACACAAATGTACAGAGACAGATTGACAGTTACAGTTTTGAGGTTATGGTTACAGATTTGTTTATTGAGTGTAATTGTATTTTTAACTTAAGTTTGTGATGGGTTTACTGATTTTACATATTAATAGATTTGTGATTTTTATAATTAAATCAGTTATTAAGCTCTAATAAAGAGTATTGACAATTATCTCTGTCTTTCCTGGTGGTTCAAAATAATATTAAAAATAAATATAAAGATATTTGTAAGGTCCTGAAATTGTTTTTTACATGAAACAAGGAATTTCGCCTATACTGAGACAAAATGACAAAAAGTTTTTTATTTTTGTAATTTTGTTCAATTTATAAAATAAAATGTAACTATGCATTAATGTTTCCTGGTAATATTGTCTTTTTTTTAATTTTTGAATATATAAAACATGCTGTTTTTAAAGGGGTGCCCTGACTTTCGCACACAACTGTACATTTACATGTAGTGTTTCCACAGTGCTAGGAAAACTTGCAAACTTGCATCATTCTCATTTCAGCTGGCACCCCAAAATAACATATTGAAGCAATGAAGCACTCTAGTGGCTGTAGGAATAAAGTAGGAAAGGAAGAAGTGATTTGTCCATAAAAGGAGGAAGTTGGGCGGTTGTTGTCAGATCAGAAAACAGATTTATGCACTTTGTTAATAAGTGATGCCCTCCTCTGTCATCATACCCTAGTGACAAAAATTTTAGCTCTCCCAACGGCAAAAAACAAAAACATGGTTTGTGCATGTACATAATGTATAATTCAAGCCAGTGTAAATAACTGAAAAAAACTTCCTGTGCAATGCAACTTGGCAGTGGGTTTTAGTAAACATTATGAAGTGGTTCTGGAAATGGCTGGAAAATTTGATTGCTGTACAGTGAACCTGCCCCATATTCCTGGGTATTACATCCATAATAAAGTGTTGTTGCCTGCTAATTTTGACCCTCTTCTTCTTCTCACAACTCACCAACTGCTAGGGGCTGGGTTATACTAAGAATAAGTGGTTTGTAGGATGAGCTGTCTGACATGTAAGAAATCCAAAGTGTCTTGTTGTTGTACCTAAGAGCCAAACAAGAAGGTTGAGTTACCATTCAGCTGTCACAGAGAAGGGGGAGGCACAATACATTTTAAATATGGGGATAACAGTGTTCATTTTTCTGTCCTGGAATAGCATAGCATTTTACCCAGTTGTTTACATCAAAAATAAGAGAGATAAATTGCATCTCATCTCCATAAAGGTCACACTGTACTTCCAGCATTGCCACTGAAAGTTGGCGTAAATTGTGAAGTTTAAAATTGCCCAATGCTAAGATGGTAGTTTCAGTATAAAGTTGGTCTTGGGTTTTACTGATGTATTGAAAATTCCTTTCTCATGATGCCAGTACAGATTGATTAGAGTCATGACTTCCTTAATTTTTCTTCTATTTAATTTGACTCTATGCTAAGTTAGCAATCAAACCAGATGGAGCTCTCAGAGGTATGCAGGTCACCACACCACAGATCCCAGATACTAGCACATTTGTTGAATAAGAATAAATAAATAATGTTGGACCAATTCTCAGTCCTCAGCTCCTTATCTCATACCCCCAAAACAATTCTCTTTCCTCTAATAAACTATAGTTCCTGCTTTGACTCTTAAAGTAATTTACCATTAGGTAAATTACTTTAAGAGTGATCACAAGAATTGAGAGGAGTGTATTTACGTCTTCTCTGCCTCTGAAAAAGTTTCTTTGGTTGTTTTTCACACATAGTTAAAAAGTTTTCTGTTATTCATTGAAGCAGCTTAAGTCTGCTTAGGAGATTTGAAGGACAAACTTTTGAATTACACTTTAGGCTCATTATGTTATCTTCATTAATTAAGTGCAATTCATTTTAAAGAAAACTATTTCACACTTGAGGGGAGAGCATGACAATGCCTCTGTATATATACTGGGTTTTCTAAGTAGAAGCCTTGCATTTCAAAAATAAGCTCTCAAAGTTTGAATGGAATGTTAATGGTTAGGACTGACAATGGCTGAAGTGTTTCCTCTGCTTTTGGGACCAGCTGATTGGTATGTGTATACAGGTGTTTATTTTGATGTGTCAGTTTTGTTATCATAGCTTCCCTGAGAAAAATGCTGCAGGAAGTAATCACACTGTGGTTATACAGTCCTTTCAATATGCTCTAAATTCAACAGTTCTAGTAATTTCAAAACTAAGTGAATACACAGAGGTTCATACTGTGTATGTGTAACTACTATACACCTGGGATTCTTTTGATTTCATTTGGAGGATAAGTAGTCAGGTTATTAAGTTTTAATCTTAAAAAAAATTTCAGATGAACAATTTCCAAATTTCTAGCAAAATTATTAATGCTGTTGTCTTATTATTGTGTGAATCATTTAATGATTTTGCTAATTGTTTTTTTCTTTCTAAATGCAAAGTTATTGTACTGTTAAGCTGCGGCTCAGAGGGTAGAGCGGTCATCCACTTATCTGAAGGTTGGTGGTTCGATCCCTGGCCTCAGCAGTCTACATGTTATCCTTGGGCAAGATTCTAAACCCCAAATTGCCCCGATGCTGTGCCATCTGTGTGTGAGTGTGTGAATGGTTAAAAAGCTTGTAGTATGAATGTGTGTGTGAAAGGATGAATGCAGACTAGTGTTGTCAAAGCGCTTTGACTGGTAGAAAAGCACTATATAAATACAGTCCATTTACCATGAATTTGAAAAGTTATTAGATGTAGTGAAAAGTTTGGCATGATTTATAAGATGAAAAAAAGAATTATTATGATAGTGTAACTACTTTAAGAAATAGAGCAGTACATGGTGAGTGATTGGTTGAGCAAGAGAGTTAAAAGCAGTAGAGCAGAGAAAAGGTTTGCAGTAAGTTGTTAGTTTTGTAGTAAATGCTGGGTGCAGGTAACAGTTTGTCAGTGAATAAAGGTTGCAGCTTCTCAAGACCAAAGTGAAGTTCTTGTGTATTGTTTCCCAACTGCTGGAAAAGGGAAGGGGATTAGCTCTGATGTAAGAACCAACTTCGGAACGAAAACAGATATCTTCCCTCTGCTTTCTGACTATGGTCTGGAAACTGAACAGGAAGAGGCTAACAAATACATATGGCAAAATATCCATCCATCCATCCATCTTCTCCTGCTTCATCCGTGGCCGGGTCACGGGGGCAGCAGTCTGAGGTGGGACGCCCAAACTTCCCTCTCCCCGGACACTTCCTCTAGCTCTTCTGGGCGGATCCCGAGGCGTTCCCAGGCCAGCCGAGCGACATAGTCACTCCAGATCCGCCTGTCAATCCCACGCTCCATCCTTCCCTCACTCGTCAACAAGATCCCAAGATACTTAAACTTTTCCACTTGAGGCTGGAACTCTCCCCCAACATGGAGGGAGCAAGCCACCTTGGCCGAGAGTCGAGAACCATGGCCTTGGACTTGGAGGTGCTGACTCTCATCCCGGCTGCTTCACACACAGCTGCGAACCGCCCCAGTGCATGCTGAAGGTCCTGGCTCGAGGGAGCCAACAAGACAACATCATCCGCAAAAAGCACAGACGAAATCTGCCGGCTCCCGAACCGAACTCCCTCCGGCCCCTGGCTGCGCCTAGAAATTCTTACCATCGGCTATCGGCTGGATTCTCCTCTCCAGTACCCTGGAATAGACTTTCCCAGGGAGGCTGAGGAGTGTGATCCCCCGATAGTTGGAACACACCCCCCGGTCCCCCTTTTTAAACAGAGGGACCACCACCCCAGTCTGCCAGTCCAGAGGCACCGTCCCTGACTGCCACGCAATGCTGCAGAGGCGTGTCAACCAGGACAGCCCTACAACATCCAGAGACTTGCAAAATAAAGTATTGAAAAAGGGATTTTGTATTGGTTGTGAACACCAAGTGTCATATTGATGCTCGTACTGACTTAAAATAAACATGTTGGATTTATTATTTTTCTGAACAGCTGGAGTTTTGGTCAGAGGAGAAATTACCTAATAATATTAGGCAATGCTAGAGACCAATATTACTGGTCTCTAGCATCAGAATGCTCCTATCTGCGGTGTAGTGATGTGTCGGTCGCGAACGAAACAGCTTTTTTTTTTCTCTATTTTTTTCTGTTCAAGCCGCACATAATTGGTCAACTACATGATGTGTGGTGGCTTCTGTGTGTACGCACTGAGCAGGAGGGGGAGGGGCAGTGGTTACAGACACAGTGCATATACACACACAGAGCCGAGACAGACAAAACGCTGGAAAAAACGCTGGAAAATTTTATATAAAGTATGTTTTGTACATTAGTAATTCATTTTACATATAATTTGACATTATTTTGGTAATAAATAAATTTAAGCAACAGAAAATCTGAAGAGCTGCTTGGGAGCCGAAAGAGCCGGAAGCATGAAAGAACTCACATGAGAGCCGAGCCGTGAGAACCGGCTCTCTTAAAAGAGCTGGAATTCCCATCACTAACTGATAGCTTACCCCTTGCTCATCTCGTCTTCAGCCCTTATACTTCTGCAAGGACATGGGCATGGAAGAACCCACATCAGGTCTTTACATCTCAGTTTAAGAACTGAAATTCATCAGAAAGTTGCACCTTCACACCTTCTGTCCCATCCGTGTGCTCGACAGTTCCATCCCCCAATACCAGCTGGGCCTCTGAGTAGTTGTTTGTCTATCATGGGTTGCAGGCCATGGCCGACAATGGCAGTGTCATCAGAGAACTTCTGCAGGTGGCAGGTGGGTGACAGGTGGGAAAAGTCAGCTGTATAGAGGGTGAAGACGAACGGTGCCAGCACCGTTCCCTGGGGGGCCCCCACACTGCAGAGGAAAGACCCTGACACACAGTCCCGTGTCCTCACATACTGTGGGCGGTTGGAAAGGTAGTCCACTATCCAGCATGTGAGGTGTTGGTCCACTCCCGAAAGTTCCATCTTGTTTCTCAGGATGGCTGGCCTGATGGTGTTAAAAGCACTGCTAAGGTCCAGGAAAAGGACCCAAACAGAGCTCCCAGGCGATTCCAGGTGAGATAGAGCTCGATGGAGGAGGAAGATGAGGGCATCGTCCACTCCAATGCCAGGCTGATACGCGAACTGCAGCGGGTCCATGGACGAGCTCACCAGGGGGCGCAGGTTGGCAAGGACCAGCCGCTCCAGGGCCTTCATGAGGTGGGATGTTAGGGCCACCGGCCTGTAGCAGCTAGGGTCCTAGGGATGTGGGGTCTTTGGCACAGGTACCACGCAGGATGTCTTCCAGAGGCGTGGCACCCTTCCCAGTCTCAGACTCAGGTTGAACAGATGTCCAATGATCCCACTCAGCTGATCAGAGCAGGATCTGAGGAGCCTGGGACTGAGGCCATCCGGTCCTGCAGCCTTCCTGGGGCCTCATTTATAAAACTTGCTTACGCACAAAACGGGGCTTGAAAGTTGCGTACGCAACTTCCTACGCAAAGGTTGTGATTTATAAAAATAAACTTAGCGTGAGAATGTGCGCACCGGTACGCCAACTTTGATGCTTGCGTACGAACATTTTGGAGACGGGGAAACTGGCGGTGCAGATGGTGAGGTGGTGAATTGAAGCCAGATTGATCTCATACATTTAATGTCATCACATATCAGACTTATAGACCCTCGTAATCATAAATACCCAAGTCTGCAGTGTTATAGATGTGTTCCTTTAATGAGCCGTTAGGCCTACTACTGTATGCACAATGTTCATATATCATACTTCCATCTTTAAATGATACAGTGCGGTGGATGGCACTGATGGATTAGTAGTAATTCTGACAAGGTGTGTAACAATCATTCAATTTGCTGAGTAAGCATATAAATAGTGCGGTGACACTCGTGCGTAATGCTGCACAATGGATGCGCTGGCACTGCTGGAAGAACACGCAAATGGTAGGATCAGGATGGAGAGAAATTTTAGGGACCACGGAGATTTGCTGGCCCATGATGATGACTGGCTAATAAGCCGATTTAGATTCCCTAGAGCGGTGCTGTTGGATCTATGTGCTGAACTGGGCCCAGTGTTAGATAGACCCACCCGCCGGAACCGCGCCATCCCGGTGCATATCCAGGTGCTGACCACTCGGGGGTTTCTGGCGACTGGCTCCTTTCAGTGGGAATTAGCCGACAGGTAAGTGTTTGATATGATTAATATTATATAATGTTACATTGTCTGTCTAAAGCCCCTTTTGGGTGTGATATAATTCAGTTAAATTGTGTCCTTAGGTCTGGGATATTTGCAGCAATGTCCGGTTTCCCAAATATAATCGACGCAATTGACTGCACTCACATTGCTATAAGGGCTCAGAGTGAAAATGAATTTGCTTATGTGAATCGAAAAAATGTGCATTCACTCAATGTACAAATTATTTGTACCTCGGACATGATCTTGACGAATGTAGTGGCACGGTGGCCTGGGTCAACACATGACTCATTCATCCTGACGCACAGTAGTGTAGGGATCTGTAATTTCTGCCACACATCGCTCTGTGGCACTGGAACTATTCACTGCGGTGACGACGTGCCGCCACTCTTTTTTTTTTTTTTTTTTTTTTTTTTTATTGTATTCGTGACGCCACTACTGTGACCACCAAACAAAATATCCTTTCTGGCCTCCACCTCACCCACAAGCACCTCGATTTCAGTCTCCGTAAAATTTCTTTTTCTTTTCTCTGCCATGATCGAACGTAAAATGCCATTGATCAGCAGGCATATTTACATGCAAAGACATTCATGAGGTGCTTTGCATTGACCATTCATGGTAAAATGTGGGTGTGTCGGGGGCGGGATGTGAGGTGAATCCACCTGCGCAATCTTCCAGGTGGAGTGTGATTTATAAAGGGAAAATTGCGTGCAGGTGTGAGTACGCACGTTTTATAAATCCGAATATTTTTTGGCGTACGCCATTTTCAGCTTTTGGGCGTACGCACACTTTTAGTATGGATTCTACGCAATGTTTTATAAATGAGGCCCCTGGTCTTTAACCTCCTCAGCTGATTCCTCACCTGGAGAGGTGTGAGGGACAAGTTGGAGCAGAGGGGCTGAGTGTCTTGTGAAGTGGTGGGGGGCTGGGAGAAGCAGTAGGGGGTGGCGTTGATTGCGGTGAGCTGAATACTGTGTGTGTGTGGGGGGGTCAGTGGGGTACTCGGTCAGGGTGCTGGCAGATCAAAAGAGGTCTTCTGCGGTGTTGGTGCAACTGGGGGAGGGGCAGATGTTTCTTCAAACCTACAGAAGTAGGTGTTCAGCTCATCTGCCCACTTTGGATCCCCAGCCGCCTGGGAGTTTGGCTCCTGGTGACCTGAGATGGTTTTCAGGCCTCTCCAGACTCCCCTGGTGTTGTTCTCCTGCAGCTGTTCCTCCATTCTCTTTCTGTATATGTCCTTCCCCTCCCTGATATTCCTTCTTAGCTCCCTCTGAACAGTTTTCAGCTCCTCTTTGTTTCCTGACTTGAAGGCAAGGTAAGTTTTGGGAGTTACAAGTGCATCCTTCGGACTATTGCCTCAACCACTTTATTGCAAAGAAAAGCACCAGTAGAACTAACTGTAACAAACAAAAAGTTAGGGATATTTGGCTTTCGGATGAAATTTATGGAAAATGTAAAAAGTTCATGCTACAGTGATATTATATCATGAAAGTAAGGCATTTAAGTTCTGGGGTACAGAGTAACGAGCCTCTACACAGCGACTCAGCTGATCCCATAGGTTTCCTATGGGATTCAGGTCTGGAGAAAGTGCAGGCCACTCCATTTGAGGTACCCCAGTCTCCAGCAGCCTTTCCCTAATGATGCGACCTCGATGAGATGGAACATTGTCATCCATGAAGATGAAATTAGGCCTGTGTTGTTCATGCAGGGGCAAAATGACTGGATTAATCATGTTATTCAGATAGTATGGACTTTTCACTGTACCATTCACAAAGTGTAGGGCGGTTCTATATTGACAAGACACACCTTCCCACACTGTAATGTAATGATCAGGCCCTTTATGGTCATTTCATGTGTTCTCATGCTCTGATCTTTAACCTGCATGAATGTCCTTCATGGCCTAGAGCCGTAAGGATAATATGGCTGGTGAGAGCCACTTCTCATAACAAAAAGGCAGGTGGCACTCTGGTTGTTGACAGTCTTGTCTCCTCTTCTCTGTTTGTGATGTCTATTGCATTTAGATCTGGCATTCACGCCTTGACCAATTATATTCTGTAACGTATATCTGATTTTTGTACTGGGTTTGGTCAAACCCAACATGATAAATGTGAACTTTTGTCTGACAACTAGGCTCATTCTGGTGGAGCTCCTGCAGGAGCTCTGTCAGTTTGAGACCAGTGCTGTATTACTTTATATGTGACCTTAATAAATACTTTGATTCTGAACTGAAGATTGCTTCAGACCGTTCTTGGGCTTTCAACAAAGGACAGTATGACATTTTGACAAAGTGTGTTTTTTGTATGTTCCCATGTGTTTGCCTATATCACAAGGACTTAGCTGAGTGAATGTGCTGTAATGTGGCCTCTAGGATTCTCACATATGCTACGCAGTGACTATAAATGCTATGGTTTGAGTATAAGATGTACACAAGGATTATGCTGTAATTAAATAATTTCATGACATTGTGATGGACAAGGTTGAACGAAATTTAGCTGAAGTCTATTTTTATCCATTACCAACACCACAGAATCCAGGCTTGCAAGTCATTGAAAAACTGTTGAAACCAGAGTGTCTTCTGCCTGTGAGTGCTGGACATTTTGAAGTTCCTCAGGAAGTACTATGTAACCTGCTTGTTCAACTGCCGCAGTTTTCTCTTAACCTGCACTCTTGACCGATTGTCATTCTGCTCTAGTTTAACTCTCTGTTTAACTATTCTTCCATTTTGTGCACTTTTGTCTATTTTTGTGGAGTCATATGATGTAAATAACGACGTTTACAATCTTTTTTTTTGTATTTTTTTTCCACTTAATATACTGTATCTTCCATCACGTCTCCTTGATCAGCAAATGTACTAACTACTCGCTTTCTCCAATTTCCTTCAATTTCTCTTATTTTATCTCCCATTTTTAAATGTAAAATCAAAGTAAAAGAAATGTGCAGATCATTGCGCATTTAGACAGGTATACAATGCATTCTTTAATAATTTTTTTAATATCCAAAATATAAATACATGCAAGTAGTGTAATTGGCATGAGGTATAAACAGTATGAGGTATGTGCAGGTAGTGTAAGTAATTTCTATGAAACTATAATAACATGTGCAACATGGTATGTAAACAAATGACATGTGCAGCAGGTAGTAAGTGGCAATAAATAATCAGTTGCTCTTACTATTTTTTAATGTTGCATTTTTGTTTTATCAATGCTTGTGTTTTGTATAGTGTGCATTCCCAATTACATTGTGACATTGGTCGATGATATGAGGTCAACCCAATCTATTTAAACATTAAGAAGGAGATAAAGGGAAACGGACTGCACTTAGATAGCCCTTTTATAGCTTTAATACCAAAGTGCTTCACAACTGGCTTCTTATAGTGGGGCAGGTTATCTCAATATTCCATAAGAATCTTTCACTTGGTGATACAAGCACCAAAATTGGCACAAATGACGTTCAGAACATACATTTTAAGAAAAGAACGTTAGCCATCAGAAAATTCAAGATGGCTGCCAGTTTTCAAGATGGCTGCAGAAGCAAACCTGACAAATTTCAATTTTTAAAGAGGAACTCCGATTAACACAATTTCTTTATGGTCCAAAAATGAAATGAATGTATTCTCATATAATTAAGCCAATTATGCCTTGAAAATTTCAATATGGCCACCATTTTTCAAAATGGCGGCTCATAGATTACTGTATGTAGTGATGTTTTCAACTATAACCTTGCCTGTTTCTATGCTCTGTGCCGAGTCTGTGGTGAAAAAGTTCACTGCCAATTATTTGTTACACTAATGTAGTTTAATATTAAAGCTTTTGGCTTGTGATACCTTAAGAGTGATGTCAAAGCACAACCAGGGCACACTGGTGACATCACTGCTGTGAAACTCAGCATGGGGTTCAGCGTCGGCTTGTAGTGTACTAACTGTAGTTGTAGTTACTAACTGTTGTGGTGGTAAACTAACTTTAGACAGTAGTATCTATAAGTGTCCCAAATGCTATCTAATTAGCCCCTTATGCATCTCAACTAGAATTGTAGTTAGTTGTAGTGTAGTTGGCTGTGACGTGGTCTCTGCCTTTCGAGGTAGAGGGAAAACAACTGCATGGCAAACATGGGCAGTTTGTCCTGAAGTGGGCCCAGTGTTCAGCAAACTGAGTCAGTACCCACCTACCAGAAGAAGAAGAAGAAGAAGAAGAAGAATCAGAGGGACAATCCCCTTTATTCGTCACACAGATACATGCATCATGCCCACACACACGCCATGCACTGGTGAAATTTATCTTCCGCCTTTAACCCATCCTGGTCGTCCTTCCTCCGCGGCAGACCAGGAGCGGTGGGCTGCCATCCAACCGGCGCCCGGGGACCCAGTTCCTTGTGTCACCATTGGTCAGGTGGTGATCTTCTTGCATGTTTTTAGTGGGGGTATATTTTTTATGGAAGATACCCCAGGTGAACACGGGGAGAACATGCAAACTCCACACAGAAAGGCCTTTTTCCTCAAGCAGCAGGCACCGAAGGCATGGTGGAGGACACACCCCCGGTGCCCGCAGCGAGAATCGAACCCGGGACCTTCTTGCTGTGAGGCGACAGTGTTGCCACCGTGCCACCGTGCCACCCATTGAAGATGCTGATCTCAACATTCTCGAGAAATTTGTTGTCACTATGTATGACAAACACAGCAACACTACCAAGGTTGATGAGGCAAGACTGCACTTGTTTGCTCGGAAGCAAAGACCCTATGACTCCATTCCACCAACTAGTGCATCTCTCATTCAGCATGTTAGACGATCTGCATTCCAAGCTGCTTGCATATGGGGCCAGTCAACAGAATGTACAATGCAACCTGAAAGTCCTGGCAACTGGGGCTGGCAAAGAAAAGGTGAAGCCTGGGAAGTTCTCTGGT
Source organism: Chaetodon auriga (assembly GCF_051107435.1). NCBI lineage: Eukaryota > Metazoa > Chordata > Actinopteri > Chaetodontiformes > Chaetodontidae > Chaetodon > Chaetodon auriga. The sequence goes on along the minus strand of NC_135075.1, from coordinate 1,466,545 downwards.
CAACCCTCCCACCCATTGCTCAGTCCTGCCAGCAGCTGACAAAATGTCGTTGCACGGGTGAATGTCGGGGACCATGCAAATGTTATCGCTACACCCTGAAGTGCACACAACTGTGTAGCTGTAAATGCAAAGAATAAAACAATAATCCAGGTTAAATTCAAGCAAGTCACTTCAGTCTGTTGTAGTATATTGTGCTTCTGTCACAACAATTTGAGATACCACATCGGTAACTTCACTGAGACAGTGCTAGTTCATATAATTGTCATCATATCACTATAACGCTTAATGATATTGAAATTTTGATTGCAGAATTCGATTCCTCGTGTCAAAAAAACATACATTTTGATGTACAGATCATCAAAATGTCATTACTTTGACAATATTTAGTGCAAATACTGTTTCGTACTGGTACGAATGGCGGCCATCTTGAAAAATGGCGGCCATTTTGTTTTTGACGTTGGCTAACGTGCTTTTCTGAAAGAGGGAGTTCTGAAGCACCTGTGTGCCAATTTTGGTGCTTGTATCACCAAGTGAAAGATTGTTTCAGCAATCTGCACCACTATTATTCACCCATTCACACACACACTCACACAACAGAATTGCCATGCAAGGTGCTGGCCTGGCTAATGGGAGCAACTTGGGTTCAGTGTCATGCCCACTATGGACAAGAGAATCCAGGGATGGAGCCATGATTCTATTGTAGCCCAAAATGGAAAAACTAAACCAAACATGTTTTTTTGTGGCCAGTGTAGGGGAGGGTGAGATGAGGATGTGTTCAGTTGGTTGCAATAAGTAACCTCAATGAAAGGTTGCATGTAAGGTCTGACACACTGGACCGTATTTTTTTGTGTCATTTCACACCATCCGCATTTTTGACTTTTATGCAGCAAAAGGACGAAGTCAGGTGAGGTTCATCATGCCGTGTCATAATCAGGTCACCTTCATCACCATGGTGACAATAATAAACATGTGGTTAACATTGTGGAAGGGTCACTGGTTGATTAATACAGATTTAGGCACCAAAACTGTTTGGTTAGGTTCAGGCAATAAAGCTCCTTCATTAGGTTTAGGCTTAAGACAAGCCAAATTAAGAGGATCTTGGTGGTGATGATCTGGGAACAGCTGCATAGGCTGCAGGAGGACCACAGCTACATCACCCCAGAAGACGTGAGGGAAATGAGGAATTTTAACTTTACAAGTGGAGAATCTACAAGGAAACATTTAGACATATAGCACCAATTCCTCCTGACTCACACCATGCTTTTACTGGGGACAGGGCAGGGGCTTCATAGCTCACCAAATTTACAGTGATGGTCTAACTTCTACAATCTGAATTTGTTATGTATTTCAATCTGTGCATCTGCAAGTGTTTATGAAATATGGATACACTGCATAACAAGGCTAAGTCTTCCTAATGAGTTGGCGTGAGTTGTGGTGATAGGCAAGACAAGCAGCCCCCACCAGCAAATCAGACAGAAATTGAGTCAGGTGCTTTGACAACCCCCGAACCACACACGCACATATATGTCCAAAGCTCCAGGTGTCATGCAGATTCATTGCTTTGTGATGTGAGAGAGCACATTTGGGAATTTGCAGAGTCCATTTCCAGTTGTAATCCCTGAGTTGTGGTTTTGATTAAATGTTGGATTACAAGTTTACAGCTGTCATTATATTTATGTAAATTAGTTGTTCTCACATTTTATTCAGCAAGTTCTCACATCAAATCTACAAGTTCTCATTTTTTGCAATATATTTACCTTCACACAACTCAAATGCTGACTTTTTCTCTCAAGTATGTCACCTGACATTTTCTTCTTTATGACATTCACTCGAAAAATGACACAGGCAAACAATGTGGATGCTGTTAATAATGTGAAAAAGCAAAAAATGGTTTGTGATAACACACAAAATTACTTATGCCATTTGGTGACACCAGGGTGGCTCCCATAAAGCAGTGAAGTGGAGGACTTTTTCCAGGTCTATACAATGCACCATATCATTAAGGTACACAGATACATGCAATTTTCTTCAGATGAAGATCAAGAAATTGTAAGTTATTAGTGGTTTGTGTCTATCTTCTTTAGACATATCCTCCATCATATATAACTCTAAGCTGCAAGTTTAGTCTTCGAGGTTTTAGAGATATGCCGGTGATAAATTTATAATAATAGACATCTACCCATGAAATCTGTGATGACAACTTCTCCCAGATTGAAGAATTAATAAAAGTCCTTATTTGGAAAATTTGGTATTTTTGTTGAAGTTCTCATTAAGCATGTTGCAGCACCATCTTTTTATTTGTCAAAATGATTGATTGTATATGAAAATTAGAAGTAAATGCATTACAATTTTAGTAAATTAGGTAAAATCCTTGTATAACATAACCCCTGGCTGTTAACCTTCAACTTAAAAAATATGAGGTGCATCACAGCATGCCAAACTGATGCATCTTTTAAACCTTTTAGACCTTTATCACAATAACTTCTACATGTGCCCTTGGCTTGGCCCATTCCTGTGAATGGAAATGGCAGACTATTAAAGGGAGGTTGAAGCATGTATGCTGCACTTTGCCAGAGCCACATGGCCAAATTAAAAGGACATACATTTTAATAGGCACTGGCCTCATCCATGACACTTACTACTATATGATTAATGGCTCACCACTCTCATTTCAATAGCCCATGAATAATTCTGTTCCTGTGCCAAAGTCATGATTAAGTGTATTCATTGAGAAGGAAAAAAAAGGGGGACATATAGATGTATGAGAAGAATGCTATGAAAGGAGATTCATCTGGAGTATCTGAAGACAAAACTGGCAGTGTCAGTCTGATATACCTGGGTGTAGGTACAAAAGCAAATTATGAAACTCGTGTTCAGACAATGCTGTCAGCACTATAATATCCCTTACAGAAAAACCACATGAATTTCACATGTGATTTTGCACGTTAAACATGGGAAACATGTGGTTTTGGAACATTTTTCATGGTGTAATGTGTGAAACCCATGTAAATTCCCATGTGAAACCCATGTGGACACATGTGGTAACATGGGTACCATGTTGTGGTACCCATAGGAATTTACATGGGTTTCACACTTTACACCATGAAAAATGTTCCAAAACCACATGTTTCCCATGTTTAACATGTGCAAAATCACATGTGAAATTCATGTGGTTTTTCTGTAAGGGATCCTGCCCTGTTTCACTGAAAAAAAAAAAGAAGAAAAAAAAAAAAAGAAAAATCCAAATGTCATCAGTACTTTTTTCATCTTGTCCTGTTGCTCGTGGCATCATTCCTTGAGGCTCCCATTGCAGTCCTCTCCCTCAACTGGGTCCCACTACAGCAGTGACTCAATTTGGAGTTTTTGAGATTAATAGCCTTCTCTCACCAGCTGTTCAAGCAAACATAATTTTTTCAATGTTAATTTTATTACATCACGACCACAAAGCAAAACTTAACTGTTTAGTTAAGTGCAATGTGAAAATTAGTGAAAAAAAAGTGAAAAATGCTGACCACAAGCCCAAAGCCTAATGACATATAATTTGTAATCATTTAAAACAGAGATGAGTAGCAAATGGTCACATTAAAGATGGTGGAATGGAAAAAGATTTGGCTTCCGTCATGATAAATGACTTCAAGTTTTAATTGATTATCAAAATTGTCAAAGATCTAGTTTAATTAAATCAATCAATTAACAATCTGTCTCAGTTTTGTGACAATTTCTACTGGGCACGTGACGTTCACATTCTGTTCCTGACATGTACGACAGTTGAATAAATACGATCTGAGCTGAGCATTCTTTCTTTCTTTCCTTTTTTTTTTTTTTTCCTTTTTCTTTCTTTCTTTTTTTTTTTTTTTTTAGCACAAACTGTTTTGAAATAAATGGATCAAGATTGTCTTCGCTAGAAAGAGCAGCATTGGTCATTTGTTCAAACATTAAAAATAAACACCTTTCCACTTTCCTTTTAGCAATGCAAGACCTCTTAGGAGGGAGCTCAACTTGTTGGTTGGGTTTGCAGAGAGTACTGACCTTGGTTATCCCTTAACCTGGACCAATTAGTTTTTGTTGCCTAAATTTAATCAAGCATTAACCATAGAGGTGGCAGATCAGAAAACACTGATCTTGTATGAATCTTTTTTTGGAATCATCACTGCCAATTTGGAAGACATTTACAAATAATCTACTCAGCTTTTGACAAATAATCTCTGGTGAGTTGGCAGTAAAAAAGCCATCTTATCTAAATTATTTCAAAATTTATAACATACATAAAACAATAAAAAATAAGTTTCAATACATAAATACATAATAAAACGATAAGAGGTACACCAAAGATACTGAAAAATAGCTTTTAACTACATCTGGTACAATACATGTATTATGCACTGTCCTTGCTAAACAAACAATAAATGAAATTAAACCAAGTTTTAATCCAATTTTATTTGTATAGCGCTGAATCACAACAGAAGTTGGACACTTTCCATATAGAGTTGGTACGGGCCTGGATGAAACTGAATTTAATCCAGATTTTTCAAATTATCAGAAGCATTAATAAACCATTTAATTTTCATATCATACAGGATAAGAAGTTCTGAATCATCACAGCTGGATATCAAATCAAATAAATCATCAATCGCACCCACAGGTGCAGAGAGTGAACATAAATCCCAATAACTAGTGCTCTTTCAATATAATTTATATTGACTTACAGCCAAAAACTCAAAACATTTCTACTTGAATACAGAAGTAACAACAGAGACAGAAAAACTATTTTTCACAAAAATGGCAACACTACCTGCCATAGCATGCTGATCACATTGAAGAAAACTTTTGTTATTAAGCTAAAAATAAGCTTTTTTGTTATTATTATGGTTTTTCCATAAACATACAAACTGAACACATTACAAACAAACAAACAAACAGTGGCCACAGAAATCACACATCTTGTAGAAATCCCTCATATACATAGCCCACAACCTCCCTGGGAATAATTGCATACAATTATATAGGTGTATTGTCGGAGGTGTCATAGCAGACATATGCACACAGGAGCACTCAGTCCATTACAATTGACAGTGATGCAACAACTAACCATTTCAAGAGAAATAAGTGAAAAAAGGATGCAAATTTTCATAAATCAAAAGATTTGAAATCTTAACAAAATTTCACACAACAAAATATGAGTAATAACAACTGATCACCAAGTAAGTAGAAATCTAGCCTCACGACCCAAAGATGTCATTTTGCCAATTGTCAGTGCTGCAGTTGACCATTCCCTTTAAAACAATACTTGTGAGTCTTTTACCAGCGTATTTAAAGAAGGGTGTCCAGGTCTTGAAGAAAACTGCCATTTTACATTTGAATCTCTATGTTAGATATTCCATTGGTATTAACTCAAATATCAGTTTTTGCCATCCTATAATTGTAGGAGGTGCATTATCAATCCATTTAAGCCGTATATTTTTCCGGGCAGCAATGTAAGAATATTAAACAGCCTTCGCTGATCAGAGCCTTTGATATGAGGGCAGGGTAAGCCAAGGAGCAGAGCCTGAGGATCAGGGTCAAGATGGACATCAAAAATCAAATTGAGTTTATCAGTAATTTTATGCCAGTACTCCTCAATATCAACACATGACCATACACAATGCCTGTAACTCCCCACCTCCATTTGACACTTTGAGCACATTTCTGTCAAACTCTGATTCATCCTATGTCTCAGCTGGGGGGTGATCTGTAAGCAATGAAATATCCTAAACTGGGTCTCTCTGGTTCTTACATATAGAAATCTCCTTTGCCAGCTGCCAAATTTCTGCATATGTTGTTTCATCCATTCTGAGATTGAGATCATTATTCCACACCTGTTGCAGATCTGAAGAGTCTGTAGTAATATTACTGGCAAGATTAAGTTCAGCATGCCCCCTGGCCAAGGACTGATTTCTTGCCTCTGTTGAGAAGCAGGCGTTCTATTTTTGAAGTCTGATAGTCAAAGACATGACTGTTTTGATCCTGAATGAAGCTATGGACTTGGAAAAATCTGAAGCAATTATGTGGTGGTAGGTTATATTTCTTTTCAATTTCTGTAAATGGGAGCATAAGTCCTTTATGAAATAAATGCCCTAGGGTTAAGACCCCTCTATCTCTCCAAATGTTAAATCCACCATCTGTGCTGGTTGGGGCAAAATCAATGTTACGGTATGGAGGAGCTAGAGAAGACAATGTATTTGCACGGCCCTCCAGCTTCCTTGTTGCTTGCCAGGTTTGCAGAGTTGTTTTAACTATAATATTATTAACTGAGACACTCTTAATTTTCTTTAAGTCTAGGGCAAATAACAGACTTGGCAAAGTGTTTCTAGATCTAACCAAACTGATTCTGGGTCATCATTAATCCAATCGGCTATGTAGCGAGGCTGTGCAGCTAGCTGATAAAGTCTAACATTAGGGACAGCCAAGGCGCCTTTCTCCACAGACATCTGTAGCTTAGCCATCTTTAATCGTGGTTTCTTTTTTTGTTCTAAATAAATGTGCTAAAACAGCTGTTCACCCTCTTAATAGTTTTATTATTAACTAAAATAGGGACCATTTGAAGATGATAAAGGAGTCTCGGCAAGATATCCATTTTGAGCAAGGCAATCCTCCCCAACAGAGACAATGGTAGAGATATCCACCTGTCTAGGTCGTCCCTAATGCGTTTTAGAAGAGGCTCAAAATTAGCCTTGTACGGTGCTTCTAGTGACGGGGTAATTGAAATCCCCAGGTAAGTGAAACCTTCGAGTTACTGTGTAAATGGAGATGGAGTGGGGCAACGATGGTTGCCTAGAGGCATGACCTCAGATTTAGAAAAAATAATTTTGTACCCTGAGAACTCACTAAATTGATTTATTATTTCCAAAATAGGTGGTACAGATGTCTGTGGGTTAGTTGCAAAAGTAAAATATCATCAGCGTGTAGTGCCCTTAGTCTTACTCAATGTTACACCAATGCTAATAAAATGCTGACAGCAACATTCACTCTAGGCTCGGAAAGCTGGATACCTTTAATTATTTGAACTTCTCACTGAGGAGATGGTGGATGTAAAGTTGAACAGTGACAATTTTATTGCCTCACAACAATTATTTAACAATGCTAGAATAATGCATAAAATTGAAATACAACAACAAAACCCCTTTCAAAATAATAAACAGATTAAAATTTCATATGAAAGTGCCCCTTCTTTTGGGTAAAAGCAGAGTTCAGTTCCTTGTGAAATTCTCTGTTGAGAAAAAGAGATCAGAGTTCCCTTTAACTTGTGTGTGCACACTGCCCCTATGACTACCCGGGCAGGTTTTTATAGTGTGTTGTGTCTCATCTATATCTGAGTGAATGGAGTAAATCGATGGTCTGAAGTTCGCTGAGGCGGAACCCACGGCTGGCCACACCGTGTGTCTGGTCTGTCCCTGGTTCTGGCTCGCCACTGAACCCTCTAGGGTTCAGGATCAGACTAATCAGTTCCAAGTCCACATAAAAAACCCACACACAGTGTAGAATATATATATTACTATCATTCTTTTTATCAAATTACCTCAAATTACTTTCATCACTCCACACATCTTCCCATATAAAATGAACTGACATACACAATGAAAATATTTTATTACGAACACAATAATTATTCATAAATTCACAATCTGTATTTTAATTATACAATGTCTTCATGTACCTTTAAAAGACACTATTTATATTTTCAACTAACCACTAACAACAACAACTAACAGCTATGAATTAGTGTTTATCTTTTTAGCATCCAAATTTAATGCGCTGACCGTGCATGCAGCCTGTCGCAGTCGCTCCTTTTTCTTTTCTTAGATTTACAAATTCTTTTGCTCTATCTTGATTATTAATACCTGCAATTTTATGACCGTCATTTTGAGGCTGTGCCCTCTCCAAACATGCTGGCCGAGAGAGTTATGGTTTGTTTTCTCACTTTGGAATGACTTCTCTCACTGGGACACAGCACCAATGTGCAGCGCATTGTTTACTCGAGAGATCAGGCTGAGGCCGGCCGGCTTGGCGACCAGAACATCAGAGATCCCCGCTGAAATCCGGAGGAAAACACACAGAGGATGCAGGGGAGGACAGAAACAGCGGAGGAAAAGAGCTGGGTCGAGACAACAGAGGCCGCTGAGTGTGAGGTCGCTGGCAAATAAGGCAGACGAGCTAACAGTACTCGCCGGAGTCAGAGGGAGTACCAGGAGTGCAGCCTGATTTGTTTTTCTGAGACATGATTGCATCAGGACATACCCGATGACAACGTCTCCATCAGTGGCTTTCAGACTGTTCGGGCCGACCAGGATTGCACGGAGAGCGGTAAGCGTAAAGGAGGGGGGCTCGCCGTTCTAGTCAACAACCGATGGTGTAATCCTGGTCACATTACCATCAAGGAACGTATCTGCTGCCCGGACATTGAACTGCTGGCTGTTGGGCTCAGGCCATAGTATTTGCCCAGGGAGTTTTCACATGCCATTATCATAGCTGTTTACATCCCCCCCTCTGCCAACCGGACGTTGGCATGTGACGTCATTCACTCCGCCATAGCCCATCTATAAACTCAACACCCAAGTGCGTTCATCGCTATCTCGGGTGACTTCAACCACCTAACCATGGCAACAACACTGCCTAGTTTCACTCAGTATGTGGGCTGTCCTACAAGAGAGGAGAGAACCCTGGACTTGCTGTATGCTAATGTAGCAATGGCTAAGGTGAAAGCATGTTCAAACTGGTCAAAAGTGAAAGGCTGGGAGGACTGAATTATTCTCCGGTACAGAATGAAAATGAAAACCAGGTCAGGTTGCTTTTGAAAGTGTATTATACACAGTGGACACAGTAGTTAATTTACAGAATATATACAAAATATACAATTGGCCACAAGTTTTAAATAGATAGTTCAAAGACTATGTCTAGATCAGTGCACCTTCTAACTGATAACCAAGAGAAAGGTTATTCCCCAAAAAATACTTCAATGAATCCACATGCATTCGTCAAACCCACGGAGTGGTAACCAACACTCAACACTCAACATCAAAACAATGCGGCTGGTTGCTGCCCCAGTCCCGAATGTCCAATCTTATCCCCCAAGAAGAATGAGAGAGTCTGTGTGGGATGAATTGGGTATGAACTAGGGGGCAAGGGGGAGAGGAAGGGATTGGGCTGGTGATGTAGTGTGTGAGGATGTATGAGTGGGATGACCGGGGAAAGAGCACACGGTGCTGTCGCTGGCGTTCCACCACACAGGCAGACACGTTCCCTCTCTGGATTCTTCTGGTTGCTAGCTCGCCATCAATATCCCAGGAAAACCTGGCCTAGATAAACACAAGGCCCACTTTAACAAATCAGCATAAATAAATCACAGCTGTGTCACTCATAGAAGTATCAAAAAAAAGCTCAAAAATACATGAAGTGAATTACCCATTAAATTCACTTAATACGGCTAATAGTGCGCTATTAAAGATAGCAGCACTTCACAGGTTAGGACACACTTAAAATACACACTTTACCCATACACATTGATACATCACACCATAGACATGCTAAACCACCAGAACGAGAGTTAATTAGTTTAGCAACTTAGCATGTAGCAGCAGAGCATGCAGCACGCAGCACAACACTCACCAATTCCGCTATTCATTCTCAAGCACACAATCACTCAACCCGGCGGCGGCGGCCGTGGACACATCTACGAGCAGGTAACAAAGAACAATGTATTCCGGGTATCCCATTACAATAATGTTTAGAAAAAGAATCGATAGTTACCAAGCTCTGTCTGTCGGCTGCACGCCACACACACGCTGCTGCACACACGCTGTCTCTCTCTCGCACAGTCTGACTCTACCTGCTGCTGCTGCTACTGCCGTATACAGCCGTGGGGCTGCTCTGATTGGCCCGCGCAATCTCGTGAGAGACCCAAGAGGATGACATCACGGTGCAGGCATTTGTACCCTGGGTTACACTAACGTCAAGGATGCATACAGCTGCTCCCCCCTCCCCCCCTCTGGGCAGGTCAGACCACAACCTTGTGCACCTCACTCCCTGTTATGTGCCTCTGGGAAGAGTCAGCCTACGACCACAAGGACAGTGAGGAGATGGTCAGAAGAGACATACGAGACGCTGCAGGGCTGTTTTGAGGTGACAGACTGGCAGGCACTCTGTGAGCTGCATGGGGAGGACAGTGATGGGCTCACAGAGTGCATCACGGACTGTATCACTTTCTGTGTGGACTCCACTGTCCCAGGCAGGACTGTGCATTGTTATCCAGATAAAAAAACGGTGGGTGACAAAGGACATCATTGTTGTGGGGATGGAGTGTGACTCTCTGACGGTGGTGTCAGAGAGGAGGATGCTGACTAAGGTACGGACTACCTTGGACAACGTCTCACACCCACTTCATGAGGTGCTGGCCAGGCACAGGAGTACGTTCAGTGAAAGACTCATCCCACCAAAACTCAAGACTGAACGCCACAGGAAATCATTCCTGCCTGTGGCCATCAACCTGTACAACTCCTCCCTCTGAATGGCCCTTGGACTTTTCACTGCCTGATATTATATTATACTGATTCAGATTTGTCCAAATTCAATTTTGCACATCCTCTGTATATACTCATTTCTCAGTATATATATTTTGTTTTATATTTGTTGTATATTTTGTTTTTATATACATTTCACTATAAATATTTGTCTCAGTATAAATATTTTGTTTTTTATATTTACTTTTTAATTATATATTTTCTTTCTCTTCTTTTCCTTTCTAACTTTATTCTTGTAAGGAGCACCTGCAAAAAAAAATTTCCCCTCGGGGATCAATAAAGGAAGTCTGATTCTGATTAATAGGAAATGCTAGCGTTAGCATAACGGTTAGTGCCATGCACAATTAGCATTAGCTCGCGGCTAACGTCATTAGCGATCTTTTTCTCATCGTTTTGAAAAGTTAACAATGACACAGTCTGTACCAGAGTAGTATCAAAAGCTCTATGACTTCGATTGGTGTAGAGAAAATATCAGTGAACAACACTATGGTGTAATAAGCAACTAGCTAATATTAACAATCAATATGGAGGTCTAGCCTCTTAGCAACAATGGCTACACTTACCGAGGTTGACAGTGAGAGAGCTCACTCCATGAAAGCGGCTCCTCTTTTCAGTTAAACAAACAGGTCTTTGTCCTAACAAACAAGCAACTTATTAACACACGATATTTGAGACTTAATCGTTGATTTATGATTTTTATATTGTTTTTCATACTGGGGGATTTTCAGTTTGCTCTATGCACGCTCTCGGGACAACGTCTCAGATGAAAAAGACATAGCAAGCTGAGAGACAGGCACTAAGTCGTAGCTGCAAGTGGTCTGTGTTACGTGCAGCAGCTTGCTCTCTTGCTCTCTCTCTCTCCCTCCCTCGCTGTCAGGTTTGTCTCCCTCCTCCCTCTGCCTGCTGTGCACCTGACTGCAATCGGCACTCAGGTAGAGAGAGGAGGAGGGGTTAAGAGGGACAGGGAGTGCAGGGATGCAGCGGCACATGGCACAGACACCTGCACAGGCGGTGAGGGGTTTTCTTTTATTCCCCTCTGTTTCTCCTTTCCCCAAGCAGCCCCATGCTCGCTTAGGTGCTGGGTTTTTGTTGTTTTAAATTTGTTGTGTTAGTTTGGGCTGGGGGTTGCCGGTAGTTACGATATTCATTTCATGGTGTATTTCACGTTTTGTTTGGCGTTAGGTAGGATAGGGGAGAGACGCTGGGAGCGAGGGCCCACTGTGTGGCTGCAGCGTCTTCCCCCCTTTTGTTCTTTTCGGCCGGGGTCTGCAGCTCCTTTTGTTTCTTTTTTGGTTGTTTGTGTGTTTGAGTAATATTTTGGGTTTAAAAATAAAGCTTGTGGGGAAACTAACTTTCTGGTGTGGCGTCCTCCTTGTATGTTGCTGCCTCCTTCCCCTATTGAGCCATTATTTTTTTTATGTTTGTGTGAAGGCCGTAACAGTCTGTTATATAAAAGTGTAATCCAGCTGCAGAATGTTTCTCCCAGCCCAAAGGTGTCAAGACCAGATAAAAGAAAAGGCCATTCAACTCTGTTGAAGGCCTTTTCTGCGTGAAGACTTATCACCATGCTGGTCAGTTTCTGCTGATGTGATAGTTGAATTACATTTAATGGCCTTCTCATATTATTACAAGAGTTCCTGCCAACAACAAATCCTGACTGATCGACATTAATAATGTTAGGAAGTACCTTCTCAAGACACTGTGCTAGTATTTTGGAAAGTATTTTAAAATCGACATTTAAGAGGCTTATGGGATGATACGAAGCGCATTCATCAGCTGGTTTCCCATTTTTAAGTATGAGACTGATATTGGCTTCAGTGAGGGACTTAGGTAAAGATCCTCTAACAAATGAATCATTTAGCATCTCCAGAAAAGGGCCCATAAGTTCTGACATAAATTCTGTATAGAATTCACAGCTAAGGCCATCAGGGCCTGGGGCTTTTCCTGGCTGTAGGCTCTGCAATGCCTCCAAAGCCTCCTGTTTCATAATTGGTTTATTTAATTCTTGTCTTTGTTCATCTGTCAGTTTCGGTAGAGTGGGTTTAGACATGAATTTATCAATCAGATCCTGTACTCCTGAGGGCTCCTCACTAGTGTAGAGCTTACTATAAAAATCCCTAAAAACCTGTCCCTGTCACTCGAAAACACCTGCAGAGATTTTTAGGCTTCGCTAATTTCTACTGCAGATTTATCAGAGACTACAGCCGCATAGCAGCCCCCCTCTCTCAGTTAACATCCTGTAAAGTTACCTTCGCCTGATCACCCAAGGTTAATGCGGCTTTTCAGAAACTAAAGAAAATGTTCACTAATGCACCTGTTTTCATCCACCCAGATCCGGAACAGCAGTTCGTGGTCGAGGTTGATTCCTTCGATTCCGGGGTTGGGGCCGTCCTTTGCCAACGCCTGCCTGCGGTCAACAAGTTACATCCATTGTTACATACTGTGTGTGTGTGTGTGTGTGTGTGTGTGTGTGTGTGTGTGTGTGTTTCTTTGTCTGTTTGTTTTTTTGTTATGGCTGTCCTGCTTTGGGTCACGCTCAGACCCTGAGGTGGTCGTTAGCCCATTGCAGGTCCAGCCTCCAGTTTTCCTCCTTTGGGATGACTCCCAGACCCTGGGGACGGAGTCCGTCCCCTCCCACCCCTTTTAAGAGGTGGGAGGGGACGTTCCAGCCAGGGTCCATGTTATTAATGATAATAGTAAATAATAACAAAGAGTGGGTTCAAGACTGAAGGTAGTTGAGGAGAGGGGCCCAGACAGAGAGGGGTTCTACCGCTGAGTTTTGGGTGGGTATGGGTGAATATTCCAGGGAGATGTGTTCTATGAGTAAGTTTTTCAAGTTTGTGATGTTTGTATTGTTCCTAGTTTTCCAGTTGATGAGGATGGTTTTCTTGGCGATAGTCAGGGCTGTGAGGAGTAGTTTATTGCTTGATTTGTTGAGGTTTGTTATTGATGTGTTACTGAGTAAACAGAGTGAAGGGGACATAGGGATGTGGCAGCCCATCATGGTGGAGAGTGATTTAGTGACCTCGTTCCAGAATTGTTGAATTGGTGTGTAGTGCCAGAAGGCATGAAAGTAAGTGTCTGGTGTTTTTTGGGTTAGTACAAATTTCTGAGGTGAATCCCATTTTAAACATTTTCTGTCCCGTGAGGTGTGTTCTGTGAAGTATTTTGTCTTGGATTAGTTGTAGGTTTGCATTTTTTGACATTGAATAAATATTTTGGATGATTTGGTTCCAGAAGTCAGCATCAGGAGCAATCGACAGATCTATTTCCCATTTGCTATTGGTAGGGTTATGGTAGTGTCTGACTGAGATATGATTTTGTATATTTTGGACAGGAGTTTTTTTGTTGAGGTGATATTAATTAATTCTAAAGTAAGTGGTGGGAGATGGAGGTAAATGGCTGTGGTCTTACATATGGCATGAATAGATGATTTGATCTGAAGATATTCCAAGTACTGATTGCTCCTGATGCCATACTCCTGGACCAGTTTATTGTTTTGAAAGCTGTGTTGTAAATGTGTGATGCCCTTGTCTGACCATGAGTGGAGGTGGAGATGTTTTCTGTTGCTGAGAAAGTCGGGGTTGTTCCAGATGGGGGTGAGTTTACATGGTGCAAGAGTAGAGATTGTGATTTTGTGGAATTCCCACCAGGCTGTCAGAGCTGATGACATTGTTATTGATTTAAAACAGGGGTCGCGTTTAATAGATGGACTGATGAATGGTAAGTCTGAGAGGGGAATGTTGTCACATGCTGTTTGTTCAATATCTAACCATATACTGTCTGAATGTTGGGGGTGGATCCATTTGAATATGTACTGTAATTAATTTGCGATAAAGTATTGATGAAAGTTCGGTGCTGATAGTCCTCCTTGTGTTTTGGGTTTTCTGTAGGGTTTATAAGTTTTATTTCTCCAGTAGTATTTATTGATGATGGAGTCTAGAGATTTGAACCAGGAATGGGTGGGTTTCGATGGGATCATTGAGAAGAGATAGTTTATTTTGGGTGATATGGTCATTTGTATTGACGCTATTCTGCCGATTAATGAAAGTAGTAGGTTTGTCCAGCGGAGGAGGGTGTCAGTTATTGTTTTAAGTAATGGTGTGTAGTTGAGGATGAACAGCTCTGACAGCCTGGAGGAAATGTGAATACCTAAAAATGTGATGTGATCAGTGCATAAAGGGATGGGTGGTGCGTGGGCTGCCACATCCCAGCTGTTACTATGGAGACGGAGGATTGATGATTTATGCCAGTTTATGGAGTAGTCTGATATTTTTGAATATGTTTCTGTGGTTTTGATTGTTTCCTGTAGTGATGAATGTGGCTTCTGTAGAAAGAGCAGTATGTCGCCTGCATATAAACTGATTTTGTGATGGTGGTTTGGTGTTTTGAATCCATGGATATTGGTGTTCAGTCTGATTGCTGCAGCTAACGGTTCTATGAAGATGGTGAATAATGAGGGGGAGAGTGGGCATCCTTGCCTAGTCCCCTGGTGAAGTGTGAATGGTTGTGATGTTAGTCCATTTGTGATAACAGTGGCTGAAAGTGCAGTGTAAAGGATTTTAACCCAATTAATAAATGATTCCCCAAAGCCAAACTTTTGCATTGTGGAGATGAGAAATGACCAGTTAACTTTATCAAATGCTTTTTCTGCATCTAGTGTGACAGTGATGGATGATGTGTGTTGTTGTGATGAATATTCCATTAGATTGAAGAGTCTGCGGGTGTTGGTGGATGAATGTCTGCCTTTGATGAAACCGGTCTGATTGGGGTGGATTATGGACGGGATGATTTTTTCTATCCTGTGAGAAAGTGTTTTTGTGATAATTTTTAAGTCTACGTTCAGGAGGGAGATGGGGCGGTAGCTGGATGGGAGTGATGGGTCTTTGTTGGGTTTGAGGAGGAGTGAAATTGTTGCTGAGTTCATATGTGGAGAAAGTTTTGACTGTTGTTTTATGTGGGTTATTACTCTGTGGAATAGTGGGCATAAAACTGACCAGAAATGTTTATAGAACTCAGCAGAGAAGCCATCAGGTCCTGGTGATTTGTGGTTGGGCATGAGACAGAGTGCAGATGTAAGTTCTTCAGGAGTTATTGGAGTTTCTAAAGCTGAGATATGGTCTTGGTTGAGTTGTGGTAAATTGATGTTGTTCAGAAATGAAATGATGTCTTCTTGGTTTGGGTTATTTTCTGATGAATATAAATTTGCATAAAATTCCTCGAATACTTTATTGATTTCTTCAGGTGAGCTTGTTGACTTCCCTGCTGAGTTCTTGATGGTGGAAATAGTTGTTTTATCTTCATTTTGCTTTATTTGATTTGCCAGATTTATTGTTGTGATGGAAATGTTCTTGTCTAAGTCTGTATATTTCGAATTGAGTTTTTTGTTTATTCAGGATTTCATTCAATTTAAATTTACATTTTCTAAGTTCAGTATGTGATTCTTCTGTTGGGTTGTTGGCGATGATGTCCTCTAAGTGTTTGATTTTTTGTTCCAGTTCAGTTTCTTGTTGCTGTTCTTTCTTTCTTTCTTTTTTTTTTTTTTATGTACGGAGTATGAAATGATTATGCTTCTTAATACTGCTTTACCTGTTTCCCATATGATAGATGGAGATGACTTTGGGGAATCATTTATTTCTAGGAAGGATGTCCACTCTTTTCTAATGAGACTGTCGAACACTGGGTCATTGAGGAGGGATGTGTTAAAGCGCCATCTGGTGTTGGGTCTGTATGGGATGGTTTTATTCCATGTGAATGTTACTGGGGCATGATCACTAATGATGATCGGGTGGATTTTTGATTCTGAAATATTAGATATAATTGAATTGCTGGTGAGGAATAAATCAATGCGTGAAAATGATTGGTGAACCGGAGAGAAGAATGAGTATTGTCTTGTGGATGGATGTTGAAGCCTCCAACTATTGCCAAGTCCCATGTCAGAGTCCAGTACTGATCAGGGCACATATGGAGGTAGCAGAGAGACATTGGTGCAATGATGGGTAAGAGTTTTTATGAATGGGTATGGTAAAAGTTTGTCATTAGAGTAGAGAGTGGAGTAGGGGAGATGAGGGGGAGCTGTTTGTCAGGATGAGCAAAGAGCTGTGTGTGCGTGCTGTCCTGTGTGTGTGTGTCAGACTAATGAGGTGGGGGGAGAAAGTATCGGGGAGCATGAGGGGGGGTTAGAAAAGCCAGGGGGTTTTGCCCTTATCACGGTATAACTGTCCATCTATGTAGCGTTTATCAACGGAGATGACAGCCTTTTTTCCTTGTTGGATCATGAGTTTGCAGATGGGTTGGGGTTGTTTACAACGGAGCATGATTTCCTTTGGGAATTGATCATTGAGTCCATAGTCCGTTCCTTTGAGCTGCCTGCCTTGTTGCTGTACCTGTTGTTTCTCTTTGAAATGTTCGAATTTGGCGACTATTGGACAGGGACGGTTGTTGTTGGCGTTTTTCTGACCCATGTGGTGAACTCGGTGGAATGTGATGTTTTTAACAGTGTCGGAGGAGAGTTTGAGCTGTCGAGTCATTAAGTCCTTAACAGGTTTTTCCAGGTCATCTGTGGGGTGTTCTGGGATGCCGGTGAAAACAAGATTGTCACGCATGCTGCGGGCCTGTAGGTCTAATATTGTTTCTTTCATGTTTTTATGGTCCGTGGTGATGGAGTTGAGCAGGGTGGTGAGGGTGTTGACAGACTGTTTCAGTGATTTATTTTCGGAGGTGAGGGTGTCTATTTATTCCTGACTGTATTCAAGGCTCTGACGGAGGGATTGGAATTCGCGGTGTAAAACGTCAATGAGGGCGATTCTATTGTCCAGTCCGGTGAGTTTTTGTTTGATGGATAATAGAATGTCGCTTACTTCAGTACAGCAGGGTGATTTGGGGGGTGAATCAGAGCTGGAGAGTGGAGATGGCCGGGCTCGTTTCTTTTCATTACCTGTGGTGGAGGTGAAGGAGGAGGTGGAAGTGGGGGTGATGTTTGGCAGGTTGTCATCCATATTGCAGAGTCTGTGAAAGCATTCGTGAATGTAATCCTCAAGTAGATCTAGGTCGCGTGGTTTGATTATCCAGTTTTGTGTGTATGGTAGAGTGGACGGAAAGAGGAAAAAAAGTAAAGTTTTAAGTCGGTTGAAAAAGTTTGTATCGCGTCTAGCAGCCGGTCGGCGCCATCTTGGATCTCGTCTCCTGTCTCCCACTGTCTAGCCCATGCGACTCTGAGGTGTCCGTGAGGTGATCCGTAGGTTTTTGTGTCTGCCCGTTTTCGTAGTCGTGGAGACGCTCTGTCAACTTGTTAGCCATCTTTTCCAAGCTAGCATGCACTTTTCAGTATCAGCTGAAGCATTTTCCACCACCAGGATCCTCTGCTCAGCCTTGCCGACCCGTTCGGTAACTTCTTTCAAACTCTGAGAGACGCTGGCTTTGATGTCAAGTGCCATCTTTTCCAGCTTTTCATCCATCATCTGAGCGATATTAGCCTTCATTGCCTCCAGAGCTCTGGTCAGTCCCAGGTCTGCTTCCAGGCTAGTGGATGGGGGGCTAGCATCACCGGCTAGCATAGAATCAGCAACATGAGGAGAAGCCACCTGTGCATCTTTCTTTTTAGTAATGTTTTTTGGGGGCATTTTGCCGGCAGCTTTGCTACACAGCTGGTCCAGGGACATCACCTGGATTAAAATCCACTTCGTCTTGAGTTTTAGCGCCAACAGAAATAATTAAAACAGGATAGTGTGCCAGAGCTCCGACAAAAACGTGGCTACCCAAGCGCTTGCATCACCAGAAGTCCAATCCAAAAATAAGCATTTTTAACTTGGTTTGACAACCATGTTTCAGGGAATGCAAAAATTTCACAGTCAGTTTTTTGCACCAAAGTTGAACATAGTTCATTTTAGCCATAATACTACACGTTTATGTTGATACCCAAGCCATGTAAGAAGCTTTGCATACCAAAATCAACATTCTGAGTTTCTACCAAATTAGAATCACAACCTCTGGAACCAAAAGTACAGTTGCCAACTGTTGCAGAGTGACACCCTAAATAGAAAATGGTTTAATTTGAAAGGAAAGTAAGTAAGCCAGAGTAAGGTGAACTTTATTGCAATGATATGACCTGGATAATGCCCAGATGTCTGGCAATTTCCTGTGGCTACCATCTGCCAACATCCAAAGCTGTACATTGTAGCTTTAACTTTATTCAAAGGAGCTGAGGGTGTTTGGCTGTCCATTCCCACTCACGTGCTTTTTTTTTTTTTTTTTGGTGCTTAAGGTACTCCTTCCTCCCCTCTTCTCTCCTCTCCTCTCTTCTGTTTCTTCTCTTCTCAGCTCTTTGTTTTGATTCTTTGTTTTTTGTTTGTTTTTTACTGTGTCAATTATTGTTGCATCAAATCAAGTTCAATGGTAGAATATGTGTTGCTATTTAAATGCTAATTTTACTTCCTCTGCTGGAGAAAAGTTTTCTCTCTGGTGACATGGCACTAAAACAGCGACCTTATCTCTTGTTTTTTTTTTTTTTTTTAGTTGTTCTAGCCTTTATTATAGAGACAGCTGAAGGTATGACAGGAAAGGGGGTAGAAAGAGGGGACGACACGCAGCAAATGAGCTGCAGGTGGGAGTCAAACCTGCACCCACTGCAGAGGACTAACAGCCTCAATACATGGGGCGCACACCCTACTAGATGAGCTATAGGGGTGCTCCGTTGGGCTCCAATTTCTGTTTAGCTAGTATTAGTTAATACCATATGCAGATGATGACTGCAGTGGGGAAAATACAGGAGACAAAGCTGCTTCAAGATAAGCACACCCTTCAATTAAATGTCAAAATCAGTTCTCTATTGATAAAAATAGGATTACGGAATGGTCTCTTTTCTTTCTCTCCCTGAATCCCATAAGTACACTCACACACACAAAATCTACGTGTCCACCATATAAAGCTCTATACTGCATAGATGTGGTGACAGCACAGTCCATAAAAAACTCTGCATATACAATGCCTATATCCATGGAGATCTGAGTGCCCAGTAAACTTCTGAAGGTGCCAATCAGCAGTGTTTTTTATTTGTGTTTTTTTGGCAGTTTTGTAGATAGAACCATATGTTTTCCTCTGCAATCAGTCTCCCTCGATAACTGCATTAGAAAATAGTGATGGTGTTCTTGTCTTGCACAGATATTGCAGTGTTACACCAAGGAATTGAATCTCTGTGTGGCTGGAAGGCATCTGCTGCTGAGGTGTGGTCTTCTCTGTGTGTGGCACATCAGTATATGGTTCACTTATTTGCAAATGCCTTTTGTTTTGTTTTTGTCTTAGCTCTCATTTCTGGCACCTTATTAAGTATCTTTTTGAGCTAAGCAGCATTTCTTGAATCTACTGTAAAACTTGTTTTGTGTGTTTCAAGCTTCGCCGTCATGTCTACCCAGCATTACCTACCTAAGTTTACCTTTTGTGTGTTTGTTTGCTTTCTCTGAGTCCAGGAAGTGTAAATTTCTTAAATTTCTTAAGGCCTCAGTACACAATGTCCTTGGTGGACTGTGAAACAGTTTTGGGGGGCTGCAACAATTTTTGTAAATTTATGATACTACAATCCAACGGTCACAGTGGTCAGGTATGTAGAGGTTTGAAAGTAAGCACTGTAAGCACTATGTTACTGTCTTTGAGAGCAACCCCAAGAATGCCTTAGAGACTGGCCAGATGTGTGCATTATCGTCCCCATTTCAATTACTTTCTTGTCCTATTCCTGCTCAAAGGCAGCGGGCTTTTCACCCTGCCTTTCGACGTGGCCATTCAGAAGAGCTATAATCAAGTTTGTCTTTAGACGAAGTTGGATGACACATCTTATGAACTAGCTAATTTCAACCATTCTCCAGCATCAAGGCACTGAAGCATTACATTAAGTTGCTTGATGAATTATTCTCACATTGTGTGCAATTTGATTTGAAAAGTTTACTAAAATAATAATGACACTTGACATTTGAAATTGTTCACACTATCAAAGTTGCAATAGTATCCTACTTATTTTACAATGTTAATTATATACAGAAATAAAAGCTGGAACTAGTAAAATAGAAATTGTATGTTCCAATAATGTTCTGAGAGCGTCCCTGCTGGTCTTAAAGATATTGCGTTGTAACATTTCCAGAACGTTTCCAGGTAGTCACAATGTGGAGTTCTTTGAAGGGGAGGGGGACATAATTTTCCAACCTTTAGTCAACATTCAGGATATTCTGGGAAGTTTTAGGTGAACATGATCATAGGACATTCCCTTGATGTCCCCATAATGTTTACAGAACCCTTAGTTACATTTCAGGAACCTTTAAGGGAACAACTGAAAATGTTCTTTTTTGGTTATATCTATGTCCTTCCATCATGTTGCAATAACATTTTCATAACCTTTAGTAACATTACACTAACCTTTTGGTCCTAACATCACCTTGCCAGAAAAAAAGCAGAACTTTGTGCAATCAAAATATGTTTACTTTCTAAAACATTCATGTCTAATGCAAGACATCAAAGATGTCTACATTTTTATCAAAAGTGAAAATTAATAATGACCTAATTATTAAGGTTTGGAAACCTTAGGACTCAAAGATACAGACCAGAGGCAAAGTAAATAAACAGTAAATAAACAAAATTAATTTTAACAATAATGAAGAAACGAAAAGTGCACTCAAAAGGAGTGGAAAATAAACCAGAAACAAAAGGCGAACCCAAACAAAAGGAGCTCCGTAACACAGGTCAGGGAACAAATGTTAACAGGACAGGTAGGCACTGAAACAGCAATAAATATTTTGACCTGACCCCAACAAATTATACCCTTATTTTAATACAAACTGAGTTTTAGCCCTGGCAATAAAAAAAGTTCTTCTCGCATAGCACTGAATGTAAAAAAAACTTCTGTCCAAACCCTTGCCCAAACCCTTAGGATACTTTGACATGTAGGCTGGAGACCCCAGGGATTGAACCATCGAGCTGCTGATAAGCCGCTAGCACTCTCGATGTTCTCAGCTCCCTGCCTCCAACAACTCTGACGTTGTCAGTCCCTTGCAATTCAGAAACTCCAAAGTAACATCCCATCTTCGGCTCCAAACAACTCTCAACCCACTCAAGGTCCAGTCTCCCCAGCGATAAACAAAACCACCACGATGTGCATTCGTCATTCACAATCCACCTTCCAGCTTCAAACATACCTAAGTGGACAGTAACTTGCCTGAGGAATGATCTACGACAGCGCACTCATCCCCTCATCCATTAATCCTTCCATCTCCTCATCCCTCACCACTCAACCCTCATCTCCCCTTCCACTGCTTTGAGAAGAAAACCAAACTTTTCAAACTGCTCAAATAGCAAAACATGACCATTTGGAACACTTCTGGAGCACTTGCATCCCTCCATCCCAGCACCCTTCCCTCTTCTCTCCCTTCTACCTTTCCTGTCCCACCTTCTTCAGCTACTTCACCTCATCCTACTTCTACACCAGTAAGCTCAGCCACTCAGACCACTCCCTCAAAAGCAATACACAGTGGCGTCATGAGCCAAACCCCTTAACATTCTGATGGCTCTCTGTCCAAACATTTCTTGTCATTAATTTTCTTCTCGTCTATAAACACAAATGCTATGTTCATTTTTATACTCTTACAATACACCAAAAGCTGAGATTCCAGTGAATCGATTGGCGCAAACCATGTCAAGATAAAATTGCAACAAGAGGCACAATAAATGCCAACAGCAGACAGACAACCATGTTTAAAATTTACACAAACTCAGGTAACTCACCAGTTACATCTCTCGATAATTCACAGATAGATAACACACAAACAAACGGTCTGGCAACAGCCACAAAGGTCCAGACTATCCACTGCAGTTAAGATATCTAGTCCAAAACAAGCTGGTCATCCATAGAAAGATGTTTTCTCCTGTCCAATTAGCAGGCGATGTCTTCCGTGTTTTCCCCGTTACAACTTCCAGAAACTTATGCAGAAGGGCACTATCTTGCCCGCAGTTACTCTCTGGAGTCTCAGGCTTCACACGACACCTCATTCGATCACAATCACAATCTGGCGCATGAAACCTAGCAACCACAGAAGCCAATAACAGTCTGACCTAAACCATGGTCCCTTATTTCTTCCCATGTGCAGAGATCGAGCCAATAACAGCTGATTTCAAGGATGACTGACTCTTCGAATAACCATTGAAATTCTGAACACAGATATGCCACCTCAGTGTGTTATTTACAGCTCCGGCACCTCAACTCAAGGATTTCAGGGATAATGGCGAAATGTATATTACATTACATTCATGTGCAAGAAAACCCACATAAAATATGTTATTATCCTTGATCAAGCACCATGGCTCAGTGGTGAGAGATTTTATTCATAACACATTATCTTTGTGTTCCAAGTCGCCGAACGCCCACAGCAATTCAGCGTAGGAACATACTGGGGAACACTAGATCATGAGTTCTATTGTTGTTTTTTGCAACTTACTCTTGACTGAATTGTGACCTTTGTGTGTATTATAGTGAATGCTTTGTTCATACAAGAGCATGACCTCTACAGTGCCGAGAGTGAGCAGAAAAATGCAGATGGGGTTCTAGCACCCGTTCAGAGATATGCTGTCGCTTCCTTAAACTGAGTAAGTCTGCTGCCGCAGCTGCAAGTGTTTTGGGTTTAGTTTGAATGTAAAACAAGATAGCTTGTTGTGAATACATTATGTGGTTGGCTTTAAGGAATGCAAGTTTACAACTTCAACAAGGCAGGTGGTTCTGAACAACCGCCTGAATTCACAACTATGACTACCTCCTTCGTCATCTGCAAAATGTACCCAGTGATCATAGCAGCCATTATTTTGAGGCACGAATGGTCCAAGAAGTCCATTGCTATCTACTTCGACACACAACCATTCACCATCCATGTCTTCCACACCCCAGTCTACAAAAACGTGTTTGCTGACTCACTTTCCTGTTTCCTGTTCCAGAAAGTCAGACAATTACCCCCAGCCTCCAACTTTCTTCTGATTCATTCTCAAAATTAAAACTTTCACCATACAGGTCTAGATTGGCAAAATTAAATTCTTCACAAAATACACACACACAGTAGTTCCACAGCTGTAGAAATCGCATCCCCAGGCCCTCCTCCTCATGTTTGAAGACTTCAATCAGGCTTACCTGCCTTCCACTCTCTCCACTTTCACCCAATACATTAAATGCCACACCAGAGACATCAGAACATTGGGTCTACTGTATGCAAATACAAATTATGCCTACAGTTCCTCCCCCTCCCCCCACTGGGCCATTATGATCACAACCAGGTTCATCTGCTAGCTGTATACATAACTTTGGTGAATAAACAACCACCAATCATCAGGTATGTGAGAAGAGGGTCAGAGGAGTCCACTATGGCAGTCAGGGACTGCTTTGACGCCACTGACTGGGAAGTGTTATGCAGTCCACATGTGGAGGACATTGAGTTTGACAACCTGCATCACGGACTACGTTAACTTCTGTGTGGAAAACATTGTGCCTACCAGGAAGGTAAGTTTTTTTTTGGAACTGAACTGAACAAAATGAAGAGGGTCTTTAGATCAGGGGACAAGGGTGAGCTGAGGGGATGCAGAGGGAGTTGAAACGGGAGATAAGGAAAGGCAAAGACAGCTATAGGAGGAAGCTGGGGGAGCTCCTTCAGGGGAACAATGCCAGAGAGATTTGGAGGAGCCTGAAAACAATCTTAGGCCACAGCAGCAGGAAGGAGCTCAGGGGGATGAAGGCAAGGAAGGCTACAGGCCCGGGTGGCATCAGCTCCTGCTCAGGGACTGTGCAGATAAGCTGTGTGGAGTCATCCTGCACATCTTCACCATGAATCTCAGTCTGGAGAGAGTTCCAGCCCTATGGAAAGCTCCTGCGTGGTTCTAGTCCTAAAGACCGCACATCCCAGGGAGCCCACAACTTCAGCCTGGTAGCCTTAACTTCGCACCTGAAGAGGACGATGGAGAAGATCATACTGAACCACCTCCATCGCCTGGTGACCAGTGAGCTGAATGCCCTACTGTCACATATCAACTAGGCACTGGTGTGGAGGATGCCCACACTGCCAAAAGTACCAAAAGTTGGTTCAATGACCATGATATTAATGTGCTTGATTGGCCAGCAAACTCTATAGAGAACTTATCGGGTATTGTCAAGCGGAAGATGAGAGACACCAGACCAAACAATACAGATGAGCTGAAGGCTGCTATCAAAGCAACCTGGGCTCCCATTACACAAGAGCAAGCCTTGAACATAAGGTCAATAGAGGCCGGGATCTACCACAGCAGACCACAAGACCCCAGATGCAGGTTGTGCAAAGTTGCCCCTGAGACAATCCAGCACATAACAGCGGGGTGTAAGATGCTGGCAGGGAAGGCATGCATGGAGTGTCATAACCAGGTAACTAGCATCGTACACAGGGACATCTGTTCCAAGTATGGGCTGGAGGTCCCAGGATCAAGGTGGAAGACACCTCCAAAGGTGATCCAGAATGACCATGTCAAGATCCTGTGGGACTTCCAGTTCCAGACAGACAAACTGGTGATGGCGAACCAACCAGACATAGTGGTGGTAGACAAAGAACAGAAGACACAC
Organism: Chaetodon auriga; assembly: GCF_051107435.1. Taxonomy (NCBI): domain Eukaryota; kingdom Metazoa; phylum Chordata; class Actinopteri; order Chaetodontiformes; family Chaetodontidae; genus Chaetodon; species Chaetodon auriga. Next base: position 1,441,387 of record NC_135075.1, on the reverse strand, counting down.
ACACACGTATATATATATATATATATATACTTTCACGCGTTAATTATGATTAATTAATTACAAAAAAAAAAATGCGTCAAAAAAACGCATTTAATCACAGTTTGCACTCCAGACAACACGGAACGTTTGTAAGTGCACGAGTTCCTGGTCCACCGATCACACTGATGCACAAGACGCGTCAGAGCTAGGGTCGTTTCTCAATACCAAGTACGCCAAGTTCGGACTTACAAACTTGGGAGTACAGTCTCTCCAAGATGGGAGGATGCAGGACGGTCATTCTGCAATAGGGACGGCAGTGTACTTGATGACGTCACCATCGCAGCTCGTCTGCCGGTTATCTCCGAAAACTTTGGAGCAAATTTTAAACTACGCGCTATCGTGATGAATCGACCACAGATTTTAAGTTTCAACATCCACTTTCTCACATAAAATAATCTTAAAACCACATTTCGTACTACTAAAACAGTAGTATTTCGAAACTTGTAACTTTACAGTTGTGAGTCCGCTATCGTTGCTACGAAATGCATTCTCGGATACGTGGCTGCCCCAAGTCCAAGATAAGAGCGTGGTTTTGTGCAAATTGTGCAAAAAAGAATTTGCCTACCACCAAAGCACATCAAGCCTATGGTACCACCTGAATGCAAAGCATGTTGCAGCGAGCACAGAAACCGCTGGAGCTGTTAGTGCTAGCAGTCCTGGTCGAGTACGAGCAAGCGGTGCCGGCAACCCACACTGGAGCAAATAAAGCAAAATGTGCCTTCTTGTGGCAAATATTGTTATACCATTAAACTGCGATTAATTAATCACAAAGCCTCTAATTAATTAATTTTTTTAATCGAGTCCCACCCCTAAAATATATATATATATATATATATATATATATATAGAGAGAGAGAGAGAGAGAGAGAGAGAGAGATAGTAAAGTAAAGTTTATGACACAGCTGTCCTAAATTAACAGCATTTGTAATTACCAAAATAATTTTTGATGTTTCTGTAATGGTTAATACACCAATATGTAGAAGCTCTTTAACTGAAATGAAATTTTTAATGCAAAAATATAATTATTATTGTTATCCATGAATTTTCAAATTTACTGATTTACAAACAAAGTGAAAACATAGTAAAGCACATTATTATTTCTTGATAAATATGTCAAATTATAGTTATTTACTTGCATTCCTGAACAGAAAAATTAGTCTTAGTGGTTGAATGTTATGCTTAATTAATCTCTGACTTATCAGAGAAGCCCATTGAGCCAGCTCAAATTTGGCTATTAAAGGTGAATTCAGTTTGAAATTCCTCATTCCTGTTCAAAATAGTAAAATTTCGAGAGCTCAATGAAAATGAAAGAGTCTGCATTAAAGCACTTCATGATGCTGGATGGTCTCTGAGACAAATAGGGAAAGACATAAAGTGTTCTCACAGTGTGGTCAAATATGCTTTGGAGTCAATTGCCGAGATGGTTACTTACAAAATGCAACAAGGAAGAGGCAGGAAATGAAAGTTAACTGAAGCTGACACCTCAAGAATTTAAGTACTAGAGACAGAAGGAAGACCACTCAGAGTCTGAGAAAGTTTCCAGGGGCCCGTTTCACAAAGGAGGTTCAACAAACTCCGAGTCTAATCCTGAATCCTGAGTTGATCTAGCCTGAGATAGGAAACTCAGAGTTTCCGGTTTCAGAACAAGTGATTTGAGTTAGTTAAATCAACTCAGAGTAGGTTAACTCAGAGTTAAGCGCGTGCACCACGACTATAAAAAGCCAACATCAATGGAGCCCCGATTCGACGAGTCACCATGGCGATGGGGAAGAGGAGAGCTGCGTATTTTACCCCACTAGAATTCAATGAATTTGAACATGTTTTTAGAAAAAAGTGCAACACCGCTGCAGCTGCATAACAGAGGGAGGCGGCGTGGGAGAACATTGCTGCTCGGATCAGTGCGTAAGTTTAAATGTCCTTTGCAATCACAATAATATTACAGGGAAAACTGCTTGAATGGTAGCTCATTAATTTATTTCATGTAGGTGCAATCCCGCGGGGGAGAAGCGCACATGGCAGCAGCTTAAGATGAAACATAAAAACATTTTTCAAACAGGTAAGTCTTCGGCATAATTTAATGGGGGTACCTCATTTTGATCATGTTTTACATTGTAAAGTAAATATTAAGTGGCTGTTTGACTGTGCAGTTGTTTTATCGCCAACATAATGCTGTTTTCACACACATAAATGTCTTCTCATCTATATCATATGCTATTAAATAATTAAGCCTATTTAAACTAACACAGACTTCTGCTCAACCAACAGAAAGAAGGCAGATGCCCGTAAAACGGGTGGTGGCCCAGCACTGCCACCTCTAACAGAGGCAGAGGAGCTGGCCCTAAGCCAGAATGTAGGAAGGCCAGTGGCTGAGGGAGCTCATCTTCAGAGCTCACTGTGACAACCTGGATTGCCGCACCAGGATAGTTGCACCTAAACACACCCCAGATACACCCACACACACACCCATCCACGTTTCGCGCACCCATTCGTTCAGAGTTCGCGCCGGCATTCAACTTACTCCCATATCCGGCACTCTGTGGAGGGCAGGAGAGGAGAGTGTAGGAGACCCATCGAGCAGCACGCTCAGCGCGGTTAAAAACCTAAGTGAGGCCGTTTAATCCCTTGCCGTTTTCATCCTCCGCTGTGTGTCATCCCCTGTACCTGTATATGATCTCCGTCAGCGCTTTTCACACCCTGATCGCCGCTATCCACTTCACAAAATCATCTGTCACTGGAGCCGGTCACTCACTTCCTCAAACCAGCAGCCAAAACCCGGATTGGATTCCCCCGTTTGACTGGACTGGACTGACTGACTGACTGACTATTTCAGTAAGTGAATCAAGTACTTTTTTTTTCTTCTTCTTTTTTTTGGTTTGCTTGAAGGTTTTTTTTCTTTCTTCCCTGTTCCTGCTCGGATTGACTGTTACTGGACTGAATTGAATTGAACTGAACTTTATTGTTTTTTTCCATGAACTGAATCGTTTTTGGTTGAGCAAAAGGAAAACCCGGGGGGGAGTTTTTGGTTGATTGCCTTGCGCTGTTTGTGGACTGGATCGGGGATTGTGGGTATCTTGTAAATATTGCATTGTTTTGTTGGGTTTTGGGGATCGTGAACAGCACCATTATGACATCCAAGCAGTTCTGGGGCCCGTTTCACAAAGGAGGTTCAACAAACTCCGAGTCTAATCCTGAACCCTGAGTTGATCTAGCCTGAGATAGGAAACCCCGAGTTTCCGGTTTCAGAACAGGTGATTTGAGTTAGTTCAATCAACTCAGAGTAGGTTAACTCAGAGTTAAGCGCGTGCACCACGACTATAAAAAGCCAACATCAATGGAGCCCCGATTCGACGAGTCACCATGGCGACGGGGAAGAGGAGGGCTGCGTTTTTTTACCCCACTGGAACTCGAAATCTTAATGCGCTCATACGGCGAATTTGAGCATGTTTTTAGAAAAAAGTGTAACACCGCTGCAGCTGCAAAAGAGAGGGAGGCGGCGTGGGGGAACATTGCTGTTCGGGTCAATGCGTAAGTTTAAATGTAGTCCTTTGCAATCACAATAATATTACAGGGGAAAACTGCTTGAATGGTAGCTCATTAATTTATTTCATGTAGGTGCAATCCCGCGGAGGAGAAGCGCACTTGGCCGCAGCTCAAGATGAAACATAAAAACATTGTTCAAACAGGTAAGACACGGCACAATTTAATGGGGGTACCTCATTTTGATCATGTGTTACATTGTAAAGTAAATATTAAGTGGCTGTTTGACTGTGTAAGTTGTTTTATCACCAACATAATGCTGCGCAAAGAAACGCAGCGCAACACACAATATCTGCTGGGATGTGAGAGCATGACTCCGGCTGGTAATGTTGCAAATGTAAGGACGGATTAGGTTGTGTATGTAGATGATGGACTGTGACGTGAAACGGTACCGTTCAAAAAGATAATTGTCTGGAAATGACAGAACATCTATGCGCGGTCTGATAATCTCCCGACGAATATTTAATTCCCTGCGCAGTAATGCTGCACCTTCATCCACGGGATCGTTGTCAAAAGGACATGCCATGTTAGTGAAAAAAGTGCCTACTGACTGATTTTTTTTTTTTAAATAACAGACGGCAAAACTATGTTATCCCAAAACTCTCCTGCTGACGAATGAATGAGGAAATCAAATACCCTGTGCGGAGAGGGCGGAGACAGAGAGAAACTCGAGGTTCATTGAGAAAAACCTGGTCCCGACCAGGTTAGGTTCATAGAGTCTGTTACTATGGTAACTGACCGAGAGCTTAAGTTACCTCTCTCTGTGAAACAGGCTAGAGTTACCCCTCTTTCTCTGGTTTGAGTTACCTCCCTTTGTGAAACGGAAAACTCAGAGTTTCCTTCATTTCAGGCTTAACAAACTCGGAGTTTTCACTAAACCTGCTTTGTGAAACGGGCCCCTGGACAAGCTACAAGAAGCTAACCTGACTGTAAACATGAAAAAGAGTCAGTTCTTCCGTACCTCACTGAAGTTCTTGGGCCATGTCGTTTCCTCTGCAGGAGTGGAAGTTGACACAGATAAGAGAATGGCGGTTCAAGACTTCCCTGTCCCTCAGAACCTCAAGGAGCTCCAAAGGTTTCTTGGAATGGCTGGATGGTACCATCGCTTTGTGCCCCAGTTCTCTCAGCTGACTGAACCACTCAACGCCCTTAAACGGAAAGGAGCCAAATTCATTTGGACACCTTCATGCCAGGCAGCTTTTGAAGCCCTGAAACGATGTCTGGTTTCTCCACCGATTCTGGGTCATCCTGACTTCAGCTTCCCATTCATCGTTTATACTGACGCGAGTGATGTCGGCCTGGGAGCTGTCTTGGCTCAACAGACTGGGTTGGGTGCAGAGCAGGTCCTTGCCTTTGCCAGCCGTACCTTGAATCAGGCCGAGAGAAATTATTCCACTACAGAACAGGAATGCCTTGCGGTTGTCTGGGCCCTGGAAAAGTGGAGATATTACCTGGAGGGCAGACACTTCACAGTGGTGACAGACCATTCGTCCCTTGTTTGGGTTTTCAAAACCCAAAAGCCAAGCACACGACTCATCCGGTGGGCGCTCCGCCTCCAAGAGTTCTCCTTTACGGTAGAGTACCGTAAAGGGAAGTACAATACTGTACCAGACGCTCTGTCGAGAGCTCCTGTGGATAACTCTCAAAACCAGTCTGCCACTTGTGCTGTTGTACTACGTTCTAAAAGGGACACCTCTAAAAACCTCCAGGTCACTGATGAGGACATTTGGAAAGCCCAACAGGACGATGATGACATCCAAAACCTATACAGCAAGATCATGGAAACTGGAGAGGTAGTTGAAAACTCCACGACAAAATACACTGTTCTGGAAGACAAAGTATACCGAGTAGTGCAATTACCTCACGAAACCATTTACCAAGTATACATTCCTTCATCCCTCCGCCAGCAGCTGCTTCATCATTATCACGACAATCCTCTTTCCGGCCATTTTGGGAGATACAAAACGTATAAAAGGTTGCAAGCCCTTGTGTATTGGCCTAAAATGAGCATTGATGTGAGAGATTATGTGCAATGTTGCCAAGTCTGCCAGCTCTACAAACCTGAAACATGGAAACCCCCTGGGAAACTTCAACAAACAGTGGTACATGGACCTTGGGAAATGGTAGGTGTCGACTTCATGGGTCCTTTTCCTTGCAGCTCCAATGGCAACCTCTACCTCCTTGTCTTTGTGGACTATTTCACCAGATGGGTTGAATTGTTCCCCCTCCGCAAGGCCACAGCAGAGTCCGTATCCCAGATTCTGGCCAAAGAGATTCTGACTCGCTGGGGTGTGCCAACTTACATCCTCTCAGATCAAGGTTCCCAGTTTGTGTCATCCGTCTTTGAGGAAACCTGCAAGAGGTGGAACCTAAGGCAGAAGCGGACCTCACCGTACCATCCACAGACAAACCTGACAGAGAGAGTTAACCGCAACTTAAAAGCCATGATTGCTGCATTCGTGGAGGGAAAGCACAAGAGCTGGGACAAATACCTACCTGAATTCCGCTTTGCATTGAACTCAGCAGTGCATGAGTCCACAGGAGTTACACCTGCCGAACTCCACCTCAGTCGTCTGCTGAGAGGTCCCTTGGATGCTGAGTTGAGCCCCCAACTATCTGACCCTGACGCACCCACATATGCTACAGCTAACCAGATAGCTCAGCTCCGGAAGCTTGTTAGCGACAACCTAGCGAAAGCAAAACAAAGGCAAAAACAAAACTACGACAAAGGGAGAAGAGACGGGAATTTCACAGACAATGATCGTGTCTGGGTTCGTACTCACCCTTACTCTAAGGCTGATAAGTCCTTTTCGGCCAAGCTGGCGCCACGGTGGAAAGGTCCATATCGGGTCACCAGAAAAGTTGGGCCTCTAAACTTTGAGGTGGTCCTGGAAGAGACCGGAGAGGACCTTCGTGTTGTCAATGTGGCTCAGCTGAAGCCATGTTACCCCACAGCTGAGGAGGTTGACAGGGAACAGCGTCGCCAGATCCTCAAAATCTTTGAAGAGGAAAGCGATGAGGAAGATTTCCCTGGGTTCCATGCCTCGGAGTTGGACAAAAATAAAAGAAATGGGAGCACATAAAAAAGAAAAAGAGGAGAGATAAAAAGAAAAATAATAAAAAGAAAAAAGCCTTCCTATGTTCAGGCTTCTCTCAGGGGGGAAGGAGTGTGACAACCTGGATTGCCGCACCAGGATAGTTGCACCTAAACACACCCCAGATACACCCACACACACACCCATCCACGTTTTTCGCACCCATTCGTTCAGAGTTCACGCCGGCATTCAACTTACTCCCATATCCGGCACTCTGTGGAGGGCAGGAGAGGAGAGTGTAGGAGACCCATCGAGCAGCACGCTCAGCGCGGTTAAAAACCTAAGTGAGGCCGTTTAATCCCTTGCCGTTTTCATCCTCCGCTGTGTGTCATCCCCTGTACCTGTATATGATCTCCGTCAGCGCTTTTCACACCCTGATCGCCACTATCCAATTCACGAAATCATCTGTCACCGGAGCCGGTCACTCACTTCCTCAAACCAGCAGCCAAAACCCGGATTGGATTCCCCCGTTTGACTGGACTGGACTGACTGACTGACTGACTATTTCAGTAAGTGAATCAAGTACTTTTTTCTTCTTCTTCTTCTTCTTCTTCTTTTTGGTTTGCTTGAAGGTTTTTTTTCTTTCTTCCCTGTTCCTGCTCGGATTGACTGTTAATAACTGGACTGAATTGAATTGAACTGAACTTTATTGTTTTTTTCCATGAACTGAATCGTTTTTGGTTGAGCAAAAGGAAAACCCGGGGGGGAGTTTTTGGTTGATTGCCTTGCGCTGTTTGTGGACTGGATCGGGGATTGTGGGTATCTTGTAAATATTGCATTGTTTTGTTGGGTTTTGGGGATCGTGTACAGCACTTTTCAATACATTTTCACTGTTTTTTGCATCATATACTGTGTTGGGCTGTGTGTTTTGTGTTGCCTCATTCAATGTGCAGGGTGTCATATTATATGTATGTACATCCTTTGTGCGGTTTGCTTTAAATTGAGGCAAAGAAAAACCAAACTGACCAACTAAACTATAAACTGACCTACTACTCTTAAATGCCAGAAGAGAGACCTGGCTGGCACCCCTCATAATAATAACAAAATAACTCAAAAAGAACAAGTCAAACTGTCACATCACCCCCCAGGACACAAATGCCTTTATAAAATGTAATATGCCTAGGCCTATATATCTCTTTTAAGCTTATTCATAAAAATATTTATTTCCCTTTCATGTCTTTTTTTTTTTCTTTTGTCCCAACAGATTCTGATGGTGCTATCTGCCTGGTGGAGCCCCCTCACACCACAACAGACCTTGTAACTGTAAGTAGGCAATACTCCGCCATGTTGTTTTGCGTCATTAGCTACGTCGCGAGGTTGGTTGGTTGGATCGGGTTGTATACGTGCTAGCTTGGCAGTACGAAGAAACAATTGAAGGAGAACGAAATTAAGCGGAATTTTGAAGCGATGCCATCACACCAGATGGCATACGCCTTCGAGCCACTGAGGACGGGTTGTTTTGGAGGAAGAGCAGCTGATGGCTTCTGCAGGTGCTCAGACGGAGGGCAACACAGCGTGGTGCGGGTGTGGACACTGCAGGGAAGTGCCCACCCTGACATAGTGTATTTGTTGTCAGGAGGCGGACGTGGTCCATCTTCTGGGGGATCTTCCCTGCATCACTTTATCCCGCACCTACCAGATGCTCTGCTGCGAGAGGGCAGTGTTGGAAGTGGCCATGCTTTCATTGAAAGACGTCCATGCCGAGACCCTGGTGCACCCATTAACAACAGGTAATTTAACAGTAACGTTAGTGGCTGAGCTGGAAAGGCTCGACTGATTGAAAGCTCATCATGTCCAGAATACAGTCTGCTCTAGCCAGCATTATACTTCACTGACTAATGTCCTTATCAAAATTGCAGGTTAATCATGCTACGTTACTTGTGTGCCACAATTGTAAACCTGCTAGCGTGTCATTAGCCAACCAGCTCACTGGCTAGTTAGCTTACTTGTGTAGCCGTAATGCCGCAGCAAACTCATGTAGCATAACGCCACACACTAACTAGCTAGTGAACCAGCTGGCTAATGTCGCACCAGTAAGTTTACCAGTGTGGTAACGTTAGGTTTATTGTGGCGTTACCATGCTAGCGCCACATTAGTAAACAAACTAACTTAAAAAGAACGTAAGCTAGCTAACCTTAGCTTACTTGTCTCATCCCTCTAGGATGCAGAGGAAGCGCACCTGTGGTTTTTTTACATGATACTACAGGTACTTTGCGTACTTTGCAGCGTCCTGTCACCCCTACACTGAGAAATGTTGTGGAATCAACTACGTGGATGGCGGATTGAAAATGTGGATCCTGTGGCTGCAGATGATGTGATGGTTGAGACGATGAGGCAGTGTACACTGATCGCAGACTGAGTGGGTCTCTAACGATAAATTAGAATCTATATAAGGTACTTTGGATATTGGATTTAGAGTTGTTATGTTTGTGTAAGACTCAAAAACCACACCGTGTAGCTCCGTTCATGCTGCGTTTACTGAACAACTGCAAAACCTCCCATTTTTCGACCCTTGCCGTACAAACTGCTGTAAGCCTTAAAGGCACAGTAACCTGCCACTAGCAGTGCATAATATAACTGAGTCCAACAGGACAGTGTGAACACAAAACTGAGAGTTTCCAGACATCACATTTTTCCCCCCACCCCCCCGGAAACTGAAACCCAACATTCTGGGGGTAGGGTCGTGACGCTGCATCGGGCGGTGCTGGTGGGTCACCCCCCACCCGGTTAGCTCTTGGCCTGGGCTGCCAACCTAGAGCTGCTGCTGGGGACAGAGGTGATGCGAGTGCTGTGGGGGCTGTGACTCTGTGCAGGCGGTTTGAGTGCCAACGAGTCCCATCTTCCAGCCTGTAAGTGGCCGGCCCCAGCTGCTTAGTCACCTGTAGGGGCTCTGACCAGAATGACTGCAGCTTGTTTTGGCGGTGGAGGCGTTTGATCCTGACCCAGTCCCCTACAGAAAGTGAGGGGGGCTGAACTCTGCGCGTGGCATCAAACCTGTCTTTCATCCGAGTCTGTGAACCTTCCACCTGAGCCCTGGCTTCCTGGAGCCCTGGGCTCCCACGTGCAGGAGCTGGCTCAGCTCTCAAGCAGTCCAGTGGTTGCTTTAGTTCACGCCCAATCATGAGCAACGCAGGTGACACTCCTGTGGTGGAGTGCTTGGATGCCCGGATGGTCAGGAGAGTTTGATTGAGTGCGTCACTGAAGGGTTTCCCTCCCTCCAGACAGGCTCGGATTCCATTTTTGAGAGTTTTGTTCAGTCTTTCCACCCCCCCCCCATTACTCTCGGGATGGTACACTGCCGTCCTGATATGCTTGATGGACCGAAGCTTGAAGAACTCTGTGAACTCCAGTGATGCAAATTGGGGCCCGTTGTCCGTCGTGATGACACTAGGCAGGCCCCAGCGCCCAAACAGGTTGTCCAGGCGGTCGATGATGGAGTGTGTAGTGATAGAGCTCAGTTGAAAAACCTCTGGCCACTTCGAGTGAAGATCGTGCACCACCAGCAGGTAGCAAGCATGGGCAGGTGCCCCATGAAGTTCTCCACAGAGATCGAATGTGTTCCCAAGGTGAAGACGGCCAAGGAGTCGGGGTGAGAGGGGCTGTGGCGGGCTGGCCTGTTTTCCCACTCAGAAGGCAGCAGGCACAGTTACGTACCAGCTCCTCAACATCACAGTCTATGCGGGGCCACCACACTGTGTCACGGCAGCGCTGCTTCACCTTGACCACTCCCAGGTGCCCCTCATGCGCCATGTGTAGTACTCTGGACCTGAGAATCTCTGGAACGACCGCACGGTGGCCTCGGGCTAGGCACACCGACCCCCAGCAGGAGAGCTCGTCGCGGAAGCGGTAGTAAGGGAGCAGCCTGTCACCCACCTTGGCAGGCCAGCCATCCTGGACGTAGGTACGGAGAGTCGTGAGGGCCTTGTCATCAGCAGAGGCCTGCTGCAGCTCTGCCAGGGTGACTACTGAACTAAGGGGCCCATGCAGGATGTGGACCCAGTCTTCGTCGCTCTCTGTGTCCGGTGTCACCCTGCCCGGCTCCTTCGTCGTTGACACAGCACTCGACAGAAGGTCAGCCACCGTGTTGGCCCTCCCAGGCATAAACTCCAGGCTGAAGTTGTACTGGTTCAGCCTGTCAGCCCACCTCAGCAGTCTCATGGGCCTGTGACCCGAGCCTTGAGTCGCCAGCAGTGCCGTCAGCGCTTGGTGGTCTGTGCGAACGGTGAAAGGCCTCCCGTATAGGTAAACGTGCCAGCATTCGCATGCCCACAGGCAGGCCAGGGCCTCCCTCTCCCCCACTGAGTACTTCTGCTCTGCTGGAGTAAGCGCCCGTGACGCGAAAGCCACCAGGCGTTCCACCCCCTCTTGGGTCTGGGAGAGCACTGCACCCAGCGCCACCCCGGAGGCGTCACAGGTGACCATGGTGGGCGCAGTCAGGCTGAAATGGGTCAGTGTGGGTGGGGATGTGAGCTGCTGTTTGATGGTGCGCACGGCGTTGTGGCAGGCCGGGGTCCAGTCCCACGTGACGTCCTTCTTGAGCAGCCGGCGCAGGGGGACCGTAGAGTCGGAGTAGTGTGGCATGAATCTGAGGTAATAGGCGGCCATCCCCAGGAAGGAAGACAGCTGGGATGGCGACTGCGGGTCTGGCAGGGACAGAATGGCTTCGGTGTGGGACATAATCGGGGTTATGCCCTCCTTCGAAAGCCTGAAGCCCAGGAACTCGACCTCCTTAACCCCAAACATGCACTTCTGAGTTCAGTGTGACGCCGTGCTGCTTGAAACGCTGGAATACCTGCTCCAGGCGAGCGTCATGCAGTGTGGCGGAGGGCGCATGCACCACCACATCATCCAGGTAGATGGAGACACCCTGGATACCAGACAGTATGAGTGACATTATCTTCTGAAAGCAGCTCGGGGCTGATGAGAGTCCGAATGCCATGCGTTTGAACCTGAAAACCCCCACATGCGTGACAAACGCTGTAAGGTCCATGCTGGCTGGTGCCAGGGGAACCTGCAGGTAGCCGTTGCGCAAGTCCATCTTACTAAAGACGGTGGAGCCGTGGAAATGGCTAGTGAGTTCCTCAGCTGTAGGCAGGGGGTACTTGTCAGGGATGATAGCTTTGATTACATCTGTGAGGTCGACACAGAGTCGCAGTCCACCCCCCTTTCTCTTGGCTATCACCAGGTTTGACACCCATGGTGAGGCGTCGACAGGCTCTATGACGTCCGCCTCCACCAGGCGATGTAGCTCGGCCTCCACCGCGTCACGGAGAGCCAGGGGGATGCGCCGTAGGGGCTGGATAACAGGGCGGACTGCCAGGTCAACAGTAGGCTGGTGAACAAATCCAGTCATGCGGCCCAGCCCGTTGAACAGTTGCGGGTAGTGGTCAGGCCAGGAGGTGGCAACCTGCAGGACATGCTGGCCCCTGGCATCACTCACGGTAAAACCCAGGGCAAGGAACAAGTCTAGGCCCATAATGTTAGCTCCCCTCCTGGTGATGCAGAAGTTGGTGTTAGGTGCACATTGTTGATCATATTTGACGGGGAGGCAGGCCACACCCAGAGTGGAGATGGGGAAATGACCATAGCCTAACAGGGGTTTAGCAGCTGCTTCCAAAGGCACATGACTGAAGAAGCGGTCATATGTGCATTTGTTCAGGATTGACACTTTAGCGCCTGTGTCCACGAGGAGCGGGATGAGAGCTGTGCCCACACGGCATGTGCAGAGCTTGAATGAAGGCTGTGAGGTCTGTACAGTGTTTATGGGGACAGCAGCGGTAACATGGCCAGCAGGTGAGGAGCGAAAGCAGCGTGCAAAATGGTTCAACTTATTGCAGTTACGACAGCGTTTTCCCCAGGCACGGCATGACTGATCTCTGGGTGCATGTTTAGAGGAGCCGCAGTTGCTACAGTTCTTGTGTCCACTGTCCCTGGGCGCCCTGTCCACCCTCTGCACATCCAAACTGTCACTCACCCTGTCAGCTGCCTCTGTAGTCTCCGTGTGATGAACGGACGGTGGTGATGACGTCACTGGCTCGAGCACAGCGCGGCCGAGCTTGCGCGCCTCCAGTAGAGCCGTTTCCAACTGCTTTCCAATCAACAAAGCCTCCGCTAGTGTCATGGAGTCTGACTCTAACAAAAGTCTCTCCCTCAGTTGGTTGCATGACGTTTTCTCTATTAGCTGGTCAACTATAAGTCCATCCTCCAAAGCCCCAAAGTCACAATGTTTAGTCAGCTCACGTAACGCTGATACGTAGTGAGCAACAGTCTCACTGTCCCCCTTTGGATCCTCTGACGAAACTCAAAGCGGCGCATCCGCCGGCTTCTTCCAGAGCTGAAGTGAGTCTTCAAAGCGGCCGTGGCTGTGGCATACTTATCATCCTCTAAGGTGAGCGTGGCGAGGATTCGCTGTCCCTCCTGCCCGAGGCAATGGCGTAGGAGCGCGCACTTCCTCACCTCCGTTAGGTCCGTGAGTCCCAGAGCCAGCAAATAATCCTCAAACGACGTCAGCCATCGGTCCCAGGGAACAGCTGGGTCACCGGGAACAGGTAGGAAAGGTGGCGGTGGTGGTAAGACGAGTTCAGACATCCTCGTTCGCCAAATGTTATGTTTGTGTAAGACTCAAAAACCACACCGTGTAGCTCCGTTCATGCTGCGTTTACTGAACAACCGCAAAACCTCCCATTTTTTGACCCTTGCCGTACAAACTGCTGTAAGCCTTAAAGGCACAGTAACCTGCCACTAGCAGTGCATAATATAACTGAGTCCAACAGGACAGTGTGAACACAAAACTGAGAGTTTCCAGACATCACAAGAGTGTTGATGATCCCTTTTCCAGAAAAAGATTCTTTGACTCCCCTTGGCTCCTCCTGCACTCCACAAGCTGCAACTCCGCGAATTTCACAAATTTAACATGGATTGAAAATAGTTTTTAACTGATTGTTTTGTGTATGGGAAAAATAAAGTAATCTAGAATCATGAATGAGTGTTTTATTAATTATATGAATTGATTGTTTGATGTTTATTATTGTAGAAAATGAAGTGAAATTATCATTGTAGTTATTATGTCATAACTATGCCACAGTATTTTTTAAGCCTGTCATCACTGGAAAAATGTGCTGCTTGTATCAGTGGTCCATTTAAATTACACAGTGTTAGCAGGAATAAAAGGCAAATTATATTGTAGATAATTTGTAGATATTGTAGATTTTTTAATTAAGTTATTTTTTTAGCCGTGCAGCATAAACGCGCCGGCTTTACGGCTGACGATGTAATGGTTATGACTAATAGATGATGTCGTCCGCGCACAAACCGCACGCACACAGGACAGTGCATGCTATAGTCACTGCAGTCAGTTTCCGTTTTAATGACCTAAATGTATGACTATAGTTTGATCAGTTGTGCATAGTACTAGCAATCTCCACCAGCTAGCCTTTCTCTCCCTGCTCTGCCACAACGGCATGGTGTTGTGCTCTTGCCTTACCGCGCAAATCAAAACACAGATGGAGCAGTTTGTTTGATGAGTCACCAGGACACCTAATTCAAAAGCGTCCTCATTTACAAAGTGCTTGCTGCAAACCCGAGCTGCGGGACTGAGAGAGGGACTCTGGCGTCTTAGAGCAGCTAGCCAGCAACGGAGGACCAATTGCCGTTTTAATGGCAAAACATGAAAATGTACAGTCTTGCTGTGTTTTTTTATTCTGTGAATTCATTGCTACAGCCTGGGGTGATGCTAAAATGACCTCCCTTGCAGTTCTTCTTTCTTTGTGGTTCCATTTTGTCACTGTTGTCATAAGCGGAGTATTGAAAGACCTGGATGCAACCAACCTTGTGACGTCACGCTCTATGCCAAGACAATATGGCGGCACCCGTGTTTGAGAACATAAACTTTGGGAGTTAATTTCTCTTCTTACAGCTTATTAACAATGTTAGGCATTGGTTAATGTTTTGGTGTGGAAAACCTTGCATTATTTTTTGTAAACTTTATTAAGTGTTTCCTGTCCCCTTTAAGTCATTCTCATCCTTTTTAACAGGGCATGTCTGGGCAGCAGCAAACTCAGAGTTTCCTTCATTTCAGGCTTAACAAACTCAGAGTTTTCACTAAACCTGCTTTGTGAAACGGGCCCCAGAATGACCATAAACACAAGGCTTAAAGGCTGCTAAGAAGCCATTATTGAGGCCTGCAAACATCCAGAAATGCCTCAGATTTGCCAGGGAGCACAAACACTGGACTGTTGATAACTGGAAGAAGGTACTCCGGATGGACGAGTCCAAGTTTGAACTCTTCGGTCAGCATCGTCGTGTTTATGTCCGCAGAAAAGCTGGAGAACGTTTTGATGCCAGATGCATTGCATCCACAGTGAAACACAGTGGAGATTCCATTATGGTATGGGGTTCCATTTGTGGAAATGGCGTGGGCAAATTAGTTGAAAATGGATAGTATCATGAACAAGACCATCTACCACAACATCTTAGTGCATCATGGAATCCCTTCTGGACTGAATCTGATTGGGTGTGGGTTCATAGACCAACAAGACAATGACCCCAAGCATACTTCAAAGCTGTGCAGAGACTATTTGACCAAGAAAAAGGAATCTGGAGTACTGGAACTGATGGACTGGCCAAGTCAAAGTCCGGATTTGAATCCTATTGAACAAATTTGGAATTTAGTAGATTCAAAGATTGATCGCACAAAAGTTTCATCTGAAGCAAGTCTGTGGGAACAGCTAGAAACAGCTATTTGGAACTCAATAACAAAAGAGACTGTTGAAAAGTACATAAAAACAATGCCAGCAAGAATGCAAGCTGTTATCAAGGCCAAAGGAGGCCATACAAAATATTGAGTTTCTTGGTTATTATGTGTGAAAAAGGACTATTTAGTCATTTCAGTTTATTTGCCAAATAAATAATAATAACATTTATATATGTAGCCTGGTGATAGTGTGAGAACGAAACCGGACACGATATTTTATACAGGGGTCTTTATTCTCTACAACTCTCAAAATGGAGCAGTGTTAAATGTATTTGGAGCATGTAAACAAATCCTAATATGACGGATGAATGTTAATTTTAACTGTCTTCACAAAATTAAGTAAGTATATAAACAACTGCAGCGGCAGCTCACAACTCTGTTAACAGAAAATACAAAAAACAAAAACACAATCAATTGCAAATACAGAGTTAAATACCTGGCACATTAATATTTATTAAAATGGTGCAGTACATTACAAAATTACCTTTACCACAACTCTGTGCCAATGTAGGTGTGTTTATGGCGGCAGCCATCAACCTCACACACCACAAACAATGGAAGAACAATGAAAATAAACGTCATTTTTAGTACACTACACATGCACGAAAATTCCTTATAATAATACAATATATCTCTGTGAAGTGAACTCACATGACTCTCAGAACTTGTTAACTCTGCAGCTCTCTCGGGACCAGTACAGTCTCGGCGAGGTACTCAACACACTGTCGAAAACGTCTTTTGCAAACACGCTGACAGGAGACCATTTGGGTGACTTTGGGTGAACGGGAAGACTCTCCACTTCCTACTTTTTTCGAGCTGGACTAACAGGTTTCACCTACCACTAGTCTTTACATCAAACTTGGCCAAACATACCCCAGACTTAACTCTGTGCTGGACACAAAGAGCTGAAACTATAGCTGGCAAATGAGTATTTCCCAAAATGATGGACTGTTTGCTTTAACTTGAAGTGCCAACAGACATGCCTGCAAAATTACATTATTTAGCCACATAGTGAAGTCAGCCATAGCGGCACAGTCTGCATGTTTAGATCTTGGAAGTGCACGCACCACAAAGGACCCACAACCAAGTCATCCTGACTGTTAATGACTCTGGCTTTTATGATAAATGTCTTCCTATTCAAATTAGGTAAACAACTGCCTGCCGGAGAGCTGAGGCAGTGTGAGCATTTTTCATCTTTCCCCATTAATGCTATTTATATCGCCTTGTTCAAATCCCCTGGAGACATCAGGAAAGCATCTGAAAATGCTTTGCAATCAGCATACACTATCTGCATAACTCAATTAGGGCTTCAGCATGACTTTGAATGTGCATATGGTGTTTTTATTTCTCACCCTCTTCATTCTCCTCTCCTCGCTCTCATTTTCTCTTCTTAATATCAAGGACTTGGTGAATGACAGTCCTGTCCCTGGCTTGATTCTCAAAATATACTGGGGAAAATAAAAAATGAGTAAAGACCCTATTGCTTTTTCTCAGTGATCAGTTCAGGGGACATCTTGGACATATGGAAATGTAAAGACATGCAGAGTTCTTTGTTCATACATAAGAATGACAGAAATCTGTGCAAACGTGTTAACCCACTGTTATCTTACACACTGCAGTTGCTTATCATGCTCACAGTTTCTGTTCTGCAGTGGACTGTGCACATTGTAGACATCTGTAGAAATGTGAAATACATTTGCTGCCTGCTTATACAACCACAGGATATAGACAAAAACAACCCAACTGCCAGAATCAATGTTGGTACTGTATATGTTTGCAATCCACGGATGCATTGACAATTTAGATTTCATTACTTTTACAGGCCTGGTTAGGTTTAGGCACAAAAACCACTTAGGGTCAGGAAAAGATCATGTTTTCGCTTAATATACCTGGTGTAGTCACTACAAACACGACTGATACTTACTGGTATTACCTACTGCCACACAGGCCGAGACTGTTCCTCGTCCACATTTAAACATGAAGCCTGCACTTTCAGATTTATCTGCTATGAAGAGAGTTGTTGAAAAGCTCAGTTTTCGGGTGTGAAAATGGCAGTTTAGTGTGGTATGAAGACCAAAAAATTGTTTTAGATATAATTGCATAGTTTCGATATGGTCTTAATCTTCAACATGCTATATGCTGGTTTACCAGAGTTTTATACATACAACTGAAATAACCCAATTTCTTAAAACCATGTGAAAAGAGATCAAGGTGCCTGAGTCAACTCCAGTTAGTATAGAAGTGATGAAATGTCTTTGATGAACTAAGAAAAGTCTTCAAGAGGAAAGAACAAGTCCTGCTTCCTTTGAATTAGCACTGCATATCCCAACTTTATTCAAACTTAATTCAAAACTGAGAAGTTAATCACAAGCTTTACTTTCTGACCTTATGGCTCCAGTGCGCTCCATCACAAGAACGTTCACATTAAATGCTTTTGATCATTTGTCATTCTAATGGAAAGTCTTGTTTACCTAACACAGTGTGTCTGTTTTCAACTTTAGACCATATACGAGCAAAGCAGGCCCAACTTATAACTGGTCTATTTCTCATTAACCCTCATAAGTGATTCTGTAGCCATGCTGAGACTGATGATATTGCTCTGATGATGTGTTTGGTTTCAGAGGAATCGCTCCAACCTTCACTAAATCACTGGGCTTGAATGATCATGAGCATTTTACACTTGGAACATCTGTCGCAGCGGACTGATCTTGAAGCGGTGGGAGTTTTAATGATCAGTTATCCGTTGATCAAGGCCTGTTTATGTTTGATTAATCAAAGTGGGGGCTTGTCTAAGATGAGGGAGATCGCAAGGCTGTGTCTGACTGATTCCCTCTGATTAAGGGGCCACTGTGAATACCCCAGACCCATTCCTGTATCAGATGATATACTATTAGAGATTGCCTTGATCAAGTAGAAGGAGGCAATTCATGGCTCTCAAGTCCTTGTATAGCAGTTTTTTTGTTTTGTTTTGTTTTGTTTTTTGTTTGTTTGCTTTTTTGGGGGTGGGGGTGCCTATACATATAGAGATAAATAATAAAGTAATCTGTAGTATCACAAGTGACACCCAACTGAAAGACTACAAGGTCTTGATTCCCACAGCTGAACACTCAGATGAGAAGCGTTCTCTATCAGCAGTAAACAGAGTGTAGTGAAAATTGTGGGAGTGTGGGAGTGAATGAGGTTACAGGGCTAAAAGGGCGAATCTTGTAATTTTAATCCTGTTTTCTGTCACATTTTTGTACTATAGCCTGTACAGATGTATTCAGTTGTCACGTTTTGTTCACAAGTTGTGAACACAGCATATGGCAGATTCAGGACAGAAGTCTCTGTAGGTAATTCATCAGGTGGACATAAACATGACTCCAAATTAGTGTTAATGTTGCTTTAAATCCTTCTGCTCCTTTTAAGAAATGTGCTTATTAAAATGTGGTGCTGGTATTGGAGTTTTCTGTTTAATGTCTGGATTTAGTTATTGTCTTTGGTGAAGACAGTTTATTAAATGCCCGACCAGAGAGGAGAATATTCTGGATCACTGTTACACCACAGTCAGGGATTCTTATCACCCCGTCCCCCCTGCTGCACTGGGCCGCTCTGACCACGTCATGGTACACCTGATTCCTGCGTACAGGCAGAAACTAAAGCTCTGCAAACCTGTTGTGAGGACATCAAGGAAGTGGACCAGCAAGGCTGTGGAGGATCTCCAGGCGTGTTTGGATTCTACTGATTGGGATGTGTTCAGGACTGCTACCATCAGTCTGGATGAGTACACGGAGGCTGTGACGTCCTACACCAGCTTCTGTGAGGACTGCTGTGTTCCATCACGCACCAGGGTGAGTTACAACAATGACAAACCCTGGTTCAGAGCCCAACTCAGACAGCTAAGGTTGGCAAAGGAAGAGGCCTTCAGGAGTGGGGACAAAGACAGATTCAAAGACTCAAAGTACAAGTTTAGCAAGGCAGTGAGAGGCTAAACGACTGTACTCTGAGAAGCTTCAACACCAGTCCTCAGCTAACAACTCTGCGTCTGTCTGGAAAAGGCTCGGGCAGATCACCAACAAACCAGACTTGTGTATATATATATATTTATATTGCTATATTTTGTACTTCTTTAATAGCTTATTTTTAGTAGATGTGTCTTACACCAACTTCAACAAAACAAATTCCTGGTATGTGTAAAATCGTACTTGTAAAATCGTACTTGGTAATAAAGCTTTTTCTGATTCTGATTCTAGATATTGATATCCCTCGCACTCTTGTTCTTCATGTGAAAAAAACAACTGAATAGACCTATAGAAAAAAAGTAACTTTTTTTTTTAATTAACCTTGTATGTTATACTATGCTCTTATTATAAAAGCAACATGCATGAGGAAAATTCAGATGCAATCATATATTTATGGAGAAGTATTCATTTTATACTTTATAGGAGATTATCGTGCATTTACATGTCAGTCTGCATGTCAACCACTGCACTGTTGAAATTAGATCTCTTATAGGCCTGTTTTTCCTCACTGACTGACAGTGATCTCAGATAGGTGAGGCAGAACTTGTCCAAAGGTCAGGACAGCTACAGTAGAGGAGAAACCAAACACAAAGCACAAAACAGCCAGTTCTGAAAGCTTGTGATAATAAATGCACACGTTAAGAGATCAAACTAAGGCAACTCTTGACAGTCGATAAAAATACTGGCTGTTTTTTTTTTCTTTTAACAAACAATGCATTATGTCTCCAATCTTCTCAGTGTGCAAAATCAAACACAACTGTGAGTAATCTGTATTTACTGCATCTAGTTCCATCGGAGCAGCAATGTTTGATTTAGGTGTCAAAACACATTCAAGTGAGTGACACCAAAGAACAATACCGGGGCATTTATTCTTATAAATGACTAACTAATTGTGATGGAAGGCAGGCTGGTGGTTTTAGATGGGGGCCGCAAGAAAAGCAAGTGTACAGGGACTAGCACAGATAATAGCCATTGGTGGAGCTGCATTTCTCTGGTCCATGTGGTCCAGACTACCCTCATACTCATCCACACAGCCATTCTGAATGAATGAATAGTTTATTTCGGTTACATAGTGCAAAAAATACAAAGATCATTTCAACCAAAAGTTTTCATAATCAATAACCGAAAAAGGAATAGGCTGAAGCACTAGGCTTATTATTGCCTATCCTGTACTGTCCAATGACTATCCCAGAATATCAACAATAGAAAAAATAAATGATACTCATTATACTCTAAATTAAAATCCCTAATTGTGTTACAGTTCATCAACTTGCATTATAAGCATCAATTATTTTACATTTTAAGGTTTTCTTGAACATTAACAGAGAACTGCATAGCTTCAATTCATCATTGAGTCCATTCCACAATTTGACACCCAAAACTGAAACACACCGGTATTTTATATTAGTCCTCACTTTACATGTTTCAAACATAAACAAACCTCTTAAATTATAGTTTCCTTCTCTTCTTTTAAAAAAAGTCTGAATACAAACAGGAAGGCTGTTATTCACCACACGAAAAAGCACTTCCAATGTCTTTAAATATACAATATCAAAGAATTTTAAAGTAACAGATCCTATAAATAATTGGTTAGTTGATTCTCGGTATCCAACTTTATTTATTATTCTAATTGCTTTTTCTGTAGTTTATTAATTGGCTCCATATTTGTTTTATATGCATTTCCCCAAACTTCAACACAGTATGACATATAAGGCAACACAAGAGAAGAATACAATATATGCAGACATTTCTTATTTAGTAAATCCTTTACTTTATGAAGAACAGCCACTGATTTAGATAATTTACGTTTAATGTATTCTATGTGTGGCTTCCAACATGATCACTCCCAAAAATTTAGTTTCACTGACTCTTTCAATTTCAATACCATTCCAATTTAATTTTATGTCACAATTGGCCTGCCTACCACCAAACACCATAAATTTAGTTTTATTTTCATTTAGTGATAACTCATTTAAATAAAGCCATTTTTTTAACATGATCAATTCCCTTTCTATGATTTGTATTAGTTGTTCCATGTTCTCCCCTGAGCAAAATACATTTGTATCATCCGCAAACATTACAAATTTTAATATATTTGAGACTGTGCAGATATCATTTAAATAAAGTATAAAGAACTTAGGTCCCAATACCGAACCCTGTGGGACACCACAGGTTACTCTTCTCAGATGTGATTCAATATTATTCATTTTCACATACTGAAACCTATTACTTAAATAACTTTTTAACCAATGAAGTGCAACACCTCTTATACCATATTGTTCACATTTCTGCAGGAGTAATGAGTGATCAATAGTATCAAATGCTTTTCGTAAGTCAACAAACACACCCACGGCATATTGTTTTTTATCTATTGCTGTTACTATATTTTCTACAAATTCCATCACTGCCAACGATGTTGATCGTATTCGTATTATTATGCACATTATGCATGGTCTTTCCCAGCCTTACCACATATATCTATTAACCCAGCAGCATCACACAGACAGCTGCAAAAAGATCTGAATACAATCGAGTGATGGTTGTCAGCCCTCATTATTCTGATTGTGAACTGACTCATCAAGTCTGACACCAACAGTCAAGACGTGTGTGTGCGTGTGTGCGCGCACGTGTGTGTGTGTGTGTGTGTGTGTGTGTGTGTGTGTGTGTGTGTGTGTGTGTGGCATTTTTTCAGATCCAGATTAGAAAGTTCAATCGAAACAATTCATTCTTAAATTGAGGGGTTAAAAAAATACAGAAATTATGTTGTTATAGCATCACGATCTGAAAAATTCTCCTCATAATTTCTTTTTTGTTTTTCAATCAGACCTGACCATTCTGCAAAGGTTGAAACCATTTTTACATTTTCCATCTGAATTCTTAGTTTTACTCTAAAGGAAAATGACATTTATAACAAAATCCATGGCTGGGTTACTAACTATATAGCAACTAGATAGCAACTAGAAGCAAGCCACTGACACCCTGGGGCCCTAGTGATACCATGGTTAGCTCTATGGCATGCACCTTCCATTATGGAGTAGTGTCTGTAGATTGGTGAGAAACAATATTGAATCCATTCAATTTTGAGTCTGGAAGATAACAAAATGTAGAAAACTTGAAAGGGTCTGAAAACTTTCAGTATGCACTGTACTGTGTATGAGTTCATAACTACATTTCTGCTAATGTCCCATTCATTGTGCTTGTCAGTTGCACACAGAGTTAAAATTATTAGGGGTTTTTTTAGGGATGGCCCGATAGTGGCATAAAAACGTAATATATGTTTATATCATTATTGGATTTTTTGCCTGTAATGAAAACCGATAAAAATAATGCCTGGATTTCGCCCGGAGACATTTACCGGCGCGCAAATGATAACCTCATCAAACCTGCCCTGCTGCAAAATCCAGTAGAGTACCATTAAAAAAACCCATTAGGAACGCTTAGGTTTCTAATGGTCTAATGGGAATTGGAACCCCATTAGGAACCATTAGAAGAAACCATTAGGAACCTAATGGTACCATTAGGATATAAAACCATTAGAGACCTAATGGTCCCATTAGGATATAAAACCATTAGAGACCTAATGGTCCCATTAGGATGTTAAACCATTAGAAAGCTACTGGTCCCATTAGAACGTAATACCATTAGAAAGCTACTGGTTCCATTAGGATCTAAAACTATTAGAAAAGCATAGTGAGAAACCTACTTGGAAACAATTAGAAACCTACTGCTGCAACAGAAATTATAGCAGAGTCCTAACACTGGGCCCTAGAGACGTGTCTATATATATGTGTAATTGTGTATGTATTCGGATATTTTCCCCTCCGAATTGGGAACAGGACATATGGGGCGTGACAACTCATTGCAGTTTGTGATATTAATTCATTTTTTTCAGAACATGAACCAAGCAAAATCTTTAAAACATACTGAACAAATAGAAAAACACAAATATGGGAGGGAGACAGGGACACAGGAATTGGGGTGTAGACAGCACAGCACTAAAACAAGCACCCCGACCCCATTAAAAAACCTTCCAGCGTCCCTGGAGGGAGATGAAGATCTGATAGTCTGCAGGGACAGTTACTCCAAGCCCTGCGATTCTTTTGGTTTTCCCTGGAGAGGAATAGAAAAAGAAAAAAGTGAACAAAAATAGTCATAGTCACAGCCTGACTCATTTAGATAAAAGTAGATGGGAAAATAGGGTCCAGGGTGCCAAAAACCATACTTACCCTTTAAGGAATAAGCCTCTCTTTGCAGCAATCATAATGAATTATCCAACAACTGACACTCTTGAAAAAGGTAGGCTCTCTTTTTCAAGACACCTTAAGCACTTTGCAATGGTCATCTCATTACGAACCAAAGCAAAGGTAGCTAGTGTGCACTGCAGCCCACAACACATCAGTTTGGGGTGACTGTAGTCCGGATGGTAAGGCAGGGTAGCACCTTGTATGGCAGCTCCCACCATTGGTGTGTGAGTGTGTGTGTGTGTAAATGGGTGAATGAGAGGCCATTGTAAAGTGCTTGAATGCCTCAGCAAGTGGAAAAAGCACTATGTAAGTGCAGTCCATTTACTATTTGGCCCATAGGAGTAACGTGGGGGTTAAGTGTCATGCTCAAGGACACTGACATGTGGACAACAGAGCCAGGATTCGAACCACTAACAACTTGGTTGATAAACGACCCACTCTATCCATGAGACAAAGCCAGATTTTTTCATGAATCTTGTTTTGTCGGATTAAGTTTTTTCTCTGCTGTTATAGCTTGGGGGTACCTCTGCTAAATACAGGAGGGTATTCAGTGATTACCCCTTCAGCATTTTCAGATATTAACCACTATTCAGAAATTAACCCCTTCATGCCCAACTAAAAATGGTGCACAGAGAGCACACCCCTTGATGTTATTCGGATCCACACCAATAATTGGTTGAAGAATCCAAAACCATAATTCCCATGCTACACGCCTCCAAAAAGTTTTGAAGAAAAAACAATATTTTTTTGTGTAATTCCAGAGGAATTAATCCAACAAAACAATGTTTATCCCCATGTCTCCCGTACTAGACCGACAGAGCTACAGTCGCCCAACAGTGTTCATGTTAACCATGAAACCATGAAAAAGTAATGAGTTTGAATGCAAAACAGGCGGACAGAAGGATGTTAGCCAAGCTGACATCCATCATGGACAACTCCTCCCACCCCCTGCACCACACTGTGAGGACCCTGAGCAGCTTCTTCAGCACAAGACTTTCACATCCCCAGCGCAGGAAGAAGTGCTACTGCAGGTCATTCCTGCCCACAGCCATCAGACTGTAGAACAGTGCACAATAACATCCACTCAAATGCAAATTGTACTGATCACATCTCACATTTTTCCTGTTTTCATGTGCAGTCGTCATTTTTAAATGAGTAGTACATATAAGTAAATAAGGGTGTACGTATTGTATATATTGTAAATTACCATAGGGTATATAACACTTGTGCAATATTTTCTTGTCTTGTCCTCTGACTTCTTGCACTCTGTCTTGTTGCTGCTGTAACATGTGAATTTCCCCCCATTGTGGGATAAATAAAGTCTATCTTATCTTAATACTCACCTCTGTCTGAGGGCACCTTTTTCGGATGTCACAGATTTTTTCAGAGATGCTTCTCCTTTCAAGGGCCAGCTGCTGTTCAATGGCCTCCTTTGGGTAATGGAGCTTCACAAGTCGGTCCCTCAGGCATTCTATGACCAAAGACAAAGAACTTAGTGATCCTTAGCAAACTACAGCAAAACCTAGTTTCAGTAACTGAAAACTACTTAACACAAGAGGGAGTGATGTTGTTCTGGATATCATCACTGGCCTTCGGTCGTAGGAATGAGCCCACAGACCAAGTTCCGAAGACAAGAGCACCAGTGATGATATCCAGAACAACATAACTCCTCCTCGTGTGATATTGCTTTTACACAACAGTTCTACAATCGGTAGTAACTTCTTATGAGTGACAACAGGTTAAATTGGGTGATAAATCAACCAATTTAACCTGTTGTCACTTAGAGGTGTCAAACATAAGCATTCTATTGTTGTAAGTCTGAGTGATGTTGGACAGGATGTCATCACTCATGAATGCCTATGGAATGCCTCTTAACCAATCACAATGCGTGAAATTACTTGGCCGGATCTAGCTGTTGTGTAATAATGTATAAGGTACTCACCTCTTATGACAGTCATTTTCTCTGGGGTTAGAGGAGGCTTGGGGACAGAGTCCTTCACTGCATTGGATTTTGCCCAGGTAACACTGCGCTCCTTTAGCTCCTCTGAGCCCCAAATGGCAACAGCCAAGGATTTGCAAAACTGGGAGTGGGATTTTGCCTGCTGCACAATATGCCATTTGTCGTTGGTGAGGAACACTCCAGGCCCAAGTTTAATCTATAAAAATGGAAACAATTGTTCTGTTACACCTGAGACTTAAGCCTAGCAGTTTTTCACCTGGTCTGAAACCATTAGGCATGTTAGGCATGTCCACAAGTCATGGACTGGTTGTGAGGACGGGACATGAGGATGCTATGTGAGCAACCTGAAGGGTGAACCCATAGAAATGTGTCTGACAATATGTCAATTACAAATCAATAAGGCACTGTCAGTAACGTCGCTGTACCATAGTAAACGTCATGTAGCACTTGTGTTTTTGTGTGTGTGTGTGTGTGTGTGTGTGTGTGTGTGTGTGTGTTGGCGGCTGACCAATTAGTGGTTAACATCCCTTTGAAAGATGTTACCAATCCAAAACTGTGTGTGAAATGGTTATCTTTCCTTCTTCGTCCACCTCTGGGGTGATCACTTCAGGTTCTGCTTCCAGACCTGTTTCTGTGCTTCCAGACTCGGGGAGAGACTGCTTCAGGATCCCTGTAGGATAGAATAAAAAAAATATGAATAACTAAACTGTATTCTAAACTGTAGAAAAAAATAACACCCAGTAAGCGGCACTGTATGCCCTCTGAGTGTGGTGGTGGCTGCACCAATTATTCTCACACTCGGACGAACTGACACTCAGACAAACTGACTCAGATAAACTAAGACGGACTGACACTCAGACGAACAAGTTGGATAATGAAGCTGCTGCAGGCGCCGCTCAAAAACAAAGGCACTCATTCAATCTAATAAGAAAAAAATTTGGGGAGAAACCTGGGGTACTGAGGAGCTGTTCTTGCAAGCGCAGGTTCAGACTGTGGATTGTCTTTAGCTCTTCAGACCGCTCCTTATTTTTTTGCTGTAATTTTTGGATTTTGGCTGTCTTCTCAGCCAATAACATCTCATTGTCTTTATTTTTTTATTAGAATGTATTTCTCTTGCAGCTCTTCGTGGAGCTTGTAGGGCACTGACACGTCGTCGTCACTCTCTCTCCCTTTCTCTCTTCTTAGTTATCTTCGCTTTCTTTTCTTTCATAATGTCAAGCAGAGAACTTTTCCGTGCCTTTGCCATTTGGGTTTTCTTCTCCTTCTGTATTTGAAACAGAGAGAGTCAACAGAATGATCTCATACATGCAATACATACCCCCATACTTTTGGGTTTGAGTTGCTGCCGAGTGGACGCTGCCATGTTGACAATTTTGACTACAGTTTGACGTCACTGGTGTTTCGTAACATGCGCAGTTATGAACTACTGACTCCAATTTGATGTAACTGGGGTTTTGTAAGATGTGCAGATGTGCTTTTCTCACCTCACAACCATGTGATTCAACCCCAGTGACTTCAAATTGGAGTCAGTAGTTCATAATTGCACGTTAACAAACGCCAGTGACATCAATTGACATCAAACTTCCAAGATAGCAGCGTTCAAAAAGTCTGACGACGTCGTGATTTCAGTGAATGGACTGGTCGTATCCAGTTTCATTTATACCCCCCTAATGCCACATGACACTGTCCTGACAATTGTCCCTAGAGTTTTGACTGAAATGGAAGACTCAACAACAGCTTTTACCCACAAGCTGTTAGGCTGCTGAACTCTGTCGGCCCCCTTTGAGACACACACACACACACCCCTGCCCCCTCACATGGACAGGTGCAATATTGGCTAAATTAGCTGACCGGACTGTTCTTGTGTACTATATTTAATGTAAATACTATTTATTACATTTTACATTATTACATTACATATTTTTACTGTTTTTTATACTATATCTCTATATTTAAATATTGTGTTTATTTTTATTGTGTTGTTCTTGGCTTGACCGGGCTTCCGTGCTTAATTTCGTACCTCCTCATGTGCATGCATGTGTTGTTGGTATGACAGTAAAGAATCCTTGAATTGGCCATTAAATCCTCTGCTGAACCAAGTTCACGCAGCCTTAATGCCCAATAGTTCTTTAACTGAAATGATGAAAAGTTTGACACACCGGTTTGATGCCACTTCCATTGGTAATAGAGGCTGGCTCTTCGTCCTCGCTCTCCACTGGTGGCACCGGAATCCTAGCTTTACTGAAAACCCTTTCATCATCTTTGAGACACAATTAGAGAATATACAGTACTAATGATGGTCCAGCTCATGAAAAATGACAACAACTACTATACTAAAAAAGATTTTAGAAAATAGTAAGCTGTTATTTTGTAAAGCAATTAATATGGTGTGAAAAGGGTAAATTAATTAACACAGTGGGCTTTTACATATTCATTCTTGATCCATCAAGACGAACAAGACAAAGACACAAAATTAGTAAGGCCATAATCAATTTTTACCTGCCAATTTTAATATTTGCCCATCATAGTATGAGCCATTTTCTTCTGGGGTCCTTTTCCAAAGGATCCTGTACCTCTTCTTTGAATTGAAATCATCTAGATTTTTGGTGGAAGTTTGGTGGAAGTTTTGGATATCATGCGTTGGCACGGTCTTCCGGACATTATCTTCAAGATAGCGCAAATAAGCATACATTTTCAAACCTGAAAGACATAAATAATAGATCAGTACCGTTTCTGCCACATCAAAATTACTATGGGAGACAGGAAGAGAAAAATAACAATGAAGAGAGAGACAGAGAAACACAGAGAGAGAGGGTGGGGGAGGCAGACATTACATATTTGAGTAGACTGACAGGAAAGATGAGGAGGGGGAAGAGAAACAGAGAGGGAGAGAGAGAGACAGACAGAGAAAGAGAGAGAGAGAGAGAAAGAGAGAGAAACAGAAAGACAGACAGAGAGAGAGACGGGGGGTAGAGAGAGAGAAAAAGTGTGTGTGTGACAGAGAGAGAGAGAGACAGATGGAGAGAGAGTGTGAGAGTGTGTGTGTGTGTGTGTGTGTGTGTGTGCGCGCGCATCTCAGCAGGTGGACTCTGTACAGGAAGCTGATACCCAGGGTTATAAAGAGCTTGAAGTCGATCACCTTACTGTACGCTCAGACCAAAAGAGGCAAAAGAGGCAAAAGAGGCAAGGACGCCGGAAGTTAATACATTTTCAATGAGAGCCCGGCGTCCTGAGCGGCCAAAGCGTAGCCGCCGTCAGCCGCGCGTCTACAGCGTCCAAAGCGGTTAAAGCGTCCAAAGCGGCACCAGATGAAAAGTTGAAACTCGGTTAACTTTATGGTAATTAGCTATGACGCGGTTCAGCGGCAACCG
The DNA here is from genome assembly GCF_051107435.1 of Chaetodon auriga. NCBI lineage: Eukaryota > Metazoa > Chordata > Actinopteri > Chaetodontiformes > Chaetodontidae > Chaetodon > Chaetodon auriga. The sequence goes on along the minus strand of NC_135075.1, from coordinate 1,412,388 downwards.
GCGGCAATCAATCAGAGTAGAGGTGTCCGTCGCTCGAGCGGGCCCCAAAGAACAACGCATGTAACTTTGGCTCCTAGTTCCGTCATGGATGCCGAGAAATTGATCACTTGTGTCGATATGATTTTGAGGGTTAAACGCGCATATTTATAGTCGTCGCAGACCATGTTGATGATACAATAATAATAATTATGAGCGGGAGTTAATTTAATTCGCTAACCGCCTCACCCCATTTTCCCCGTTCTTCCAAAAAAGGAAGATTCTTTGGCCACACACACACACACACACACACACACACACACACACACACACACACGAACTTGACAAACTTGTATGACACTAAACGAAAGACAAGCAGACAACACCACATGCGTAATTGTGCACAGAGATGCTGCAGCTGAGACGAAAGGAGCGCGCATTTGCACCCGTGTGTGTGTGTGTGTGTGTGTGTGTGTGTGCTCTATAGGCCTAAAGAAAATTACCCCGAAGCCGCAAAACATAACAATCTTGTGGCCAAAGAGCGTTTTACTTTTTTGGAAGAACGGGGAAAAATGGGGTGAGGCGGTTATGACATTAAATTAACTCCCGCTCATAATTGTCATTATTGTATCATAGTGTGGGAAGACGCGACGTCAGCTGGGGAATGAAGAACACCAGAATATCAAACAACTGCACATACACTCAGTTCATTGACAAGTTTGGCAATATCATGTTAATGTTACTGAACCGCTCCTCTAAAAACTGTGTAGGGTGCTGACCAAAGGCTAAATGATAAAATAGGATGTAGCCAGGCCACTAAATAGCTAGCTAGCAGGGTGTAGCCATGCCGCTAAATAGCTAACGTTAGCTATAGCGGAATGGCTATATCCTCAACAACCTAATTGTAGCATCACACTGGCTGGCTGTACCAAAGTACAGTTAACGTTAGACATTAGGCACATAGCTAACGTTGTGCCACAACTCCATTTTGGTTTTTATTATGTTAACAAGTTTATAACCAGTTGCATCTAAGTTATGTTCTGATCTAGCTAGTTACAACTAACAGCCTCATCTTGTCACATTGACATAGACACAACTCAATGCGTTACATTAACGCTCAGCTTGGACTTCTTTCTGAAAAAAAAAAAAAAGACTGTGTTTCCAAAAAAAAAAACAGACTTGTGTATATATATTTATATTGTTATACTTTGTACTTCTTTAATGGCTTATTTTTGGTAGATGTGTCACACACCAACTTCACCAAAACAAATTCCTCGTATGTGTAAAATCATACTTGGCAATAAAGCTTTTTCTGATTCTGATTCAGTTAGCCAGCTAGCTAGCTAACGCTAGTTAACTTTGACGAACCAACGTCCCAGTAGCTAACGTTATCGCGCGTTAGCAACAGTAGCTAACGCTAGCTAGCTAACGTTAATGTTACGTCAGAAAAACCTTTTTATGTAGCTAACAAGTTAGCTAATGTTAGCCACTCACGAACGTTAGCTGTAACGGTGCTGGTTTTGAAGAAGAGCTCATTAGCATTCACAAAAAGGCGCAACTCAGTTCCAGGTGGTTGATTGACATCTGGTGTCTTGTGTCTGCTGCTGTTTGGCTAACGGCTTCCCGCCCTCTACACAGACCCCTGATTACAACTGTTGCCTGCTTACCAGTAAGTGTGAGTCTCTCTCTCTGTCCCTCACTTTCTCTCTCTCTGTCTCTTGCTCGCTCTCTTGCTCTCTCTCCCTCAACGAACAAGTTGTTGTTCGACAAGTTCAACAAGTCTCATATAAGTTCTTCTTCTTCTTCTTCTCCTTCTTCTTCTTCTTCCCCCTTACTGGCGGATCGCAAACAACTTTAAAGGTAAATACCGCAAAATCTCATATAATGTTAGTATTACTATAATTTATAGGCTTATGGTTGAATGCTTTTCACAGAATGCCAAAAAGAAAATACAAGCAATATCTGGAGCCTGATCTTCCTTTAAATGTCCCAAAGACAACATTATTTGTAAGACACTGCACTTTTATCCTACATGGTCACATTTTTTGTTAGTTGCCAATTTCCTTTCCCCTTATTTTTTGAAAATATTAGGCTGTGAAAAGTTAATGAATCAACTAAATGGCATTAGCTACATGACTTATTTTCATAAAAGTGCATTGCTGTAGATGTTTGATGATGAAATTTGTGTCCCGACTGTAGCCAGACTGCAGACTGTACTGTACTGTACCCTACTGTACCTTAACTGCACCGTGCCTTACCCAGACTTAAAGCCTGTACCCCTCTTACACCCACAAACAGACTACAAACTTGACATGTTGTACTGTACCCTACTGTACTGCACTGCACTGTACTGTACTTATCGCATGCAGCAGTCCACAAACAGACTACAGACTTAATAGTACAGTACCCTATGTTTACTGCATCTGATTCTGATTTTAAGAATATTCAGATTTGTGTTGGATTTGCATGTTGTTTTCCCCTCGTGTCATTTAGACTGAGAGAGAAGAGCTCGTGGGAGATGGGGATGGCGACACTCCTGAATCCTTGGAAGAAGAACATCAAGAACTAGAAAGTGCCACAGGGGACTTGCAGCAGGAAAACCTTGAGATTTTCTCTGAAGACAGTAGACCATCTGGCGTTGATGTGGACAGCTCAAGAGACACAGGTGATGACTCCGATCCAGTTGAAGGAGTGTCTGGGAGAGTGTCTTCAAGAGACAACAGTAGTCCCTGTGAGTTGTCTGTGAACAGTCCATATGACACTGATGACAGTAGCACCACAGGGGACAGGGAGCAGGATGACACATTGCACACGTTTTGGTCAAGTCCAGACTGAGATACACTATTCGAAGACAGTAGACAGTCTGTCATTGATGGGAACAACTCAAGAGACACATGTGGGGGAGGGTCATCTAGAGACAACAGTGACTTGTCTGTGAACAGTCCATATTTCAATCAATATGACACAGAGGACAGTAACACCACAAGTGACAGTGAGCAGGATGACCCATTCCACATGCTTGGGTCAAGTCCAGACCTGGACACACCGTTAACATCTTTAGGACAAACAACAAAGGCTGAAGCAGTATTGATGATTATGAGTTTTGCGGCAAGGCATCACATTACAGGCACAGCCTTAGGGAATCTTCTTGAAATGATAAACACTATGTTTGGCCAAGAGGTGGTACCACAAACTAAATACATGTTTAACAAAATTTTCAAGGATAGCTCAGGGCAGATTGATTTTCATTTCTATTGTAAATCCTGTAAAGGAAACATAGGCACATTACAACATATAGTGGATGAGGAACTCACAGTTTGCCCTTTGTGTAAAACTACTATTGATACAGGTGCGATGAATGGAGGTAGCTTCTTCATAAATGTCGCAATTGCTCCTCAGATACAAGCTCTACTAGAGAACCCAGACATCAATGTTCATCTAAACTATCACTTTGACCGTGAACAGTCAGGCACAAACATTTCGGATATATATGACGGGGAGTGTTACAGAAAGCTATCTGCACCTGGTGGTATTATGTCTAATCATGATAATTTCTCGTACAAATTCAATTCTGATGGAACCCCAGTGTTCAAATCATCAAAATATTCTCTTTGGCCGATTCACTTAACACTGAATGAGCTCCCACCAAAACTAAGATATAAACATGTAATACTTGCAGCTCTTTGGTTTGGGCCTTGTGAGCCTACGATGAATGTCTTTCTAAAACCTTTTGTTGAGCAAGCAAAAACACTGGCAGAATCAGGGGTTTCATGGAGAAAAAATGGGAATCCTACAAATAGTAAGTTAGTTGGACTGACATGCTGTGTAGGTTCTGTAGCCAGGCCCCAAATGCAGAACACCACCCAATTTAATGGTTATTTTGGCTGTGGATTCTGTTTGCGCCCAGGCACTTTGGTAGAGGGACAAGTAAAATATCCAGTTGGGGCAGAAGACTATGAAGACAGGACAAATGACTCAATGCTAGAGGACATGGAGCAAGCACTCCAGCAGAATGCAAGTGTGAATGGGGTAAAGGGGCCATCCCCTCTTATCAATATGCCAGACTTTGATATTGTGTGGGGATTTGTGCCAGATTATATGCATTCTGTTCTGCTTGGGGTTACAAGACAGCTAACAAAGCTACAGGTAGATTCCTCTTCAAGCACAGAGCCATACTATGTAGGGAGTCGAAGAACACTAAGACTTCTGGATGAGAGGCTGAAAGCATTTCAGACACCTAACATAATCACAAGAATGCCACGGGGATTGTCTGAAAGAGCCCACTGGAAAGCATCAGAATGGCGCCACTGGCTGCTGTTCTACAGCTTACCCTGTCTTGAGGGGCTGTTGGACAACAAATACCTGAAACATATGAGCCTTCTTGTATCTGCCATATACTTTCTTTTACAAGATGAAATCTCTTACGCAGATATTGACAAAGCTGAAGTCATGCTTCTTGAGTTCACATTCAGATTTCAGATTCTGTATGGAGAGTCTGCTATGACTTTTAATGTCCACCTCCTAAGCCATCTTGCTAAGTCAGTGCGTCTCTGGGGCCCACTGTGGGCAAACTCTGCCTTCGTATTTGAGAATGCAAATGGCAATCTGCTAAAGCTGGTACAGGGCACAAAAAGAATTCCCTGTCAGGTTGTTAACAAATTCCTTTTGCACAGGGCCATCCCACACTTTGCATCTAAGCATCCCATTAGCAGCAGTGTTCTGAGATTTTGTACAAATCTGACAGACCAACATGTTGCCAAAGCAAGCAAGATTGACAAAACCACAGTACTGGGCAATGGCATGACACATGCCCTCACAAATGAAGAGAAACTAGCCTTTCAAGCTGCAAACATGCATGCCCCTGACATGGTCATGGTACACAAGTGGATTGTTGTTGAGGGCCTCTTTTACACAAGCCAAGACTACAGACGTCCTCTTAGGAGAAACGACCGCTTTGTCAAACTAACCTGTGGTAGCTTTGGGGAAATCAAAAGGATATTATCCTTCACACATGAAGACAAAGACACTGTCTTGTTGATGCTGAGAACATTCTGTGTAACCCAAGCATTCAAGTTACCTCATGTGCATGAGGTGACTGGAGATTCTCAAGAAACATTATTATTGCCAGTCAGCGCAGTTCAAACTAAATATATGTGCCTCCAAATTGAAAATAAAATGCTTATTTGTACTTTCCCTAATACACATGAATGAGACTAAAGATCAGACAGTATCATTAAATGCAGTAAAGACAATGTGAAAGAAATGCAAGAGTACACAGAAAAGAAATGAAAGTGAAAGTCATGAAAGTAAAGCGTAGAGTATGAAACCAAAGTTAAAGGGGAAAAGTAAAATTAATGTAAATCATATAGGCCTGTTTTTCGGAGCAGATAAAGAAGTAGAAGTAAAACTACAGTAAAGAGAAAAGAAAATAGTTAAGGGTAACAGTGAAGACAATGCGGAGTAAAGGGAATGTGAAACTAATGCAACACAATGCAAGTGAAAGTCACGAAAGCAAAGTAAAGCAGAATATTCATTCATTCATTCATTCATTCATTCATTCATTCATCTTCTATACCCGCGTATCCCTTTCAGGGTTGCGGGGGGCTGGAGCCTATCCCAGCTAGCAAAGCAGAATATAACTGAAGTTCAAGGTGAAAATGAAGAAATTAAAGTAAATTTAAGTCATACTGTGTATTTTGTGCAGATAGAGTGAAATATGAAAATAAATGCAAATCATATACTGTTTATTTTTTGCAGATGAAGTAAAAAAGAAACCCACAATAAACAGACAGGGGAAGTAAGAGTAACAGTGCTATTGCAGCTCAGCCATATATTGTTCTCCCATAATGTTGTTTATCCTAAAAATGTCTATTGTTTTCTTTTATCATTTTGGTGAACACACAAGTGGGGTGGTGTTTTTCTGCTTTACCACATGCCCTCTGTTCTGCTTGGAATTACAAGACAAAAAAGCCTCTGGTTTGGGGCAGTTTTGATTTATTTTAATTCTTATTGATACTTTATTGCTTTTTAATAGCCTACTGTATGCACCATGCTTATTATCATTGTGTTTATTGTGTTACTGTATTATTGTGTACAGCCATTGTATTGTGTATTGTGTGTATGTTTGTCAATAAAAGACCTGCATTTTAAAGAAGTTGGGAGTGTGCTAGTATCTTTCTCTTACCATAGTTAGCACCTCCATCAGGTTGTGTTCTTTTCCCTCCTCTTGGATGGATGAGTCATGAACAGTGATTTAATCACAAAAGACCAAATATGATTTAATCACAAATTTAATCTCAAAAGGCCAAAGGTGATCTTGGAATGTATTAAATGAAATCACTGAACACTGCAATCTACAAACATACTGTATAGCTTACACAAGGACCCACTAGAAATCACAGATGTGATCGCCAAAGAACGCTATAACATCCATGTTCCTCCATCACATTAGGAACCATTAGAGACCACTGCACCCTGTAGTGACCACTAGACCACTGTATAGTGACCATTAAGACTTCTGTAGGAACCATTAGACTCCTGTAGGAACCATTAGGAGGGACCAGTTAAAGTTCTGTAGATTTGTGTAGGAGATAATAGAATCCCATTCGAAAAACAAACCGAACCATTAGGACAACATAAGTAGCCATTAGAAACCATTAGAAACCATTACAAAACCACCAGGAACCATTAGAAACCAATAGAATATGCCTAATGGTTTCTCTGACTTTTTTCAGCAGGGCGTGTAAACAAGCGTCGGTGGTTGCAGTAACAAGCTTACCCACCCTGTGCCTGACTAACGTTATGTCTGTGGTTTGGAATTATTTCCATGTGTCTCCTTCGGATATTAAACTTGCAATTTGCAATGACTGCAAATGCAAGGCGGAACCAAGACTTCTTCCTTCAATAGGTCGGGCTACGCGTCGGGCCGAAGAAAGCCCCTTAGCGTGGTATAATGAGCGCATATCACGGACTGGAGTGATGTATTGCTTTTATAAAAGGGTTACCAATAATGGCAATATGAAAGAGGAATACACAATAATTTTCATGTAGTTTTTAATTAAACAGAAATACATATTATCGAATGAAATAGCCCCGCTGTGGAAAAAAAAATAGTCCCACCTCTCCCTCTCCGTACGTTAGCTCTGCAGGTCGTCTATTCCAATTTAATCTCCCACCTCAGGATGAATCATTCAGAGAGATACGCGGCATTTGTGCAGCAAAGTAATGAGAAGAAGCAACAGGGACAGGTGGCACTGAAAAAAAAGAGTAGCCCGTCCTACACTATGCATGTTATTTTACACACTAAAAACAGCTGGGTTATTTCATCTACTCAGCCGCTGGGTTATGAAATGTTTCACCCATTATGGGTTATTTGTATGTGATTTGGGTTATTTTTGTGCAACTCATGCGCTGAGTCAAAATCCATCAACCCAATATACATCGGCTGACTCAGCAACTGGGTTGTTTGTGCTTCGAACGTCACACGTCATCACGTCGACAGACGTGCTCCACCACGAATCCAAACAATGCGGCAGGCTCCATGCATCGAGAGCTCACATGTATGAGCACCGGGAGAACCTTACTGATCATCCTCGTGGCAAGGCAAATGTATAATAAAAGGTTTGTGCACACTACATATCTAATTCACATTGTCTTCTGTGTTGCATTACCTCCTAGTATCTTTAACCCCCCCCCCCCCCCCCACACACACACACACACACATGCACACACACACACAGACACCCCGATCAGTGCATACACAATGAAGCCACCATGCATCATGTAGTTGACCAATCACGTGCGGCTTGAACAGATAAAAAAAAGTCGAGGGAAAAATAAAGCGGCTCCGGGTCTGGCTCCCAGGCAGGATCCGGCTGTTTCTCAATTCCGGTCTGTGGGGACAACTGCTCTGCATGTTTTAGATGTTTCCTGCTCCAACACACCTGATTCGATTCAAATGAGTGGCTGGTTATCAAGCCACTGCAGAGCTTGATGATGAGCCGATCATTTGAATCAGGTGTGGTGGAGCAGGAAACATCTAACACAGTCACTACGTTTACATGCAGTCAAAAACCCTTTCATAACTGGAATATCAGCAATAACCCGTATTATACTTGCTTGCAAGTAGAGGAAACACAGGAAAAAATGGATACTAGGCCTGTTAACTGTTTTCAGTTTGTTTGTTTTTTTTTGCACTGAATGATTTAGTAGCACAGATTTGAACTGTTCCAGTTCTTGACCTTATTTATATTCTGTAATAATAAATTTCAAGGCGGCGCCTTGTAAAAATTCCAGTATTGTTGAAGTGTTTATTGCATTATATACGCTTTGCATGGCCAAATCTAACATGTCTTATAGGCTTGTAGATGAACAGTTGTATGGGTAGTCTATTGCAGTTTATTTTCTTATAGATTGTACTGTAATGACCCAGCATTTGGGTAGCGTAAATAACGAATATGTGTGGTTGAAACAACCCAGAATATTTATTAATTTGACCCAGCATTTGGGTAGCGTAAATAACGAATATGTGTGGTTGAAACAACACCGATTTGCAGTTAATTTGACCCAGTATTTGGGTAGAATATTTAACTCATCTGTTGGGTTAAAATGGACCAACCCATCTTGCTGGGTCAAATTAACTACTGCTGGGCTGGTGCTATAATCACCCAGCGGTTGGGTTATAAAACAGCCCAAATTGGGTTATTTTTAACCCACCAGTTTTTAGTGTGTAGTTGGCTTTACATGCTGCACTTAGTTGTACAGGTACAATTTGTGATGAAGTCAAATTTGCCCTATTTGTGGGGGGCATTGTCAAGATTATCTCAGGCAGAGTGTGATCCAAACTGTTGCTTGAAACAATCAAAAAAAAAAAAGAAAAAAAAGGCACTTTTCCATAACTTGAAGTCGTGTGTTGAAGTAGTTTTCTTATTTTGCACAATGTTTACATTTGGAAAGCCTTGTTGCATTTGAGAATGCATCCAGTGGGGCATCACAATAAAATTAGGCATGATGTGTTAATTCCACGACATGAGATATGTGATGATAACTAAAATTAGTTTTGAGGAAAAATGGCCCACACATATCGGTATCGATATCGGTTGATATTGGAATCAGGAATTGAGAGTTGGACAATATCGGCATATCGGATATTGGCAAAAAAGCCAATATTGGACATCCCTAGTTTTTTTGTTTGTTTGTTTTTTTTTACAGTTTCTTATTCATTGTGGGGCCACATTGGATGGTATCATCTCCCCAGAGGTATATACTTTGTGCTAATTCAATTTGATCAAAATACTACAGTAACTAAATTTAAAAAAAAAAAAAGACTACATAACTACTGCACACAACATGTGGCATTAAAATAAACTGATTGACGGTTGTGTTTATTGCAATGAGTAATCAAACTCAAATCGAACTTGACATATAACTGCCTAAGGTGCATGGTGGTCACTGCAAAAACAACGGGAAGGCCTTTTCTCTGCTCTTGAAAAGAAGTGTCTTGACCTTTTATGGCGTTACAGAAATTCCTGAGTTGATGCAGTCATGGTCACTTTGGTTAGCAGGATAGGTAGACATGAGGTGGTGCAAGACTAAATGAGGTAATGGGGGGAAAATTGGTCATTGCTACTTGGAGGAGTGTGTGAAGAGTAGTCAGGGTCAGAGGTCAAGATGAGACTCTTGGGTTTCTGTGTGTGTGTGTGTGTGTGTGTGTGTGTGTGTGTGTGTGTCTTTTTTTGTCTGCCTCTATTAATTTCCCAAACCTTACTTGCATGAAATGAATTCTTAAAGCTGTATTGTATTGAGACATTTCAACTTTCAACAGTCTGCTGAGAGAGCTCTGTCTGCTGCATCTCTATAATTTGTATTTTTTAATTTATTGTTATTATTATTTTTGTTTTTATTTCTTGTTTTCCATTCAGTTTAATTTAAATTTGTTGCCAGAGGTGGATTTGCTTGATACAGTTTTGTTTAATTATTTAATAAAGTGTTTGAGCAGTTTTTATAAGTTTTATAAGTTCAGTGTTAACTAATTGAGTCAGTCATGTAGACACTCCCAGTCTCAATAAACATATGCACCAATGCCTCCTCATGCTTGTTGTGATGACAAATTATAATATCATAATCCATATAATATAAATCAGAATAATTATACTTTTTTTTTAGTACACAATATTGTTTCAGTTGGGTTTTTTTTTTTTTTTTTTTTTGGTAACACTTTATTTGACGCCTATCTCCATAACGCATTATACCTATAGGGGAGACCGGGGCTAGTTGTCACATGGGTAAGTTGTCACACTGCAATTATCTTCTCCACCAGAGGGCGCAACTAAAAAGTGGAGGACTCGTTTTCTTCCTTTGCATGGTCAGGTCTCACGGACTGAGTGAGAAGAGGACAACACATTGTAAGTTGAGATGAGCACCAATTAACCATTTTCCACTACCCAAAGTAAAAAATATTAACTCTATATTTTTTGAAATAAGCTTCATTCAGATAAAAATCCTAGTAGTTATACATGTGGACTTGTTAAAGTAGATATTAAGGCATCCAGTCATACCTCAGTCATTGTTCTGATTTAACCTAACTTTAAGATAGAGCTAGCATTAGCAAACATGGTCGTTTGGGGCAACTTCTCACAGTCATTTGGGAGAATAATAACTTTCAAAAATAATTTAAATCAACACATCCTAAAGAAATTTTTTTTTTATTTTTACAGAAAAAGAGTGGTTTAAAAGAGAGGAGAAAGAGAGAAGATGGTCAGGAGTTATAAAAGAAAAACAGAGCATGGCAGTGCAGCACCTGACGTGATGCTGAGGGCAGTCAGGCAGGTGACCCTAGGTCACAAGTCATCAGGAGTACGGCGAAGGACTTTAATGTCAACTACCGTACTTTGGCGCGGTACTGTAAAACATTCACACCAGCTGAAATTCAGGGTCAGACAGCTATCCCAACTACAGTGGTTGGGTACAAATCACCACGGCAGGTTTTCAGCACAGAGATGGAACTGCAGCTTGAGAACTATATCAAGAGATCCTCTGACATATATTTTGGTTCGTCTCCATCAGAGGTGAGAAAGCTGGCATATGAATTTGCGGTGGCAAAGGGCCTGAAATTTCCACAAGCTTGGTCAGACAAAGAAAAAGCCAGCGCCGAATGGTTTACAGGCTTCCTAAAGCGACACCCCTCACTTTCTCTTAGAAAACCAGAGGCAGCTAGCCTTGCCAGAGCTAGTGCCTTTAACAAGGAGAATGTGAAGTCTTTTTTGACAATCTGGAGAAAGTGTTAACCAGACATTCCCTGGGACCAGGAGATATCTGGAACATGGATGAAACTGGAGTGACAACGGTACAGAAACCAGACCGATTGGTAGCCAGGCATGGCTTCAAGCAGGTGGGGTCACTGACATCTGGGGAAAGGGGTACCCTGGTGACCCTTGCCTGCACAGTCTCAGGCACAGGGAACAGCATCCCCCCCATTTCATATTTCCTCGGGTGCACTTTCGTGATCATTTCATCAACAATTGGCCACCAGGCTGCAAAGGAGGAGCAAATCCCACAGGGTGGATGAAAGAACCACACTTTGTTGATTTCCTCAAGCATTTTGGGGAACATGCCAAGTGCTCAAAGGAGAAGCCCTGCTTACTCCTTCTGGATAACCACTGCTCACGCCTCTCTATTGATCTCTCTATTGGCTGAATTTTGCCAAAGAAAATGGCATCATCATGGTGTCCTTCCCACCCCACTGCTCACACAGGCTGCAGCCTTTAGACAGAAGTGTTTACGGGCCATTTAAAAAGCATGTAATCTCTGTCTCTGATTCCTGGATGAGGAACAACCCAGGGAAAACACTCAGCATCTATGACATCCCTGGGATTGTAGCAACTGCTTATCCCCTGGCTGCAACCCCACTTAATATTCAGGCCGGCTTTCGGGCAACAGGGATTCAGCCTTACAACAGGGATGTGTTCTTGGAGACAGAATTTGCGCCATCTTACGTCTCAGATCGCCCCTACCAGGACCCAGCTCTACCAAGCCCAAGCACTAACCCAGCCATTCCCGGCTCCGAAACTGAACCATCTTCTCCAGGCAACAGCACCGATCCATTCAGCACCAACCCAGCCATTCCAGGCCCCAGCACTGACCCATCCAGCACCAACCCAGCCATTCCTCGACCCAGCACTGGCCCAGCTGCTTCAGGCCCAGGCACCAACCAAGAAGCTATTCCAGGCCCTAGTAACCCAGCCTCCTCCACCAACACATTTACTCCAGAGGATATTAGGCCTTAGCCAAAAGCTGGTCCAAGAAAAAAGTTACCCAGCAGAAAAAGAAGAGAAAAACTTCTCAATGACACACCTGTGAAGGAGGCACTTGAAGCTGAAAGGCAGGCACAAGGGAAGAAAAGACTGTTCAAAAAGAAAGGCAAGGCAGCCAAATCTAAAATGCCAAAGAAGCAAAGCACAGGGAAGAAACAGAGGGCAGATACAAAAAGAAAAACTCCAGATGACTCCTCATCAGAAGAAGATGAGTCCCTGTGCCTGGTCTGCATAGAGCCATTTGGAAACAGCCGCCCAGGAGAAACATGGGTGCAGTGCATGATATGCAAACGATGGGCACATGAAGAATGCACCCCTGGCAATTCAGTCTACATATGCCAAAGCTGCAACTCAGATGAGGAGTCTGACTAGTGAGCTCAGGTTTTGTTTGAGGTTTTCTTTTGTCCCAGGACCAGTTTAAGTGACAGTTTCATAATGCATGTTTCATAATATTTAATTTTATTTCATGTTATTTCATAAGATGCATGTGCTCCTGGCAATTCAATCTACATAAGCTATGCCAAAACTGCAACTCAGATGAGGAGTCTGACTAGTGAGATTTTCTTTTGTTCCAGGACCAGTTTAAGTGTCAGTTTCATAATGCATGTTGCATAATATTTCATGTTATTTCATGTTTCATGTTATTTCATGAGTAATAAAAGTGAATTATTGTCATTTATTCACTTTCAATTAAAAAAAATAACAACAACAATAATTTTGTGCTTATTTTATTTGGTTGCAAAATCCAGTGTGACATCTTACCCCACATAGTGTGACAACTTAATCGTTGGTGGGGCAACTTGTCACATGGTGACAATCTCCATTAGATTGCTTATAACTCTGCACTGACACAAAATATGAAAATGACATGAATACAAAATATATACCTGAGACTTTGGTCTTTCATCTAGTACATATTTTTTTTATATATATGATGTTTTGATTCCAAGATATATATATGAGTGTAAAAGTGTAACAAAATGCCCTGGTATCCCCTACTTAGGAACAAGTTTTCATCAATAGATTTCTTGAAAAGTCCAAAATTACTATGTATGTGCTTCTCATTTTTAAGCAGTATACAGGTAATGTCAAACCTAATACCAATACAATCTAGAAAATTAAGTGTGAAGTATGTATGTATGGTACACTTGTCCTAAATGATTAAATGCCCCCAGTGAAATTAGGCAAAGTAGAAATATGGGGATGAAGCTATAAACTGTACATTTAAACTGTACCATTGACCATGTCTTGACACATGATTATCGGTTAAGTGATTTAGAAATAGAAAAATCTTTTGGCTCTTATGAAAATTTGAAAAAGCTAAGAACTGCTGACCTTATTCTGCCTTTACTGTTAATGCTTTAAAACTGTATAATGTGAATACTACTCAGTGCTATTAATGCTCAGTGCAGGCATATAGCAGGGCATCCCGAACAGGTATCCATTCGATCATTCAGCCAATAATTTACAGACGCATATTCAGGGAGCTTCATGGCATACACAGTGTTTTCTAATTTTTCAGCTACGTGTGATCAACAAATGTTGCATCTAAAAATTACTCTCATGAACGGCCTGTTTTGTTCTTTCTTTTTTGATATCTGACCTCAATAACTTGTACAGTGACTGCATGAACAGACAAAAGACAAAATCTAACCAGGTGTAGCTTTGACCACTCACCTTTTCACGTATTCCCAGTCTTCTGGTTGTGGATTTAATTTCATGTGACAAAACAGACAAAAGGCAAAATTTTACTTTGCGCAAAGATGACCAGTTTAACTAAAATAGTGGAGGCCTAACACAGAGATTGAACTAATTGCCACCCGTAAATATTTCCGCATCTATGTGGTCTCTGCTTTATCTTGGAGTGTACGGACAGATCTGTAGTAAGGTACAACAACAAGGCATTTACTTTCTAATCAGATTGAGGTCACCTGGAGCAAACAGGATGCAGGTTATGTTTTTCCAAAATATATAATACTTATGGTTATATAATATGGAATCAGTACGTGTTGCAGTTTTCTCTCTTAAAATAAGTTAAGCAGGTTTGTCAGCTACGTATCTGCTCAAATATTGTGGGCCAAATGCTTCAGTTAAAGTTTGAAACTGCTCATAGTAAAAGATATTGTCTCTGAAGGTAATATTACACCAGACCCATCTCGTATTTTCTTTGAAGAATAGTTGTTTCTGCCATCAAAAAGAAGATTTAGCAGGCAACTGAACATACAGCAGAACTCTTTTGCTCCTCACTATGGCCAACTTCAATCAGAGCTTGGGTTCTCAGTAGACCTTGGTAAATTGATGTCACTGCAGTCACTTATTCCTGTCTCACAGGACTTATGTTGATAGACAACTAATTTGAAAAACTAATCCATTTTGAGGGAAACGTAATGCCACCGAGTCATGTTTTCTATTAACATGATGAGTTAATTAATGTAACTGGCAAATCACAAAAATGTTGCTACTGAACATATGTTCACATAAATAACAATCTTGCAATGCATAATCCACTCGTGACTTCAGCATTTGGGAAAGATTATAGTCTGTTTCAATACTGAAGTAGTCAGCAGTGGCTTGAGATGTAAGATTCTTCATTGAGAAGAAGAATGTAATTTGAGATCTGGCTCTGATTCATTTATCTTCTGATGATGTTTTGGCCCTTAGGCCTTCAAGATCAACAATCATAGTAAGTAAGTAAGTAACTATTTAACTGAAATTGTTATCTCACTCTAACTTTATCCAAAGTGATTTTGTTGCCTAAACCACAGACAGACAGAGTCTGAACAAGAATCCTGGACTCCGGTGTCACAATCCTACACTTTGCTTATCAAATGTCCACTGTGACAATTTCTCTGCAACTCCAGTGAGGTACATAAATGTTGTGTTCGGT
This sequence comes from Chaetodon auriga, assembly GCF_051107435.1. Lineage (NCBI taxonomy): Eukaryota > Metazoa > Chordata > Actinopteri > Chaetodontiformes > Chaetodontidae > Chaetodon > Chaetodon auriga. The sequence continues at coordinate 1,397,214 of NC_135075.1, read as the reverse complement.
CACTCAAAGAGACATTGTCTCCGAAAATGATCCAGGGAATGATTACATTGTTACTACAATGTAATTATGAGTACATATTTGATGTATATGAACAAAATTTCTAGGGTAGAGGGTTATTCATAATGTCTGGTGTAATATATATTTGTAGTATGTGTTTTGTTACTTGGTTAAATATCATATTTTCTTATTTAAGTTAATCATGTATATCTTGGGACGCAAGACAAATTTCAGAAAAAAAATATTCTGATAATGATGATCAATAGTTCATTCTGATACCAGCTAAGGTGGAAATTGTTTTACAAATACACTTATGCTGATAGGTAACAGAACTTTGCACTTTTCTCATACCCTGAGGTAGTAATTACTGACTGGATGAATGTTTATGTAGATCTATTCTAATTTCCTTGAAAACTTGTCATTATGACACAGCTGTCTGTCAAACCCATAGCAGAATCACCCAGAGTTCCCATCCACCTCCTTTCGTCCTTTAAAGATATGTTTTCTCTGTCTCAGTTATGCAAATCAACCACAGGCTAAGATTGAAGTATTTAAATATATTTAAATGAAATTGAAATATATTGAGATGAGCGGTTCTGCTGCCTGCGAGCCAAATCACAGTGATTGCTCTGTGCATTCATGAGTAGATGTATTTTTTTTATCCTGCACCCTCTGAGGAGATTTACACAGTCACACACCTGTAGCTGACTTATCTAACAGACTTTCCTGTCTCTATCGATATCACAAGGTTCATGTGTAGGGACTTCCGGAACATTGATGTTTGCACTTAAGGATCAATGTGGATGTGCAATGTACTATTAAATCATAGTAATACTAAAGATTTAGATATGGCATGAACACAGGCAAAGCGGTGGGGAGGAAAGTCCAAGAAATATAGGAACTTGGTAACTTTGAGGAGGAGTGTGTTTAAGCTGGTACATACATTGGTGCCTGTTGTCCTAGGAAACATCAGAACTGTCATTTGGGTTACACATCTATTGATTGATTATGACCAAAACAAGAGAAACTGCAGAACCACTGCAGTATTTAAACCAAGTTGAACATTTACCTCACAATGTTTGCTAATGCAGTTTTCTCCTGAAATTGATGGATGTCATCTGGTTTCTGTATGCTGAGTAGTGCTTAATGATATGTTGTTGAACATAAAAAATAAGACAAAAAAGTGAAATATGTTACACATTCATTTAATTTTCTGCCAGATTTTAGCATTTTAAAATACCTATAATGAGTAGGGATGTAACAATATTAAAACTCACGGTACGATAATACTTCAATATTAAGGCCATGATACGATATCTATTGTGATATTTTAAAACAAAGAAAGAAAAATTACTACAAATTAATGAACACAGCATTTTTTTTACCAATATAAAATTTGTTTTTTCTGTTTCTGCTTTCCTTCTTCCATGAAATAATAATAAAAAAAAATAGCCAACCATGACCTCAGCATGTGCAAAAAAAACAAAGCAAAACAAAACAAAACAAAACAAAAAACTGGCATGAATTGTCTATGGAAATGAATGATTAAACCATGTACAATTTCAAAACAAAAACAATGCGGCAGTGTAGGGCTCTGTGTCACTTTAGCTATTGTCTCTTGGTACAGAGCTGCTATTGCTGTGTGACTAAAGAGTGGCCTTTGAGGAATTGTTACTTTGGGTCCAGCATGTTTACGAGCCTCCGAAATTCTTCATTGTCGACTGCAGAAAACTGCCTTAAGTCTTTGGCTATATATTGGCTATATAATCAGGTTCCTTTGGCCTGGTCGAGGATGTGTGGTCGTTGTGAGTTGAGCTTTTCCAGGTGGCGATGTGCCACATGGCTTTTCATGTTTGATGTGTTTCCTGCAGTGTATTTGACTGTCGTCTGGCAGGATTTGCATATTGTTTTGCATTTCTCTTTTTCGCCATTGTCAGCTCTTGAAATGGGAAAACCGAAATGTTACCACACATCAGCTCTAATTGTTGATGGAGTGTCTTCAATCTCTTTTTCATTATTGTAGTAATGCCACCTGGTCTGGACTCTGGTGGATGGTGGAGGGAAATCTAGAGTATCAAATCTGTTGTAAAAAGAGATTAAGGTCATTTGTCCATTCCCAGTCTCCAGATTCTGAGCCCCTCCTACTGTCACTGCTGTGGCCAGAGATTGTTTTCAGGCTTCTCCAGACCTCTTTGGCATTGTTCCCCTCAAGACTCTCCTCCAGCTTCCTCCTGTAGCTGTCCTTGCCTCTCCATAGTGCTCCTTTCAGTTCCTTCTGCATCCTCCTCAGCTCAGTTTTGTCTCCTGATCTAAAGACATTCTTCTTCTCATTCAATAGGGCTTTTAGTTCCGGGGACACCCAAGGTTTGTTATTTAGGAAACACCATACATTCCTGGTAGGCACAGTGTTTTCTACACAGAAGTTGATGTAGACCGTAATGCTTTGACACCAATGACTTCCCAGTCATGGGGCCAATGGGAGGACATACACAGATATTGCGATGACGTGCGAGAACTCCCTCGGGAGATAATATGGCCAAATGCTAAAAGCTAGCAACTATTTTTCTCTTGTGCAATGCTGCTCCTTTACACTGTAGATCATTGATTTTATTCATGGTAGAAGGAAGAATAGCAAGAAGACACAGAACTGAAGAAGACGATTTTCACTGTACTCTGAGTGGAAAGCACCTAAGTGGACGGATATCAAGTGCTGCTCTCCTCCTGGACACAAACACAGCTCAGCATTATCCATCCTGCTCTTGTGCTTTACTTAACAAGGTAACTGCAGTTTTATCAAACTCAGCGTTATCTCATTTTGTGTTGAATTTTCATTGTATTTACTTCTCTTTTTTGTGTTAACCACATGATGCTGGCATGCATGAAGGTGTTTTCAGCTAACATTAGCTAGCATCTCCCCTTTAGCTTCTGAGTGGACAACATTTGATGTCTTTCTATTGAACGACGTTACCAGTCATGTCAATTTATCTGATTTTCATAGCCACAGGATTGGATTTCTATACACAAGTTGAGTTAGCTACCTTGCTCATTCACGTTTACGCCATGTTAATTTCTAATCTAATCAAATGTCTGGTAAGATGTGATCCTCCATTGATTTGTTGTAAAATCTATTTTACCATTTGCTGTTGAGCTATTTAAATTTTTGTATGTCTTATGTTGTTTTTCTCCCCATCTGGACTGAGGGAACTTGTAACCAAATTTTGTTTCTTTAATGATAAAATAGTTTATAAAAATGAGATCATTGTCTCATAATTATGAGACACAGAGGTCATTATCATTAGAAAACACCCTTGAATTTTTATTTGGTGAATGCATTACGTGCAGACAATCTTTACTAACCACACCAAATATATGCTTTTTGTGTCATTACACATTCAGGCACTTCACTGGTATCAACCCCAAGAGAGAAACAAAGGCCAGCGAGGGGACGGTGGTGTCCAAGAGGCAACTGTTGATCTACATGTGGCTGTTCTTATACAAAACTTCATAAATTCTGAGTGGGTCTTTGGGCCACAGCACATCTCCACACAGGACCTCACTTTCACAGAGAAATAGGTCACACTGCAACCAGATGGGCATGTTATTTCAAGGTAACAAGTCTCAGTATTACGGTCTGTTAAGTTCAGGTGCATTAAGTATGACATGTAAGTTGTATACAAATTGTTGAGAACCTGTTTGACTTTTTAAATTGTTCTTGTGGATTCTATTTAACAACATATTTTATTATTTCAAGTGTTTTGTGAATTGTTTCCACCCCCCGTACAACCTCAGAGTACACAAATACATCAAACCAGACAGAATGCATCAAGTTTGACAAATACATACATGAATCCAACACAAAACAGGAAGGGGCTCTGGACACAACCTTGTGGGGCTCTAGTTTTGGTGATAGAGGATGAGTATGTTGTACCAGATTGTGGTCTGTCACTGTAGAAGCTGTGTACCCAGTGGATGAGAAGGGGTGGTTTTCCTGAGTACTGGTGGCACTGGATGGTATTGATGGTAGTGGTAGCTGTATATTGGCATCTCTTGTTGTAGTTCAAGAAAAAAAGAAACTGATTTCAGGGTACATGGACTAGGACAGGGCTATTCAATTACTGGGGAACTGGGGCCAGTTCATGAAACTGAGGCCAAATAAGGGGCCAGAAAATTAGTAATCATGGTAACATATGAACAAATTTTAACAACATACTGAAGGAGTTAATATAGAATTTATTTTGTAAGTGCATGGCAACATGTGCATTGTGCACAGCTGTGCAACATCGCTGTTATCCGTCGATTCGTCCACGGCCGAAGACATCACCTCCGCCTTCCTCAGCTTGTCCAAAAGCGTCTCGGAGACGTCCGATGCAAGGGCCTCCACTCTCCTCATATTTGACGTGTCAGATATTGGAATTAGCTTGATTGAATCGATTATGCTTTTTCGGGTTTTCTCATCTGTAACCACTTCCTCGATGGATGCCAGCATACACTCTTTGACAGTCTCTGAGTCTGTAAACGGCTTTTTCTTTTTGCCTAATATCCATGCCACCCTTAACGATGCAGCCGTTGCTCTCTCCTGATCCGTACAGGCCCGAAACAAGGTGCGACGTCTTTGCTCATAACAAGATGTAAGCCCCGATATCTTCTGGCTCCGAGCAGCAGAGCCCGGTGGGAAAGTAGCATCAAAGTTAGCATGTGTTGTCTTGAAATGCCTTCTCAAGTTGTACTCTTTACACACGGAGAGGCACTCGTTGCAGATTAGACACACAGGCTTCGCACTTACAGCAATAAACACATATTTCTCTGTCCATGCACTGTTGAACTGCCTATTCTCTGAGTCAACTTTTCGTTTTTTTAAAGTAGAGAGAGACATTTTGTCTTGTCAGTCGAGCTCCGTGCTTCGCTTGAAAGAAGAAACAAATTAAGAGCGCGTATGGGCAACTTTGATTGGTCCATTGTGGTCCCCCAAAATATGTGTCCGGCCAAAACAGGTAGCTATTCTCCCGCCTCCTTTGATTACGGGGTGCATACCGCCACTTACTATACCAGAGACTGCATGAGGCATAGCCATGAGCTGTATATGAAACTACCTGCATGTATTCCCTATAGTCCGCCCAAAGGGCCGGCACAAAATCCCCCGTGGGCCGGGCCCGGCCCGGGGGCCGCCAATTGAATAGCCCGGGACTAGGACATGCAGGCTGAGAACCTGAACACCCAGGTAATGTGTTTCTGCAGTTATACATCTGAGTGTGATTGCTACACATTTCTAACTGTATTTTTATTAGCTACTATTGAATTCAGAAAGGTTATCAGAAAGAACAGAGGGGGGAAATCAGCAGAGATATAATGGGCTATTGGACCAAAAGGTGATACATTGCCTTTATTAAGTGGACAGTTAAAACACCTTACAGCTGCGTTTGGCTTCATTCTCAGGCCTATATTTAATCAGCCAGCAATGAATCTTAGCTGTGAAAATAACAGCAATAGCAAACTAATCATTGGGAAAACTTCAACACAGACTTCATCCCTGCATTTTCTCCCATTTTGTTTCCACTCCCCAGCAATACGTGTAACACCCCACCACTGTCACTCTCTAAGATGGGAGAAATTACTTTGACCAGACTGATGGGGTGATTGGGTTCGGTGTTAGTTTAAAGCTAGCTACCTGAAGGTTTACCTGATAAGGATAAACTTACTTAGCCTACTACTCTGACTGGTTCAACCAATTGTACACACTTACTTACTAACTGACCCCAGACAATGTTTCAAATTGAAAAGGACTAAAACTTTACTTAAACATTGCAGGAACACACATATTAAAACCGTTATATGAAGATTAAATAAAAAACCCAAGTCCAAAATTGTCACTCTAGGTGCCTTTTAAACTGTTCACCACTCTTGGAAATGCGTCAGTCTCAGAAACCATTTAGACCAACTGGCAAAACAAATTACCAGAGAAAAGTATTTTCGTTATCAAAAATATGCAAAACCTCAGTAATACAACACTTAACATTCGAGCATAAATGTTCATAACACTGTAGATAGTTAATGCTCCAAAAGTATAAATGTAATTTCCTATTAACTATGTGGGCCCACACGCACACTCATACCCACTTCAAACAAGAGAAAGAAAACCTTGCAAGCCTGTTAGCTGCTCCGGTACAGCCATTGAAAATCCTCAGTTCGGTCCCACAGGAACAGTCTTCATCACCGAGAATCAGTGTCGAGGTTGTACTAACAGCAAGCGGGAATGTCCTCCTCCTCTGCAGCGCAGAAACCATCAGTTTCACTCACAGTAATAGGGAACGTCTTCCTCCCCAGCAGTGCAGGAACCGCCAGCACACAAAGCACACAAAGCACACAGTTCAGGTGGGACGACCCTTGTCGGCCGTCTCCAAAGAAAGCCACACAGCTGCAGCAGCCAGACTCCACCAGCGAGTTGACCCAGTCCGTGCCCGTCTGCAGCTCCGTCACGTCGACCACGATCTCGCCCCAACGTCACCAACGCACTCACATGAACACAATTTCCGAGTAAACGTGTAGTGGCCAATTTACCACAGGTCCTTCCAGTTACACAAACACACCAAACAAAAACAGCTAGCAACAAGCTAATGCCATGTGCGCTCTCTTCTCTGACTTCTCTCGTGTCTTTCTCCCCACCCACCTTCCAGTCATCTGAGGTAGAATGACCTGACCACCTATGCTGACCAATCACATAATCACACAAAACGACAGCAATCTTGTTTGTCCTTTCTTCCTGACACTTATCTTGTTATTTTCATTAACCCTTTCAGGCCTGCACATTTATTATTATCCTATATTTTAGTTACGCAGATGTTTTAAGTGTTCCCAATTAATTACTCTGGTCTCTTATTAAATGTTATTTTATCCTCTTTGTTTCATTTTATTTCTCATGTTTTATTTCGGCTTTCGGTGCTTTGTGTTTTGGGTGGCAGTCGTGGGCGGGGGCCCCGACGACCCAAACCCTGGACAACGACTCTGGCTATGGGGACATGAAATGTCACCTCGCTGGGGGGGAAGGAGCCGGAGCTAGTGCAGGAGGTTGAGCGGTACTGACTAGAGATAGTCGGACTCACCTCCACGCACAGTTCGGGCTCTGGAACCCAACTCCTTGAGAGAGGCACTCTCTTCTACTCTGGAGTTGCCCGTGGTGAGAGGCGGCGAGCTGGTGTGGGCTTGCTTATAGCCCCCCAGCTCAGCCGTCATGTGTTGGAGTTCTCCCCGCTGAGCGAGAGGGTCGCTTCCCTGCGCCTTCGGGTCGGGGATAGGTCTCTCACTGTTGTTTTGGCCTATGGGCCAAACGGCAGTGCAGAGTACCCGGCCTTCTTGGAGTCCTTGGGAGGGGTACTGGAAAGTGCTCCAACCGGGGACTCCATCGTTCTGCTGGGGGACTTCAATGCCCACGTGGGTAGCGACAGTGATACCTGGAGGGGCGTGATTGGGAGGAACGGCCTCCCCGATCTGAACCCGAGTGGTGTTCTGTTGTTAGACTTCTGTGCTAGTCATAGTTTGTCAATAACGAACACCATGTTCAAGCATAAGGGTGTCCATCAGTGCACGTGGCACCAGGACACCCTAGGTCGGAGGTCAATGATCGACTTTGTAGTCGTATCATCTGACCTTCGGCGGTATGTCTTGGACACTCGGGTGAAGAGAGGGGCTGAGCTGTCAACTGATCACCACCTGGTGGTGAGTTGGATCCGCTGGCAGGGGAGGAAGCGGGACAGACTTGGCTTTTCCCAAGAAATCAAATAAATTTAACTCTTTATTTGCCTGCCAAATAGTGATGTTCTCACGGCTCTAAAAGAGCCGGCTCTTTCGGCTCCCAAGCGGCTCTTCAGATTTTTTGTTGCTTAAATTTATTTATTTACCAAAATAATGTAAAATTATGTGTAAAATTAATTACTAATGTGCAAAACATACTTAATATCAAATTTTACTTCATTTCCTTCAGTCACTCATTTTCTCACCTTTCTAGCATTTTATCTGTCGCGGCTCTGTGTGTGTGTGTGTGTGTGTGTGTGTATATGTGTGTGTGCGTAGTGTGTGTGTGTGTGTGTGTGTGTGCGCGCGCTGTGTCTGTAACCCCTGGTCCTCCCCCTCCTGCTCAGTGCGCACACAAAGAAGCCACCACACATCATTGAGTTGACCAATCACGTGCGGCTTGAATGGAAAAAAAGTCGAGAAAAAAACAAAAATAAAATCCCAGAGCGGCTCCTACTGCGGCACCCAGGCAGGAGCTGGCTCCGATCGTTCACTTGAAAGAGCCGGCTCTAAGAGTCGTTCACGACCGACACATCACTACTGCCAAAATTACTTTACCCCCCCATCTCTCTGGTTATGTTTATCTCACTTCCCCTTTTGAAAAACATATTAGTTTAAATCCCTTTATGCCCAAAAACATATTATTTCAACCCGTCATTGACCACCGGGCTACATACGTAAGGGAGAGGTAGATGACAAATGGTGAACAGTGTCAGCCCAGTGACATTTGGATATTAGACTTTCTGACAGCAGCAGAGTTTGGTTGAAAATGGAAAGAAAGACGGGAGGTCTTTGTTCTCCCCCACACTCTTGGTGGAACACGGTGGGAAATACAAAATGAGACCCTGACAACCATCTTACCCCCTTTATCTCCCACACATGGGACAAGCTGTGCATGGTGCTGTCATGTGTCTCCTCTACACTAATGACTTTTTAACTACTGGACATGATTGTTTATAAGGGACAACCCACCACTGGATCCATTTTTAAACCATAATTGTCTTTGCGGTTTAAACTGGTTGCCTGCGAGATTAAATTTAAAAGTCAAATGGCTTTATGTAGTGCAGTAGTCGAAGCAAAATAGCTCTGTGTTTACAGTTAAGCAGACAGAGGCTCTGAGGCTGTTTGCATACACTGAAGACTTGAACTTTTAATGAAAAAGCATGTTGCAATTTATGTGATTGGCAGGTAGTTTGTTGGTTTTTGCATGCCCTGAGAAGATTAAAGGTGCATTGTGTCTGTTTATGATGTGCTCTGTTTGTCTTCTTGACCACACATTAAGCCACAGTGAGTAATGGGCCTCAGGCAAATTAAGCTGCTTGATTAACTCTCCAATATACATTGTGTCTTCATAAATGGTGTCTTTGTTCTAATGAAGTCTCTAAAGAGCTTATGTGGATAAAGTTTGTGGTGAGTAAAGCCTAAAGAGTACAGCAATGGCTACTGTGCAGAGAAAGCTCCATGCTGAAGACGCTGGAGCTGAACTTCAGCTAAAAGCTGGGAAGGCAAGCTTATTTAGTCATTTAGTCTGCAGGCCATGGAGCTGCCCACAATGGTCTGTGAAGGAGGAGATGTACACATCAGATTACTCTCACATTATTATCATCTAAAATTCCATGTAACAAGTTATTTGGTCTGTTCCTAACTGCTAGAAATATTATTTATAATATTTCATATTAATATTAATATTATTTCAACATGCACATGTAGGAGAATAGGAGACCTTCATCTCACCTTTCCCTCCAGCATTCCTTCAGGAGAGCTGGAGAGTAAAGACATCGCAACTACAAAGGTTTACCTATCACTTAAACTGTTTTCATGGAGATGCTGATTTTTTCCTCCAGCTCCACACCAGATGAAGGCATTAAAACCGTCAAGATGGACAATTAACAGGTCTCAAGAGGCTCCAAGAACAATGACAATGACACGCTGCAGTCTGCCCTTGTCCTTGGCGGTGGCAGCAGCGTACCAGATGGTGATGGAGGAGGTGAGAATGGACTCAATGATGGCTGTGTAGAAGTGCACCATCATTGTCTTTGGCAGACTGAATTTCTTCAGCTGCCGTAGGAAGTACATCCTCTGCTGTGATTTCTTGATGAGGGAGCTGATGTTTGGCTCCCACTTGAGGTCCTGGGAGATGATAGTTCCCAGGAAGAGGAAAGACTCCACTGTGTCAATAATGGAGTCACAGAGGGTGATGGGGACCAGTGAGGCTGAGTTCTTCCTGTTGTCCATAACCATCACCACCGTCTTTAGAGCACTGAGCTCTAGGTTGTTCTGGTTGCACCAGGTCACCAGATGGTCAACTTCTTGGGGGTGGTCATGGGGAATGGTTGCTGTACTGTCCCTTTGTCTTTCAAAGTGGCAGTAGAACTCGTTCAGGTCGTTGGCTAGGCGTCAGTCGTTGATGGAGTTGGGGGCTTTAGGCTTGTAGCTGGTGATCTGCCTGAGCCTTTTCCAGACAGATGCAGAGTCGTTAGCTAAGAACTGGAGTTGGAACTCAGAGTACTGTTAGCCTGGTTCTTTTGTTGGAAGCCCAAAAACGGTCCGAAGCACTCTTCAGTTCACAGTCAAAGTATTTATTGAGGTCAATGCAGCACTGATCTCAGACTGACAGAGCTCCCGCAGGATCTCCGCCAGAATGAGCACAGTTGTCAGACAAAAGTTCACATTTATCATGTTGGGTTTGACCAAACCCCATACAATAATCAGATATACGTTACAGAATATAATTGGTCAGTTCCCAAGGCCTGGGCATACCATATGTCTGTTCTGGATATGTGATAAACAACCTGTATGAGTGTGTGTTGTGTGAGGCGCGTATCTAAATGCAATACACATCACAAACAGAGAAGAGGAGACAAGACTGTCAACAACAAGAGTGTCATCTGCCTTTTGTTATGAGAAGTGGCTCTCACCAGTCATATTGTTATCCTTACGACTCTAGGTTATGAAGGATATTCATGTAGGTTAAAAATCATGGGATGAGAACACATGAGATGACCTTAAAGGGCCTGATCATTACAGTACAGTCGTTGAGCCTCTTTCACTGCCTGACTAAACTTATTCTTCACCTCTTTGAATCTGTCTTTGTCCCCACTCCGGGCAATTCAAAGTGCTTTACAGAAGCATAAAGATACATTAAAATCATACATTTCAAAGAATGAGAGAAAGAAAGAAAGAAAGAAAGAAAGAGATTAGAAGCGAATATAAAAATAAAAATAAAATACAATTAAAGGAAAATTAAAAACAGGAGCCAGTAAAAGACAATAATTTAGCATTTAGAATGATTAAAGTCATTGAGCAAATATATTTACTTTAAGTAAAAGCTGTAGCAAATAGTAATGTTTTCAACGCTGATTTAAATGAACTGACAGTTGGTGCAGACCTCAGGTGTGCAGGGAGAATGTTCCACAGGTGACGAGCATAATAACTGAAAGCTGCTTCACTTTGTTTGGTTCTCATTCTGGGAACACACAACAGACCTGTCCCTGATGACTTGAGAGGTCTGGATACTTCATATGGAGTTAATAAATCTAGAATATATTTTGGTCCTAGACCATTTAATGCTTTGTAGACCAACAGTAAGATTTTAAAGTCTGTTCTTTGACTCACAGGAAGCCAATGTAGTCATCTGAGGACTGGTGTGATATGGTCCTCGTGCAGCAGCATTTTGAATCAGCTGTAGTTGCCTAATTGATTTTTTGTTTAGGCCAGTAAAGACTCCATTGCAGTAGTCCAACCTACTGAAAATAAATGCATGAACAAGTCTTTCCATGTCTTCTTTGAACAGACATCCCTTAATTCTGGTTATAATTTTCAGGTGGTAGTAGGCTGATTTGGTAATGAGCTTTAAATGGTTGTTAAAATTCAGGTCAGAATCAATAATTACGCCAAGATTTCTGGCTTTATCTGTTGTTGTCAGTGACATGGAATTAAGGTGATCTTTGACCTTTCATTTTTGGGGCCAAATACAATCACTTCTGTCTTATCCGCATTAAGCTGAAGAAAATTCTGGCACATCCACTCATTGATTTGATGAATACACTGACTCAGTGAAAGTAAGGGACTGTAGTCATGTGATGACACAGAAATATAAAGTTGTGTATCATCTGCATAAGTATGATACGAAATATTATGATGTTCCATAATCTGAGCTAGAGGCGACACGTAGATATTGAAAAGAAGTGGTCTGAGAATGGACCCTTGTGGCACCCCACACATCATCTTTTTTCGTTCAAACACATGCTCACCAATTGACACAAAGTAGTCTCTATCTTGTAAATAAGATTTGAACCAGTGTAGTACAGTGCCAGTAAGTCCCACCCACTTTTCCAGTCTGTCAAGAAGTATGTCATGATCAACTGTATCAAAGGCAGCACTGAGATCTAATAATACTAACACTGAGGTTTTGGAAGCATCATTATTCAGATGTATGTCATATAAAACTTTGATAAGTGCAGTCTCAGTGCTGTGGTGTGGACGAAATCCAGACTGAAATGCATTAAAAAGATTGTTCTGCATCATGAAAGCATGTGTTTGTTGAAAAACAACCTTTTCAATAATTTTTCCCAGAAAGGGAAGATTTGATAATGGCCTGTAGTTATTTATTACTGAAGCATCCAGATTAGTCTTTTTTAGGAGAGGTTTTATTACTGCAGTTTTCAAGGCCTGGGGAAAGTGACCAAACAGAAGAGAATTATTTATTATCTGCAACACATTTGATTATCTTGTCCTAACCAAGTTTCAGTTAAAAACAAAAAATCAAGCTTGTGCTTGATGATAAAGTCATTGATTAAGAATGATTTGCCTGCCAAAGACCTAACATTTAAAAGAGCTAACTTAAATGTGCTAAAAAGTCCAAAATCCCCATGTTTTAGAACATACTGTGGCTGACATGGAATACATGTTAAATTCGATGATGTTTCTGGAGAGATGGGCCGATCTTCTCCTACCTATTGAGACATGAATCAATGAAGCTTCTGGCACAATGGGCCCTGGCTTTTCCTTGGAAAAGTCAGGCATAACATTTGCCTTAAAAGCTGGACCCAGAACACATCAGTTACCAACACAAATAGGTGGCTGTGCTGGGCTCTTACTAGGGGACTGGAGTAAGTTCAGATCAAGCCGTGGAGGGGGTGGAGGTGGTGCCTGTCAGCGCTGTGGTGGTGGAGGGGGACAGGGTGGTTGTAGGGGGTGGGGTGGAATTTGAGTGGACACGATCCCAGATGGGCGAGGAGTAAGCCTAATACCAGCGCTGACAAGTTTGTTCATTTGGTCAGTAAACTCCAGCAGGGGGGAGGAGGGTGATGGGATACCCAGTGAAGATGATGTGCTAGATGGAGTTTGGGCAGTTGGAGATGGTGACCTTGGTGGAGTTTTAGTGGTTGGAGATGGTGACCTAGGTGGAGTTTTAGTGGTTGGAGTTGGTGAATCCTCACAAGCAGTGGCCCCTGGTGGAGGACATGAGGCATCCCCTTTTTTGCTCTGGCATCTCTCATGGTTAGAGCATACAGGCAGGGGGAGAGTTGGTTCTCCTTCATGTTTTGGTGTTTGCTGCTTTTGTTTGGATTCCTCTTGTCTCTTGTCCTTGGGAGTGGGAACAGTGTTATGTTTACTCAACTTGTTTAGGGAAAGTCTGTCTCCTATGAAAAAATGTCTGCGGTTCCAGAAAAAGTTGAAATTGTCCATAAAATGCACTGAGTGGACATCACATGCAGTTGAAAGCCTTCTGTTTACTGCCAACAATCTGCTGAATCTCTCCCCTCCTCCTTTGACTGGTGGTAAAGGCCTACTGAAGAAGACTTCAGCATTCAGAAAGCTCACTGCATTTAGCAGTTTACCTAAATCTCGTTTGAGCCCTTCAGATTGTCGTTTGGCAATATCATTTGCCCCTGTGTGCAGTACAAGGTATTTCAAAGTTGGAATTTCTGCAACAATACTGAGGATTCTGTCGGTCATGTTGGAGACTGTCATCAGGAAAGCACAACACTTTTGTGTTTCTGCTGTACATGCTTCCCACATCTTTAATAGCACTCTCTGGTCGGGCATTTAATAAACTGTCTGTATTTAGGGAGTTCGTGAGTGAGGTTACCTTTGTTAAAGTTGCCCAGGACAATAACTAAAGAGTCCGGGTTGGTCCGCTCCACACACAGTATCTGGTCGGCGAACATACGCTGTGCATCCTGCATGTTGGCCTGCGGCGGAATGTAAACGCCGATATTCAATAACATCATCACGTTTGTAGCATCACTGTTCTGTGAGAATCAAGCATCTCTAAAAAGTCAACTTTTTATGACTTTAGAAAAACAGCCCTGTATTTAACTTTGTGACAATGTATTTTTCAGCTAATTCACAAGGGTTTTTATTTCCTTGACACATAAAATAATATTTCATTATTAATTTTAGCTGAAACATTCCCATTCATTTTTTAAACAATATATTTATTAACAGTTTTTTTACACATACACATCACAAACATCCACTTTTCAGCCATAAAACATTTTCTGCATAATTTAATGTAATATAATTGCGGGTATTGAACTCATTAATTCTGTTACAAGGTTTATGTTACTGACTACTTATTCCTCTTCATTGTCATTTGCTAGATGGATACCATTAACTAACACAACCCATATCTTTTTAAACATATCCTGCCTTCCTTTTCGTATATACGTCTCTCCGAAGGGAAAGTTGTGAGCATCTGTCTCACCCAGTATGTAACACTTGGCCCACTGGTCCTTTTCCAAAACATCGCAATGGATTTTCTCTTCTCTTCTCTGGATCTTCTCTCAGAGTGCTGTGGTACACTGGCTTGAGACACACGGAAGGAGGAGTGAACGTTGAGAGAAGGTGGCAGTTTCAGTCTCATAACACTGGGATTAATCACACATTCAATAGTATAAGGACCAATAAACCGGGGAGCGAGTTTTCTGGAGTCCACTTGCAGGGGGAGGTCTCGAGATGACAACCAGACTTGTTGACTGACCTTGTATTTGGGGGCAGGGATCCGGTGATGGTTGGCGATCCGCTGGTTGCGAGCAGCAGTTCTGCTGAGGGCGGCATGGGCTTCTCACCAGACTTGGCACCGAAGGTACAGCTACCCCGTTTCCTGGCAGGGGAATAGTGGAGGCTGGAAACCATTAGCAACCATGAATGGTGACATACCTGTGGCGGAGCTGACCAGGGAGTTGTGAGCATACTCAATACAGGGCAGGTGAGTGGAGCAGTATGCTGGGAGACGAGCTGCCACGCATCGCTGATTGGCACACTCTGACTGGAGGGTGATAACCGGAAGACAGACTGGCCAAGGCCCCCAGTGCCTGGCAAAACAGCTTCCACACCTGGGAGACGAACTAGGGCCCCCAGTCCGAAACAATGTCTTGGGGAATACCATGGAGATGGAAGACATGCTGCACAAGGAGATTGGCAGTCTCCATAGCTGAGGGAAGTTTTACCAGGGGGATGAAATGAACGGCTTTGGAAAACCGATCTACCACGGTGAGGATTACTATGTTACTTACAGATGGCGGGAGGCCAGTAACAAAATCCATGCAATATGAGACCAGGGGCGATGAGGTATGGGCAAGGGATGGAGGAGGCCAGCTGGGCCTCAATGAGTGGATTCACTGCGGGCACAGACAGGACAAGCGGCAACAAACTCTCAGGTGTCAGTGGCCATAGACGGCCAGTACTGCACCTTCAAGCCAGTGTTTCCACTCCTGGAGGCACAGGAATGGAGCTTTTGGTTCACCGGAGAGCATTGAGAGAGGATGGCCCCGACCCCTGAATCTGAGGTGTCCACCTCAACCATGAACTGTTGTTGAGGGTCAGGTTGTACTAGCACAGGTGCACATGAAACCATAGTCTTTATAAACCTGGTATTCTAAGTGGTCCAGATGAGTGTTAAAGGCAGTTTTCCATTCGTCCCCCTCTTGCATGCAAAAGAGGTGGTAGGCATTCCGGAGGTCTAACCTAGTGAAAACCACTGCGTCGTGGACGGGGGTGAAGCAGAATCAATCAGAGATAGAGGATATTTATTCTTAATAATAATTAGTAGTATTAGTATTAATTAGTAGTATTCAAACCTCTGAAGTTGATGCAGGGTCGAAGAGTCTTTCTTTTCAACAAAGAAAAAAACTGCACCAACTGGAGAGGAAAAAGGGCGAATAAAGCCTGCCACCAAGGACTCTCGGATGTATGTCTCCATGGCGTCCTCCGGTTTGGACAGGTTGTACAACTCGCTAGTAGGTAATGGGGCACCAGGGAGCAGGTCAATTGCACAATCGTAGGGTTTGATTTGCTCAGCCAGGTCAGTGTCAGTGAAACTATCATCTGCTCCGGAATCCACTTAGACATGTATGGGGAGTGAAATGTGTGACCAGTGCAGCATACCTCTCAGTTGAAGACGTTTGGTGGGGGTTGAAGTCGAGGGAGAACAGTTCACCAATACCCCCCCAATCAGTTGGTGAGCCTACACTTTTGGCAGAGCGGGGCAGGCTGCCGGAAGATATTCCTTGTTGCCACAGTAGAGGCAGAGACCCAGACGAAGCCGGCACTGCTTCTCCACCGGGGTGAGCCTGGAACGCCCCAGTAGCATCCGTTCCTCAACGGAGGCTGGAGCCAGAAAGGTTCCCCGTCATGTCCGTTGGTAACCTTCCAGGAAGGCGCAGGAGAGGGTGGCAGCGACTGCAGGTGGAGTGGATGGGTTGAGGGTGGCCCTCTACTTCTCTGGTCTCTCCCTGCGCCTCTCCCTGAGTCTATTGTGCGGCCTCGTGGCTAATTCTATTAGCTCCTCCAGTGAACTAGTTTCATCCCGAGCTGCTAACTTGTCTTTAATTTCATCAGACAGTCCCTCTAAGAACACCCCCTGAAGAGCGCTCTCATGCCACCCATGCTCCACTGCCCATATATTCCCCTCGCGGGACAAATAAAGGAATATTGATTGATTGATTGATATGTGAAATTCTAGGGCGTACTGTGACACTGAACCCCTCCCTTGGACGAGAGACAGCAGCTGACTAACAGCTTCCTTGCCCTTAACTGGGTGGTCAAAAACTCAGCATATCCATCCATCCATTTTCTACCGCTTCATCCGGGGCTGGGTCACGGGAGCAAAAGTCTGAGCAGGGACGCTCAAACTTCCCTCTCCCCGGACACTTCCTCTAGCTCTTCCGGGGGGATCCCAAGGCATTCCCAGGCCAGTCAAGTGACATGGTCACTCCAGCGTGTCCTGGGTCTTCCTCGGGGCCTCCTCCCGGTGGGGCATGCGATAGAGATGCCCGAGCCACCTCAGCTGACTCCTCTCGATGTGGAGGAGCAGCGACTCTGAGCTCCTCCCGGGTGACAGAGCTCCTCACCCTATTTCTAAGGGAGCGCCCTGCCACCCTGCGGAGGAAACCCATTTCAACTGCTTGTATCCGGGACCTCGTTCTTTCGGTCATGACCCAAAGTTCATGACCATAGGTGAGGGTAGGAACATAGATTGACCGGTAAATTGAAAGCTTCACCTTTCGGCTCAGCTCCTTCTTCACCACAACAGACCGATACAGCGACCGCATTACTGTTGCTGCTGCACCGATCCGCCTGTCAATCTCACGCTCCATCCTTCCCTCACTCATGAACAAGATACCAAGATACTTAAACTCCTCCACTTGAGACAGGAACTGTCCCCCAACATGGAGGGAGCAAGCCACCTTTGTCCGGTCGAGAATCATGGCCTCCGACTTGGAGATGCTGACTCTCATC
Source organism: Chaetodon auriga (assembly GCF_051107435.1). Taxonomy (NCBI): domain Eukaryota; kingdom Metazoa; phylum Chordata; class Actinopteri; order Chaetodontiformes; family Chaetodontidae; genus Chaetodon; species Chaetodon auriga. The sequence continues at coordinate 1,379,685 of NC_135075.1, read as the reverse complement.
CGTCGGATATCCGTGGGTACCTGGCCCGTTGCAGGACTCTACTTCAGCCCAGGTGATGGATGAATCGACCTCTGAGTCCCCAGTCTCTGCTTCCTCTACAGAAGACATGACAGTGGGATTGAGGAGATCCTCGAAGTATTCCTCCAACTCCCGACAATATCCCCAGTCGAGGTTAACAGCTCCCCACCTCCACTGTAAACAGTGTTGACAGAGAGCTGCTTCCCCTTCCTGAGGCGCCGAACGGTTAGCAGAATTTCTCCGAGGCCAACCGGTAGTCCCTCTCCATGACCTCCCCGAACTCCTCCCAGACCCGAGTTTTTGCTTCTACAACCGCCCGAGCTGCCACACGCTTGGCCTTCCGGTACCCATCAGCTGCCTCAGGAGTCCCATGAGTCAACCAGGCCCGATAGGACTCCTTCTTCAGCTTGACGGCATCCCTTACTTCCGGTGTCCACCACCGGGTTGGGGGGTTGCCGCCACGACAGGCACCGGCGACTTTACGGCCACAGCTATGGACGGCTGCATCAACAATGGAAGTGGAGAACATGGTCCATTCGGACTTGATGTCTCTAACCTCCCTCGGAATCTGGTCAAAGCTCTCCCAGAGGTGGGAGTTGAAGACCTCCCTGACAGTAGGTTCCACCAGACATTCCCAACAGACCCTCACGGTACGTTTGGGTCTGTTGGGAATGGGGATTTTATGGAGCACTCCTGCAGAGATTTTACCAGCACCCTGTGATTTTATCGTTGACAATTTTAACAGCAATCTGAAGTCAGTAGCTCCTCTTTTAACAAAACAATTAAGAAAAAACCTATACCTCCATGGAGAAATGAGGAAATTAAGCAACTGAAAAGAAACTGCAGGAGTGCTGAAAGGAAATGGAGAAAATCAAAACTAACAGTCCACTATGAAGTTTTACGTAACACCTCAAAACTTACAATAGCACTATTAAACAGGCAAGAATTTCTCACTTCAAAAAACTAATCTCCGACCACAAAAATAATCCCAAATTTCTCTTCTCCACCATTGATCTTTTAACAAACAGTAATTTTAACAGATCTCATAAGACAATAACAAATACCCCTGTGCAAAGACTTTGCAGACCACATCAGGTACAAAATTGATAACATCAGATCCAGTCTTTTATCTCAACAGGTTTTAACTACCAACACATCTGAATCACAAGTTCTAACTTAGGAAACACTGGAGAGTTTTGCCCTGGTTGATGCAAGGACACTTGGTCTTTTTCACTTCACTTGGAGTTTTCTCCCAGGTAGACCCTACAACCTGCCTTTTAGATCCAATTCCCACACCGTTTTTTAAAACACTCTATGGATTCTTTGAAGAACAGCTGTTATACATGGTGAATTGCTCTCTTCAGACGGGCGTCTTCCCTACCTCCTTTAAAACGGCGGTGGTGAAGCCCCTTCTGAAGAAGAGCAATTTAGACCCCAACATTCTTAATAACTACCGACCTGTATCCAACTTACCTTTTTTAAGTGAAAATTTTAGAAAAACTAGTTTTTAACCAAGTAAATGACTTTATAAACAAAAACAACATTTTAGAAAGGCATCAGTCTGGTTTTAGGATAAACCATAGTACCGAGACAGCCCTTTTAAAGATTTTAAACTATATCAGGTGCAACTTACATAACCATACATACTGGATCTAACCGCTGCCTTCGATACAGTAGACGATCGCATTTTATTAGACAGGCTGAGGCACCTGGTCGGCCTCTCAGGTACTGCTTTTAACTGGTTCGTCTCATACCTCACTGACCGACACTTCTTTGTAAGTTGGGATGCATGTTCCTCAGGAACCCATGAGATCAAGTGTGGGGTTCCCCAGGGGTCAATTTTAGGTCCAACTCTTTTTAATCTTTACATGCTACCCCTCGGGGACGTCATCAGGAGGCACGGCATCAGCTTCCATAGTTATGCTAATGATACGCAACTGTACATTGCCGTGTCTCCTGATGACACAGGGCCAATTGATGCCCTTTTTAACTGCATTTTAGACATCAAGTCATGGATGGCAGAAAATTTCCTTCAGCTCAACCAGGACAAAACAGAGGTCTTAGTCATTGGTCCTGAAGGCCAGAGAGAGAAACTTTTACCAAAACTACAAGATCTTAAACCAACACATTCTGTCAAAAATCTGTAATTTTTGACTCTGAGCTTACTTTTATTCCACACATCAAAAACATAACAAAGATAGGTTTTTACCATCTCAAGAATATAGCCAGAGTCTGCCCATTTCTCTCTCAGGCCAGCACGGAAGTGCTGATGCATGCTTTTATCTCCTGTAACTTAGATTACTGTAATGCCCTGCTCTCTGGTCTTCCCAAAAAGAGTATCTCCAGTCTTCAATTACTACAGAATTCAGCCGCACGAGTGCTGACGAGGACCAGAGGGCTGGAGCACATTACACCAGTTTTGAAATCGCTGCATTGGCTCCCCCCATGCGATTCAGGATAGATTTTAAGGTTCTTTTATTAGTTTTTAAATGTCTTACCGGTCTTGGGCCTTATTTATCTGACCCACTTCTACCCTACCAACCCTCGCGGACCCTGAGGTCCTCTGGTACTGGCCTCTTAACCATTCCAAAAGTAAGAACTAAAACACACGGGGAGGTGGCTTTTAGTTATTATGGACTGCGATTGTGGAACAGCCTGCCGGAGAACCTCAGTGCTGCAGAGACTGTTGATGTTTTTAAAAGAGGCTCAAGACCCACCTTTTTAATCAGGCTTTTAATTGATTTGTTTGATTTATCTTATTCCTTTAATCACGCTTCTTAGCATATCTTTGTTCGTATCTTATCTTAGTTGCTTGTTTTAACGACATGTTTAATTGCTATTTATTTCATTTACTCATTGTATTTTATTTTATGTTTATGTCTTAGTCCCTTGGTTTTTAGCTCTTTTAGCTTTTAACTCGGAGCTGCTCCTGGTCTACTGATGGGGACGCTGCTGAGGAGACGGCTCTGGCCTGGATGGCTGGAGGCCTCTGCACCTTGGTGTGGGGCCTCCTGTCTGTCTGGGTCAGGGCAGTCTCGGGCAGCACTCCCCGGTCATGAGCCGGGGGCCCTCTCAGTGTGGATGGCCCCCAAAAAGTGGCTTATTCCTTATCTTCCATATGGGTGCGTGAGTGTCTGTGCGTGTGTGTCTGTATGTATTTATGGGGGCGGGAGGGCTGGGTTTTCTTCTTTCTTGTTTTTAGCCTCTGTGAGGGACTTTGTGTTGCTTTTTAAGTATGAAAAGTGCCATATAAATAAATAAAGTTTGAAGTTTGAAGTTAACTTGTAATGTTAATTGTACACATTGGTGGTATGAGACAACTAGTTCATCAATGTCATCATGAGTGTCGGGTTGTGTGTGCATGTGTGTGTATGCTGCTCAATGCTTTGACCTGCATCCGCTGTCTCCTATAGCTGTATCACTGGGAGTCCTGGAGAATGAACAGACAGTCCTTTAGGTGGTGAATGTGGCCAGGAGTTGGTTTGTTGGAAAGCCTCGGGGGTTGTACAATTCTGTGAGATGTGCCCGTAGCTTTCACACCTGTAGCATCTCAAGTTGCCGGCTGGCTGTGGGCCCCGTCTTCTTCTTCCTTTGCCTTTCTGGTGAGACCATTTTCTTTGCCCAGGATACTGTGGGCCCCCCTGATGGTAGAACATTAACTGAGCAGTTTGGAGTTTTCTTTTCTGTTTGAAATCCAACTCTCGACTGCAGAATATGTGTCCATACAGTCGCCATAGGCCCAGTTTCCCAGCCAACACAGGTAGCCATGACTCGGTTCTTGAGGTCCACCTGGAGACCATTCACCAGTGCAGTCTTTGACAGGTCACTGTATGCCTCGTTGTCCGAGTCAATGCCAGAGTGAGCTGCAAAGACAGTTTCTATGTGTACACGATAATCAGCAGCTGACTCACCCTCTTTCTGTTTGGTGTTGTGGATTTCAGGCCAGCAGACCCTGAGGGGGAAAGCTGCATGCACTGCAGTATACAGCATGTCCACCATTCCGGCGAACTCCCGTGTCCCAACTGTAGGGCTTGTGGACCAGCGTGCAGGTCGAACATTGGCCCATTGTAGCTTGAAACATTTACAACAGACAGCCTCCACCTCCTGCAGGGTTGGGTTAAACATGGACAACTGGTGCATTGCTGTGACCCATTTCTCTGTTACGGTTTGTCACCAATCCTTTTAACAGGACCCAATGATGCAGAACAGAGAGAAGGCAGGTAAAAGAACAAAAATTTATTACAACCAAAAACGCACTCAAAAGGAGTGGAAAAATAACGAATAACACAAAGTGCACTCTAACAGAGTAGAGAAAACTAAGGGAGCTCCGAAACGATGGGTCTGAGGCAAGGCACACCTGGAAGTGGCAGGCAGGCAACTGAAACAAAGAAACACACCTTAAGTGGTGGCACATAAACCACAATGGGAACACAAAGGTGAGACAGGCTGCCAGGTCCTAACATTCTCACCTCCAGTCTTTTTGCGGATCAGGTAGCTCCTCGGCAATCTCCTTCAGTTCATCTTGATGCCATGGCCTGTACGAAAGCACCTCTGGATTCCAATGTGCATGTGGTTCCTCACCTGTTAGTCGTGCCTGAGGGTTGGGAAACACCATCATAGGCATCTGGGTTATGCCCCCTTTGTCCCCTTGACTTCGTAACCAGTAGTCAAAAGATGCCGCTATAGACGGAGACTTCTTGGAAGAAACAAGGTTAGTCTGCTGGTTTTTTGGAGTCAGAGAGAGAGAGCAGACAGGTCAGGGTTCAATGCCTTCCCTTCCTCCTCCCCTTCAGAATCTCCCTAGTGGTTTTTAGCTGCAGGGGTGGACCCCTGTGGAGACGTTCTTCCTTGAGAAGGAGGAGCAGCAGGCATGGAGACAACTTATGGAGGAGGCAGAGTCATTTCTCTATTTCTTGCCCTACATTTTTTTCTCCTTTCTTTCACATATACTTTCTTCTTTCATGTCTTGTTTCAATATTAATCCTGTCACTGACTTTGCTTGTCTTTCCCACTTCTGATAAGCTTGCCAGTCCATCTTTTTCTTCTCTACTTTCTTTCCCTGCACGTTTTCTTCTAACAGTACTTTACACCCAGTGCTCAATGTGCCTATCAATGGAAACACCCCCTGGGTGACATGGTGCCAAAGTGGAACATCCTCAACCACATTTTTTCCCCATTTTTTTTTGCCATTATTTTAGTAGGGCCTGTAAGAGGTCAGGTAATGGTTTTAATTTCCCCGTTTTGTTCCCCATAATTCTAACTGACTACATTTACATGCAGTCAATATTCAGGTTATGGTCAATATTCTGGTTTCTGAAACATTTGGAATAACCTGTTTACATGCATGAGCAAACAGGGTTATTCCTGTATACATGGTAATTATAATCAATTGGGATATCCCGATCAAAACAGCGACACATGGACAACGTGTCGACGCACGGAGAACGTCATGACGCAATGCACGTCATTTCAGCTTAACGTAGTGTAACTTTTCGCTCACCTTCTTGTATATCAAGCTAGACTTTATACCGTCTACAAAAGACATGATATTCATGTCTTTCACCACACTTACAAGGTGACTTGTCTCCTCCTCACTCCAAAAGTGTGGTATCCTCCGTTTCGCCATGTTTTCAACAAGTAGTTCCTGCACTCAGAAGACTAAGATTCCTTGCGAATAGAACATGCGCAGAACACAAATTAATGTTCCATTCGATGGGGATATTCCGATAGGCGTATACATGACCAAATATTCGGGTTAGAAAAGGAGTAACCCAGGGGTCATATTCGGGTTTTTAAAAACCGAATATGAGCATATTCCGGTTATTCAAGGTGTTTGCATGGCCGTGCTCAACCGGGTTATTGCTAATATTCCGGTTATGAAAGGGTTTTTGACTGCATGTAAACGTAGTCACTGACTCACTACTGGGACAGGTGTACTTTAGACTTTCAATGGGCTTATCAGTTACACAAAATTCAGTCACACTGATCTTTCCATACAAGTATGGTTGGATCTTATCAAACACACACTACCTTTGAGTAACTCATTGAGCCAGGTGGTTTGTATGACACAGTCCGAGCAACACGCCCCTTTAGTATGCGTAGATACTACACACCAAATGAGTCACAAAAAAGTTTATTTTCTGTATTACTTTATATTTTCTCCACTCATACGCCCATTGTGATGGGGCATTCTATATCATGAAAGACAAGACAGCACTGTCCCAAGGCCACTACAGGTGGTGACACGATCTGGTGCTGAGGAAGCTGGCAGAGGTGGCAGAATCATGCGGACAGGAGGCCAACAGCAGACCTTCCGCTCCAGCGAGACGTTCCATCCTGTTTGCAAGGGCCGGAGAGAATATCAACCCCCCTCGCCAGAGAGAAACTGCAAGACTCCTCTCACCCGGCAGTGAGTGGACCATGAGGGTCGACCTGGGAAGACAGCTCCATTTCCCCAGAGAGATTGCTCAAACTTCACTCTGGCCAGACCTGGTCATGTGGTCAGAGCCATGTAAGACCATCCTGTTGGTGGAGCTCACTGTCCCGTGGGAGGAGTGTATGGAGGCTACCAACGAGCGGAAGCGTGCCAAATATGCAGGCCTGGCAGATGAGTGCAGGGAGGCTGGCTGGAAAGCCATCATGTGCCCCGTCGAAGTGGGATACAGGGGCTTTGTCGGGTCCTCAATGGTTCGCTTGCTCCATGACATGGGATGCACGGCAGCAGGGTCTCGGAAAGGCATCAAAGAACTGGCGGAGGAGGCAGAGAAGGGCAGCTCTGGCTGTGGCTAAGGAGGAAGCATAGGAGTTGGGGGCCGAATAACACCTAGGGCATCAGCAGGGGGTGGCAGGGAGTGATGCCTGCCATCGCTCCGCCACCAGGAGATGTACTGGGGTTAAAGGTGTGGGGGAATTACCTCTAAATTAATGTTACATTCGTTAATATTTGCCGGGCACCAACCTTCCTCAGCTAAGAAGGATTTTATATATCATATCTTGTAAAGCTGATGTAGTGAACGAATGAACCAACAGTAGATCAGTCTGATAATCTAAGGCGTAAACTCTCAGTAGAGGGATTGCTTATATCCAGCTCAAAAGGACACCGTCTGACAACGACTTGTATGCAAAAGAACGTTTATTAAACACAATAATGAAATGACTATGAATCATGAATAATACGATAGATTATATGGATGAGGTAAATTAACACAAACACTGCACAGAGGAACTTATGGCAAGAGAATGGTAAAATGAGTTTGGCGATAGTGAGAAGTAGGTTTTTAAAGGGAAATGGGGACGCGAATATGAAGTTAATTTGTTGAATGAACGATTTAGAGAATTTAGACAAATTAACAATATCTCAACCTCACGGACCAACTCTTATTCAAAACCGCTTAAATATGCCTACTTTGTCAGCGATGTTCCTGTAGATGTCTGCCCCGAACTAACACGAAGAGGCTCCGATTTGTAGTCCGTCACTCTGGCCCGTACAGCAGTCTGCAGGACGAATCAAGCGAACCACTGATGAGAACTGGTGCTGGACAGGGATGTCTCGGGAGCTGAGGGTCTTTGGAGTCGGTTACAGACGAGGAACGGCTTCTGATGGTTCTTTAACCCGGACCAGCGGGTCAGCAGCAGGCTACAGGTCTTCGGTGCGGTCAGTTAGTTGTTGGCCGTTTGGCAAGGCTTTTGATTACTAATAATAAGATTGAGAAACTCTTCAATGGCCGGTCGAAAATGTCTTCAAAATTATTATTACGTGACTGGACTTTAACAACAAAAATAGGAATTATGCGGCTTGGCGTGGCGAGCAAAAATGAAAGTTTCACGAAGATTAGAAAAGTGCGTTTTCTGCAGAATTAAATCAGGCCACTCTGTGTAGTTGTGAGCAGCAACAAAAAGACTGAGAAAACGACGGAGCGGAAAAATACTTGAAAACTAAAGAACAGAACTTAACACAAACTAAGACAAAACGAGACGAAAGAAAAACAAAACTAGGACATAACAAGACATAAACTAAGCTGGAGTCCGTTGCGCGCGGCTAACTTTATCATCGCTCCAGGGCGTGTCTAATCAATAGGACGTCACGCATGTAGGATGGTTCGCAGACGCACAACGTGATTTCATTCCACAGAGCGAGAATTAATTAATGATTCATACGAGGGCTCATCTGCTTCTCACTATGGTCAATCGAATATATTTTAAATGATCAATTTTCAATGGCACTTCAACAACGACATGCATGTTCACTACATGCGTTAGACAATTCTTATGAATAATGACAACATTAAACAATGAACATGGTAACATTTTCTAATACTAATCCCAATAAACATGATGACTAAGGGTGTAACAACTTTAATATGATGAAGGAATAAAGAAGGGCAGACTATACTTGCCGAAATGATTATCGCTATTATGGTTACTTATTAATAAATGTCTTCCGCTAAGCACATTCAACCTAACCACTATGAACCTCTAGATGGCAGTATGGTTACATGGTAGAAACTCAGAGAAAACCTTTGAAATAGTTAAATTCACAGTTTCGTCATCCTGTAAGTTAGAAAAACCAGGAAAGCATTGTTATTGTACAGATCACGAGCTTAGCAATGTAATAGCATCTACAGTTAAATCAAACATTGAGATTTGTTTAATTTGGTAGGTTAAGCAAAAAGGCACACAGACATACAGACCAGTTTGCTTCAGGAATGTTTAATTTACAACCCATCAGCATTATCTGGTTTGAAGATTTCTTTGAGACATGGCATTCATCCATCCAGGCAGTTTTATTGTCCTTAACTCCCATGGGCTATCAAGAAAGAGTTAGCACCTCCATGAGAACGTCTTGACCAGATGTAAATTAGAAGTAAAAGTGTTATCAGTGACTCTTGTTGCCCTGAAAGGGTGTGAGAAGAGATCTCTAAACCAGACATCCTGTCTCTGCCTGGGTTCGCACCTTTCTGTGAACCTTCCAGATGGTCAATAACTCTTAAAAGTCTGATTGTTTTATCACTACACTTCTCCTGAGCAATGCAAAGAGGTGAGAGGAGGGTCAGCTACAGACCAGTTCTGCTACAAAGGAGCGAAACATCCATGACTGGTGGTCCCCAGCTGATGACCCGTTCATGCCCAGGGAGGTGTTCAGGTGTACACACTCGCATAAAAGATCAACAATCAATACTTTATTACAAAACGCACACAAAAAAACAATAGACGCCACCAGCACACAGGGGATAAGGACGGGGGGGGGGCCTTCCAATGAACCAAACCACAGTGGAGGCTCGTTGGTCACGGGTGGGAATGGCCAGCGTGTACTTACTGAAAACGTCAGTCATAACGAGGACGTTTTCAATCCCAGTGTGGGTGGGTTCCAACACCGTGTAGTCCATGGCCACAATTTCGTTAGGCCGAGATGCCAGCAAATGCCCCATGAAGCTTTGAGCCGTGGGCTGGGTGTTTTTGGCAACCTGGCACCTCTCACATGATTGACACCAGTGTGTCACATCGGAGGACATACCCGGCCAGTAACACCGCTGTCGCAGTAGCTCCAAGGTCCTCTCGACACCTTGGTGGCCATGCCTCTGGTGGACCTCTGTCAGAACCTCTTCTTTCAAGGTAGCAGACAACAGCAGCTGGAAAACTGCCTCCGCACCATCTGGGCGAATGACCTGCCGATACAAGGCTCCATTCCTCTCAACCAGGCAATCCCATTGGCAGAGGAGGGCCAAAGCCGGCTGTGATAGCTGTTTGCGCTCCTCATAGCTTGGGCGCCGCTTCTGTGTCCAGAACGTCAAGACTTCCCGAATTACAGGGTTAGGCTGCTGGAGTGTACAGATGTCAGAAGGGGCACGATGAGGCAAAGCTACCACAGCAGCTTGGGTCGCCTTGGACCTTTGAACCTGCAAGACTTGCTGCAAGGGTTCAGGAAGTGATGTGCCCGGGAGCAGAATTTCCATGTCCTGTGCACCAGGGGGATTCTGACGAGACAAAGCATCAGCATTCCGGTTAGCCTTTCCGGAGCGGTACTTGACCTCAAAGTCAAATGCGGCAAGCTGGGCTGCCCAACGCTGTTCTGTGGCACCAAGCTCGGCAGATGACAGGTGGCTAAGGGGATTGTTGTCTGTAAAGACAACACACTTGTTACCAAGCAGATACTCCCTGAAATTTTCAGTCATGGCCCACTTCAGCGCCAAAAACTCCAACTTCATGGAGCTATAGTTAGTCATGTTGCACTCAGTGGGCCTCAGGCTTCTGCTTGCATAAGCGATGGGCCTCACCTTACCACCTTGCTCCTGCGACAGTACTGCTCCCAGGCCACCATGACTGGTGTCAACCTCCAGGATGAAAGGGAGGGAGAAGTCAGCATAAGCCAGGACAGGTACAGTGGTAAGCTTGGTCTTAAGGGCCTCAAAACTGCTGTGGCACTCCTCAGACCAGTTTCCAGCAACTGCATGCTCTGACCTCTTCCTGGACTTGGTGCCTCCCACTCAGCCACCAGCCTGTGTAGAGGGGCAGCCAACTTGGCAAAACCTTCCACAAACTGGCGGTAGTAACTGGCAAAGCCAAGGAATGACCGCAGTTCAGAGATGGTAGTTGGAGGCTGCCAGTTGGCTACCACCTCCACCTTGCTGGGATCTGTGGAGACACCTTGATCAGAAATCACATGCCCCAAATAGCGCACCTCCCGCTGGAAAAAGACGCACTTTGAGAGCTTTGCTTTTAGCCCCTCCTGCTGCCGCCGCCCCAGCGCCACCTCCAGCCTCTCCAGGTGTTGCTCAACCATGGAGGAGAAAACCACAATGTCATCAAGATATAACAGCAAGGATTGGCATTGTTGGTCCCCAAAGATCCGTTGCATCAACCTCTGGAAGGTGCTGGGGGCATTGCAGAACCCAAAAGGCATGCGATTCCACTTGAAGAGGCCGAATGGAGTGCAGAATGCTGTTTTAGGCCGGTCTGCCTCAGCAACTGGAACTTGGTTGTACCCGCTGGCGAGATCCATGGTGGAAAACCAGCGGGCACCTGTCAAGGCACCAAGAGACTCCTCAATGCGAGGGAGAGGAAATGCGTCCTTTCGGGTCTTGTTGTTCAGCGGCCTATAGTCAACGCACATACGGAGACTGCCGTCTTTCTTTTTAACAAATACGATGGGGGACGCGTAGGGGCTGCTGCTCTCTCTGATTACCTGGGCCTCCAGCAAGTTATTAATATGCTCTTTCACCACCTCATAATCAGAGGGAGGAATGCGCCTGTAACGCTGGCGGACAGGAACATCGTCCACCAGAGGGATGTCATGGGCAATCAAGTTGGTGCAGCCAAGGTCCCCATCATGAGCAGAAAAGACCGGTGCATACCTTGTGAGGAGGGACCTCACCTTACTCTGCTCCCCAGCAGGCACGGAGGACAAATCCATGGCCGCTATCTGCTCTGGGACAGAAGCAGAAACAGACTGGGAGGCCACTGTGGCCACGCTAGATGGCACTTCTGTGACCCCAGCAGGCATGCTCACAACGCTTACCTCATCCAGACTGCCCACAACAGTACGGGGATAGAGCAACATGTCTGTGGAACCTACATTCACAATAGGAATGTAGGCAGTGCCCCTTTCCACCCGAACCAAAGCAGGAGAGGCAAGCAGTCCAGCTGGAAGGCCAGAGTCCAAGGGCTCAAACAACATGGTGGTACCAGAGTACTGTTTGGAGCAGGTGGCCGTAACAATCTTCATCGTGCCACCGGGGATCCGGCATGCCCTCCTGCCACGCACCCTGACCTTACCTAAGACAGGCTGAGGGGCCTGCACAGTGGCCTGGTGGCACTTCTGCAGTGCCTGCACAACTGACTCTGGCGCCTCAGATACTGACGGCAGATCAAACAAGGCCAGGCCGTGCTGCCTGAAGAGCTCTTGATAGCATCTGCGGATTACATTCATCCCTAAAACACCAGGGACCTGAGCAGACACACCACCAGGAGGGTCCTTGACCACTAACACCCCACACCGCGGCATCAACTTACCACAGAGCTCAACTTCGAGCTCCAAGTAGCCAATGTAGGGGATGGCTAAACCATTGGCTGCTGTGAGCTGTAGCCAGTGGCATGACTGAAGCTTCTCCTGACCCCAAGGCTCAAAATGTTGGTGGAAGAAGCTCTCTGTTACAGTAGACACCATGGAACCAGTACCTATCAAGCAAGGGACGTTAATTCCACCCATGCTTATGCCTAAATGAGGGCAAGAGGACATGAGCTTGGACACCTCCATGGAATCACCAAAAACAACTTCTGAGCCAGTGGCTGCACCCCCCGAACTGTGGCTCTGCAATTCGGCGGGCGCTAGTTTTCTGAAGGCTGAGTAGCATGGGGTTACCTGCTTACATGTTGCGCAGGTAAGGAAGGCTGAGTGCGAGGAGCAACACAAACCCCATCGCACTCTCTGGCAAAATGACCCGGCTGCTGACATCGTCTACAGATGATGGGGCCACGATGAGAGGAACGACTGTGCTGGTGAGAAGTCTGCAAGCGAGAAATGCTTTGAGTGAGTTGATTAAGCTGCTCTTGCTGGAGTTTAAGCATCTCCCTCATCTCACTCAACTCGGACACAGGGGGAGGGTTAGCTACCCCCTGAGGACCACTTTTGACTCCATACTGAAGGCCAAGAACTGAGGGGACAAAGTGACATCGGCCCCTAGCACCTCCTGGCAAACCCTCACGCTCCCACCTGATTGCCTCACCCCGAACCTCAAGCAAGGTAGCAGTAGGCTGCCTGCGCACAAACTATTTTAGCTCAATAACATGTTCGACAGACTGATCGCGTAGCAAGACCTCGGCGTTTGGCATGTCGCTAGGCGCACGCTGTTTTACAGACACCATGAGGCTCATCAACGCAAGGGAGAACTCTTGCAGGGTCTCCCCCTCTTGCTGTCGTCTCGAAAGGAAAGCCTCTTGCAAGGCTACGTAAGAGTCAGCACAACCATAAAGCTCTTGCAACACAGCAATTATTTTGGCTGGATCCCCCCGTTCAGCACTAGAACGGAATTTGATTTCCTCCCGAGCCTCTCCCACAAGGTGATCAAACAAGAAAAAGGCCTGATCGGATGTAGCCAAATGACGTGCTCTTATGCAAGCCTGCATCTCTTCAACCCACTCAGCTAACCCTATACCGGTTCTACCCCTGAACATAGGACATCGCCTATCTCTGGGCACAAACACGAGTCTCTCTGCTAAAGGGGCACTAGCAATGGAAGGAGCAGTCGGGGGCACCGCAGAAGTAGATGGCACGGCACTAGGAGCAGACACGGCTGCAGCCTGTTCCTGCCGCAGCCTCTCATTATCTGCTCTCAACTGGGCAACTAAATCCCTCAACTCTTGCAACTCTCCCTCCATAGCTACACCTTGACCAAATAAAGTGGGGACTTAGCACGCTGCTTGGGTTAAGTACACTCACCGGCCAGACTTCCTCCACCAGGAGCCAACTTCTGCTTTGCCTCGGCTTGATATAAGAAAAAAACAAAAACATCAACAACAACAACGACAACAAAACACTCACGCACCTGGAACTACTTTTACCTGAAATCACAAAATTATGTACAAAAGACAAAGAAAGAAAAAAAAAAAAGGACAAGGAACGCACGTCTCTGCTCTCAAAGTTGATCCTGCCGACAACGCCAGATTGTGGCGGCACGAGGGCAGATGGAGGGCAATTAATAGTAAGTTGTTTAGTGAATATCACTAACCAGGACAAGCCGGACAACGCCACCTTGGGAGTTTCGCCCAAGGAAATAGAGCAACAAACCCCAAATTAAGGCACTCAGGTTCGCAACAATGAGGCAGGAGACGTGCGTCAAAAAAAGATCAACAATCAATACTTCATTACAAAACGCACACAAAAAAACAATAGACGCCACCGGCACACAGGGGATAAGGACGGGGGGGGACCTTCCAGTGCTGAGGCTTACTGGCAGGGAGACGGGTCCACAAGAGTGTGAGGGATCCAGCAGAAAAATTCAGGTCACCCCAGTCACACGTGGCAGCCACACACACACACACGCAAATACTTTAGTCGGGGGAGCCCAATCCAGGGGACGCACAGCACACACAAAAAAAGAAGGGAACCCACCACCCAGGACACCAGAACCACCACCATCGGCTCTCAGCAACTGCAAGGGAAAAAAGGGAAGTAAAATTAATGGGGTTACACTCACAAAAAGAATAAAACACAATTCCCCAAATCAAAGTAACAAAAACAATTTGATTACACACACACACACACACAAAAGGAGCTAAAAAATTGAAGGCTCTTCGAAGGCTCACTGCTACCTTGGCAATGAGAGCAGGGCAGCACACTCTCGCGTTAGGGGCGGGGCTGAACATTTCACCCTGCTACACAGTATTATACTATATATTTTCTATTATATTAGCATCAACCGCACTTATTTCAATCTCTAATTAATAATAATAATAATAATTATATCTATTAGAATTTCTGAATTTCTATAAGGATTCTCTACAGCTCCTTGCCATTTCCCAATAACACATAACATATACGTACACATACACATAACGTTGTATACAAATATATTTATATAATGAGCTCTTTTACGTGAATCACGATTTCCAACAGCCTCTTGCTTTGCTGCACCGATATCTCTCTTCTTTTTTAAATTTTTTTCTATTTTCTGCTCATACAGTTTCAACACCACAAAGGCATTACTTGAAACCGGTATACACTGCCCCGCGGGTCTTAGGTGTAAACTGTCCCAGCACCACACAGGAATTACCTGGGAACCTAAACTCAATACCATAAAAAACTTCCAAGACCACACAGGTATTACATGGAAGTCCTTCCCAAGACTACACAAGAATTACATGGGAACTGACGGTTGAGACCACACAGGCATTACACAACTTATCTAAAGACTGATTCATAACACCGTACTTACCTATTAGAGACAGCGTCCGCTGTCCGCCACCCATGCCTGACCTCAGGTACGATCCTGTCCTCCATTTGTCAGAACTTTCCCTGAGTCGTATGAGACTCCTGCTGGCAGTTGACCTTCAGTCCAGGCTCAGGTGTCAATCAGCAGAGCGTCCATCCCATCCTTGTTGCCAAATTATGTAAGGGAAAACCTTGCTGTTGATTGCTGAGCGTTGCAAATTCTCAGAAGAATTACAAGCTCGGTAAAAATAAATTCCTCAGGTACAATGAATTGCACCCTAAATTTCCGCCTTCATCCTGTTTCCCTCATCGAATGTCCTTTTGTCCTCTCCCTCACCTTAGGGAGAAAGGGCCACAAAAACTTGTACATGTCATAGACTGATTTCTGGGATTAGTAAATCATCTAATTCCTACAGATCACCCCAAGGTCACTTAATCCAAACCCTTCACTTCCTTTTCCAATGCAGATGAGTGTATTGCTATCCAAGGTAATATGTCATTCAGCAATAAATATGAAAAAATAACTAATTAAAACAAAACTGAGCTACTGGCTGTCAAGACTGTAGTTAGAGATATTAGACCATTCCAGGAAAATTAATTTGACACCTGGTTTATGGGCTGATTTATTCCTTATCAAAGATACAAAAAACAAAAATCATGCTTTGCATCATTCAAAATAATAGAGGTGTGTATGTCAGCACAGTTAAAAAGCAATGATTTTGGTAGTGAGCACTAAGTATACTCACAATCCACTCACGCCATTAAATGTTTTAATATGCAATATGATGAAGGTAAAGGTCACCTCAGGTTGACAACAGAACCCACAGGAGCAACCAACAAACAACATCATGGATTCAAATATAAATATGGACAAAACATACAAACATTCCAGCTATACTTGCACAGGGTAATCTACCAAGCACTAGGGTAATATACATTCAACACTATAGATCCATACACATCTGTTAACATGTATTTGTGTGTGTGTTTGTGTGTGACTGTGTGTGTGTGAGAGAGAGAGAGATAGCACGCAAGGAGGAGAGGGAAATAGAAGGCAAGATGACGTACATGGCCGTGTGAGTGGTTGCATCATTCGAGGTTCAAGGCTGCGAGGCTTGACAAAGACAACAGAGGCACAATAGAACAATCTGTCCATCTGCTGCAGCATCGCTTTTAACAGATAAAGTGCATCTTACTGGTTTTACTGCAGTGGCAGAAAACACAAAACACAGATGAAAGCAAAACCCGATGTGCGGGACACACAATCTACAAAACGTACCAAGCTCACAGAGTAACAAGCAGCAAGTACAACAATTGAGGTATCTCATACAGCAACAACAGGACTTGGCCAGCGGTTAATTTCACAACAATACAGTCAAATATATCTTGTATACTTCTAGATTTTTATTTTTGACCTCCTTATGCCACTGTGCTTGCTTTTTGTAACTTTCTGACTGTAACAATGAAATTTCCCTGGTGTGGAATCAATAAAGTCCTACCTTATCTTATCCTATCTTATCTTGTCTTATCTATAATTGACTATAATTGAGTGTCAAGATGGAGGCACATGAGCGACAAGATTGCGGCACATGCACAATGCGAGGCTCAGCGTCTCACTAGAATTTGTGATATAGTTGTTATTTTCCCACTGGTTTCGAGCCTGTTCACTCATTACAGCTTTGCGAACACTTCCTACACCAGACAGCAACTTTTGGATTGAATGGACTAAGCTATGCCTAACCCTGCACCGGCTATCGCTACCCAGTATCTTCCTCGCCAGTGTTCGATCTTTCGCGAACAAAATGGACAAGCTGCAACTTTGGATCACATCACAGAGAATGTTTATGAACAGCAACGTCATGATTTTCAGTGAAACGTGGCTTAACGACAGCATCCCAGACAATGTGATAAAGCTGCAGGGACACCGTGTCTTCAGAGCGGAGAGAACGGCAGAGTACTCCGATAAGACCAGTGCGGAGGACTGTGTATCTACGTGAACAAAACTTGGTGTACAGACTCTGTTATCACTAGGAGCCACTGTTCTGCTAATCTGGATTATCTGATGATCATGTGCAGGCCTTTGTATCTGCCTAGAGAGTTCACATCCACTGTGATAACTGCAGCTTATATCCCCCTGGATGCTAATGCTTAACTAGCAACGAAAGAACTGTATGCAGCTATCCACAAACAACAAACTGCACACCATGATGGAGCCTTTATTGTTGCTGGAGACTTCAATCACTCCAACCCGATGACTGTTCTCTCCAAATTTCACCAGAATGTCTCCTGCCCCACCAGAGGAGGCAAAACCCTGGACCATGTCTATACAAACATTCCTGAGGCTTACAAAGCCACCCCCTTCACCACCTGGGACAATCTGATCACCTCTTATTGTTCCTATTCCTGAAGTGCACACCACTCATCAAACGTGTGAAGCTGTCAGTGAGGATTGCTAAAGTGTGGTGAGATGGAGCGGATGCCACACTCCAGCACCAGTTCCAGCACACAGACTGGAGTTTGTTCGCCACCTATCCGAGTCAAGTTATTTTACCCCTGATGGAGTTGGAGGTCTTATTGCAGGCCTATGGGGAGTATGAGCACATATTTTGGCGTAAATGTGTCACCGCTGCAGCAGCGAAGGAGAGAGAAATGGCATGGGAGAAAATTGCTACCTGAGTCAACGCGTAAGTTTGAATGTACTATTCCACTAACTAAACATTTAACCGTACTTAAGATCGTAGCGTACAGTTATGAATATGAATAGGAATAAAATATGATTTTCATTTAGGTGCAATCCAACAGGGGAAGGGAAGCAGCTAAAAACTAAATATAAAGAAATCATTCAAAGAGGTAAGGCATATTTTGCTAAGCTATGATTGTACCTCACGTTGATTTTAATTTGATTTTTTTTTTAATTGGCTATTAAACAACCTAAATATTAATGCAGTGGCTACTTCAACTAGTAATTTAAAGCCCTAACAAAATGTTGTTTTAACACGTCATCTCACTCAATACCAACTGAGTAGATTAACACTTGATACAATGTTTACACATTTTTATTTTATACGTATTGAAGTAATTTAAAATGTGACGATGTGTACACAAACACTCAATAAAATACTAATTTAAAAGAGATTAACATTAGAGTTCTGCTCAGCCAACAGAAAGAAGGCAGAGGCCCGATAAACAGGTGGAGGGCCACCTCTACCACCTCTGACAGAGGCTGAGGAGCTGGCCCTCAGCCAAAACTGTGACCGATGGTGGCTGAAGGCATCCCCGGGAGAAGCTCATCTGAGCCTGTCACCCCCCAGTACACAAGTACCTACGTCAGATGCAAGTATACACTTGTGTCTTTTTAAAAAATAAAACATATATAAAACTATATAAAATAGGTTTAGGGTGAAATATGTTAATGGTTGGAACTATATTACAAATCCTAACTAATCCTAATAATCCTAATGAATTATACCATTTGATGAAAAGCGGTAGCGAACAGATATTCCTCTGGAAATGACAGGAAATCTAATCTGGGTCAGAAGATTCTCTCGCAACGTAAAGCATTTCGAATCAGTTGGGCTTCGATATCAATCCAATTGGGAGTGAATGGGCAATCGATGTCTAACAGCTTTCTTCATGTGGGAGGAGACAGGTAGAAACTCAGGGTTTCTTGTAGTAAACCTGCCTGCGAGGTTATGTTCACAGAGTCTGTTACCATGGTGACTGACTCAGAGTTTCAGTTACCCCTCTTTCTGGAACGGAAAACTCAGAGTTTCGGGGTGGGGGGGGGGGGGGGGGGGGGGAGTAAAGAGAAAATAAAACAAAAATAACCCTTACCCTAATGATGCTTACTCGATTTATGTTGATGAGTACTTGCCTATCTGCAAGTAATAGTTGTTGTAGCTGGTGGAGACAGATTGCATTGTTTGCTCTGACTATTTCCAAGGCAAGTTCCTGCTGTTGGGTGAACAGGCGTTGCTGGCCACCCCCAGAAGGTCTTCTAGCCATTCTGTAGGAAAATGCAACCACAAATTGTTATTGGTTTGGTTATTTTTTTTACAGTACTGTATATACTGTATTTTACTGTATATACTATACACAGTACTGAAACATCTCAATATAATCACTGCATGTTTCACAAAACTTTAGTGTATTTACAGTACTGTACAGTATACTGTACACAGTACTATAACATCTCAATGGTACAGTATTATGTTCTACACTGTACTGTATGTTTCACAGAACTTCCACAGTACTGTAACATCTCAATGGTACAGTATTATGTTCTACACTGTACTGTATGTTTCACAGAACTTCCAATTTCTGTTGCAAAAGGGGCATTAGCCAGCTATTGCTTCGCTGAGGGCTATTTGTGGCTGGCTGGCTGGTTGGTGTACAGTTTTGTAAGAAAGTATTTTCAGGTGTGTGTCTAAGTATTTCCAATTACCCAATATGTTTTGTATTTTGAATGGATGTGCTTTGCCAATGATATCCTGAGATTTCATTTATGTACCAAGTGTCTTAAGTATGAAATAGTGTGCAGGAGCAAGTGTGTTGCAGAAAGGAGCAAGTGTGTTGCAGGTCAGTTACAGGACATGTTCTGCTACACTCACATAACAACCAGGCAGGCAGAAAAACAAAAGAAATAAAAAGATGCAGGAGTTGAGTGGTGTGATGTCCTTCTCTAAAAGCTCAGTGCCCTTCCTGGAAGCATTTATCACAAATATTAATTTCTGCCCTTTTTCCTCTTCTTATCGCCACCCGATATGTTTATTGGTGTATGTGAGTTTAAATTGATCTGGCAGAATCAATGTACTTTTGAGGACAAATTTGAAAAAGAAATGGAAAATACTTTGATTAGCTCTGACTTGAGATCGTAATAGGTTCTGACTGACTACTTTAATATGACCACTCACTTTTTTCAGCCACATTGTTTAACTTAAAAAAACAATTTATGAATTTGTCTCTTCACATGCCTGTTTGGTTTTCCCCCACTCTAATTTACTTGATTTCTGGCAGGTGACAGAAATGGCCAAAATATGTTTTCTAACAAAGAATTAAATTTACCTCCTGGTTAATTATACGGCTTTCTTGGTAAATGCTGTACCTAAAGCTTGTTCCACTTTGTGTGAGCAGAAATTCAAATAAATGTCCAGCCTGGAACTAGAGCTTGGACATAACTCTTGTGCTGGATTAGGCCTCTTTCGTGCTACTTAATTTTCAGGGCGTAGACTGCTGAGAGGTATAGAAAACAATGAAAAGGCAATCACTTACACCTGAGGAGCATTTTTTAAGCACAACTGGAGGTTGTACTATTCACAAGTACTGAGTTCTAAATGCAATGGGACTGAATGGTCCTCCGTAAATTTTAATGCAGTACATTACTCATAATAGCTAATGAAATGCACATGTCATCAACATAAGATCATCTACAGTTCATCAGTGTCACTAGGCCTTTAAAAAGTGAGTGCAGTTGTGTGCTTCCATCAAATTTCATTTCATTATAGTTTAATACTCATTATATTTAATTAACTGTGATCATGATGAGCTAAAGTATAGTTGATAAATTGACATACTGATTTTGAAAATTTGGGAATTTTGAAAAAATATATTTTCAAAAAGAGGATATCACTTTAAACAAGCAAATGTATCAAAATTGAAATAGAATCAAATATGAAAACATCGGAAACTACATACAGTGACACACTCCTAATGGTTATTGAGTTACAAGTGACCAACAAAAAGAGAAAGAAATATGCAGGAAAGCATTGTGATTGCTGTGAGTGACAATGAAGCAAATTATAGCTTATGCAACATCCAACCAAATGTGTATTTAAATACAGCAACATTCTGACACCTTTAATAGGTCACCATAAGATTCTATGGACTTTCTAAATCATATTCTCTTTCAATTACACCTTTACTGTAACTCACTGTTTATGGGTAGGAAAGGATTACAATGCAAGGTTCTTTTCTGGCAATGCTTTGACCAGGTGAACAATCTTTTTGTAGCCCTATTGAGAAGTGCATTATTAAAGCCCTTACACCCATTTTTGTTTGGCACAAAGCCCTTGCCTGATCTGTTGAGATGGGGATTTGAAGAAGAGAGTTGTATTTGTTATCCCAGATGATTCTTTGTGGGTTTTGTCTTCCTTTCTCTGCTCTATCCATCCACACAATGTAGGACTGGTGGTGAAATGTTACAGATTCTCTCATGTTTTCTTTGAATTGTGGATTGGCTCAGGGTGGCTTAAGACCATCTAATCCCAGCTGACAGTTAGGTAATTATTGTAGAGGCAGACTTTACCCAAGACACTGGATAATGAATGAGAGCTATGGTAGCTATTGACAGGAGATGGAAGAATTCTATTTTTAACAGCTTTGGTAGCGTGAGAAATTGGACAGTTCAGGCTTAGCCCAGACTGTAGGTAGAATGTAGTTCCAATGAGAACTGACAGTGTTATAAACAACCACAGGAAAGTGAGAAATTCTGACCCTTAAACTGCAGGTAACCATAACAAAAAATATTATGCTCAATCTCACATTACCATTTAATTTATCTGTCAAATTAACCTAAACACGAGTTAAATTCATTACCAACAAACAAACCACCTCTGTCTTTTCCCCTTTGTTGTGTGGAAGAAGGTCATAATATACTCCATCCTAATATGGAAATAGACTTTGGTGCAGTCCATGCAACTCAAGATTGTTCATTATTTTCTTAGACTGTACATATATAATCATGCATTATCATATGCAGCTATTCATCATTATCTATTTCCAGTCAATGTCAGTATTCAGTGTGTCAATGCAGGTCAGTACTGTGACAGTCCAACCTTGTCTCCTAACGTTCACTGTCAACAAGGGGTGTCATGGTTGTGATTCTAATCGAAAATCAAACTGAATGAGCTTTCAGTTTTGGCCGTATAATTCAGGATAAAGCAGCATCGGCCATTCTCCACATATTTTTTTCTCTCTACCTCCACCTATGTGTGCATTTGGCACCTGCCAACACAAAACAAAACAAAACAAAACAACACAAAAACACTTCAATGATGAGACAGCACAGCTTACTGGGAGCCTGCAGTGGCACTTTTCATCCTGACATGATGGCCACAGTTGGAGTCAGAGATGATGGAGAAAAAGTATGTAGGTGGCAACATTTTGCTTTCCTCTTAACCTACGTTAACAACAAAGTACAGTTTGTATGCTATGCAACACTTACACGCTACACACACAAGCTGCTGTATCTGTTCCTGAAAGTCAAATCAAGTCATGAATTTGGAAAATCTTGCCCCTGCTGGCATTATGTTTCATTTATTTTCATTCAATGTCCTCTTGTGGCAGTTAAAGTATGATTATTTAATTTAATTCAATTTGTTTATTATCAAGTCAGCAGTATGTTTCAGCATAGATTCAGCAAAGCTAATTACAAGCATAAAAACAGGCTTTAATGAATTATTTTTATAATTTATTTGAAAAGGATGATGCATATATGCATTATTAAATTTAAATAAAATCTAACGGATGCAATGTATATAGGACTTACAGTCATAGTTAATTTGTCTCTCCTGGTTAGGCCTTTAAAGAATAAAACACATAATACAACACTCTAAAACATGCTTTAGTTGTCACCATCATTGAATTACTGCTCAAACGGTGATTGCTTGTTGCAGTGGTTGTGTTTCAGACCCAGAAGGCACTATAGCTAGTGACTGGAGTTGATAGAATTTTTTTGATATTGATGCCATTATATATTCTGCTTACTGGTCCAATTCTTTATCTATTCCCATATTGGTTCCTAATTAATTTTCTGTCCGGGAAAAAAACAAAAACAAAAAAAAAACAAACACACACACACACACACACACTACACAAGTAGACCACAAAGTATTTATGTATTTGTACAGTATTTGTTTTCAATTAGG
Source organism: Chaetodon auriga (assembly GCF_051107435.1). Classification (NCBI taxonomy): domain Eukaryota; kingdom Metazoa; phylum Chordata; class Actinopteri; order Chaetodontiformes; family Chaetodontidae; genus Chaetodon; species Chaetodon auriga. Next base: position 1,356,816 of record NC_135075.1, on the reverse strand, counting down.
GTTTCTTAATGAAAGAAAAAATCTTTTAAGCTTGCCTGCATGGCATTAATGTTATTATAACATAGGATATTTACCCATACTTTACTTTTTACCTGTATTTACATGGTACTCTACAACCAGCTCCTTTTGGTGCCCCCAGAACTGTGCTCTGTACCTACTTTACTTTTGCATACACTGTATATTTATCAAAAATGACAGGTCTTCATGTCAGTTTTATGGGGAGAATATGGTGTGTGTGTGTGTGCATAATCTCAAGCACTGCATCTCCACCCAATATGATTATTTATCCTCCACTTTTGTGCACATTTCAGGCAAGGTGATATTTCAATCATAAATCATGAACACAGTGCAGTCCCTGAATAATGCCCTCCAAGTGACAGGCTGTGTATTTATTATGGGGACTCACCACGCTTGTTCATCCTTGTGTTTAGGTAAAGGCTCTTCACATATCATAGATCACATATATGGCTGTAAGCACTTGGGAGCTAAACAGCTTTGCCTCATCCCACATGCCATATTGTGAGTGCAGAAGTGTCAGTTTAGTCTGACTGATTGTATAGATGCAATTTGTTTTTACTCTCCTGAAGTGGACCAGGCTGCCAGTTGCTGGTGGTGGTTTAGTTTTTCTCATGTTTTTCATTATCTTCTACTTATGTAGTTAGGACATTTCCTGAATTATACTGAATTGAACAGTCCTCAAATAAAGGTGTCATGTCTTGTAAATAAAAGTTGTCGCAGCTGTGATGACCTTCATGTTCTCATAGAGTGGTTCTTTTTGGCTAATCTACGGAAGCTCTGAAAGGCAAGGTGGAAAAAAAAAATAAAACGGCCAATGTTTAAGTTTATCTCGTACTGGGACTGAGAGATTTCTCCATAAAATATTTATATCACATAATTTTATATAGAATTATGAATGAAAGCTCCATGTGACAACACGTAGCTGTTCCGCCACTGACAGTATGCCACGTCATCCAGACTGACCTGCCATGCAAAAGTACGTGTGTACGACGTTGCTAACGTCAGCTAGTCATCACAATGAACTTTACAAGATGCCTGCAAAATCTGTCAAAGATATCTATCAACGATGTTCATCGTATCGTGGATGCCCACTCCCCTGCTCCGAAGAGCAAACAGGAAAAAGGGTTTCATCTCTACATCTCTAGTTACGTTCACCAGTACGAGGTAAGTGATTTATTGGTGACGTTAGCTGACTTGCTGACGTTAGCAACGTGCTAATTTTTTAGTTTTGTGTTTGCTTCGTATGTTCTTTACTGTTACTTGTTGTGCTAACTGTGTTGACTTTATGTCCATTTCAGTGTCAGACAAAGATCAGGGCACAGGTGATGTTTCTGGGCTTGATGTCAGTCGAGGGCGGCGATCCCAAACACCGGCTCTTGTCTTGGTTGCTGTGTAACTGTTCCATTCAAACAGTGTTGGCACTGCGTTTGCTGCTAAAACCCGTCTACCTTTGGGGGTATTTCGAATTTGGGCATTTTCGAAATGTCAGCTGCATACCTTCGTATGCTGAGTTACCGAAAATCCCGTCCTGCATATTTCCTGGAGCCACTGTGCAAGAAGTTTGGCGTCCTTCGGGAAGCAGTGGAAGCTAAGCTCGCTGTTATAGCGACTTGAGCCGGCACAAAGTGGCACACAACAGTGCTCATTAGAGCCACCCACCGTCTTCTGGAACTTAAAAGTCCCTCTCACATTATACTTCGTCTTCTTTCGTGGATGTTGATTCATTTTTCATTCCTTGTATTTATTTTAGCGCTGTTTTGACTGGAGAGGGAAGTAAACCGGAAACTGGTTTGCCGATTTCAGGCGGAATCGGAAGTACGTCACGAGGCTTGCGCACAGAGCCTATTGAGTGGTACCATAAATTACACAAACCGACATAACGCAAATAAAAAGACATTCTCAGATAGATAGATAGATAGATAGATAGATATAGATTGCATCTCCACTCAATCAGAGCACGCCACTTAGTTACCACAGTAAAAAAAAACAAACAACAACAACAAAAAAAAAACAAATCGACCACGATCTGAATCTAAAATCTGTTGTCGCAAGAGTCAGTAGGCTACATGACGTGCATTAGCCCACTACTTTAAAGCATCGATTGAAAAAGACAAACACCTGATAAAAATGATTACAAATATGTTTGAGCCGCTTGCGGCTCACTTTTGCATGGCAGGTCAGTCTGGATGGATCACATGGAGCTTTCATTCATAATTCTATATAAAATTATGTGATATAAATATTTTATGGAGAAATCTCTCAGTCCCATTGTGGTTTACAGCAGATATTTGTAGTTAAAGTAACTGAGAAGGTTAAACCTCTCGTTTCAGATTTTTTTTTTCCTCCAAAATAACTGAGCCAGTGGCCCTGAGAGGCAAGGTGAAAAAAAATAATAATTGCGAGTTATCTCGTACGTACGAGATAGTATCTCGTATGTATGAGATAAACTTAAACATTGGCCGTTTTATTTTTTTTTTTCCACCTTGCCTTTCAGAGCTTCCGTACTAATCACTGCCAATTGATTCAAAAGACAATTCAACTGCAGGTGACAAAATCTTATCTTCTTAGACCATGGTTTACACATTGGCACAATGCCTGTCAAATGTCAATAGGGTGTATTGAAATGAAATTCAGATTCTATTTTGTTCATCTCCTCCTCCCCCCCCCCCCCCCCCATTGTTGTGATGACAGGAATGATGTATGTTTTAGGCTGCGAGTGTTCAAGTAAGTAGACAATTTTGAGCTTCTCCTCCTGATGAGTGCAAGGGTTTGTTCTTCTAAAAGGAACATGATGGGGAGACTTATTCTTCTCCCACCAGGCCAGCCAACCTGAGAAACAAGCTGGAGCTTTCAGGGGTGGACCAACACCTCACATGCTGGATTGTGGACTACCTTTCCAACTGCCCACAGTATGTGAGGACATGGGACTGTTTGTCAGGGACTGTCCTCTGCAGTGTAGGGGCCCCCCAGGGAGTGGTGCTGGCACCGTTCCTCTTCACCCTCTATATGGCTGACTTTTCCCACCTGCCAACTGCAGAAGAGAAGTTATCTGATGACTCTGCCATTGTCGGCCTCATCACAGATGGGGACGACAGGTCATACAGAGGACTCATCCAAGATTTTGTGGACTTGTGCCAGCAGAACCACCTCCTGATTAATGCGGATAAAACCAAGGAGCTGGTTGTGGACTTCCGTCAGCACCCGTACTCTTCACCATCACCAGTGAACATCCAGGGAAGGGACATTGAGATGGTGACATCTTACAAGTACCTGGGTGTTCATCTGAACAACAAACTGGACTGGACTCATAACACCACTGCACTTTACAAAAAAGGACAGAGCAGACTCTATCTGCTCAGGAGGCTGAGGTCTTTGGGGGTGCGTGGGGCACTCCTGAAGACCTTCTATGACTTTGTTGTGGCCTCTGCCATTTTCTATGGTGTAGTCTGCTGGAGAAGCAGCATCACAACGGTTGACAGGAAAAGGCTGGACAAACTCATCAGGAAGGCCGGCTCTGTCCTGGGATGCCCTCTGGAACTGGTGGAGGAGGTGGGGGAGAGGAGGATGACAGCCAAGCTGTCCTCCATGACAGTCAACGACTCCCAACCCCTCCAACACACACTCACTGCACTGAGGAGCTCCATCAGTGACAAGATGATGCATCCAAAGTGTGTGAAGGAGCGGTATCGCAGGTCATTCCTCCCTGCAGCTGTCAAACTTTACAACAAAAACTGCTCCAAATAATCAATGCAATAATCAGTGCAATAATCCATGCAATACAACCTGTACACACAGTTTGTAAATACTATTTACATTTTTTTTAGGACGACGTTTCTTTTTATCCCACTCTTTTGTATATACTTGTTGTTTTTAATTTTGCACTTGTTACACTACTCTGTCCACTTTATTGATGCTGCTGTAATTTGGAATTTCCCCTCGTGGGACTAATAGAGAAGTATTGAATTCTCACCATGCTGCCTGTCAACATTGACTGGTTGCTGCTGGTTTGCCCGAGCCTAACGTCTTCGTATTGGCAGGCAGCACACCTTTCTCTTGACTGGGTCCTTTACTGTCTCTGCTCTATGGAGCCCATGCTGGCTTTAACATATGAACAACAGGCAATGCTTTGCAGGGGACTATCTTCTTTTATCCAGCATTTTGAGTAAAAACTTATGTGAAGCAGATGAGTACAATCAGGCCCACATTCATGTGTGCTGTGCCTGAGTAGACAAATTGATGCAAACAAAATAGTTTGTTTGCATGTTTGTTTATATTAAAGTGTATACAGTAGAGAGGTGACAGGAAGTACTTGTAAGGGGAGAGAGAGATTGACATGCATCAAAGGACCCCCACTGGACTTTGCCAAGGACATTGCCATCATATGATTAATATCTTAGCAAGTGAAATCCTCAGTCAGACAGTGAGAAGGACCAAGTGGGTTGTTGCGTGGATAACCAAAATTAACCATTGACCTTATAAATATTCACTCACCCAGCTCAGGTATGCCCGTGAATACTCAATGTCCCTGCTGATATATATATGTATTTTGAGCAACAACACCTGGTTATTGACCTGGTAAGTTAAGAGTGACATAACTTTGTGGGGAAAAAAAAGAAACAGATCTACCATTTAAGCAGCAACTAATTGAGAAAGTAAAACCCTGATCATCGGTTCAAAGTTGAAACTTTGGCAAGCACTTGTTGGTTGAGTTTGTTTCCATTGTTGTTGGTTGGCATGTACACCAATGTAAAGCAGGAGTTCAGTAATCATCAGTATTTAAAGATGTGATGTGATTAGATACTTGTGTCTGTAATGGTGGAAGGAGCTCTCAGTAAGCACAACATCAGAGCTATTTAAGGACTGGAACAAATGCAAGATGCAGGTAACAATTCAGACACCTTGAAAACCAGGATATGTATAGTTTAATGTCGTTTGACTTTTAACATACAGTACCAGTCAAAAGTTTGGACACACTTTCTCATTCAATGGTTTTTCTTTCTTTTTTTTTTAATTTTCTGAATTGTAGATTAATACTAAAGACATCCAAACTATGAAGGAACACATATGGAATGATGTAGTACACAAAAAAGTGTTAAACAAACCAGAATATGTTTTATATTTTAGCTTATTCAAAGTAGCCACCATTTGCTTTGATGACAGCTTTGCTCACTCTTGGCATTCTCTCAATCAGCTTCATGAGGTAGTCATCTGGAATGGTTTTCCAACAGTCTTGAAGGAGTTCCCAAAGGTGCTGAGCACTTGTTGGCTGCTTGCTTCACTCTGTGGTCCAACTCATCCCAAGCCATCTCAATTGGGTTTAGGTCAGATGACTGTGGAGGCCAGGTCATCTGACCTGGATCACTCCATCACTCTTTTTCTTGGTCAAATAGCCCTTACATAGCCAGGATGTGTGTTTTGGGGTCATTGTCCTGTTGAAAAACAAATAATGGTCCCACTAAGTGCAAACCAGATGGAATGGCGTACCACTGCAGAATGCTGTGGTAGTCATGCTGGTTAAGTGTAAAGCACCCCCACACCATCACACCTCCTTTTCCATGCTTCATGGTGGGAGCCAGACATAAAGAAACCATCCGCTCACCTTTTCTGCATCTCACAAAGACATGGCAGGTGGAGCCAAAAATCTCAAATTTGGACTCATCAGACCAAAGGACAGATTTCCACTGGTCTAATGTCCATTCCTTGTGTTTCTTGGTCCAAGCAATTCTCTTCTTCTTGTTCTTCCTCAGAAGTGGTTTCTTTGTAGCAGTCTGACCATGAAGGCCTGATTCACACAGTCTCCTCTGAACAGTTGATGTTGAGATGTGTCTGCTACTTGAACTCGGCGAAGCATTTATATGGGCTCTAATCTGAGGCGCTGTTAATTTGCAGTTTCTGAGGCCGGTAACTCTGATGACCTTATCCTCTGCAGCAGAGGTAACTCTTGGTCTTCCTTTCCTGTGATGGTCCTCATGAGAACCAGTTTCATCATAGCATTTGATAGTCTTAGCTACTGCACTTGAGGATACGTTCAAAGTTCTTGAAATTGACTGACCTTCATGTCGTAAAGTAATGATAGACTATCATTTCTCTTTACTTAGTTGAGTGGGTCTTGCCATAATATGGATTAGAGCAGTAGTCAAATAGGGCTACTCACTGTAGAGACGTTTGTACCAACCCTAACTCTGTACAAAACAACTGATGGACTCAAACACTTTAAGAAGGCAAAAAATTCCTGAAATTAACTCTCGACAAGGCACACCTGTTAACTGCATCAGATGACCTGGCCTCCACAATCACCTGACCTAAACCCAATTGAGATGATTTGGGATGAGTTGGACCGCAGAGTGAAGGCAAGCAGCCAACAAGTACTCAGCACCTCTGGGAATTCCTTTAAGACTGTTGGAAAACCATTCATGCTGACATCTCATGAAGCTGATTGAGAGAATGCCAAGAGTGAGCAAAGCTGTCATCAAAGCAAATGGTGGCTACTTTGAATAAGCTAAAATATAAAACGTATTCTGGTTTGTTTAACACTTTTTTGTGTACTACATCATTCCATATGTGTTCCTTCATAGTTTGGATGTCTTTAGTATTAATCTACAATTTGGGGAAAAAAAAAAAGAAAGAAAGAAAGAAAGAAAGAAAGAAAAACAAATGAAGAACGTTTGTTCAAACTTTTGACTGGTACTGTATATAGAATGCAAAAGTAGTCAGTCTTATCAATGTGGGTCGATCCTGAGATACAAATTACAAAAAAAAAAAAGTATTTTCTCAGAAAAACATAAATAATATTTTTTCCTGTTCACTTTACATTAAATCTCCATTATTTCAGTGAATACATTTTAATATAAATCCTAAAGAAGTGACTCATCTGCTGTTCCAAGATTCAAGGCATCCACAGTGACCAAAGAGGTGGACTGACCTTGCCATCCTTAGAGCAATGTCGGTAGTGTGAACTAAATCATTACCAATATTTTGTTGAAAACAAAGACCTCACAACAATCTATGTATTATTAAATGTTGAAATGACATGTTCTCTGAGTTGTTTTTTGTGGCACCAGATGAAAAGGGCCGGAGTGTGGCGGGAGTCATCAAAAACAAAAAGAAACATTTTGTTGGGACCATGGATATCCACATTGAATTTCATTGCATACAGCCTGTGGTTGCTAAGATTATATGCTCTGGACCAAAGTGATAGCCATGGTCCATTTGCCCATCACTCGGTCTGAAGGCCCCAAAAACGACAAAAACTGAGGGCAGACAGAGAGAGTGAGACAGGCAGTCAGAGATACAGGCAAAACCCAAAGTCCAGTGATTTCATTGACACCTTTCTCTCTCTTGCTCAAGCTAGTTTGTTTTCCTGATTTTAACACCAACAACATTTGAAACCACATATACATGCATACCTGCTCCATGTCATACGCCACAACTATTAACAAGATGTCCTTACAGGGCTGACAGAGTTTGCAGCCAGAGATGGGGGGCTTGATGGCTTTTGCACATGCAAAAACAAAGCCACAAAACTCCTCCATCACTGACATCTTGGCAATATTGCAGTAATGTTACTGACTACCCAGTTAATTCTATAAAGCACAAATTAAAACCGATTTCTTTCTCACTATCTCAGCATGACTGAAAGCCTCATAATGAAGGCATCAATATTTGAATGAAAAGTAACTCATAAGCTCTAATTAGGAAAAAGTAAGATCAATCTACGGCGTTATTTCATACAGACTAGTCAAAGAAAGAAAAAGATAATATTTAAAAGTAAAATGTATAATTAAAGTAACAATTTTCTATTGGGTTAGAAAATGTACCATATTAGCCCTTTTCTCCTTCCACTCTCATGCACATAATACACACAAATCACAAATGTCATGGTTTTCATGAAGCCCTTTGATATTTATTGTGTCTAGATGAATTCCCATGTCAGGAGCTGGGTGTCATTTTCTAAGTCATGATTGGGTGATGGAGGCCATTCTAGGCCAGCTGTAATCAGGCAGAAAGAGCCAATTGTTACAGCAGCAATGATAGATCTCTCTGTTTTGCCGTCCAGGATTTGGAGCTGCCATGGGAAAGGGCATTCTGATTCATTTGGGGGTCTGCTGCCTTCATCACAGCCTCTGAAACCAACTGTGTGAGAGGCACACAGAGAGAGAAAGAGAGGAAATGAGAGAGAGAGAGAGAGTGGCTCTCTCATTTCCTCTCTTTCTGTCTCTGTGAATTTGTGGTTTTGTCGTTCTCCTCATTCGTATTTATTGTAGCCTCTTCAATTCAATTCAATTCAATTCAATTCAATTCAATATTCCTTCATTCATCAATTTTAAATAAAAAATAAAAAGAAACATCATCCTAAAAAATTATAAGAAATTGTAAATAGTATTTATAGACTGTTAGTACATGTTTTATTGTACAGCTTATTGCACTGATTACTTGGAACAGTTTTTGTTGTATAGTCTAACAGCTGCAGGGAGGAATGACCTGTGATACCGCTCCTTCACACACTTTGGATGCATCATCCTGTCACTGATGGAGCTCCTCAGTGTAGTGAGTGTGTGTTGGAGGGGGTGGGAGTCATTGACTGTCATGGAGGACAGCTTGGCTGTCATCCTCCTCTCCCCCACCTCTTTCACCGGTTCCAGAGGGCATCCCAGGACAGAGCTGGCCTTCCTGATGAGTTTGTCCAGCCTCTTCCTGTCAGCTGTTGTGATGCTGCTTCCCCAGCAGACTACACCATAGAAAATGGCAGAGTCATAGAAGGTCTTCAGGAGTGCCCCACGCACCCCAAAAGACCTCAGCCTCCTGAGCAGAAAGAGTCTGCTCTGTCCTTTTTTGTAAAGTGCAGTGGTGTTATGAGTCCAGTCCAGTTTGTTGTTCAGATGAACACCCGGGTACTTAAGATGTCACCATCTCAATGTCCCTTCCCTGGATGTTCACTGCTGCAGACGGAAGTCCACAACCAGCTCCTTGGTTTCACCCGCATTAATCAGGAGGTGGTTCTGCTGGCACAAGTCCACAAAATCCTGGATGAGTCCTCTGTATGACCTGTCATCCCCATCTGTGATGAGGCCATCAGAGAACTTCTGCAGGTGGCAGGTGGGTGACAGGTGGAAAAAGTCAGCCATATAGAGGGTGAAGAGGAACGGTGCCAGCACCGCTCCCTGGGGGGCCCCTACACTGCAGAGGACAGTCCCTGACACACAGTCCCGTGTCCTCACATACTGTGGGTGGTTGGAAAGGTAGTCCACTATCCAGCATGTGAGGTATTGGTCCACCCCTGAAAGCTCCAGCTTGTTTCTCAGGATGGCTGGCCTGATGGTGTTGAAAGCACTGCTGAGGTCCAGGAAAAGGACCCAAACAGGGCTCCCAGGCAATTCCAGGTGACATAGAGCTCGATGGAGAAGGAAGATGAGGGCATCGTCCACTCCGATGCCAGGCTGGTATGCAAACTGTAGCGGGTCCATGGACGAGCTCACCAGTGGGTGCAGGTGGGCAAGGACCAGCCGCTCCAGGGCCTTCATAAGGTGGGATGTTAGGGCCACCGGCCTGTAGCAGCTAGGGTCCTTGGGATGTGGGATCTTTGGCACAGGTACCACGCAGGACATCTTCCAGCGGCGTGGCATCCTTCCCAGTCTCAGGCTCAGGTTGAACAGATGTCCAATTATCCCACTCAGCAGATCAGAGCAGGATCTGAGGAACCTGGGACTGAAGCCATCCGGTCCTGCAGCCTTCCTGATCTTTAACCTCCTGAGCTGATTCCTCACCTGGAGAGGTGTGAGGGACAAGTTGGAGCAGGGGTGTCTTGTGAAGTGAACGGGGGCTGGGAGGAGCAGTTGGGGGTGGCGTTGATTGGTGTTAAGCTCATCTGCCCGCTTTGGATGCCCAGCCACCAGGGAGTTTGGCTCCTGGTGGCCTGAGATGGTTTTCAGGCCTCTCTAGAGTTCCCTGGTGTTGTTCTCCTGCAGCTGTTCCTCCATTCTCTTCCTGTATCTGTCCTTCCCCTCCCTGATATTCCTTCTTAGCTTCCTCTGAACAGTTTTCAGCTCATCTTTCTTTCTTGACTTGAAGGCCCTCTTCTTTTCCTTTAAAAGAGCCTTAATGTCAGGATTAATCCAGGGTTTGTTGTTTGAGTGACACCGTACAGTCCTGGTGGGTACAGTGTTCTCAACACAGACGTTTGTGTAGTCAGTGATGCTGTCTGTCAAGCTGTCAGTGTCCTCCTCATGAGAGTCAATGAATATATCCCACACTGTTGTATCGAAGCAGTCCTTCAGAGCCTCTTCAGCCTCGCCAGACCACCTCTTCACTGTGCGGGACACAGCTGGTTGCATGTTAACAAGGGACTTGTATACAGGCAGGAGATGAACCAGGTTGTGATTAGCTCTTCCTACAGGGGGGAGGGGTGATGATTCGTATGCCTCCTTGGTGTTGGCATAGAATAAGTCCAGTGTTTTATTGTCTCTGGTGGCACATACTGGATGAATTTGGGCAGAGTGGAGGACAGAGAGGCATGATTAAAATCCCCAGAGATCAGAAAGAGGGCCTGTGGTTTCTGAGTCTCCAGCCTGCTGATCACGGTGTTGATGACGTCACAGGCTGCATCAGCGTTAGCAGAGGGAGGAATATACACAATTTTGGATAAATAGAGATTGTAGTAGAGAGGCACGTAGCTACAACACACTCAAAGGAAACAGGTGAGAATCCCTGATCCCATCTACCCCCCCACACACACACACACACACTCGCACTCACTCATATCCACGCACGCACACAGGCGCTCACACACACACACAAACACACACGCACACACACACACACACACACACACACACACACACAGTCCTGGCTGGCCAACTACCGCTGAAGCCCAATGCTACAAAATAAGCTGGGCCAGAGTACCAGGGGCCAAGCAACCACTCAAAGTCAGTCCCAGCATAAAGCGGTAGCAGCGACAGCAAGCGAAGCAGGCAGTGGTGAGCAAAGCAGAAGCAGCATGCACTGAAGCTACATCCAATGAGGGTCGGCGAAGCAGCAGTGTTCCTGCACTTATCTTAGTGTCCAGAGTCCATCCACTGGTCCGGATCAGCAGGCGTCCTCCCGGTGAGGAGAAAGACGAGGAGGCTCTGCACGGCTCCGTGCGAAGGAGAGCGTCTATGGATCCCCTATGGAAACAGACCAGTGAAGTGTTTAACACCTAGGCTAGCAGGCTATTGCTGGAACTGAACACATAATGTATCCGTACCTCGTCTTTTTAGTGCTTATGGCAAACAAAGAAGCTCGCCTGCCATCCCCTTAACCATGATGGACCACTAAAACACACAAGTAGAACCATTTAATGGGCTAATGAGAGCTAAAAATAACCCGCCGGTAATGCAGCCGCGTACCTACCCGCATGGAGAACAGAGGAGGAAGTGGAAGGCCGGGAAGCGGAAGGGCCTTTGAGCCAGGAAGTGAGAGGGTGAGGGAGGGACCCAGTCTCCTTTTTTATACCCTCGCCCTCTGCACTGATAGGCTAATGCGCCAGGTGAAGTACAGAGCAGCAGACCCACCTGTATTCAGCCACAGCAGCATATCATACTGCTACAACAGCCACCACTATGGCATGTGAGAACTCCCGCGGCAGATAGTATGGCCTCAAACTAACAGCCAGCAGCTCAATGTCCGGGCAGCAGTGCTGCTCTTTGATAGTAATGTGCCTGGAGTTACACCATCTATCATTCACAAATACTGCCAGCCCTCCTCCTTTCCTCTTACTGCTCCTCTTTGTCTGGTCTGCACGTATGAGTGAGAACCCATCCAGCACTACAGTCGCCTCTGGGTGCTGCATTCCTAGCCATGTCTCTGTAAACAATTACATACTGCACCGCCGGAATTCCTGATAATACCAGGTCAATGGCGCTATCTCATCCATCTTATTGGGGAGAGATCTTACGTTCCCCATGATGACGGACGGAAGAGTCGGTCTATAAGCTCTCCTCCTGTCGCGGCATTTGATCCCAGCGAGGCACCCCCGTATCCTCCTCCTTAACTCACAGGGGACATCAGGTCGCTCCTCCGGCCGCACAGCTGTGTTACACAGGGCCAGCAGCTGATCCCTACTGTAAACAATGGGAGCCATTGTCTCTCATGGTCCCACAGACACAGAGAAAGTTGCACGAGTTCTAAAAGTGATGAAAAAGTAGCACCAGAGTTACTGTGCTTGATGTCTCTGATGCACCAGAGATTTACAAACACGCAGAACTAAAATGGATAAAAAAGATGCACAAGAAAATAGGAAAAGAGAGGGAAAACTCCTAAGAGTCAAGAGAGCTGCTGTAACAGGCTGCTGCTTGTATGGCGCCACCAATACCAATACAATAGTATCAAAGCAAAGAAAGGCTTAAGAGTGTCACTTCAGTTTTGTTTCAGTGACACATAAGGATATGAAACATTTACCACAAGAAGTCACTCAGACTGTAAATATTATAACATTGTTTCTTAAAGGAGCACTCCACCTGTTTTACACATAAAGGTCCAGGCTTTAGTAAAGGCCGGTGAAAAAAGGCTGTATAATGTCTTTGCTGGCTCTAGAGGGGATTTGCAAGTCTGAAAAAATAACTCAGATGTCATCATGATGACATGTTATAAACTGGAGGTGTGGAGTTTGAAAAGTGTAAATGTTAACCAGAAAGGGAAGCTCGAAAGAAATAAGCTGTCGAGTTGCATTATAAAAAGATTAGCATCCAGTGTTTTTGCAGTGTTTCTGTGGTATACATATGCAGTACCAGTCAAAAGTTTAGATATAAAAACCATAAAAGAACATATATATGGAATTGTGTAATAAGAAGAAAAGCATAAACAAAGCAAAATGTGCTGATGTACAGTATGTATTATGTGTTGTATATTGATGATATTTAGATGAATAAATAAATAGTTGAGAAACATTTGTAGGGCGTAATAAACACGCATACGAAGAAATAAACGTACTATATATATGTGTTTAATCAAATTTTAATAGGATGTTTCATAGGATTGAAATATAATCTATACATTCAATTCAGTTTAACTAAGCTCTTTTGTCATCATCATCAATAAAATGTTAGCCAGTTAGTAGCACATACCATAATCCCAATACTCACAAACTGTGCATGTAATATTCCATTCCATAATCTGTCACATCATACATACATGCAAATTAGTGTACTGTCAATGTGAGTACATAGTATTCAACAGTAGCATCAGGACCCAGTCCATCAACACCACACTTCCCACCTGGAGCAGTTTTATCCTGCATTAGGTCATTATGAAGTCTACTTTATTTGGTCATATTCCAGTGTGAACAGCTGACAAAAATGTAAAGTGACAGTGTGGCATTGGGAATAGGGATGGGAATCGGATTTGGGGTGTGAGGGACACAGGGAGAAAAGTTTTCCCTTAAGGAAATGATTGCATTTGCAATGTAAAATCAATCTCGGATGCCTTGTTCTTATTACATGCACCACGACCCCAACAGTCATTTGGCTGCTTTCAGATGAGAGCAGTCAAATGACTGTTGTGACAGATAATAATGGGATATGAGCAGATGGTTTTCTCACTATATGGAAATTCTACGGCTCTTCAATCTCCTCCTTCAAACCCCTGACTGGAGCAGCTGGCCAGAGACAGAGGGGAGAGGTTGTTCAGAGCTGAAGATGATATTGGCCCAGGCAGAAACATATGGAAAGCTCCCCCCATCTTACCCACACAATAGTTGTGGGGATTAAATCATCATCTTCCCCTGGCATGTTAAAGACCAAGGCCACTTGGGATTCCCTGATGATAGGTAGCGCTGTGTGTAGATACATATTGAAAGGTGCCATGTGTATTGGCATACAGTAAAAGGGGTGAGAAATTGGCACCTTGTAAAGTGTTACTGTGTTTGTTAGACAGAGATGATGAATAGAATGTCAGGCTTGTGAATAGTCTGCTTCCTGGTTGAGTTTGGGGCTGCAACCAGAGGCAGCAAAAGCTTTTCTAGGGACCTGGAGCCCAGTGTCTTCAGAAATTCCTTCATAATGGATAGTTCCACAGCAGTGGTTTATGTTCAGTGTCAATGCTCTATAACAGTGTGGGAAGTGTGATTGTGGCAATTAGATGCTATTACATCTATTAACACTCCCAAACATTTCTTGTTTATTTGTCCTTCCCGTCAAAAATGCTATGTTCACGTTTATACTCCATTTTCTTTTTTATCATACACAGTTAGAAAGCTTCAATTCTCATGAATCGATTGATGCAAACCAGTTCAAATACAATCCCAAAAGGAGGCACAATAAACAGCAACAGCAGACAAACAGCCATGTTACAATTGATGCAACATTGAGGCAACTCACCAATTATGTCTCTCAGTAATCCACAAATCAGTCATACTCTCACATCAACAAAGATTCATGCCATCCACTGCAATAAAGATATTTAGTCCAAAACAAGATAATTATCCACAGAATGATGTTTTCTCTTTTCAAATGTAATGTGCATGTCTTCCACTTTTCTTCTGTGTTTTCCCTGTAATGACTTCTGGAAACATATGCAGAAGGTCACTATCTTTCCTCCAGTTACTCTCTGGAATCTGAAATTTTAAATGACCTCCCTTGACCCAGCACAATCTGCCACATGGAGGCTAGCAACCAGAGAAGCCAATAACAGTCTGAGTTGAGCAAAAGGCCCTCCTTCTCTTCTCACATGCGAAGATGACTGATACTTTGAATAGCCGACAAAATTCAGAACGTGCAAAAATGCCAGTTCATTGGGTTATTTATAGCTTCGGCACCTCAAATCATGGATTTCAGTGATACCAGTGATATTATGCACAATTTGATGTGATGAATATAATATAGTAAATGGTCTCAATATAGAGATATATAGCCAAAATATTGATACATATACAGTAAATATGAATATAGATGGCCAAAATGTATATTTCACGATATAAATATAGATATTTATGCAAATAAATATATATGATTTTTTTAAGAACTCCTAAATATACAGTACCGTTAGAGAAAACATGAAAATATTAAGTTTCTGTGATATTGTTCCCAGCTTTATTGAACATGGACAAGGGTAAGACTTGTTGTGATACCATTGTGTTTTCCAAGTCCCACATATAGTTGTAATGATCAGGCTCTTAAGGTCATCTCATGTGTTCTCATCCCATGATCTTTAACCTATATGAATGTCTTTCATAGCCTAGAGTCGTAAGGATAACATGACAGGTGAGAACCACTTCTCCACTTCTCATAACAAAAAGGCAGATGGCATTCTGGTTGTTGACACTCTTGTCTCCTCTTCTCTGTTTGTGATGTCTATTGCATTTAGATACGCGCCTCACACAACACACACTCATACAGGTAGTTTATCACATGTCCAGAACAAAGATATGGTATGCCCAGGCCTTGGGAACTAACCAATTATATTCTGTAACGTAGATCTGATTATTGCACTGGGTTTGGTCAACTTTTTGAACTTTTTGTCTGACAACTATGCTCATTCTGGGGGAAATCCCGCGGGAGCTCTGTCAGTCTGAGACCAGCGCTGCATTGCTTTATATGTGACCATGACAGATCAAGATGGCGCCGCGGACGGCTGCCTCGGTGTGTTGGTGCGCATTGTTTTGTTTTGTTTTGTGTTTTAAACCTGTTTTTTGTGACGGTACCCGGAGCTCTTTCACCAGAGAAGAGCTCATGAACATCAGGGGAGCAACACCAGAGGATTTATTTCCTAAATTTCTGCTCCCAACAGTGGAAATTTTGGACATACTGGTCAAAGGTGCGCTCACCTTTGCTCATGCAGTCAAATGCCGGAGGAGAGGAAAACAGGCCGGCACGCTTGTGCGCCTCCACCAGTGCAGATTACGCACAGCGTTTCCGGGAATATTTCTCGCTAACGTGCATTCACTGCCCAACAAACTCGAGGAATTGCAACTGCTGTTGGGTAAAAACAGGGACTTTTCTTCATCTGCGGTCTTGTGTTTCATCGAGACGTGGCTCTGTGGATTAATACCGGACTCTGCGCTGCAGTTGGCTGGCTTCCAACTCCACCGTGCGGACGGAGACACAGAACTTTCCAGCAAAACTAAAGGTGGAGGAATCTGTTTCTACATCAACAGTGGTTGGTGCAACAGTGACAGTGATCCAGCAGCACTGTTCTCCTGACCTGGAATCTTTCATCATTAAATGTAAGCGTTTTTATTCACCCCATGAGTTCGCTCCATTCATTCTGGTCGGCGTTTACATCCCGCCGCAGGCCAACGTGCAGGATGCACAGCGTATGCTTGCTGACCAGATACTGTGTGTGGAGCGGAGCAACCCGGACTCTTTAGTTATTGTCCTTGGTGACTTTAACAAAGGTAACCTCACCCATGAACTCCCTAAATACAGACAGTTTATCAAATACCCGACCAGAGAGGAGAATATTCTGGATCACTGTTACTCCACAGTCAGAAATCCTTATCACGCCATCCCCCGTGCTGCACTGGGCCACTCTGACCACGTGATGGTACACCTGATTCCTGCGTACAGGCAGAAACTAAAGCTCTGCAAACCTGTAGTGAGGACATCAAGGAAGTGGACCAGCAAGGCTGTGGAGGATCTCCAGGTGTGTTTGGACTCTACTGACTGGGATGTGTTCAGGACTGCTACAAACAGTCTGGATGAGTACACGGAGGCTGTGACGTCCTACATCAGCTTCTGTGAGGACTGCTGTGTTCCATCACAAACCAGGGTGAGTTACAACAACGACAAACCCTGGTTCACAGCCCAACTCAGATAGCTAAGGTTGACAAAGGAAGATGCCTTCAGGAGTGGGGACAAAGACTGATTCAAAGAGTCGAAGTACAAGTTTAGCAAGGTGGTGAAAGAGGCTAAACGACTGTACTCTAAGAGGCTCCAACACCAGTTCTCAGCTAACGACTCTGCGTCTGTCTGGAAAGGGCTCAGGCAGATCACCAACTACAAGCCTAAAGCCCCTGTCATGACCGTCTCCAAGCCATGGCAAGTAAAACAGAGAGTGACAAACATTAAAGCAACATAATCAGCTGTTTATTTAACTCAACATAACCAACTAAGGCAACAAACTAAAGTCGACAGGGCAAAATATGGGGAGTGCTGCTCTTGGGAGTGGAGGCTCTTTCTCCTCTCTCCTTTCTCCCTTTCTCCCCACCGGAGTCAGTCAGGCGTGGGCTTAAGTAGTGGGAACACCGGGCCCAGGTGTTCCCAATAACATTCACGATGACTCCGCCTACCGGGCACCTGCAGCAGGAAAGGAAAAAGACAGACAGCAGGCAGCCTAGCAACCTAAAGGGGCGGGGTCATGACACCCCCCCCCCCCCCCCCCATAAAAAATGGGGGTCCCAACAGGAGCCACGATGGGCCATTATAAACCTAACATAAACACCACTTATTCACTCTCCCCCCTCAACCTCAACAGCAGAATCCTGTCTGTACACTGCACAAGGTAAGAGGGGACCAAGACTTCAAGCCACAGGAGCACGTGGCAGTGCGTCCACCACCATGTTCTCTGACCCTTTGATGTGGCATATGTCCAACGAATAAGACTGTAGCGTTAGGGACCACCTGATTAACCGTTGATTAGGACACTTTAAAGAGTTCAAAAATGTCAGTGGGTTGTGGTCTGTAAAAACCACCACTGGCAGTCCAGAACCCACATACACATCATAATGCTGCAAAGCCCAAACTAAAGCCAAGGCCTCTTTTTCAATTACAGAGTAGTTAAGATGATGTTTGTTAAACTTCTTGGAAAAGGGTTAGGGTTATGGGTCTATCCACCCCCCGGTCATCTGACTGTATCAGCACTGCACCTGCTCCCACGTGACTGACATCCACCTGTAGCTTGAACGGCTTCTGCAAACAGGGAGCAGCCAGCACAGGGGCGATACAGGAGGGCCTTGATGCTCTGGAAAGCCTGCCGGCAAGAGGGAGACCACACATCAGGAAGAGGAGCAACCACTGCAGAAAAGTTTCGGCAGAAACTACGATAATATCCGACCATCCCCAGAAAATGCATCAACTCCTTTTTGGTTGCAGGCACGGGGAACTGCTGTATTGCCGGCACCTTTGCCTGCACAGGCCTCACTTGGCCCTGATCCACAACATGACCCAGGTAAGTTACAGTGGCACGAGCGAAGTCACAATTTGTAAGGTTAATTGTCAGCTGTGCAGTAGCCAAGCGTTCAAACAGTGACTGGATGCGCAAAACATGGCTGTCCCAGCTATCACTATAAGCAACCAGGTCATCCAAGTCGAGAGCACAACCTTCCACATCACCGACCACCATGTTCATCAAACACTGGAATGTCGCTGGAGCGTTTCGCAAGCCAGAAGGCATCACCTTGTAAGAAAACAAACCCGATGGCGTTACAATGGCAGAGATCTCCTGTGCTCTTTCAGACAGTGGCACCTGCCAATAACCCGTAAGCAGATCAAATTTGCTCATGAACTTCGCAGATCCAACCTGATCAATGCAATCATCCATCCGCGGCAGTGGAAAAGCATCTGGCTTGGTGACACTATTGACCTTGCGAAAGTCAGAACAAAATCTGGGAGTGTTATCAGATTTGACAACAAGCAGGCACGGGGACGCCCAGCTAGAGGACGACGGTTCAGCAATGTTGTTTTCAAGCATATACATTATCTCTGCATCTAACTGCTTGAGCTTCTCAGCAGACACTCTGTAGAACCACTGCTTAATCGGCTTCGCGTCCCCCACATCTATATCATGCTCTATGAGATGAGTTTGAGAGGGTGACTCCTGCAAATGACCGGGCAAGGTGTTCAAGTTTTTAAGAGTTTCAGTGTTCTTTAGCCGACCACTCAACAATGCTCGATCAACCATGTGAGACTCCTCCTTCTCTCTCACTGCCACTGACTGAGAAGGGGAACCCACCATCGTATCTGCCAGAGCGGCAGGCCAAACACACTCTGAGCTACTCATGCTTGTGACAGCAGGGTCCATAGCACGACAGTGATAGGGCTTTAACAGGTTAACGTGACAAAGCTGTGCTTTCTTCCTACACTCTGGAGTAGAGATTAGGTAGTTCACCTCTGAAAGCTGCTTCAGCACTGTGTGAGGACCTGTGAACCTGGCCTGAAAGGGGGATCCAACAATAGGCAAAAACACTTTATCACCAGGACTGAAATGCCTCAGCTCGTCTGTCATACACCAGCTTCATCTTCTCCTGCGCCGCCGACAGCTTCTGCCTTGCCAACTCTCCTGCAACATACAATCTGTGCCTAAACCCATTTACAAAGTCAACCAAGTTTTTCGGGGGATCACTGCCTCTAAAGTTGTCTCTTAACACAGCCAGGGGACCACGCACCCAGTGTGCAAATACCAAGTCATTAGGGATAAACCCAGTGCTCTGCTGTGTCACCTCGCTGGCTGCTAGCAGTAACCACGGTAACCCTTCCTCCCAATCTCTGCCCAACTCTGTACAAAGTGCCCTCAGCAAGGACTTAAGTGTCTGGTGGAAACGCTCCAGTGCCCCCTGACTTGCGCATGATAAGATGACGACTGGCTGTGCTTTACTTGGAGCTGTTTTAACACCTGAGCAAACATATGGGAAGAAACGTTAGAACCCTGATCACTCTGGACCACCCTGGGAATGCCAAAGATTGAAATGAAGTGAGACAATGCTTTAACCACTGCCCTAGTGGTTATTGACCGCAGAGGATATGCAGCTGGATACCTGGTGGCCTGACACATCACCGTCAGAAGGTATTTCGCTCCTGACCTAGAAAGAGGAAGAGGTCCAACACAATCAATAATGAGGTGCTCAAAAGGTTCACCAATGGCAGGTATCAGGTGCAACGGGGCTGGCTTAATGACCTGATTTGGCTTGCCAGTTATCTGACATGTGTGGCAAGTTCTGATGTACTCTGACACATCCTTTTTAAGCAGAGGCCAGAAGTAACATCGTAAAATTCGATCATACGTTTTTGTGGTCTGATTGGTCATGTGACAACTGAAGAACAAAGCTACGAAACTTAGCTGGTATTACAATCTGGTAGGTTGGGTCTCTGATACCTAACTCACCACAAGGCACCCACTTCCTCACCAGCAGTCCATCATCAAGGAAATGGCCATGGGCTTTCTCCTCCCCCTCTGACATCGGGACTGCAATGTAGCAGTATGATATGCTGCTGGGGCTGAATACAGGTGGGTCGGCTGCTCTGTATTCTACCTGGCGCATTAGCGGTGCAGAGGGCGAGGGTATAAAAAGGAGACTGTGTCCCTCCCTCATCCTCTCTCACTTCCTGGCTCAAAGGCCCTTCTGCTTCCTGGCCTTCCACTTCCTCCTCTGTTCTCCCTATGTGGGTAGGTACGCGGCTGCATTACCGGCAGGTTACTTTTAGCTCTTATTAGCTCATTAAACGGTTTGACTGTGTGTTTTAGTGGTCCATCGTGGTCAGAGGGATGGTGGCGATCTTCTTTGTTTGCCATAACCACTAAAAAGACAAGGTACGCACACATTAGTGTATGTTCCGCCTAGCAATAGCCGGCTAGCCCATGTGCTAAACACCTCACCGGTCTGTGTCCATAGCGGATCCTAAGGCATCACCGGCGCACCACAGACGCTCCCCTTCGCACGGAGCCGTGCAGAGCCTCTTCATCTTTCTCCTCACCAGGGGGACGCCTGCTGATCCAGACCAGTGGATGGACTCTGGACGCTAAAATAAGTGCAGGAACACTGCTGCTTCGCCGACCCTCATTGCCTGTAGCTTTGTGCACGTTACTTCTGCTTCCGCTTCGCTCGCCACTGCCTGCTCTGCTCCGCTCACCACTGCCTGCTTCGCTTGCTGTTCCCTGGGTGAAAAATCCCAGGGTGGCGTTGTCGGTTTCCCTGTCCAAAATTCATATACTCAGATCTTGTCCATAAGATTGTATCAGCTCTCGTACTGCCACAGCAACCTCCAACAGATCTTTCACTGAGGGATCTAAATGTTGCTCTGCAACCAGCTCTGCATGGGAAACAGACAAGGGAAAGTCAGAAATGTTCACACATGATTCTTTTACACTCACCGTCCGTGGCTCACCACCAGCACGAACCCTAGCACGAGTCACAACACATGCCGCCAGCTCCTGTGGAGAACCATGCTGACTCGGTTCACTGTTACAGGTGCAGGACAAACGACTGGAGGTGGAGAAACATCTGACCACACAAAGGGCCAACCAGCCCATTCCCAAGGATAACCTGTACTCCTTCCACTGGTAACTCATCACGCACCGCAATACCAACCTGTCCTTGCACCAAATCTGAATGAAGATTCAGCCTATGGACTGGAGCAGGAAAAACAGTCAACCCCATACCTCGAACTAGTACTGAAGCACCAGTATCAGTGTTCCTTGAAAAAGGAAGAACTGATTCCAGGATAAATGAATCCAACACGCCCGAATCCCTCAGGATCGTAACAGGTACCTTCTCACTGTCTGCTGTTAATGATACAAAACCATTGGAAATGAAAGGCAAGTATGCTTCATCAATTGTGACCTTTTCACACACTTGAGGAGACGGCAGGTCGGAAACTGCACTCACTAGCGGAGCAGCTAATGCCATACACTTCACATGTTCCTTTTTGCGACAAAAATGACAGACTTTTTCCGAGTCACATACCACTGACACACTGACCTCAGACTGAACCTACACCACCTGTATACACAGGAGCACTGACGCCACCAGCGTCATACACATTACTCCACTCACCACGGTGAGTCAAGATATACTGATCTGCTAACGCCACAGCCTTGCCAACTTTTTTAACTTGCTGCTCTGTCAGATATGTGGCAACATGACTGGGAACTGCGTTTTTAAACTGCTCCAAAACAATCAGCTCACACAACTCCTCAAAAGTGTCCACATCTGAGGCTGTGCACCAGCAACTGAAGTTAATCAACAAATCTCTTGAAAACTCAAGGTGAGAAAGATTATGCTTGTTCCTAGCATTCCTAAATCACTGATGATATGCCTCCGGAACCATCTCATTCGACTTGAGAACAACAGCTTTCACTAATGCATAATTCAAACTGTCTGTCACAGACAATGCTGAATACGCCTCTTGCGCCTTCCCGGTCAGCACGCACTGCAACATGACTTTGCCATCAGTAGTTCTGTAAAGGGGGGCATTGGAATAGGTTAGAGGGGATTTTCAGTTAAGGTGGTGAATTAAAATGAGTGAAAAGACTGGGAGAACCCCCAGCGATCAAGCGCACAGAGTACTAGACTTTGTGTAGAAGTTTCTTGATTGGGTCCTCACTCGGGCACTACGCCATTCACCCTCTCTGAATAACATGTCACAAGATGTCATAAGATGTCACAGACCGTCATTGATAAATGGAAGTACTGCAAACTCGGCTCCTTGGGGTCGGCATTATTTGAAACAGTGACTCGGTGGCAGAAAAAGGTTCCGAAAGAGGAAGGAGAAAAAGGAATGGATAGATTTGTAGATTGGTCTGGGAAATGCAAATGAGGGGGATGTTTGGAGGATGTGAAAGCACTCCACGAAGCAAGCAACAGGCAGTTTGGAACAGGCGAAAGCAAAGTTACAGGAGGCAGGAATACTGCAGAAAGGCAAAGCAGAGAGAGAAGTAAAAAGGCCAGAAACATTTCTGATAAATTGTCAGTGTTCTTTAAGAGAAGGCAAGCACGCTATTCACATACAGTCCTCTTCACAACCAAAACATAAAATGCTAGTTAAAACCTTGACTCCTCCAGAGGCACAATGTGCTCAGCCAATTGATAACACACCCTTGCCAAAACATCAAATGACAAAGCTTTTGTTGACGTTAAAACCACTCTGTCCACAGCCTGCTAACTCCAAACCAAACTACTCAGAGCATTTTCATTTGGATGTTGATGAAAATAACATTTTTGTGAATGCCATTCTTTTTCAAAAGGGGGAGAGTAGTAAGATATCAACAGATAGGATAGCTCTAAATTAGAAAATTTGGAAAAAAGACACCCTACATGTGGCAGACACATAGACACGTAGCAGCTAGAGGGAAAGCAGTGCCAAAAAACTTCTAACATAATTAGTTGCGATAACAGAAGCATGCAAATTAGCAAAAGGAAAGACTGTAACTATCTACACTGATACAGCTTATGCAGTCCAAGCTGTACATGTGGACATGTGTCACTGGAGACGGTAAAATTTTGTGACCTCAGCTGGCACCCCTGTTAAACATTTTAATCAGCTACTTGATCTCTATTGTGCCTTGCTTGAACCAAATCAGGTTGTTATAGTCTAGTGCAGAAGACACCAAAAAGGAAGTAGCAGAATAGAAAGAGGCAATAATGCAGCAGATATTGCAGCAAAAGCAATAGCAGGGTACAATGTAAATGTCGCAAAAGATATCTTATAGTTTGTGTAGATCCATTCTCTAGGTGGGTAGAAGCCACACCAACCAAAACTCTCTGACCTATATAGATGCAATTGGAATCCCCAGAGGTGTACCTGATGAATATAAATTGGTTAATCAAATTGTAACAGGATTTGAATCACCCTTATTTTGATGGGTAACCATAAATAACAATGTGGACAGAATTAACTATTTAACTATGTTCATTTTAATGAGGCGAGCGTCTGGTGGCCGGGTCTTTGTCAGCGGGACCCGGCCGGGCACAGCCCGAAAGAGCGACGTGGGCCTGCCTTCCCGTAGGCCCACCACCCGCAGGAAGGACCAGAAGGGGCCGGTGCTTTGCGTTATGGGTGGAAGTCGTGGGCAGGGGCCCCGATGACCCAAACCCTGAACAACGACTCTGGCCATGGGGACATGGAATGTCACCTCGCTGGGGGTGAAGGAGCCAGAGCTAGTGCGGGAGGTTGAGCAGTACCGACTAGAGATAGTCGGGCTCACCTCCACGCACAGTTCGGGCTCTGGAACCCAACTCCTTGGGAGAGGCTGGACTCTCTTCTACTTTGGAGTTGCCCGCGGTGAGGCTGCGGCTGCGAGCTGGTGTGGGCTTGCTTATAACCCCCAGCTCAGCTGTAATGTGTTGAAGGTCTCCCCACTGAGCGAGAGGGTCGCTTCCCTGCGCCTTCTGGTCGGGGATAGGTCTCTCACTGTTGTTTTGGCCTATGGCCCGAACAGCAGTGTAGAGTACCCGGCCTTCCTGGAGTCCCTGGGAGGGGTGCATGTAGGTTGCTAGTCACAGTTGGTGAATAACAAACACCATGTTCAAGCATAAGGGTGTCCATCAGTGCAAGTGGCACCAGGACACCCTAGGCCGGAGGTCAATGATCGACTTTGTAGTCGTATCATCTGACCTTCGGCAGTATGTCTTGGACACTCGGGTGAAGAGAGGGGCTGAGCTGTCAACTGATCACCACCTGGTGGTGAGTTGGATCCGCTGGCAGGGGAGGAAACGGGACAGACTTGGCAGACCCAAACGTACTGTGAGGGTCTGTTGGGAACGTCTGGCGGAACCCACTGTCAGGGAGGTCTTCAACTCTCACCTCCGGGAGAGCTTCGACCAGATTCCGAGGGAGGTTGGAGACATCGAGTCCGAATGGAACATGTTCTCCACTTCCATTGTTGATGCAGCCGTCCGTAGCTGTGGCCGTAAAGTCGCCGGTGCCTGTCATGGCAGCAATCCCCCAAACCCGGTGGTGGACACCGGAAGTAAGGGATGCCGTCAAGCTGAAGAAGGAGTCCTATCGGCCTTGGTTGGCTCATCGGACTCCTGAGGCAGCTGACAGGTACCGGCAGGCTAAGCTCGGGCGGTTGTAGAAGCAAAAACTCGGGTCTGGGAGGAGTTCAGGGAGGCCATGGAGGAGGACTACCGGTCGGCCTCGAAGAAATTCTGGCAAACCGTTCGGCGCCTCAGGAAGGGGAAGCAGCTCTCTATCAACACTGTTTACAGTGGAGGTGGGGAGCTGCTGACCTCGACTGGGGATATTGTCGGGCGGTGGAAGGAATACTTCGAGGATCTCCTCAATCCCACTGTCATGTCTTCTGCAGAGAAAGCAGAGGCTAGGGACTCGAAGGTCGATCATCACCCGGGCTGAAGTCACTGAGGTAGTTTGCAAGCTCCTCGGTGGCAAAGCTCCGGGGGTGGACGAGATCCGCCCTGAGTACCTCAAGTCACTGGATGTTGCAGGGCTGTCTTGGTTGACACGCCTCTGCAACATCGCGTGGCAGTCGGGGACGGTGCCTCTGGACTGGCAGACTGGGGTGGTGGTCCCTCTGTTTAAAAAGGGGGACCGGAGGGTGTGTTCCAAGTATTGGGGGATCACACTCCTCAGCCTCCCTGGGAAAGTCTATTCCAGGGTACTGGAGAGGAGAATCCGGCCGATAGTCGAACCTCGGATTCAGGAGGAGCAATGTGGTTTTTGTCCTGGCCGTGGAACACTGGACCAGCTCTATACCCTCCACAGGGTGCTTGAAGGTTCATGGGAGTTTGCCCAACCAGTCCACATGTGCTTTGTGGACTTGGAGAAGGCATTTGACCATGTCCCTCGCGCCATTCTGTGGGAGGTGCTCCGGGAGAATGGGGTTGGAGGCCCTCTGCTGAGGGCTGTGCAGTCCCTGTACAACCGGAGCAGGAGCTTGGTCCACATTGCCGGCAGTAAGTCGGACTTGTTCCCGGTGCACGTTGGACTCCGCCAGGGCTGCCTTTTGTCACCGGTTCTGTTCATTATTTTTATGGACAGAATTTCTAGGCGCAGCCAGGAGCCGGAGGGAGTTCGGTTCGGGAGCCGGCAGATTTCATCTCTGCTTTTTGCGGATGATGTTGTCTTGTTGGCTCCATCGAGCCAGGACCTTCAGCATGCACTGGGGCGGTTCGCAGCCGAGTGCGAAGCAGCTGGGATGAGAGTCAGCACCTCCAAGTCCGAGGCCATGGTTCTCGACCGGAAAAAGATGGCTTGCTCCCTCCGGATCGGAGGAGAGATCCTGCTTCAAGTGGAGGAGTTTAAGTATCTTGGGATATTGTTCACGAGTGAGGGAAGAATGGAGCATGAGATTGACAGGCGGATCAGTGCAGCGGCAGCAGTAATGCGATCGCTGTATCATTCTGTCGTGGTGAAGAAGGAGCTGAGCCGAAAGGCGAAGCTCTCGATTTACTGGTCAATCTACACTCCTACCCTCACCTATGATCATGAACTTTGGGTTATGACCGAAAGAACGAGGTCCCGGATACAAGGGGCTGAAATGAGTTTCCTTCGCAGGGTGGTGGGGCACTCCCTTAGAGATAGGGCGAGGAGCTCAGAGTAGAGCCGCTGCTCCTCCACATCGAGAGGAGTCAGCTGAGGTGGCTCGGGCATCTCTACCGGATGCCCCCTGGACGCCTCCCTAGGGAGGTGTTCCAGGCATGCCCCACTGGGAGGAGGCCCCAGGGAAGACCCAGGACACGCTGGAGCGACTATGTCGCTCGGCTGGCCTGGGAACACCTCGGGGTCCCCCCAGATGAGCTGGAGGAAGTGTCCAGGGAGAGGGAAGTTTGGGCGTCCCTGCTTAGACTGCTGCCCCCGCGACCCGGTCCCGGATAAAGCGGGTGGAAATTGGAAAAAAAAAAAGGCCCTCGATTTCCTTCTAGCTGAAAGAGGATTGGTGTGTGATATATTTTCCCTAGACTGTGGTGTTTTCATCCCAAACAACACCGCTCCAGAATTGGCTTGATAGAACGTTCTGTATTTATCTCACTTATTGCAGCAGTGACTATTTTTACCCTATGTGGTTGTCGTTACATACCAATGTAGTACAATATCCTGCTGAATTGGTTTCTATGCTCTCTGAGTTTCTACAGGGAGAAGTTGAAGCTGAAGTAGACCCAACATGGATGTAAATGACGACGTTCAATGCTTGTACATTTGAGATCTTGTATACACATGTGACTTGCTAATGGTTAACACATTCCTACATATAGCTTTCACATACATGTAGAGGCGTGGTACTTATAGAATCCTTAATGCTGGTAATCCTTAACAAACAATGATCAATGACCAAATTGAGAGGTGAAGCCAAAATCTACTGAACAAAGACATTACTTTCCAGTATTACAATTGACGCTCTTGATATGAAAGTAATGTTTTTGTACTTGTTTAATGATTTCACTTATTTGATCATTTTTTCTTATTTTTATTGTGCATTTTGTGATGTTTTCATTTTTAAGTTCATATTTTACCATTTTGAAAGGTTCACTTTGTTGCTTATTTTACTGTTTTGAAGTTTGAACTATTTCAATATTACATTCACTTTGATATGTTTATTGTTTCCACATTTTATTATTTCCACATGCTGGTGCAATGAAGAATTGCTTGCTGCCTGTTAATGCAATGAAGAACAGCTTACACATAATTGCTCACATATAGGCTGCCAAACACAAACACACTGAAATTACTATGTATTTTCCTTTTTTTTTATATTTCAGTTTTCATATTTAATTTTTTTCACAATTACACATATAACATATCACAGTCACAGTCAAAACTCTTTTTTAATCATAATATTGGTGGCACGGTGGCACGGTGGCAACACTGTCGCCTCACAGCAAGAAGGTCCCGGGTTCGAATCTCGCTGCAGGCACCGGGTGTGTCCTCCACCATGCTTCGGTGCCTGCTGCTCGAGTAGGGCCTTTCTGCATGTTCTCCCCGTGTTCACCTGGGGTATCCTCCGTAAAAATATACCCCCACTAAAAACATGCAAGAAGATCACCACCTGACCAATGGTGATGCCGAAGAATGGGTCCCCGCGCGCCGGTCTGGCTGCCCACCACTCCTGGTCTGCCGCGGAGGAGGGACGACCAGGATGGGTTAAAGGCGGAAGTCAAATTTCACCTCCGTGTGCCGTGCTCACATTTGTGTGTGACAAATAAAGGGGAATGTCTCCCCCCGATTCTTCTTCTTCTATAATATGTTTTTCTATTTTCTTACTAGTGCAACATGGGTTGGACCGGAGTCCTGCAGCTGGCCTCACCCATCTATTTGGGTTACATAGCCACTAAAGGCGCCGCTCCTCTGCTGTTACCGACACCAGATGGCTCAGGTGCAAAAGCATGTCTGTCCTATACCGGATGTCTACTGCGGTCATTCTGGTTCTTCCCATTTCACTGTGGTGCTGTTTGGCACAGACTGTCTGAGACCCACTCATGGCAGTTCGGGACAGCCCTCTGTTGGAGCGACACTGGCATGAAGTTGGCCTCTTCCATGCTGCTTTTGCATTGACTTCCATGTCATGGACTCACAAATAATCACGTTGCATTAGACCTGTTTGATCACGACATCATGAAATTAATATTGAACATTCATTATGACCAAATATACTCCTTTTGTCGTTTTTGCCATATTTTCTTTATCCCATGGGTTGTGGTATGTCATATTATTCATGCTTTTGTTATTTCATTTATTTTTCAAGTTTAAAATTATTTCATGTGTTCATTATGTTTGAATAATACATTTCATGTGTTAATCGAGTTTCAGTATTACATTTCATGTCTTAATTAGGGTTTGAGTAATACATTTTTGTTTCAATTATTGTTGTATTCCTTTGTCTCAACATTTCATGCAGTTGTTAATGTCTTTCATCTACAATTTCTTTTCATCTTTGTTTTCTCAGTGTTTTTATGACATGCATATCTTTAGAATTTCATAATGTGTGTTGACATGGTAGAATCATGTCAAAAGGGGGAATGGTAATGATCAGACTCTTTAAGGTCATCTCATGTGTTCTCATCCCATGATCTTTAACCTACATGAATGTCTTTCATAGCCTAGAGTCGTAAGGACAACATGACTGGTGCAAGCCACTTCTCCACTTCTCATAACAAAAAGGCAGATGGCACTCTGGTTGTTGACACTCTTGTCTCCTCTTCTCTGTTTGTGATGTGTATTGCATTTAGATACGCGCTTCACACAACACACATTCATACAGGTTGTTTATCACACGTCCAGAACAAACCCCTAGACCCTAACCCAGGCCTTGGGAACTGACCAATTATATTCTGTAACGTATATCTGATTATTGTACTGGGTTTGGTCAAACCCAACATCATAAATATGAATTTTTGTCTGACAACTATGCTCATTCTGGCGGAGATCCTGCAGGAGCTCTGTCAGTCTGAGACCAGTGCTGCATTGCTTTATATGTGACCTCAATGAATGCTTTGACTGTGAACTGAAGATTGCTTCAGACAGTTCTTGGGCTTCCAACAAAGAACCAGGCTAACATAGTCATCTGCAAGCATCTATTTGCAAAAAAATATTCAGGCATAAAAAAGGGCCTACTTCAGTGTGTTCAAACTTCTATTACTCAATTAGCAGTAGCATTTAGAGTGATTCTGACTGCTGGGTATGTATGTTTCGAGTGTTACCTTTCAAAAGAGACCAAAACCATGCATGTACTCCAAATTGTTCAAGAATTGTTTCAATTTACTTTGGGTATGTACTGGATAGGCGTTTTAGGCTCATTTTCACTTTTACTTTTTACTTGGGTTAGGTTTGGGTAAAAGTTAGGTAGGGTTTGGGTTAGGGTTAGGGTTACTTGTGTGGCGGTAGCTGGAACAACAACAGTTGAACTGTGAGTGGCAGATCTCCTGAATCTTTACAACACAGACAACGCCACCTTAGGACTTGTTGTGACCGAGGTCCCCGCACCCTCAAATAATCACACACACAAAAAATGAAAGAAACCAAACAAGATATCTATATACAAGTTAACTAGTAACTCAAATTAAACCGAAAGGAAGAAAAGAAAAAAAAACAAAAGACATGCACCCATGCAGGAGTTCGGCAGGCCCCTACCTACAACTGCTGTGACGAGTACCCGAATTCTGAAGTCACCACCCGAATGGGCTGAGCACACTTGAACCACACGGCATTAAAAAGAGACGTCTACACAACAACAGAACAGCAGAGCGGCTACGCGACCACGAGGCAACACGAGGCACAAAAAAACAAGAGAGGAAAAGAGGAGGCAAGGCAGGGCAACAGCAGCCTAATGCTGGGCAAGCTTTAAAAGAAACAAAACCAGCAGTTAGTGACAATACATGGTCTGTGGATAAGTATAGCACCTAACTTGCAGCACCAGTTATCTGTGTTAGCAGTAGCCTGCACACAACAATACTTTGGCTGCTAACAGCTACGGTAGCAGCGGCAGCGAACCAGAAGGGACACACACACACACACCTTTCAGGTTTAACATGTCAACCTGGAGAACAGACCCACGGACATACCACGCTGGAATACCACGGCTCAGCGGAGTTGCACACGATCACCACTTGCTTCGGAGGAGAGAGAGCGACTAACCACACAGCGAGGGCATATGAATAGGCCTGCATTAGCAGCCAATGACGCGGCGGCACTACAGGTGCCGGTAAGGGGCGTGCCACACACCTACCGTGATCGCCATGCGTGCTATAAAATAAACAAACAGGAGGACACAGAAGAGAAATGCAACAACAAATATTGTACAATATTACATTCCTCCCCCCCTTTGTTTCATCGGTGACCCACCGATAAACCACACACAGAAACAAGGGATACTACGACCAAGGTCTAAAAATGGCTGTAGCCATACTACTAGCACCCAATACCTGAGAGGAAGTAGCCCTGTTTGCCTCACCCTGTACAGGCCCTGGGAGATGGTGGGGGTTGGAATGATGGCCTGCAGTGGTCCGGGAAGACTTCCTGAGAGCAGCTGAGCCACTGCTGGATGCCCCCTCTAGCCTAAGAGAGGAGACAGAGTCCTCTCTTGCCACTGGAGGTGGAACTACATGTCCCCTGGGTGTGGAGCGTGGCTGCACTGGAGTGGGTGGAGCCCGGGCTGGTCCCCTCAGAACCACCCACAGTCCTTCATCCTCACTCACCTCAGACAGACTTTTGGAGGAATTCTGTGGCTCCCCTTCAGGACACTCAGGAGGCAGGGTCAAGGCCGGCTTTAACTTCACCCGGTGCACA
This sequence comes from Chaetodon auriga, assembly GCF_051107435.1. NCBI lineage: Eukaryota > Metazoa > Chordata > Actinopteri > Chaetodontiformes > Chaetodontidae > Chaetodon > Chaetodon auriga. Next base: position 1,325,872 of record NC_135075.1, on the reverse strand, counting down.
CTCCGCACCCGGGACAAATCATGCACTGGAGCAATTGAGTTGACCACTCCACCTGGCCCTGGCACTCCCACCACCCGATAGATTGTCAAGCTCCATACATCCTGGATCTTACAGCGCCCTCTAATGCCATGGTCCTGCAGGTAGACTCTCTGACCAATTTCAAGTGGCTCACACAGTGCCCCTTGCTCATGTCCGTCTTTCCTCCATCTTGCTGCAGTTTCCAATCGTGGCACAGTCGAAGGCCAGGCGAAGCCGACGTTGGTGCTCTGCCACCCAGTCGCACACCTTCACTGCTGACAGCTCAGGAAGATGACCCTGCAGAAAATCAACAGGTAAGTGAGGTTCCTGACCAAACATAAGGAAATGTGGGGACTCACCTGTTGACTGATGAGGGGTGGTGTTGTAATTAAACACCAACTGGGGAAGATGGTTGGGCCAGTGGCATTTCTGGTCAGGTGGAAGGGTGCGCAGTAAGTTATGTAGCGTCCGATTGAATCTTTCACATTGCCCGTTGCCCTGGGGATGGTAAGGGGTGGTCCGGGTCCTCTGCACCCCATACAGCTCACACAGCTGTTGAACCAAGGCACTTTCAAAACTTCTCCCCTGGTCAGAGTGGAGGTGCGCTGGGACACCATAGCGATAAAACCACTCTCTCACCAATACCTCAGCCACAGTAGAAGCCTTCTGGTCTCGGGCTGGCACAGCTTGGGTGAAGTCAATGGCGAGGACCTGATTTGGCTCTGCAGATAATAGGTGACCCATGGGGGCACGAGCTTTTGGCTGTGTGTGTTGTAAATCAAATTCAGCTGTCCGAGAAAAATGCTCAAAAAGAGGCTGCAGGAGTCGAAGTCCGAGAAGCAACTTTATTGTCGACAACAAAGGGGAAAACACTCAGAGACACACAAGATGTAACTCCAGTGAAGTTCTCCGAGTCTCTCCAACTTAGAAGAGTCAGTGCTTGTCATTTATACAGTTTGTTCAAGGTCACCCCCACCCTTGGGGCATCTTCTCTTTTTCTGATCCTTCTATTTTTTATACACCATGACGTTATCTTTTGACCGCTAGCCTGGGCTTGTAGGTACTTTTACTCTTCTTATTCCCTTGAAATTTCACCATTAGCTTCTGATTGTCATGGGCTTTGTTTTTTTTAAAAAAGTATTTACCTCTTACAATTACACCATTAGCTTCTGATTGTCATAGGCTCTATTTTTTAAAAAGTAAGTATAATCACAATAATCACCAGAAATCAGTATGCATTAAGACATAACAAATCATAGTGTGACTGAAAACATTGTTATCCTTTCATAGAGTGATGATGGATATGTAACATAGATTGAATACAGTAAGGTTATATAAGGACACACAGGGCTATGCAAGGTTACAGACAATACCGGCCAAAACCGGTTAGAACCAACTAACACTGGCTGCAGAGACACCTGCAGAATCATGGAAAGTACCAAGATTCATGATGCAGACATTTGCTCATATGATCTCTTGATTTTTGACATTTGCTGCGCAGTGTCAGCCTTGCACAGCATCACCATCTCGACTCTTCTATGTGCCTCTTCTCCATTTCTCCATTGCTCTTGTACTTTTAAGTAAATGAACTATTACACTTCTGCTACAACACTTGCTGCTAAAAACTACCATTGATTACAGTGTTCTTACTCAATTCTTCACATATCTGTTGAGAAAAATTATACTACATGTGCCCTTTGCCAGGACACAGCGCTCACACCTCTGACACCAGTCCCTGATGTCTTTATCCATCCTCGGCCAGTAACACCACTGCTTCACCAGCTCTGAGGTCCGCTCAATGCCCTGGTGCCCATGGTTTTGCTGAAGCTGGTGAAGCATCTCCTCCTTCAGACACTCAGGCAGGAGAAGTTGGAGGATCTCCTCCCCACCGTCAGGGCGGAAGAGCCGGCGATACAGCAAGCCATCCCTCTGCACAATACGGTCCCACTGCCGTATCAGACCACGCACCTGAGGACTTAAATGCTCCTTTTCTGCCCGACTCGGCACCCGCTGGTCACGACAGGAAGTGGTGGAAGACCCCAATAGTTGCATTGCCCTCTTGGAGTGCCTGGAGATCACCTGGAGACCGGAATGGGAGGGCAACGACAGCTGCCTGCACACCCGTGTGCTGATACTCTCCAGCAGCCCCCTGGATGCGGTGCCAGGCAGCATCTGGCCCAGGAATTGGGCCCCAGTGGCTGACTGCCGGGAGGGGGCGTCAGCATTCTTATTGGTGTGGCCTGGTCGATACCGGACACTATATTCAAATGCTGATAGCTCAGCCACCCACTGCTGCTCCATAGTACCCACCTTCGCTGACTCCAGATGGCTGAGGGGGTTATTGTCAGTCCACACCACGCATTGGTGACCCCACAGATACTCCCTGAACTTCTCCACCATCACCCATTTCATGGCGAGGAACTCCAATTTCATTGAGCTGTAGTTCTTCTCAGCTGGGTGCAAGCTGCGGCTGGCGTAGGCGACTGGCCTCACTTTTCCCTCCTGTTCCTGTGACAGGACAGCTCCCAACCCACTGTGGCTGGTGTCGACTTCTAAAATGAAAGGCAGGGAGAAGTTAGCAAACGCCAAGGTGGGTGCACTTACTAGGCAAGCCTTTAATCCATTCAAGCTCCTCTCACAGTCCGCCGACCATGCTTCTCCACACAGCGGGCTCCGTCCTTGTCGTGTCTTACTCCCAGCCAGCTTGGCAACCAGTCTGTGCAGTGCGGCAGCAAGCCTAGCAAAACCTTCGACAAACCGTCGATAGTAACTTGCGAACCCAATGAACGACCTCAGCTCAGTAACAGTGGTGGGACGGGGCCAATTGGCCACAGCAGAGACCTTACTGGGGTCTGTGGACACACCCTCTTGAGAGATGAGGTGGCCCAGGTACTGCACCTCCCTCTGGAAGAACTTGCATTTCCCCAGGTTCACTTTGAGCCCTTCCTGGTCCAGGTGGCTCATCACAACATCCAGTCGACTCAGGTGCTCTTCTACAGAGGAAGAAATGACAATTATATCATCCAGATACAACAAAAGAGTCTGGCAGTGCTGTGCTCCAAACATTCGCTCCATGAGGCGTTGGAAAGTCCCAGGGGCATTACACAATCCAAATGGCATATGATTAAATTCAAACAAGCCAAATGGGGTGCAAAATGCAGTCTTTGACCTGTGTTTTTCTGTCACAGGTACCTGGTTGTACCCACTTGCCAGATCCATGGTGGAAAACCACCTAGCTCCAGACAGTGCATCCAGGGACTCCTCGATGCGGGGAAGGGGGAAGGCGTCATTCCTAGTCTTCTTGTTGAGCTGGCGATAATCAACACAAAGCCGCAGGCTGCCATCCTTCTTTCTCACCAAGACGATGGGTGAGGCATAGGGGCTACTACTCTCCCTAATGACCTGGGTTTCTAGCAGCTGGTGTATGTGTGCCTTTACTGCCTCATACTCAGAAGGAGGGATACATCTGTACCGCTGCCGCACAGGTGTGTCATCTAGAAGGGGAATGTCATGTGAAATCAAGGTGGTACAAGCAAGGTCACCTTCAAATGCAGAAAACACTGGTTCATGTTTTAGTGACAATGCTCTAACCTTGCACTGGTCTGCCTCAGAGAGTACGGATAAATCAAGGTCCCTGATCTCCTTCCAAACTGAGCTCACCCCTGCAGTCTGAGACATAATGGTTGCAGTAACACGCTCTACCTCGCCCTGTACCTCACTCAGCCCTGGAGGGAGACTCACCACCTCTGCTGATGACAACAAGCCTATGGGCAGTGGGGCTTAAGGGAAACTCCCACGTTAACTACTGGTATGTAGGCAGTGCCTCGGACAACACGCACCAGGGCGGGAGACACCAACAGGCCAGCAGGCAGACAATACTCAGTGTTCAATGGCTCAACCAAAATGGACCTGGGGGCACCAAACACAGAACAGGTACCAGCTACAACCTTAGTGGAGCCCGCAGGTATCCAAACCTACTTTCTACCCCTCAACCTTGCTAAACAGGAGCGTGAAGGAGGGGACTGTACCTCCACCTGCTGAAAGAAATGAAAAGTTGCAAGCCAGGGCCCGGATGGCTCCCCTATTGCAGAGAGGTCAAACAGCTCAGGGCCATACTGGCGGTTGAGCCCCTGGTAACAAGCCTTGATGATGTTCATGCCTAAAATGCCTGGCACTTCAGGAGGACTTACTTGCTCAGATGGGTCTTTAACCACCAATACACCACACTTAGGGATTACGCAGCCAAGCACCTCAACATCAGGTTCCAAATAACCCTGATATGGGATTTCCAACTCATTGGCAGCTGTCAGCTCTAACCAGTGACAGGACTTTAACTTATCCTGGAAGTTCTGTCTGAAGAAACTCTCTGAGATGGTGGAGACCATGGACCCTGTATCAAGAATACATTTAACATCCACACCTGCCAATTTAATGACTACCTGAGGAGAGGGAGCAATTAGGCATTCCTTTAATGCAGCATCGATCACACCAATGTCTGAGCCTTGCGTGGCCCCACCTAATGTCTGGCTCTGCACATTAGGGGGAGCTAGTTTTCCATCTGAGGAGGGCTGTTGGATGCTACCTGGGAGGCACTGACAGTGGAAGAGTGGCGAGGGCGAACACGCTCATTCTCACAGTCTCTAGCATAATGGCCTGGACGCTGACATCGTCTGCACATGACTGTTTGGGTGGCTAGGCTGGGAGGCGGGAGGTTTCTGCATGGCTGCTAGTGTCTGGGTAATCTGGTTTAGCTGCTCCTGCTGCTTCTGGACTAAAGCTGTTAAGGCTGCCAGTTGTGAAGAGGTGGAGCTGACTGGCGAACAGTCAAATTTAGGCTGCAGGCTGGTGGTCTGTGTAGCACAAAAAGCAGACATAGTGTGACCATCACCCTTACTAACCGGACCTCCCTCCCGTTCCCACCTGATAGCTTCTGCCCTAACATCAAGCAAGGTCAGATCAGGGTCGTTACGGACCAGTCTCTTCAACTCTCTCCAAAGGTCAGAGTTATTTACATGTTCTACAAAGTGGTCACGTAACAAAAAGGCTGAGTTAGGAACTCTAGTTGGAGAGCTTGCAACAACTTTTTCCATTAAACAACGCATGAGGAAATTCTTGGAGTGATTCGCCTTCCAGCTATTTCCTATAGAAAAAGTCTTGTTGTAGTGAAATATAAGACTTAGGGCACCCATATAATTCTTTTCAGATAGCAAACACACGTTCAGGATCTTCTCGTTAAGCACGGGGCCTGTATCGTATTTCATCTCGAGCCTCATCCTCTAAATGATCATAGATGAAGCATGCTTGGTCATTGAGTCTCAAATGTCTAGCCCTCATGCTGACTTGAACTTCTTCGATCCACTCATCAATACCAATGCCATGACTGCACCTAAAAACAGGACATCATCTCTCAGGTGGGAGATACACGACACGCTCAGCTGTGGCAGAGCTTGCAAACAGTCTCGAACTTGGGCCCACCTGGGCCGCATTCTGATCCCAACGTAGGCGTTCGTTCTCGGCCTGGAACTGCTCCACCCGACTCTGGAGGTCCTGCAGTTCCTGTGTCGTCCTGGAGAACCTGAGCTGTCGTCTCGGAGAGCAGCCAGAAGACAGTCCGTAGCTCAAGCCACTGCCTTGCCTCCAAGTAAAAAAGAGAAAAAGCTTTGCCTCCTATCAGACCAAACCAGTCTTAACATGTAAACCACTAAGCCTCGTTCTGCAACACGCACACCGCTCTGCTTCAATAAACTACAGTTACAACAATAAAATTACAAACGTGTCTGATTGTGCTAATCCTGCCGACAACGCCAAGATTGTGGTGGGTAGCTGGAACAACAGCAGTTGAACTGCGAGTGGCAGATCTCCTGAATCTTTACAACGCAGACAACGCCACCTTAGGACTTGCACCTAAAGAGTATACTCATTTCAACTTTAATTTCTCTGAGAGGGTTTCCCAACACAGCCCATGCACAGGTAAGTGCACAAATGAATACAGGCACGATGTAAGCACATTTTCACAATCTTTATTTATTATTCAAATTAAAATATTTCCTTTAATAAGTTATGTTTCTTAAAAAAAAAAAAAATACAAAAGACATGCACCCATGTAGGAGTTCGGCAGGCCCCTACCTACAACTGCTGTGACGAGTACCCGAATTCTGAAGTCACCACCCGAATGGGCTGAGCACACTTGAACCACGCAGCATTAAAAAGAGATGTCTACACAACGACAGAACAGCAGAGCGGCTACTAGACCACGAGGCAACACGAGGCAACACGAAATATAAAATAAACAAGAGAGGAAAAGAGGAGGCAAGGCAGGGCAACAGCAGCCTAACGCTGGGCAACAAAAACCAGCAGTTGGTGACAATACATGCTCTGCGGATAAGTATAGCACATAACTTGCAGCACCGGTTATCTGTGTTAGCAGTAGCCTGCACACAACAATACTGTAGCCGCTAACAGCTACGGTAGCAGCGGCAGCGAACCACACGCACCTTTCAGGTTTAACACGCCAACCTGGAGAACAGACCCACGGACATACCACACTGGAATACCACGGCTCAGTGGAGTTGCACACGGTCACCACTTGCTTCGGAGGAGAGAGAGCGACTAACCACACAGCGGGGGTATATGAATAGGCCCGCATTAGCAGCCAATGACGCGGCGGCACTACAGGTGCCGGTAAGGGGCGTGCCACACACCTACCGCGATCGCCATGCATGCTATAAAATAAACAAACAGAGGGACACAGAAGAGAAATGCAACAACAAATATTGTACAATATTACTCTTGGATTAGTTTAACCACCGGTCAATACTGGTTTGTCATTTGACTCAAAAATATATGTTGGTGTTCGGTAGCCACAGGAGGTCAGTTCCTACCGACACATTTATGAGACAAGAGTGAAGTTTATCATTTGAGTCGACAAACAAAACATGGTACCACGAGTAAACCTACAATCTGGTGAACTGTGAAAAGTGACACTGATTCTTTAAAGCCACCGGAGAAAGCCAATAACAGTCTGAGTTATTGGAACTAGGGAATGTTGGCAGCGATTCACACACCTTCAAACAGCAGTTCCAAGTCTATGTTGTGGTAATGGGACTGGTATCAAAGCCAGATGTTAGAATGGTAGCGTTGCTGCCAACAATGGCAAACCCAGATGCCATAGCAGTGTAACATACATTCATGCATGAATGTACAAGACTGAGGGGATAAAGACAAAGTGGATAAAATGCTCAGAATGTTTAATGCTCATTTCTCTCCCAAGAAGAATACAATGTATGAGAGATATGTGTTCCATCTTCAGATGCCGCCACAGTGTGAGCCTTTTGATAGCTTTCTGACTTATTTGAAGTCAAAAAGCGCCGCCATGCAACTTTGCTGCGTTGAGGGACTCCATAATCTGGGACCAGACCGTTTTTGTTGTGGAGGATATGCTACAGATGCTACATATAATGGGGATGGTCAGTTCAGTGAGTTGAAATGGACTGCAAAACATGAACATGAGTGGCAAAAGTTCAGAAAGACACTGACAGCTGGACCTGTCCTGACATGTCCTGAAGAAAAAAAATCAATGTGTCAACAGATGCCTCAAAGGATGGAATCAGTGGAGTACTTCTCCAGGCTAAAGGTGATATGCATCCAGGCATATACATCCAGGTCCATGATGAAAACTCATTGTCAATATGCTATTACGACTGCAGTCGTAATTTTTGTTAGTTTTGGTGTGTTCTGTGTTCCCTTGTCTGTGTTGATGTAGTTTTCTTTATGCAGATTGCAGTGTGTCATTGCGGAGAGGTGATTGGTCAATGCTTTTCAATCCTGGCTGGCGGATTGGCTGTTTCCGGAGGTACCTGCTATAAAAGGGTCCAAGATGGCGGTCGGCGGCTGGACAGCAGCAGGCATTCCTCATCTCCCTCTTCTCCCAACCGGCCACATGTTGCTTTGCTTATCTCAGTAAATCTAGTGATGTTCTTGTAGTAGGGGTGGACTGCCAGTTTTGTTAAACCCACTCTTATCAGCTGTTTTTGCTTAGTTAGGGAGGTAAGTCCTGTGTCTTTTGTTTCCTTTGTTTTTGTTAGGTAAGTTATATCCTCCCCAGTTAGAATTGTTTTGTTTGTTGTTTTGGCCTTGGTCCACCCTGAAGCCATTAATCGCCTTGAACCTGTTGTTCATTCATTTTCTTTTGTAAATAAATATAGCAATTCTGTAGTAAACTTGTGATCTGGATCTGTGGCTACTTGGGGCCTGGGGAAGATGGGGGCTCTTCGTGTTGTGTCTGTGCACCCCTAGGCCAGGTGTAACACAAATTGGCTCGTCCGTTTTCTTTTCGCGCTTGGTTTCTTGGTAAGTTCGGTGAGTATATTTGTTTCTTCTGGTTGGCAGTTTTTTGGGGGGTTTTTTTGGTGTGTGGAGCAATCATGGAATTTTCTTTGGATGAGTTCGTGACTGGCCCATCATTAAAAAAAATTCAGAATGCAGATTTGTTGGTTGTGGCCAAATTTTATGATGTGCAGGTGCCTTACAGTGCCAGAAAAGCGGAGCTCCAACAGGTGCTGTGTGAACAGTTGGTGGAGCAAGGGGTGCTACCGAAGCTAGCTGATCCGGCTGAGGCTGCTGGTGACGCGCCGGTGGCGGATGCAAGAGAGACGGAGGTTGCTGGCGGGCTCGCTGCTGGTGTGGAGCCTGTTGCGCCCGGTGGTAATATGTCCACAGAGGATCTCTGACCTTACAAATAAAGGAAGCAGAGAATCGGAATAAGCAGCTTGAAGTACAAGCGATGCACCTCCGTATCAGGACTCTTGAGCTAGAAAGAGGAGCACCTGTGGTCTCCACCCAAATGCCGCTTAACCAAAGTACAGTGTCTGCTCCTGCTTTTGACATCAGTAAGCACATTGTATTAGTTCCGCTGTTCCGTGAGTCTGAGGTTGACTCGTATTTTAGTGTGTTTGAGCGCATAGCTGTTGCATTAAATTGGCCCAAGGAGTCCTGGTCGCTTTTGCTCCAGTGCAAGCATGTAGGGAAGGCTCAGGAAGTCTGTGCCAGTCTGTCTATTGAAGAGAGTCCTGATTATGAAACGCTAAAAAAGACTGTGTCAGATTCAAAAGGAATGCCTGGGGTTGGTGTTTGGCCTAGAGAGGTTCCACACATATGACCTGCCCACCTTCACTGTCGGGACAGATGATTGTAGGGGAATTACCTCTAAATTAATGTTGCATTCGTTAATAAAAGCTGGGCACCAACCTTCTTCAGCTAAGAAGGATTTTGTATATCATATCTTGTAATGCTGATGTAGTGAATGAATGAACCAACAGTAGATCAGTCTGACAATCTAAGGCGTAAACTCTCAGTACAGGGATTGCTTATATCCAGCTCAAAAGGACACCATCTGACAACAACTTGTATGCAAAAGATTATTTATTAAACACAATAATGAAATGAATATGAATCATGAATAATACGATAGATTATATGGATGAGGTAGATTAACACAAACACTGCACAGAGGAACTTATGGCAAGAGAATGGTAGAATGAGTTTGGCGATAGTGAGAAGTAGGTTTTAAAGGGAAATGGGGACGCGAATATGAAGTTAATTTGTT